>NC_141698.1:699270500-699945216 GCF_964263255.1 Lissotriton vulgaris
CGCCGCTTAGACCTTTGGGGAATTCGCCGGAAGGGATCACTATGGACTCTCTGAATATCCATAGCCATCTCTTCAATTGGATGCTCTAAGCCTAGGGACTCCTTCAACAAAACGGTGATAAACTGTTTAATGTCTGAGCCCTCTGTTCCTTCAGGAACATTGAGAATGCGAATATTCCCCCGCCTAGCGTTGTTTTCCAGAGTCTCCATCCTTTCACTGAGTGCCTGATCCTCCCTGGTAAGTTTCTGTATGTCAACTTTTGCCTGCTCCAAGTGAGTCAAAAGTACTGTTGTTGTCTCTTCCAGGACGCCTGTTCTTATGGTGAGTCCATCAATCTTATTATCCAGTGATTCACAGCAGTTTCTTATCTCATCTTGGTTCGCAGAGGACTCAGTAAAACCTTTCCTTATCTCCATTGTAAGAGCAGAGAACATTCCCAGTAAGGAAGCTGCCGTTATAGAAGACTCAACACCAGAGTCCACTATGCTAATTCTAGCGGAACCGTCGTCGTCTTGCTGCTCACTGAGATTCACTGCATCTCCCCACTCTCCTCCCCTGGCTCCAACTTCCACCCCTTGTGGGCTGCTAAGAGATTTCCAGAGACCGGCCCTGCAACCAAAGTCTGACCCTGAATCTGAGTCTGACTCTGTAGGGGGCCCAGCTCCGAGGGGGACAGACCTCCTGTAACCTGTACACCCATCCCTTCTTCCTGGTCTACTCCAGTGCCCGTAGGAGGCTGTAAATCCTCCTCTCCTTCATGGATGAAATTAGGAGTAGCAGATGTCATTGCCCCAACTTCAGCCTCAACCATTGGGAGGGCGGATGATAATTCCTAGACAGAGGAGGAGGGGGAATCCGGGACAGATGCCATAGTACGATCTTCAGAAAGGTGGAGTATTTGAGGAACTACTTTAAAGTAGGAGCGAAGCGAGGGGGTGATTTTTGACCCTGTGGATAATACAGCCTTGGAACCCTTAGCCTTAGACTTGGACTTAGGCTTATACTTGGTACCTCTGGACTTTACCTCTGTACTTAAATAGGAAGAGGATTTTTTCCTAGCCGGCACCTCAGAGCTAGGGTCAGCAGCCACACCAGACTCAACAAACTTACCCTCTAATAAGGCTACTTCCTTTTTTCGTCTCCGTTTACCTTAGTCCTTATCGAGGGTGTGTAACAAAACAACACGAAGGCAGCAAGCCCGGCGTCCTCCGTCATCAGCAAAACTACACGGACAAAGAAAGCAGACTGCCCGGCTTGGAACCTCTGGGGGCAAAACGCTGCCCTGCATCCCTCCGCAGGAAAACACCACGAATCTTGAAGTAGCGGTAGGTAATTCTTTACAGAGGAGACCGATTCTGCTATGTCTGCATGCTTGCATGGCTCATCTCCCAAAATTTGCGGTCATTACTGTGGCGGGGCTGACTCTAACGGGAGCTCGTTCCGGAGCACCACGGCAGCCTAACTAGCTGCCGCCATGTTTTTCGCTCATGATGATTTTCACTGGCTAGAAGTAACTCTCATTACAGAAAACATTGGAGACCCCTGTCTTAAACTGATGAGGCCCTTCACAATCTCCCCGTTTGTACAGAATTTCTTTCGAAATTGCACAGCAATTTATTTTTTTAAATTTCAGAGCAAGAGAAGAATTATTTCATAGGAGGTAGGGATCACTCACTTTTCTCGCTCTTTCTGTCCAGTTTGGGTATTTAATTATGCAACACCACTTTTTAAGTTTATCAGCTGCCACTGGAAGTAAAGGACATTCTAAGAAATCGCATTATACAAAATGTGATTTTCCGCTATAGTGATTTAATATTGGTTCTATATTTCGTTTTTTGGCTTGATGCCATAGGAAATTGGCCCCAATTCACCTTTTTGATACTATCTCTGTCAAAATAGCTGCAAATTTATCAAATTTAGAATGACTACAAATGTAGATTCCTTGCCACTGGCATAGGTTAAGACATTCACAAAGTAGGAACTTGGATTCTACTAGGAATGAGATCCTGACGCGAAAGGGCTTCTGAATCCCCATGGGGAAAAGCACAAATCCACCTCACTCAAGAGAGGTTTTGCTTGTCTCTTTGCGCCTGACAAAGGCAAGCCCACACCCCAATTGCTCCCAAATTAATCTTAGCTGTTCCCCCTTTTTCAAAATCCCAAAGTAGACATTATGATAGACTAATTATGTTTTTTTCACTCAACTGCATCATAACTAACCCAAGGTTTGCACATAGGTTACATGTCCCATGATGTGCTGACTGATATTTTCTTTTTGCAGTGTGCTAATAGTATTGATATCACTAAACAAAGAAAAGAAAGTGGACAATGTGAACAATGCATAGAAGAGTAATGTACAATCACAGATTTTAACAGGAGGGGGGAGGGAGAGAGTCAGTGGATTCAGTCTCCCGGGTCATATGAATAAACAAAGTGGAATCCACTCAGAGTGATAGTGATCCCTAGAGTGATGGGGAACACACAGTGTTGTTTAAATGCCCCTCACACACCAACAGGCCCCTTGGTGTCATGCTTCATCATCGGGGCCTTCGCACCCCTCTACGGGATGCGGCGTGCTACGACTCGCGGATACGCAGGAGCACTTGAAGTGAACTATGTGTGGGGGTGTGTGTTTTTTACAAAGGTGTGAGTGAGGTGAGGTGAAAAAAGTGAGTGGTTAAAAAATACCGTGGGAAAAAAAATACTTTATTAAATCCCCTTGCCGTTGGTTTAAAGTGGGTTTCTGTTTTTAAGATCCCAGCTTCATGGTAGACATTCAAATCCAAGAAGACCATGTTGATATTAGATGCCTGATGAGTGAATTTCAAAAAGGCATTTTGGTTGTTCAGCCAGTTGATGAATTCAGTTATCATGGTTGCATCTCCTTCCCAGATGACCAGGATATCATCAATGTACCTCCGCCAGGTGCGAATCCTCGCCCTGTAAGGATTATCTGGATGCAGGATTTTTGTAGATTCCAAATGGTGGACATACAGTCCAGCCAGACTAGGGGCAAATGTGCTGCCCATACTGGTCCCATGCTTCTGCCAGAAGAGAGTGCCCTCATATTCGAAAAAGTTTTTCGTGAGTGCCAAAGAAATGCACTCCATCACTACATTCCGTGGCGTGTGGTATTCCCACCATTGTGCTTATTGCTGATTTTTTGTTTAGCCTCTAGCGGTAAATTTGCCAAATGTACTGCCTCATATGCGCATACTTTATTTTACCACCGAAGCGCCTATTTTGTATTTGCCATTGAAAGCGCCATTCATTAACAGGCTTTTAGTTGTTAAACCGATTGCTCCGTGTTTAAACGTAGTGTCTCCGCCGGCGCATGCGCGGCAGCCTCGCTTGCCGCGCATGCGTACCTCTGGAGCGGCAATGCGCATGCGCGTCAGAGCAGTGTAAGGCGCTAGCGCAACACCGGACGCTCGGAGGTTGTTATCTCCGTATTTGGGCATCCCCCGGGCTGCATTAATCAATTTACCTGCACTAATTACCTACAGGCACAACATATATAAGGGCCTTGAATTCTTCGTAGCTCACTTCATCGGAGCCGCGTTGAGGGAAGTCAGGCGATTAGCTGTTGCAGTAACCGTGAGTTATAGACCATTGAGAGAAGCAGTTTTTCTCTGTACTATTGGCGCATTGATTACAGAGTTTTCCTACTGAACCCCTGATATTGATTTCTTAGGTTTTCTGATTAGAAAGGAAGGATTCCCCAATATACGCTAAGGCTCATGAAGTCCTGTATTTGGGAACTTTAAGTAAGAATTTTATTCCTTTATGTTTGCTCTCCTTCCATCTGAGCAGAGAGTAATATTGGTCTTGTGTGTGTCTATGTGTCTGTAGTGTCCTTTTTCTTCTTTCTTTTTTCCTTTCCAGGGTCCCATTATTTTTGGTTCAACCTGATGTTTTTTCACAGAAGCTTGATTCTTCTCCTTTAACCTGTGAATTATAGATCTGTATGTTTATCTATGATTTTGTCTCCACAGGTTCTTACGCCAATTGGGCGCAACGACATTCACTAACATTTAACATTGTTAGGAACATTACACATTGTGGTAATTTTTATTGACACTTTTACATTTTACATGTGAGTAAGGGGAGGGTAAGTGCATTAACCCTTGTCCTGAAGAAGGGGGCTTTGACCTCCGAAACATGTTGACTTTTTGATACAGTGGTCTGGATACCCTAATACGTATCTATTATAACCACGCCCTGCACTTTTATTTTAATAATACCAGCCGGGGATTTAATAAAGTATTTTTTTTCCCACGTGCCAGGTATTTTTTAACCACTCACTTTTTTCACCTCACCTCACTCACACCTTTGTAAAAAACACACACCCCCACACATAGTTCACTTCAAGTGCTCCTGCGTATCCGCGAGTCGTAGCACGCCGCATCCCGTAGAGGGGTGCGAAGGCCCCGATGATGAAGCATGACACCAAGGGGCCTGTTGGTGTGTGAGGGGCATTTAAACAACACTGTGTGTTCCCCATCACTCTAATGTACAATCACACCTGTTGTAAATATTTGCATACAAACTGCTTTGATGGTTTGATTGAATGTTACTGAGCAACTGGACTTTTTGTCAGGTTTTTTCCTTATGGTCTGTGCAATTGTAGTTCTTATTTAAAACACATAATTAGAAAAAGTTAGCAAAACTAGTAAGTGGCAGTGATGCTTTTAAGCAAATATGTAGGGTTGTCAAATAATGGTATACGGACATGACAAACAGCCCAACTCCTACTAACTGATACTAAACTCATACAAAATTTAGATTAATGTTTATAGTTGCTGTTAGTGATGATTTAAGACTAGTCCAAATCCAACATGATAAAGTAAGTTTTGATGCCCCAGTGTTAAAAAAGAATCAGGCCAAAATCAGAATCATAACAGCTAAAATGTCTGATAATCCACTCTTATTATTTCTACTGCCATCAAATATCACCACATAGGTAGGTGAATTTTATCACTCAGAACAGGAGAGAGGGGCAACCATTATGAAGCACCACAAGTAGGTATGGGATTTGCCTGAGCATGATAAGAACAAACAATTGGGCTAAATGAAAATCCACTGAAGAAGTTATTAAAATTACAAAGTGAGTTACATAAACTGCAAAGGGCATTAGGCTTAGTAGATAATTGAGTACCACTTGCAAGTTATCATCAAGGGTGTACCCACTTATACTTATATTAATAGACTTTCATGGGTCTAGACCCACCCACATGCCAATGACCTATTTACTCAAACACCATGACTTACGTTTTTCTTAGTCTCAGGGACACTGAATTCCTGTTGGATTCAAATCAGAAAGAATCTACCATATGAATCCAATGTAGGAGTAAAATAAAATTATGAGCTGGAAATATGAAGAGTCTAACAGGTACATGTGTCAAAATATTTTGCAAGCGCAAATGGTGAAAATTCTCCGTTTGCACCCGCAAAAAGGGCTTTTGCGATGCACCAAAGTGTAAGGCACTCGCAATTTAAGAAATCGCAATTTATTGCGATTTCTTAAATTGCAATTGCATTCAAGGAATCGCAATTTGTGATTCCTCAAATGCGATGCATGTACCCCTTAGAAATGGCGAATTCGCTATTTGGGGCCACAAAATACAGAGAAATTACTCTGGTGTGTATTTTGCAAAAACCTTTAAAAATGCACTAAAGTGCATTTTTCAAGGTTTCAGGTTACACACACACATGCCCTTTGGGCTGTGTGTGCCCAACAGGGGTGCACATCACAATTTCAGGGGTGCAACAGGGTGTCATTTTGACATCTTTGCACCCTTGAAATTGGATACACAATTTGCGAGTATCTATTGGTACTCGCAAATTGCGCATGCAATTTCCCATTCATTCCTTTGGGCCTGTAGGCCCATAAGAATGAATGGGAAGCCATATCTTATTTTGCAACACAAGTCGCAATTAAGGAATGTTAAGAAATCGCTATTTTAATAGTGATTTCTACATACATAGGCTTTTGAGAGTCCCTAATTGCGATTCCTTAATAATTGCAATTAAGGATTCGCAAAAGCCTACTTTGATGTATGTTCCCCTAAGTCAGTCCAAAAAATATTAAATAGATTTGGTGCGAGCTACTGCTTGGCATACCGGGACACTTTAAATTTGTAGACCTGAAAAAATAGGACTATCATTGGCTAATTTTGCTTAAGAATTGTAAATAAGTAATACATCTTTATTCAATTATGCATCATAATCATAAAAGGTGACATCATAAAAACCACATATAAACTTAAAAAAAATGTAAAAATATTAAAATATACAATCCATCATATTGCGTCCACATTGCACTAACTGTAAACATAAGGTACAAATTAGAGGAAAACAAGCCAGTGTCAGGAAATCAGCCGCCTGCACATGGATAAAGCCCCTAGGTCAGAAAAGACGCAAAATATCCCTGTACTGTTGTTGGCTAAAGCGCCGTCCACATGCTTGGCTTCTGCTACAAAGACTTATGCACCATATGGTTTCAATGAAGCCACCACTAGTCCAGCAATGCGTCCGCCATGCAGTTTGAGGTCAGTGTTCTAGTTGTTCTGATCCTTCCAGCTTGACAGCGCTTTTGAAAGGCGCGAGCTATAGAATCTTCACACTTCAACTGAACTCCTGTGAGGAGAACAGCATTTCTGTTTGTCACCTGCTCTGTGGAGAATTTCTTGTATCTTTTCGGAGCTTTCTCAGTCAAAGAAGAACAATATTGTTGGGCTCCTCCTTGCGAGGAGCGGGGTGCACACCCAGAGTTTTCTATCACTGGGGACTTCTGTCTCCTGTATCTCCTGAAGATAAAGGACTGGTTTGTCAGTTCCAGACATCTGAAGTCGACCCTTCATCGCTTGAAAAAGAACAGTAAGATTTTGAGACTGAAAGACACTGTTCATAAAAAGTATTTGAGAATTCAGAACCACTAACGAGATTCATTCTCTTGGATTTAAAAAAAAAAACTTTTCTTATGTAGGTTCACTTCTTCTTCTACCAAGTTCTAAGGCTGTTTAGAAGGAGTTTGCTAAGTCTACCTATTGACATTGTATGTCATACAGTGAGGGGCAAGCCTGTTGTGTCCAGGTAGAGGAGAGTATGATGTGAATGACATTGAGCGAGAGATGAGGAAGTTAGGCAGGATGTTTTAACCTTAAAATCTTATCTTCCAACTGCAGGTTCCATCACAGTGTTTTCCCTGGATGCGAGTGGTTAACATAGTGCAGAGTAAAGACCATTCCAATCATTAAGGGAGGATTCTGAAAGAATCACTGGACCTGGAGGCAGTCTCTCTTTATATCCCATTCCCCTTTCCCCCTGGTGGCTGGAGGAATACAGGTTTACTTCCAGGCCTGTGCTTGTAGTCGCAAGGGAGTTTTGGGAACCTGGCATCTGCTCCTATGAAACTACTGGCACTAGTAAGTTTTTCTGACAGCCAGCCTGTCTATCAAATCATTGTTAATTAGGCGAACATGATTTTATTTCAGTAAAGAGCTCCTTTTAGATAGGCATTAACCGCTAGCATCACCACATGATCAAGTAATAGCTGTAAATGTAAAAAGGCAGGTCAAAATTGGACAAAACCCTTAGATTTGAAAAGCAATTTTAAACACTGTTTTCACAAAATCATAACGTTTACAGAATAAAAACAGATGTGTGAAGGTTTTTGGGAAGCGATCATCACCCGGGCATACTAAAAATGCATGGGGATCACTCTGACTCGGTGGAAACAGATCATTGTGCGGATAGAACCCATACAAAATGTTGTAAGCAATGATCTGTCCCAGGGATGTCTAACAGCTGCTGTATATTTGTATATTGGTGGTATATACAGGTAAGCAAATTGTTCGAGATGGTCAAATGAACCTCACAAATATGGAAAAGCAGAGACCCTAGTAATCACTCGCCTCTTTATGTCTATAAGACTAGTCTTTACAGCCTTCCTCCTACAAACCATGTAGTGAGTCTTGGAGATATTTGTGTCCAGATCCAGGACGTCCAAAAATGTAAAGAAAAGATCAACCAAAAGCTTTAGCCCATTTGCCATTCTGGCCATCAATACTGCGTCATCCGCATAGAGCACACTAACTGCCTTAATCTTGGGTAGATCAACCCCTTTATCGATCAGACAGGTATTCAAGCTGTTTATGTATAGCAAAAATAAAATTGGTGCCATCATACAACCCTGCCTTACCCCTGTGGGTGATTAATTGATAGGGTGCACTCCCCCTCCAAACCATATCTGACACAGGCATTCACGTCCGTGTGTAGGGCTCTAAGAAAATTGACCAGGTGGGAAGGTAATCCTGATACACCCAGATTATCCCAGAGTCTTGACCTGTTTACCCGATCAAAGGGGCTGCTGAGGCCCATGAATGCGGTAAAAAAAGGCCCCTGTTTCGCCACTTCATATTTGCCTATTGAAAGGTTAAGGTTCATATATTGTACTAACGTGCCCATTCCTTGCCTAAATCCATATTGGACAGGGCAACCAATGTAATTTACTTGGCCCCAGGCTTCCAAATGTTTTAAAACAATGTGACCTACCATCTTCACTACTGAGCTTAATAGGGAAATTGGTCTGTAACAGGTAGGATCCTGCTATTCCCCTTTTTTAAAACTGGATCTACGGTGGCAGGTTTCCAAGACAGGGGTAAGCCTATCTGAGCTGCATCATTTAGTACATTTGTCAGAACAGAGGCTTAAACATTGTAAAATTCCCAAAGTAAGAATATCAGAGGTATTGAAAAGTCAAAGGAACGGAATTAACTCCCCAAAAGTAAACCGTCAATATGGTAAAACCCTCTTAGTAGTCCACAAATACTCAATTCAGTGAGAGAGGTGTGGAGCAGCTGCAAGAATGGCTGTTTCCAGAGCTCGGGCGCCTGGTTCGATCGCCACCAGCATCTCAGCTTAGCATTATGTGCCTCTGGGCAATAGCTCTCTTAATCTCCCAGACGACCCAGAGTGCCTTTAGATCCTTAGGGGTGATAAGCTTGCGATTTACAAATACCAGATTTATTTATTTTAATTAGTGATTTACTGTCAAGGAGTACCATTGTCAATGCATTGTGAACCATGGATTTCTCCTTATGCAAGAAAGCAAGTTGATAGATGACTTGATCTATAATGCATTTATTTGGCTTGGGTCTTGCATGCAATGTGGGTAGAGACACAGTTTTGCCACAATGTATTAGTTGAACACATTTCAATGATTCCTTTTTAAAGATGTGGACGAAGATAGCACCCATCTAATTCTGTTGCTTCTGTTACGAATTCAGTAGTAAACAGAACAACAGATGTGTTATCATGACCTATGAACTGCATTTGTATACATTGTGAGATAAGTCAACTGTAAGAAAATGCGTCTTTTTGCATGATCAACCCCATTTCTTTTTACATGATTCCTTTTTTAGTCTCTCAGCACTAGCATTCTGCTAACCAGTACCCAGGGCACATGCCTTGACCCTTAGAATGTGTTAAATTGGCTAAATCCCTGGATGGCCTATTTTAACTTAGCTATTAGTCTCTAGTTCATGGTACCTCCTGTACCAAGGGCTTGTAAGTTAAAAGTCACTAGTGGTATACAGCACTTATTGAGCCATTATCAAAGTAACAATGTATAACATGTCTCCAGGCCTGCCACTGCAACCTGGTGATGCACTTTTAAAAGTTACATTTAGATCTGTCAAATAAAAACGTTTAACCACCCTAAGCCTTCCTTTTTAAACCTTAGATGTTACCCCTAAGGCAGGCTTTAAATGCCCAAAATGCAGGATGCATGTTATTTGAAGGTAGGATATGCATGTTTAATGTTTTATATGCCCTTGCTGTCAAAAACCTCCAAAGTTATTTTTCACTGTGACAAGGCTGTCTCTCCCACACTGATTTACCCTGGTTTATTAAATATATTGAGCTAAATTCAGTTTGATAATAGTTAGGCAATGGTTTAAGGACACATTTTAATATTATTTAACATCAAATGGAATGGTTGGTTTTTATATTACTATGATGGAAGACACACTTTTAGAAAGTTATCTGTTTTATGCTCAAATCCAAAAGGCTTACCTGTCAGTGTCTAGTTGTCATCTGACCCCTGATGGCTCCCCTAGAGTGAGATGTGGATTGCTCCTAGACAGTGGTCAAATGAGTTTGGGTTTGGAGTGGTGCCTTTCTTTAACCCCTTCCCTGCTCATGACGAGCTCAGCTCGTCATGAGGCACAGTGGAGCTGTGCTTATGATGAGCTGACCTTGTCATGAACAATGATAAATCTTACTTTCCAGCACAGGAGGGGAAAACCACTATCAGCCAACTGGTAATGGGCAGGATGCCTAAGGGCTGTGCCTAGCCAATTCCTGAGCTTCAACAGATGCTTTCCCTATCACTAGCAGATGTAGCTCACACTTGGGCCTGCCTCCTGTTTGATCTTCTAGTCAGGTTGACTCTAAACCCAGCGGGAGGGGGGAGCTGCCCAGAAATGTTTTAAGGGTGGACAAAGTATTGCCCTCCACCCATAGGCTGGCACTGGGAATAAAAGAGGCATCCTTGGATACCTTCTTCAGAACACTATGGACCTGCTGTTGAGACATGTGAGGAGAACCCTAAGGGCTGGACCTGCATCTACTTGTCCTTTTACCCAAGATAAAGCAGTGGACTCCAAGGGTCCGTTGGCTGACCTCCTGTTAAGCTACTGGGACACAAATGTTGCAAGAAGCCTGACCTCCAGAAAATCCAAAGGTAGTAAGCTTCATCGGTCTGATGCCCAGCAACATCCAATCAATGTTGATGACTATCTGATGCAAACTCCAAATTTGTCCTGCTCTGTGCTTTTCTCACCTTCATTGCTTTGTCTGCTCAGGCATATGTCATACTGTCCATAATACTTTGCTACAGTGCTGCAATGCATTTCCTTCTAGAGATATATCAGACAGCTTTCATTAGCCAGAGGATCAGATCACATATTAAGCACTCAGCAGTAATATGGCACGCAGGTGGACTATGCTTATGTTATATGTTGAAATGATTGTACTACTGAATATCGACACCAGTAATATTGAGGACAAAATATCGAAGGACAAAATATTGAAAGGTAACTGGAAGTAAATAAGTATAGATTACAATTCCTAACTCCACATCTACATTCCTTGAAGATGAATATACTGTGTATATATACATATATTTGAATTTAGGTATAGAAAATCTAAGCAAACTTACCTTTCAATAAATGTTTCGATATTTTGTCCTCGATACTCTACATTACCAACATTGTGGATTCAATATATAGGAGGCAAATTGTTTAAATCTTGGGATAATGGTCCCTCTCATGTTGGATGTTGTTTTGGAAAAGTTGCAAAAACTATGAAACAATTCAATGTAGAAAAAAGTATCACAGGATAAGGATAATAAGAAACTGAAATTTGATATTTGACATTGGGTATCCCCTTATTATGGTATTATCAACCATAGGGTTCATCCTTATAACAGTGTGGACATCATATCGGCACTAACCCATCTTTAATCATTCCAGAATTAGTGGCAATACATCTTATTTTACCATACTGAAGTGCTCCTTGAAAGAACATTCAAATTCACACATGTATGTAAAAGAAAGCTGGGCTCTGGATTTACCAGATGAGAAACAGATAATTGACCTTAAAGAGAACAGTTTGATGACAGCTTAACCAGCCACATCATACTGGAGAAAAAAAGAAAAAACTCTGTTGCACTTATGATTGATAAAAGGATTCTTTTGTATTGGCTTTACAAATAGCATGAATTACCGATGTGTTTAATATGAAGGCTGAGATGGCAGTATCTAGTTTTAGAAGAAACAGTTCACTACATTAACATCTGTATGATCCAGACCCTTCCCATGCTTACTTTGATTTGTTTCAGGTCCAATCTTTATTCCTCTTACTACTTGGGCAAATGTTATCACCAGACATGTAAACATCTAAGGAAAAACACAATATACCCCGAGCAAAAATGAACATTGTACAAATCATCAATCAAAATAAAGCATCATATTCCAAGATTAATGTCAGTCTTCTTCTTTAACATTCACAACAGCATCCTTTTGATTGCTAGCCAACACGTGTTTTGTCTAATTAGCAGTTTATGCATTTAGACTTCATCAGGGCTAGAATGTACAACAAAGACAACAGTTACAAACTGAATATGTCAATGTAGAACTGTTAAAAAGTTGTGCAGAAAGAGACTGTTATTCCGGATAATGCTAATACAGCATCATCTAGTGTAATGTCCAGTAGTGAGGATGAGAATACTAGTGAGGCATCAAATAAAGACATGGGAAATCACTCATTTTTAAAGGAAGTGCAAAGAATAAGAATGGGCAACAAGGAAATGAACCAAAGACAGTGGGATCAAAGAGAGGAAGTAGGAGCATGACCAAAAGAGGCAAAAGGGCCGGCAGGAAGTGTAAGCGGAAGGGAACACTACAATACTCGCTCATGGGGCAGGGTGAATCAGAAAAGATAGGAATTAAAAATGATATACAGGTCATTAACCTGTCTAGTAAAGATTTGTCCAAAGAGATGACTTCTGTTCTTAGCAAAGGCATGAACCTTGTCAAATCAAGCCACTATATTCATTTTTAATTCTTCTGCCAAATATATCATCTTCTCCTTTTTTGGAATCCAACCAGCTGTTACAGACGCTTGATCTATACTTTCCTTTCTTCTTCCCACATAATCTTACTATTTGTAACCCCTTACCTCCCACTCACCACTCCCCTCTGTCCATCCCTCCACAGCCTGAACCCTCACTCTCCACCATCATCATTGACAGCAGCTCCTACCTCACTCATACATGCATCCGCTATCTAGGATGCTGAGGATTCTTGTTAAAAAAACTGGAGCACATCTGGAGACGTATTACAATAGGTGCCCCGGGGGCGCTACGGGCCTTTGCGCCCGCTTTGTGCTCCCTCGGGCCGCTATGGTATTATAGAAGGGGGTGCAGACGCTTGTGTGTCTGCTTCTATGTAATACCGATAGCGTTGGCGCACTTAAAGCCTGCAACGGGATCTCTAATACCCTGTAAATGTGCAGGCAGGTGCTGCCTACCCTGTGAAAACACGGAGCAGCTGCCAGACAATACTCTCCCACAGCATAGCAAAGGACTATGATGATAAAGAGGAGCTTAACATACCAAAGGATATTGAGACAGTAATTGTACAAGCAACTCTACCTCACCAGAAAACCATCACTTGTTAAATAGTGTTGGCGCATGGCATTAGAAGCAAAAGACCCATATTATACGCTTAATGCAAGATGTATATTAAACATTAACAATTCGGACATGACATAATCGAGGACATGCAATTAGACTTTCAATGTATAACTAAAACATGGTTAGTTGATGATGGAGCTACAATCCTGTTAGAGGCCCTTACACCAGAGTATATAGTCAAAATGTCAATTTTTTGGAATAAAAGGGAGGGAGGAGCTACAATTGTGCAAAAGAAATTACTAAATGCCTTGCACCTACATAACTATACTGTACAGGAATGCATCTCTCTCCTAGTCAAAGCCTGACCATACCCAATAACTCAATCTTCCTCCTGCTAATCAAACATCTACCCCCTCAAAGCACCTCCATCACAACAAATGTATGTGGTTCAGTATCGCAACTAAGTTTAAACCATATAACCTAATTATACAGGGCAATTTCAATAAATGGCACAATAAATCATATCAACTTTCAATAAAAGAGCTATTGCCAGGTTTAGCTTTTGAACTGATACAGCTCATTATTAACCCAATGCAGTCTGCAGGACACAACACACTATTGAAAGAATCTTTGACAACACTAACAACATAACAATTTTCAATCTTCTTTCCTTAACATGGACTGACCATCTTGCCATCCCTTCCATCAAAAAATGTGCAGTGCTATTCACAAAGATAATTTACCCTTGTGAGTAAGTTACTAATGTAAATGTAATCTTACACTTTGAAGTAACATTGCTACTTTTGGCTATTTACAAAAGCAAAGTGTATTCAAAAGTGTAAACAAACACCTTTCCCCCCTTGAAAAAGGTGGTGAAGGCAAATGTATGATTGTAAGTTACTTCTGCCAAAAAGAAACAGTAGTAAGTCCAGCACTACACATGGCCTCCTACTGATACTGTAACATCCTTCCATAGAAAAGAATGGAGTATTAAAATAAAGCTCGCAGGAAATAATGAAAAGAAATTAATTAAAATTGTTACAAATATAAAGACATATAATTTAATGTTTAACAAATATTTAAAATGAAACATATGTATTATTTAATTATAAAATATTTTTTCAACCTTTTTTTAATTTATAAAATAATGTGACATTACTTTCTCCACCCCAACTGCAGAGTGTTCCTATGGTAAAGTATAGGGAACAATTTTTAAAAAAGTACTCAAAGCAAATTAGTAAAAATATTGTATGTTAAGGTAAATGTTATTGCAAATTACTTTTATATATATTTTTTAAATGTAGACCATAAGAAACAAATACAATATTTAATTAGTTTAAGTATAATACATTAAATAAAAAGTATTTAATTTAATTTAATTCTCCCCTAAAGTACAAAATATATAATTCATTAATAACAATTAATAATATATTTATATTTTTTTTAATTATGTTACATTCTTTTTTAATGAAGAAATGGTTGCTAAAATATTTTTTAAAAAATAATTATATTTTTCAGGTTTTGTCTTGCTTTTAATTATATTTATTTATATTTTTAAGTATTTTAAATAATGTAATTTAATTTAACATTATTTCTAATGAGGGTTTATTTTAAGTTCCTTTCTCCATTATTTTCTATTGGATGGCATTGCAATACCAGTTGCTGGCCATGTGTGGCGCTGGACTTTCTTCAGCACTGAGATGGAGTAATTTACTCCTGTTTTTGGTCTTTTTTGCCTGTAGTAAATTTAGAAGTGCAGTATGTATATAGCAATAAACTTACTCTTTTGTGTGTCGGTGCACATCCCTCCCTAAAGCCCTTCCTAAACCCTTCTTTACTCCCTAATGCCCTTTAGTCATAACTATTCCCCGTTTTCCAGTAGCTCCCCTCTGGTCCTCCCACATTTACCACTAAAATGTAAGCTAGCATGTGCAGAGACTATGTAGTAGTGGCAGAGATTGCTGCACAGAAAAAGATAAGAGAGGCGGAGGGGTAATGACTGCATGTAAATTAGTAAATAGCATTTGGTAGTGTGTTAGTACAATTTTAAAACTGCATACTGACTAATAGTAGACTTACAAAATATGAGTAAATACCTTTGGGCGCAGAGAATGTAACTCTTAAAAGTTGCTCAATTCTGATTCCATTCACTCTGTTGACACTGCCTGGAAATTAAATTGTAACTGATGAAGTTGAACATGATTGCTTGGATGTGACTGAGTTATGCACAAAGCCCTGATCTGATATGCAGGATGAACATTTGTAAAGAGCAGCACTGTCACCCCTAGGGGAATCTGGGTGCTGAGGATGCCATGTGTAAGTCGAAAAGCCAGTTCTTGAGTCTCTGTCTGAAGTCCACCAGGGAGGGTGCTGGTCAGAAGTGGAGGCACAGGTTGTTCCAGGTCTTGGTGGCAATGTAGGAGAAGGAGCGGCCTCCGCTACTGCTGAGACTGATGCAGGGGTGAGTGCAAGGGGGAGTGAGGAGGAACAAAGGTGTTTGGAGGTTTGATGGAAATTCAGTCAATGGTGGATGTAGGATGGTGCTTGATCTTGGAGGCCTTTGTCGGTGTGCATGAGGACCTTGAAAAGGCATCTCGTCTGGATGGGGAGCCAATGGAAGTCTCTCTGCAGGGGGTGATGTGCAATTGTTTGAGAAGGTCCAGGGTGAGTCAGGTTTTGGTGTTCTGTATGGACTAGAATCTTCTAAGGAGATGGGTGGAGGTGCCAGTGTAGAAGACATTGCCGTAGTCAAGGCAGCTGGTGACAAGGGCCTGAGTGACGGACTTACTTGTGTTGACTGGAATCGATCTCAAACTTTTGCAGAAGGAGGCGACTGCGTTGGCTTGTCATTTCATGGTCAGTTCACTATCGAGGATGATCCCCAGTTTCCATGCTTGGTCAGTTGGTGCAGGAGTTGGTCCAAGTTCAGCTGGCCACCAGTTGTGTTCCCAGAAGGAGGTGTTGTTCCGAAAAATTAGTACTTCGGTCTGGTTGGAGTTCAGTTTGAGGCAGTTGGCTACGTTGGTCATGGTGTAATGGTTTGGCATTGATGGGGTCCTCGGTGATCAAGTGGATCAGTTGCAAGTTGTCAACTTAGGAGATTATGTTGAGGCCATGGGATTTGATGACCTCTGTGTGGGGGGTCATGTAGGTGTTGAACAAAGTGGGGCTGAGTGCTGATCCTTGTGGTACGCTGCAA
The DNA here is from genome assembly GCF_964263255.1 of Lissotriton vulgaris. Lineage (NCBI taxonomy): Eukaryota > Metazoa > Chordata > Amphibia > Caudata > Salamandridae > Lissotriton > Lissotriton vulgaris. The sequence goes on from NC_141698.1 coordinate 699,286,901, forward strand.
AATATGTCCTTGGGAGCAGAGGTGAAGAAGGCAGCCGGAAGCTCTGTATGCATCCTGTGAGGAAGGAGACAATCCACTTGAGGGCATTGTGCTGTATGTCAATATTGCCGAGTCTGCTGATGAGGACATTGTGGGAGATAGTGTCGAATACAGCAGAGAGGTCAGGGAGGATCAGGGCCACAGTTTCTCCATGTTCAAGGAGAGTTCTGATGTCATCTGTGGCCACAGTCAGCTCAGTCTCAGTGCTGTGGCTGGTACTGATATCGATTGTGAGACATCTAGTAGGTTGTTATATTCCAGAAATTAAATGAGTTGATGGTTGATGGCTCTCGGGGTGCTGCAGTTCTGGGAGTTGAGGATGCTCCTTGCGAAATGGGGGTTTGAACTCCACACTTATGGTGGTTGCCTCCTTGGGTGCCGCTCTTGTACGCTTGTGGCTGCTCGGGTGCCGAAACTCATTGTTTAGAGACCTTAAGCTTTAACTCTTCAGTCTCCCTGTACCTCTGGTGTACTGTTGTGTAACAATGGGAAAGCACAATCATAAATCCTGTCATGTATCCCCTGACAGACTCCTTTAGGAGGTTCATGAAGGGCATGTTTGACTCTGTTCCTCTTCTTTGTCAGTAGCGCGCCTGCAGGAGACGGTAATGAAGTTGTCAGAGGCATATAATAAACATCATTGCCGGAGTTATTTTCCGTTTTCTATTGCATCTTCAACAGTTTCTGCTTGGTCTGTTTCTTCTCCTTTATCAGTTTCCTGCTGGGTATCACGGATTACGATGAGAAAACAATGGGTTTTCCCTCTGATGCAGCCTTTCAAGGGACATATATAATGAAGGAGGACTTTGAATCTTTCTTCCAACTTTCACCTTCCTGCAGATGTAAAGCATCCCATTACTAGTGGTGAATGGTTCTGCTAGTTCCAACTGCTGTCTGTTCCTAAATTGCCAATTATTCCTGCTATCAAGGCTCTTTTACAGTGAGAATTGAAAGACCCAGAGGGAGTTTCAGTGCCTTGGTTTATGGGGATGCTATATCCTTTGTCTAAGGGAGGGACTGAATTGCCTCAGGTGCTTGCCTTGAATCCCCTGATTACCGACCTAATTGGGAAAATGTCTCTGCTGTAGGAGAATTTGACCTTAAGTGACCTGGTAGATAAGAAAGTAAAAGAAACCTTAAAAAGAGTCATACTGGCCTCAGCCTTTTTTTGTGGTCTGAGATTAATGGTGTGTGTACTTCTCAGTCCTTCGTAGAGGATTTCCAGGCTCTTTCTACAGCTAGTCAAGAGAGCGTGGATATTTCTGAATTGTTTGGATCATATGGAAGTATAGGCTAAATTTATCTCAGATATAGCCTTCAAAAGTATTTGTGCATCTGCAATGGCCTCTGCCAGTTCTGTAACTGCAAGACACAATTTACACTTATGGGTTAAGAAGGTGGAGGCGACGCATAAGAATTGTTAATTACATATGCCTTTTGGTTCCATTAAGCTTTGGTGATGAATTAGCGGATGTTCCTCCAAAAGTCTTTCAAGAGCCAGAAGCATTTTTAGTCATTCTGTCACAAGCAGAGGTCCTGAAAAGGTATTAGAAGGATGACTAATCATTATAGAAGGAGGAGAACTCATTTTCAGTAGGATCGTGCCAAGTTCCAACATAAATCTACTTAACCAGTAGGTTCCTCCTGCCAAACTGGTAATAAAGATGGTTCAAAGTAGGCTTCCTGACTAGGCCAGTCCCTTCCTCTCTACTGTTGATGGTCATCTGTTGCAATTCCAGGAGGTATGGTGAAATTGGATCTCTGACTGCTAGGTCCTATGATTTGTTTCTCAGGTGATGCTCTAGAGATCTCCCCAGAGTTCCGAGATCCTCACTTTGCACAGACCTGATGGCCACGGGAGACAATCAAGAGACTGGCCTTGGAAGAAATCATAGTCTCTCTGGTGGTCCAGCAGGCCATAATCAAAGTCCCATCTCAGGAGAGAGGTTGCAGGTGTTATTCTCTTGTGATCCTGATCCGAAGGTTCTTTGCATATTATCGGATGATTATAGACCTTCGGTTCCTGAACAAGTTAATTCCCTCAATACACTTCAAAATGAATACCTTCAGTAGGTAATTCCTTTGGTTCTGTCAGGAGATCTTGCAAAAATCAGTTTCCAAGATGCATATATCCATATATCGGTGGCTCCTTCCTCTCAGTGGTTTCTTAGATTTGTAGTGGGGTCCCATACTGCACCTGTTTGGACTAAAGACCTCCTCTCAGATCTTTATAAAGGTCTCTGTTCCAATGATAAGTCTCCTGCATTTGTGCGGGATCAGTGTCCATCCCTATCTGTTCGATTTCCTCATTCAAACCCCCTCTCACTAGCAGGGCTAATGAATATAGGTAGGACAGTGAAAACCTGGGAGGATTTTGGTTTCCTTGTCAACTTATTGAAATCCCTTCTTGTCCAATCCCAAAGAGTGGAGTATGTAGTGGTAGTTTTCGATACATCCTTGGGAATCTACTTCCTTTCCGAAGTCAGAGGCACCAAGTTGAGATGGTTGATCCTGCACTTCCTGCAATCCCGAGAGGTTTTGGCAAGAGATTGATTACGACTACAAGGGCAGATATTAAGCTAGATACTTAAACAGTTCCTTAGTTGCTGAGGTTTTTAGTCAGAAGGGTGTCGTTTTTTCACTGTTCTCTGTCTTTTCCTTTTTAGATAGGAACTTCGGGCATCATACTTTGGGCTTGCCTTCACATTGGTCAGGTGGTTCAACATATCTTTCTCAAATTGGACATCGGCCCAGGAATTTTATGATGTGAAGATCTCTGAGTCCCCATCGATCAGACAGGAACGTCTCCTGGTGGTTGCTCCCTCCTTTTCTAGAGAAGGATACCCCTCTTCTCTATCTGGACCACTTGATTCTAAAAACAGATGCCAGCAGTTAAGGCTGGGGCAGTATTGGCAGTCTTTGGCAGACAGCACACAATCATCAAACCGGAAGATAATAATGAGGGTTTGGAATGTCCTGCTTGCCTTCTCTGGGACCCTAAAGGGTCACTCTGTGGTAGCCCGTGTCGACAACCGGGTGACGATGTTGTATATCAATCACCAGTTTGGTACCGGCTCCTAGTCCCTCAACACTCTAGCTCATCTAATCTTCTCCTGTGCGAAAGCCCATCTTCTGAAATTGAGGGCCATTCACATCCAGGGGATATTAAATTATCAGGCAGATCAATTGCGTCAAGCGTTTCTGCCCTCTCAGGAGTTTGTTGTAGCTCCTAAATTTGCATGCGATAGAGGGTTCCCGTTGCTAACCTCTTCCCCACTCCCCTGAACTCCAAACTACCTCTGTTTTTCTCCAAGTTGCCCTCTCATGGTGCTTTGGGCACCAAATCCCTTATGAATTCCTTGACCTCTGGGTATCCTTTAGACATTCCCTTCTATAGTGTTTATTCATGATTTCAATCTGGACTTCTCAAGGAACCACTGAGGTTGGTATTGGAGCTTCCATTGTGGGTATGGAGGCCTTAGTGCCCTCTTCTCACGCTCCTGGCTCTAGAACGGGAATGGCTCCTTCCTCTGGATTCCTCTCTCCTGCTCTTCCCTATTCTTCCGGTTCAGGTGCTGGCCAAATTAAGACTCTTGTTCTAGAGATTGAGAGATAGGGTTTCTTGAGTAAGGGTCTCTCTTTGACTGTATCCCATTCTTTACAATCTTCTAGGCGAGCTTCTACGAATAAGGCTTATGAACATCACTGTGATTCCTTTGATAAGTGGTGCAGAGAGTGGTCTTGGTCTCCCGTTTCTGCTCCTACAACTGAAAATTTCAGATCCTTCAAAAACAGACTCTCAATTGCAACCCTTAGGCTTCACTAGTTCTCAATTAAGGCTTTTTGTGCTCCCTGGGACACTCTTCTGTGGGATTTTCCTCTATTGCTTTCCCACTTATATAAGTCTCTCAATGAGCTTTACCTTAAAGTGTTTTTTTATACTGGCCATTACCACTTCAAGACATTTGGGGGACATAAATAATCTTGCCTACCACCATCCATATATACACATTTTTAATGACTGAGCAGTTCTAATTCTTTATCCTAAGTTCTTACATAAGTTCAATTCTGTGTTTCACCTTGACCAAGAGATTGTTCTACCTTTCTTGCAGCAGGAAACTTCTGCCCCTGACACTTCTCTGCCTCTTTTGGATGTGGTACGGGCTCTGAAGATTTATATCATGAGAACTTCGAAGTTTAACAATTCTGGCAGTCTTCTTCTCAATTTTGGTCCTGTGAAGAAGGGTGAAAAAGCGTCTTCCTCTACCTTGGCCTGATGGGTTAAATTATTATTTTCTCACCTTACCTGGCTTACGGTAAAAAACATACATGGAGGGAACAATGTTCACTCTACTAGAGGTATGGCAGCTTCTTGGGCTGAGTAGTTTGGTGTTGCCCTTTGGTACATCTTCATAGATGCTACGTGATCCTCGCCTTACAAATCTATTTCCCATTACAGATTGCACATTGCTCAGGGGTCTCAATTATGCTTTGGTTCAGGGATCTTGAAAACTTCTAGGTCTGCTTCATAGTCATTTCCTTGTGGTCTTCCTGTATGGCCGGGATGCCCGTCACCCCCTCCCAACACAATCCCCAAGAATGGGAAGTCAGACGCAGGCTTGAACTTTTGGAAGGCGGGAGGGAGTCACCCTCCCGGCCGTATTTATTAAAATATGAAACAAAATTTAAAACATTAAATAAAAGTTTCATAATCATGTACAATTTTACATTTATTACATTTCGATGAAGACATGTTCTTTGGCTAACCTTAACAGATCTCTAATACAAAGGTTTCCTAGCCGAGTCTAACATCCTGCAAAAGCATACATTCTAAATTAAAATTGTACATCCTAGCATTAAGGGCCAACGGCAAGGTCTTAACCGGTGTCAGATCCCTACTACCAAAACTCTCGCCCTCACGGTGTGAGTGGCGCATGCGCAGAGGACTGTACCCTCATTGCCAACTGTAATTTCCCTTGTCGTGGTGGGGGCCCCCTTTCCACTCGACGCCATCTTAAAGGTCGTCCGAGTTCCCGTGTGAGGTATCTGTAGGAAGGACAGCGTGGACTCCCCCCATCCCCACACTCTCTATCCGCCGTCGCGGATATCCGGCCCCCGGGAAATTCGTAGGAGGGGCATATAGCCGCCTCCTCCCCTGGTAGGGGCCTATGCCTATGGCCGTCTCCCCTTAGGCGACCCATCCTTAGTGGGTGCCGCCTCCCCGTGGGAGGGGCCAATGGCCGCCTCCCCCAGGGCGCTCCCATCCATTCTGGGTGGCGCCCCCCTCTAGGGACCTTGAAATTACTGCTCACCGATCATGACCTTACCGCCACAGGCCGGATAGTTGACCGACTATCCGGCCCCCCCAACTCCTCCTAAAGGTCATGCTTCTTCAAACCCCTTAGCCATGCTATGAAGTCTCCTATGAGTAAAACATTGCCCTCCCGGGACAGGTGAACCCCATCATTCAGATACATGTGATCACCCCGAATACACCCATGAGGAATGCTATGCAACTGCGCTGAGCGAAACAATCTACCAATTTTATTGTTTACCTTCTTCACCGAATGGTTCAGTGCATACACCGAAAGGCCCCCCCGCCATACTTTGCTGGGAATCATGTGGGACCAGGCAATCGTGCACCCCGGGATTCTTTTAGCCAACCAGCTAACAGCAGACAAAACTTGTTCAAACAACACTCGTCTACCCAGTGTCACCAAGTCATTGCCCCCCAGGTGTACTATGACTACAGATGGCGGTGACCTTTGCCACCCTAAGAGACCCTCAACAAATGACTCGAATTGGTCAAAACAGAGCCCGCCCTTCCCATGGAAGGTCACTCTGTACCCGTATTCCCCAGCTGCGCGAATCGCGTCACCTGCTTTGAATACGTCCCCGGCGCGCCTCACGTATGAGTGGCCCACGACCCATACCATTCTCTCTCTAGACGGTGATCCTTGACCGCTGGTCTCCTGGTACTGGGTCGACTGCAAATTCCGCCCCGCGTGACAGGCTCGCGAAACTGTAATTCAAACAAAAGACAAGAAGCGTGAGTGCATGTCAACTGACTTTACAACATGTGCAATCGCACATACCTTCTGAAGCAATTCGAGGACCATCGTCCCAACTGTTTCACTTCATCCGCACTCTGACCCCTGCCTGTAGCCTCAGTAGCATTAGAAAAAACAATGGCCCAAACCGGGATTGATCATTAGCTCAATAAATCATATGCTCATAGTTGATCATTTTTCATGACTGGATGAGTTTTTAGAATTACTCTGCTCGGTAGATCTAATCAGTTAATTTTTGTTCAACGAAAAGCAACCGCCTTAGAAAACTTAGTTTATTCCAAAAAGGAGTTTTTAATAAATTACTCCCACACAGCAAAAAATAAATATATACATTTGTACATTATTCAAGAACGAACGGTAAAAAGGGGGAGCAACCTGCTTCTAAAAGGGGGTGTCGGAAAAAGAAGGAAAGAAGTGATTTAAAGAAAAAAGGGGTGTAAGCCTCAACAGAAAAAGTGACATAGGATTAGGGTCAATTGAAAAAACAAAGCTGCAGAAAATTCAGCTGATTACACAGTAAGGCCACTGATTGCTTGTTACATTTTCGTCATTTATACAGTCTCAACTGGCATGTATAACGATTGAAAAAAGTGGTCCTATTTGTTTATGAAAAAGGAGCGTCGACGTTTCGACCCGTCTTGGGGTACAGGGGTAACTGCAAACCTCGACCTGCGGGTCTTCCTCAGGACGTGTATGACACAACCTTCATACCGTGGTTTTAAAGCTGTGGACCCAAAATTCCTTTTTAATGGGATGATCACGGTCCTCCTACACCTGGATGGATGTTTAAAAGTATTTGACCACAATCCAACTCCAATTCAGTGGTCATGGGCGTTCCACACAATTTATCAAGTGGATGACACCAACGGTAGTAAATACAGCTCACAAGCGAGGCACCATCCGTTACTTATTGTGTTTTCATAAGGACATCGTGTTTGTGTTTTCATAAGGACATCGCTGGTTTGGTTATTGTTTAAGGTGATGCACTGCTCAGTCCAGAAGCCGAAAACTTTTCTTATCGTATCCTATGCGGGCGACCCTCACTGGGATGTGTTCTCATGTGGACGCTTTTCAACCGGAGCCTGGGGGCGCGAGTTGTGTGCATCGGACCAGGCAGAGTCGCCGTCAGCAGTCACACAACTCGCGCCCCTAGGCTCCGGTTGAAAAGCGTCCACATGAGAACACATCCCAGTGAGGGTCGCCCGCATAGGATACGATAAGAAAAAATTTTCGGCATCTGGACTGAGCAGTGCATCGCCTTAAACAATAACCAAACCAGCGATGTCCTTATGAAAACACAAACACGATGTCCTTATGAAAACACAATAAGTAACGGACGGTGCCTCGCTTGTGAGCTGTATTTACTACCGTTGGTGTCATCCACTTGATAAATTGTGTGGAACGCCCATGACCACTGAATTGGAGTTGGATTGTGGTCAAATACTTTTAAACGTCCATCCAGGTGTAGGAGGACCGTGATCATCCCATTAAAAAGGAATTTTGGGTCCACAGCTTTAAAACCACGGTATGAAGGTTGTGTCATACACGTCCTGAGGAAGACCCGCAGGTCGAGGTTTGCAGTTACCCCTGTACCCCAAGACGGGTCGAAACGTCGACGCTCCTTTTTCATAAACAAATAGGACCACTTTTTTCAATCGTTATACATGCCAGTTGAGACTGTATAAATGACGAAAATGTAACAAGCAATCAGTGGCCTTACTGTGTAATCAGCTGAATTTTCTGCAGCTTTGTTTTTTCAATTGACCCTAATCCTATGTCACTTTTTCTGTTGAGGCTTACACCCCTTTTTTCTTTAAATCACTTCCTTCCTTCTTTTTCCGACACCCCCTTTTAGAAGCAGGTTGCTCCCCCTTTTTACCGTTCGTTCTTGAATAATGTACAAATGTATATATTTATTTTTTGCTGTGTGGGAGTAATTTATTAAAAACTCCTTTTTGGAATAAACTAAGTTTTCTAAGGCGGTTGCTTTTCGTTGAACAAAAATTAACTGATTAGATCTACCGAGTAGAGTAATTCTAAAAACTCATCCAGTCATGAAAAATGATCAACTATGAGCATATGATTTATTGAGCTAATGATCAATCCCGGTTTGGGCCATTGTTTTTTCTAATAATATCGATTACCCAGGTCCATCAACCGTTTTTGGGTTACCCCATTTTGATAATGTGTAGCCTCAGTAGCAGCCCCTATCCTAAAGGAGTGGGTCCCGAAATCGCCCGGGTCCATGCCCGCAGCAGCGACTGTCAGTGCTAGCACCCTCCGGAACTGAAACCTCGTCAGTGGGGTGCCATCATTGTGCCTCAGCAAACTCCCCCTCCATGTATCCGCCCTTAGTGCCAAGTACTCCTCTATACACATTATCGGGCACGTGGGGGACCCTCGCACATGCTGCACAACAACACTATTTCCCGTAGCCCCCTGGTCGGTCTTGGACCTGGCTATCGTGACTACCATCGAATCACCCCTAATTAGGATGTGATCCCTGCACAAGCCTCCCTCAACGTCCTTCTTATTCCTTGCGACCAGTTCGCTTACCCGCATAGCCCCATGGAACGCTAATGCGAAAGCCGCCCGGAACAGAACTGCCTCGTACTGGGAAGAGCATGTCTCGACTAGTTTCACCATGAGTATGGACAACCTTTCTAAGCCAATCGGGCGCCTCACATCTTGCTTGCGACCCTCAAGGCGCTGCCAGCCGCGAAGGGCTTTTTTCACCAAAAAGGAACCTGTTGGGTCTTTTATGCCATGCACCTGCGCCATGAATGAAATGGCCGCCCTATGCCTATTGGCCGTTGCCGCTGATCGGCCTTCTCTGTGTAGTGCTACCAAGAACCTCAGGAAGGATTCCTCCCGACCCCAGTTCTGATTCCCTGTAGGACCCAAAAATGTGCAATAGGAACGCAACGCTCCTTCGTATGCTTTCCTCGTCCTGGGGGCTAAGCTTGCTGCCACGAGGTCTTGTAATCCGGGGCACCCATTAGCCAAAGTGCTTCGGGGAATGGTGCCGCCACTAGGTCCACTGTAGGTAGATAACCCCTGAACGCCTGCATATGTGAACGAGAGAGTGCATCAGCCGCATGATTCAGTACGCCCGGCACATGTTTCGCCCTGAACTGTACATTCAATCTCATGCAACGCAGCACAACTTCTTTCAACAATCTCAAGATCCATTTGCAGCGTGCTGCCTGTTGGTTAATGCATTCGACAACAGACATATTATCAGACCAAAATACCACAGAGCGGTCTCTGAACTCGTCTGGCCATGCCATCAGCGCTACAAAAATAGGGAATAGCTCCAGGAACCCAATGTTACTTGTGAGACCGCTGGATGCCACCACGCCGGCCATGTTTGCGCCGACCATCGGTTACCAAAAATGGCGCCAAATCCCACGCTCCCCGCGAGTCAGTCCACAAACCTAGCTCGCCTGAAGACGCTGGCGGCTTGCTCCATACTACTCGACCGTTGAAGTCCGCCAGAAATGCCAACCAAATGCGCATATCCTGGCGAACCTCTGCAGACAGTCTCGTACGGTGGTGTCCTTCTTTGAGACCAACCATAGCCTGTGCAATAGAGCGTGAGAAGGGGCGCGCCATTGGTATAACTCTCAAGGCAAAGTTAAGCTGACCCACTGTTTGCTGTAACTGGTGCAGGGTCACTTTCTCCTTACTAAGGCATAGCTTCAGGGAAGCCCTAAATTTGGCTACCTTTCCCACTGGCAAACGGAAACATCCCTCCACAGAATCGAGCTCAATCCCCAGAAACTCCAGTGAAGTAGATGGACCAACCGTCTTATCTGGTGCCAATGGGACTCCAAACTCCCTCATGAGGATGCAAAAGTCATGTAGTGCCTGCGCACATTTTGTGTCGCCGGCCGCTCCTAAGAACAGGAAGTCATCTAGATAATGCATCACATGCCTATGCCCTGTGGCCTCGGTGAAGGCCCACTCTAGAAAACAGCTGAACTTTTCAAAATAGGCACAAGAAATGGAGCAACCCATCGGCATGCATTTATCCATGTAATAACTCCCTTGGAATGCAAAACCTAGCAAGCGCTGATCCTGTGGGTGTACCGGGAGCAACCGGAACGCCGATTCGATATCCGATTTCGCCATCAGCGCCCCGGGGCCCAGGCGATTTAACATGGCAACGGCATCATCGAATGATGCGTACCGCACCGAACAGACTTCTGGGTCAATGGCCTCGTTCACCGAGGAACCCCTTGGAGCGGACAGGTTATGGATAAGCCTAAACTCCCCCGGGTCTTTCTTCGGGACCACCCCTAACGGGGAACAGATGAAATCCGCCACCGGTGGGCGATGAAAAGGCCCTGCCACTCGCCCCAAGCTGACTTCTTTCGCAATTTTCCTCTCTACCACACTTGGATTATGTTGCGCCGATAACTGGTTTTTACAAAAGGAGTCCCCTCGAAAATCCCCCGCCGGGATGTGGAAGCCGTGCAAGAATCCCTTCCTCAACACCTCAGCGGAGACATAATCAGGGTATTTGTTTAACCAAGGAGTCATAGCCATGAGATCAACGGGTGTAGGCAATTGGTCACAACGATCTACCTCACTCCTGCTTGGACCCTCCCTTTCCTCCCGCCCCATTATTTTTCGATCTACATGAACTCTCCGGGTGTGAGGAATTCCCACAGCCCGCACACACATGCTTGAACCTACATGTTCCTTGCAGTCTGTTACAGTTGCCTCGATTGAAGCCCCAACAGACCCCCCGCTTTCCACCATTCCCGCCGGTTTTCGGCTGGTGATCGCCACCGGCGCCTGCTCGAAAGGGCACCGCGGGCTTTTGGCGGGAAACCCCTGACCCACTCCCGCCAGGCGAGGATGTACCTGCCGCCCCCGGCAGGAGCTGCTTATGCCATGAGACCGAGTCGAGGCAGTCCCATGTCAGAGAGGCATCATATTCTTTTGCTTTTCGGAATTTCATGTCGTAACCTTTCCATTCCTCTCCCTCATACATTGCATAGAAATCCATAATACGAGTTTGATAGCAAGACAGTTCAGTTAATACTTCGGGTTTACGTTCCCCCATAACTGCAGTAAATATTGCAAAGGCCTTCGCGCAATTCGTTATCGTTTCATCCACCCTGAACTCCGCCATCTTGGCGCGCCACACGCTCGGGTGCCACAAATCTTTCTGGGTTTTGGCGTATTCCATCTGAGGAAATAGAAATTTTCAAGTATCCAGTGTGTCCCCCACTCGCACCCTATCCATGCACCCATGTTCCATGTATGTCATATAATTCCCTTTCCGTGCCTGCCATGAAGACGCATATGCATTTGCGTCTTACGTTAACATGTCAGTTATTCAGCCCTCCAAGAAAACCACGTTAATTTGGCTTCTAGGCCTATGGTGCCAACGTCTTTACATGGTGTACTATTCAATAACGCGAAGCACACGTTTTCCACGTTTTTCTGGCTCAGTCGAGCCAGGCCCTTAATTGAGGCTCCGAGTCTCTTCTGTCTCAGAAAGCTGTAGTTTAGATATGCATCCCTGACCTCTGTCTTACTTCCTGCTCAGCCAAGCGGTGCCCGGCTCGGCCTGGCCTGCCTGCCAAGACAGTATTTTGCCTACAGTTATCTGCTCAGCCTCCTCGAAAACACATTCCAGTCTAGTGAAATAGGTAAACATGTTTCCGGCTGTAGAGCAAAAGGCCTTGCCTTCCTGTCTCCTTGCAAGTGATTTACAGCACCCGTTACCATGGTAGGCCCATGGCCCCCGCGCATTGCGCACTACACCAAGACATGTATGCACCCACTAGCATTCAGTATTGAACGGCTTCTGCCCGAGAGACCCTTCACTCCAGATAATACATCCTCCAAACACAAGATACCAGATATGATATAGGTACAGGTCGTTCTGACATCCCAGACACCAAGACTCTTCTACTAGAGCTAAAGTCAAGTCTTTCAGCTCTCCCTAGTTACACGTCTTTACCAGGTCATGCCTAGTTGCGCACGCACTCAGGGTAAAGGTTTCTGCTGACCCTGCAGAATCTTTCTATGCATCCACCCACCTATGACACTTATGTGACGTTTCCAGTACACACCTCCATGTACGCCCCTGTACACGCCTTCTTTTACGCCCATGCGTTCTTATCTTTTCTCTTTTCACTTGTTACGCCTACTGTATTCATTTCAACTGTACAGTTTTACTATATATAATGTGTGATGTTAATAAAATGTTGAATATCTCTTCCTGAACCTTAGTGGTGATGGAACTCGATGTCCAGCGTCTCGAGATGCTTAATTAAAGCCCGTATGACTCAGATACCACGGACTCTGCCTCTCATTTTATTGAGCTATCCTTATTGTCATTTAATGTATAGAAAAATAGTCCCGGTAATTTTATTTACCACATAATCTGGCGCCCGAATAGGTAATATCTCAAGTATGCCGCTGTTTTCGAAATTACGTCAGATAGGAACTAGGAAAGGGATACTCGAAGAAGCAGTTCCCGTCCCGCCTAGGGACACTCCCGGACATTTTATGTACCATAAACATGGCTTAGATGCCATACTGTACTTAGACTTATGGGTTGATTATACTAAGAATCTGGAAGAGAAATATAGATGGCCTGTCTCAGGGACATGGGATGCTGAATGCATCATGAGAGTAGAGGAAGCACTATGGAAAAAGAAAGCCAGACAATCCCAGAAAGATGCCATAGAATTGTGGCGTAAAGAAGCGCATAGAAGAACAGAGAAAGAAATCAGGAAAGCAGAGAAAAGTAGAGAGGAATCAGAAAAAGCCCAAGAAAGAGAACTACTAGAAGAAGGTGAACGAGTTAGAGCAGAACAATTAGACCGACAAAGAAATGCCCTTATTCAAGGCATGTATCCTCTTCTCGCCGAGGGCCTACCCAAGGCGACCCCGGAAGTACCCAGTAATTTACCGCCACCACTGGTTCCAATTAAATTACGTCATAAACAGACCGCAGCTGATATTTTCCTTTCATCTTACTTAGATGACACTGTCCCAGATTATACAAACAGAATTCCAAATATTAATCCTCACGTCCCTGTTCAAGACACGATTCCCCCTACCGTTTCTCCTGCCACTGGTCCTGCCACTGGTCCTGGCAATCCTTTTACTCCACCTGCAACCCAGGGCCAACCGACATTACCTACATCCACTCTTCCAGCTACCTTACCACCAGTGACAGCACAACCAGTAATGGTTGACGATCACATTTCAGGGGGGGCAGTAGGAGGTCTCCCTATCACCCCGCCTCAAGTTAAACGAACCACACTCAGAGAAGCAGCATTACAACGCACACCGAAAGTAACTACATACGCAGCCCTTAAACAGTACCTTACTGATTGCAGATATGATCCAATACCAGGCGAAGACCAGATGATATTATATTCAATACGTATACGACGTGTTACGAATTACTTGATTATTCTACCAGAAATGAAGGAACATCTAGACAACATATATCGTTTTATTAGAACAGGAGAGAGACCAGAAAGTATTCACGAGGCCATGGCACACAGGAAGGTGGAGATTCAAAATATGATCTTACAGTTTTTGATAAATTGTCTGATAAGGGAACAAGACCAGCCAGGTAAAGATAAAGAAGAGATGAAAATTCTGATAAAATGGAGTGACAACATAGCTGATGGAAAACATAGTAAACAAGGTTGTGTAGAATCCATGTACAGAAAGATTCGTAAAGAAATTCTAGACATACACACAAGGGAAAAAGCAGCAAGAGAAGCCGAGAAAGCGGATGATGACGTCTCAGAAGACGAAGATATAGCAACTGCAAGTGCAGATAGAATAGCGTATGTAGGTAGGGCGAACACCTTTGACAGACCCGTACATCTAGCAGGCAAGAAACGTTTTCTTTCTCCCATACCAGAACAGTGTTCTCTTGAACATCTATTCCAAGCCACTGATAAAGTATTGAAACAACGAATAGGTTACAGTGAACTTAGTACCATGCATGAACAAGAACTGGCCCGGTCAGCAGTCCAATGGGCTGGCAATACTAGTGTATATAAGGATGACTCAGTAGCGCAAACGTTTTTGAATCTTTCCCCAGACGAACAGCGATTAGCTGGTATGTACATGATTCAACATCTCATTACGTTGTATGAGAGTCAGCATTCTGATCCAGGTCCCCTATATAATATATTGGAAGAGTTACTCCTGAAGAGATGGAGAGGCCTAGGTACCAATTTAATTAATGTCATTCTAGAACAGCGACACAAGTACAGAACTTTCCTGACTCCACATTTCGTTCCCGTTCCACCCCCAGTAAGGAAAACATTTTACATAGATAGACAGAATCCCTTACGAGAAGTTCATCCCGTTCGGAAAACAGACGGTACACTTGAACGAGTGTTTGTTTACACCCCCTTAACGAAAATGGAATTATTGGAAATGAAAAAATTAGTACCGTGCCATGATAAAGATCCAGCAGGGTTTCACCGCGAATTAAAAGACATGCTCCGCATGGGGGAGTATACATATCCCGATATACTTAAAATGTTAAAGGTATTGTTACCTGCATGGATTTACGAAAAACTGAAAGAAAAAGAATGGGAGGTGGGAGAGAAAAAGATTGATTGGGCAGAATTAGAAAACGAAGAAAATACACGAATCCCTGGTACTGGTCTTGGAGAAAAAGCTAAAGGATTACCAGAATTATTAGTACAGGTCTTGCCGAGGTTATTGACGACTAAAAAGGAAGACTGGGATGCAATCTCAGCCTGCAAACAGAAACAAGACGAAGACACTAGTGATTTTTATTCCAGATTCGAGAAATGTTTCATTATTAATAGCGGCCTGAAAACAAGTTGTGAATCATACCCACATCTTTTTGTGACCAAATTAGTAGAGAATTCCTTACCTCAAGTTAAAAATAGAGTACTGAAGGTCGAGAGTACATGGCAAGCTAATAGTCCTTCCCAGATGTTACAAATGTTACAGTACCACCAGAATCGAATCAGAGAAGAACACGAACATGAACAGAGACGTATTAAAGATACGAAAATGAAAGTACTAGTTGCCCAGTCCGTCCCAGCTGACAGTCAGAAGAGGGGTACGACACAGACTAGTCATACTGCAGCTCCTGTTAAAGGGAATTGCAACTATTGTAAGCAGCCAGGTCACTATATAAACGAATGTGCTGTTCTAAAATACAATATTGCTAGAGGCAGGACGAAAGAAAGACCGCGTCCACCTAGACAAGAACAAGTTCCGCAAAATATTCCGCAGAACACGCGATCTCCTCAGAACACACAACAGACAGTAGCAGTACCCCAACCCCAACCCATTGCTGCCACGCAACATGTTACACAGCAAATGTACCAGTATGCTCAGTCAGATTATCCCGATTATCAGCACTATTCATGAAACAGCCTAGAGAGGGAGGTTGGCTTGCCCCTTATTGAGGTTCCTGTAGATCAAGAGGGTCCCTATGTACATAGTCAGGTATTAGGGAAAGACAGAAAATTTTTGATTGACACAGGGGCGAGCAGAACTACCATCAGTCATGACGAGATTCCAGGGGTGCCCCTCTCAGGCTCACAGAATGTTTCCCTGGGATTTTCAGGAAAGCCTATTGTTAACGAAGTGTCAAAGCCAGTTTCCCTAGAAGTTGGCCCATTGTCCCGTACTACAGACTTGTTACTCACGAAATCATGTCCAGAAAACTTGCTTGGTATTAAAACATTGAAAGCACTAGGAGCAGTGATTTGTTGTTCTCCGGAAGGAGTGAGATTGTTTTTACGTGATTTTAAAGGCCATTATGTGTTAAGAGATTTTGATCCACGATTACAGAATGTACCACAGCACTTATGGGCACAAGGTCCAACTGATGTAGGTTGCATGCATATTACACCATATCGTGTCACTCTCAAACAAGGTGTTGTATTACCCCAAATTCGACAATACAAGTTACCGCCTGAGGCTGTAGTGGCCTTACTGAAAATTATTGACGAGCTCATTGCTCAAGGAGTGGTTGTAGAAACTGACTCCAATGTATGTAATTCTCCAATTATCCCGATTCTTAAACGAACTGACCCGAATGCACCTCCAGTCTACAGACTGGTGATCGACCTTCGAGAATTAAATAAATGCATTATACCCCAGTACCCAGTGGTCCCAGACATTTCTTCCCTATTGACTGACATTGATTCCGAAGCCGCGTTCTTTACTGTAATCGATCTCAAGAACGCCTTCTTTAGTGTCCCCATTCATCCGGAAAGCCAGTATCTTTTCGGATTCTGTTTAGATGGCCGAAGCTTCAAATTTGCACGTGCACCTCAAGGGTTCACAGAAAGCCCTAGTATTTACAGTCAAGCACTGAAACGACAACTAGACTGTATTCACATGCCAACTGACACTGCCCTGCTCCAGTATGTTGACGATCTATTGATCACAGCACGAACAGAACGAGATTGCGAACGTGCATCACTGACAGTCTTGTGTTTTCTGGCCGAAAAGGGGCATAAAGTGTCCCCTTCGAAGCTGCAATTCTGTGCCCAGCAAGTGGTTTACTTAGGACACTTGCTGTCCAAGAGGGGTAGACAGTTGACACCAGACCGCATTCAGTTAATTGCACATCTTCCACAGCCCAAGACACAAAAGGAAGTACGGGCCTTCATTGGCCTCACTTCTTACTGCAGACAATGGATTCCTCAGTATGCATATCTAGCCAAACCACTCATACAGTTGACAACACAGGAGGCAGCGACTTCGACTGTCCTCCCTTGGACTCAGGAACATACACATGCTTTTGATGAACTAAAGAAAGCTCTATGTCAAGCACCTGTTTTAGCGACACCATGTTACAGCAAACCTTTTACACTTTTTGTAACTGAACGCGATGGCACAGCATTATCTGTTCTCACACAGGATCAAGCAGGAAAACACAAGCCTTGTGCATATTTTTCTAGTACATTGGATCCAGTAGCCCAGGATCTGCCTGCGTGCCTAAAATCAGTTGCAGCAACAGCTCTAGCTATCAGACAAAGCGATTCCATAGTATTAGGACATCCTCTGACAGTACAGGTTCCACACTCCGTGGAAGTTCTCCTAAACAGGACACAGACTCAACACTTGACCATAGCACGATTGACAGGATATGAACTGACACTATTTCAGCCACACATAGAGATCAGACGTTGCAACCTACTGAACCCCGCTACACTGTTACCCTCAATCATAGCAGATCCCGTACCACATGACTGTGTGGAAGTCATTAATACCGTAACGAAGCCAAGACAAGACTTGACCGACATTGCATTGCCTGACCCCGACCTGACACTTTATGTGGATGGTTCATGTATGAGAACAAGTACAGGAGAGTTAGTGGCCGCATATGCAGTGACTACTGAAACTGAAGTCATAGAAACACATCGTATTGACACACTGTCTGCTCAAGCAGCAGAACTCATCGCTCTGACTCAAGCCTGCATACGAGCCAAGAACATGAAAGTAAACATATACACAGATTCACAGTACGCATTCGGAGTCGTTCACGACTTCGGCGTTCTCTGGCAAGAGAGAGGTTTTCTGACCTCCCATGGAGCCAAGATACAGCATGGTCCCCTCATTCAAGCTCTGTTAGAAGCAATACACTTACCTATAGCCATAGCCATCATGAAGTGCAAAGCACATACTAAAGTCACTGACACCATTTCCCAGGGTAACGACCTGGCAGATCGAACAGCTAAGCTTACAGCTCAGACTCATACAGACATATCGACTGACACGACAAAGACTGAAGTAACTCCACTGACACATTGTATGACGATCAGGGATCCCACACAAGATGTACTCGACATACAGTCACACGCTACTCCAGACGAAATAAAGAAATGGACTGAACAAGGAGGGGTCCAGACAGATCAGGGATGGATGACGAAGGGAAAAGCCATCTGGTTTCTCCCCGACTCAATGGTTCAAGTTATCATTAATACAGCACATAGTCCAGCACAATTAGGAGAAAAAGCCATGTTAGACAGCATCCAGAATATCTGGTTCAACAAGCATTTACGTGCAGCAGCTAAACAGAAAGTACGTACCTGTATGATCTGTTGTCAGTTCAATCCAGGCAAAGGTGTTCCCGTGGAACAAGGTGGATTTCATCCTCCTGACCATCCTTTTGAAGTCCTCCAGATGGATTATATCCAGATGGACAGATGCCGAGGATTCAAGTATGTCCTCGTAGTTGTATGTGCCCTTTCCAGATGGACAGAAGCTTACCCAGTCCCAGATTACACTGCCGTGACCACTGCTAAACAGTTGGTTCGTGAATTTTTCCCGCGATATGGTTTACCCCGTGTCGTATACTCAGATAATGGACAGCCATTCTCGTCCGAACTCATGAAACAGGTATCACTCCTGTTAGGTTACCAGTGGAAATTCCACTATGTACGACACCCCGAAGCAGCTGGTCTCGTTGAGAGACACAATCAGACTCTGAAAACCAGGTTAGCGAAGGTCTGTGCAGAAAAAGGTGTAGATTGGATGGTAGCCCTACCGGTTGCCCTCTTTTACATGCGTATGGTAGCCCATTCCAGATCTGGACTGTCTCCTTATGAGATCGTTTTCGGTCGTCCCCCCAATATGTGGGGTACGCCTATGCCCCGTAAAATCACCGATGTCGACAGTAATATGCTGACAGATTACCTGGCTTCCTTGATGTCTGCACTACTATCTTGTCGTTCACAGGTCGCGGCTGCCTTCCCGGACAATACCCAGGTGAAACCGCATGAAATCGTTCCAGGAGACCTGGTATTGGTCCGCAACTTTGACCGCTCAAGCCCTCTGGAGCCCCGGTGGAAGGAACCAAAACTGGTGTTGATGACCACGCGGACCGCTGTGAAGATTGAAGGAAGAAAAGGATGGCTCCACTCCAGCCACATCAAAAGATTTCATGGACTGTGTCCAAAGACTTTTCCCAAGGACTGCCCCGTTTCTGAAACAGACACTAAACTCCCCCTGTTAGAGAAAACTCCACAACAGGAATACAAAACGAAGTTGAGGTCTAGTAAGTCAGACAGCGTTTAATTGTTTAAGTCCCCCTCGGGTGAAGCGGTTAGACAGGTTTCTGACATGTATGAGATAGACCCAAATAGTCAGAGAGATAGGCGAATCGAAAAGAGAGAAAAATATTGCAAAAACCTGCACAGCAGATGCGTCATCACTTTAATTTTTATGTTTGTTCTGAGTATATCGATTGTATGCATAAGCTCAATGCTACATGTCTTCTTTCCTCCTCATGGTTCACATGTACATTCCTTTTCCAATGACACTGTAGAGCACACTTTCCGTGACCTGCCCCCTCACGAACTGTCCTATCGTCTAGCACTGCGCAACAACACTTTTATCCGTATGTTACACCATTCTCACCAGACCAGCAATGCCACGAATTGCTGGGTATGTGGCCGACTCCCTCCCTATCAGAAATACAAGGGAGCTCTGCCTCTCTTTCCTTACCCGTTTACACATAATGGTTCGTGTGGAGTATGGTTTACTTTAATGTCCTCATTAGACAGTGAGTCTAAAGTTTCCCAAGGCAATTGGATATGGGGAAACTTGAATACAATTATGAATAAAGCATGTTTCCCAGACAAGGAAGGTTTTCCCCAAAGGACAGGAACGGATCTAGAAAATGAAGTGTATGGATTAGGAAATTTTACACTTAACCTCATGATTCTGAATGTTCAGTCCGAGACTAATTCGGACTTGCCATCTATTACAGTTTTACCAGTGAAAGGTGAATTATGCGTCAGAAAGAATGGTTCAGTACACCTAGGACACAGTGATTGTAATACTGTGGTCGAATTCAGTGATAAAGGAAAGTCTACTTTCAAAGCTTCCCGCCATTCTTATTTTATTTGTGGTCAGACAGCTTATGTACGTCTGCCATTAGATTGGGATGGAACGTGTTACATTGCGTTCCTACTGCCACCTGTTTTTCTAGCCCCACCTGATTATCATCGAAATTCACATCTTGTGCATGTAAGACATAGAAGGGAGATTGAGTCCCCGATTGTCGATCAGACTGAAACAACGTTGGAGCAATATACAGATTTCAATAAAGGATTCTTTTTCTTCATAGGCCCCATTCAAAACAGTAAATTAATACGTAGGTTAACACGAACTCTTGAAGCAGTAGTGAATGAGACTACTTCCGCTTTGGGTAACCTGACCGAAGAGCAGTCTGCTATGAGACTTGTTGTTCTTCAAAATCGCCTTGTCCTTGACGTCATCCTGGCCGATAGGGGCGGGGCTTGTAGAATGATCGG
This sequence comes from Lissotriton vulgaris, assembly GCF_964263255.1. Lineage (NCBI taxonomy): Eukaryota > Metazoa > Chordata > Amphibia > Caudata > Salamandridae > Lissotriton > Lissotriton vulgaris. Next base: position 699,307,323 of record NC_141698.1, read on the forward strand.
ATCCAGTTGTTGTATTTTCATTCCTAATAACGCAAAGTCCGTATATAAAGCGATCACAAGGCTTCATGAGATAGCTCACCAGATACATCAGAATCCAGGCACCTGGACTTGGTCCGGTTGGTTCTGGAGTGTGATATCGGCCTGGGGATGGAAAGTACTGTCGTTCCTAGGACTAGTATTCCTTATAGTATTCAGTTGTTGTCTCTGTCTACAATGTTGGCCAGCGATTTGCGGCTTGTGCGCCACAGCTTGTATTCCCCGTCCAAGTTCACGTTCCCGTTCCCGAATGAAGAAAGATGAGCAAATGATGTTATATGAACAGATAGATGGTCTCATGAAAATAGATATATCCTAAAGGGTGTAGTAGGGGCCAAGGAGGGAATGAGGAAATAGAAATTTTCAAGTATCCAGTGTGTCCCCCACTCGCACCCTATCCATGCACCCATGTTCCATGTATGTCATATAATTCCCTTTCCGTGCCTGCCATGAAGACGCATATGCATTTGCGTCTTACGTTAACATGTCAGTTATTCAGCCCTCCAAGAAAACCACGTTAATTTGGCTTCTAGGCCTATGGTGCCAACGTCTTTACATGGTGTACTATTCAATAACGCGAAGCACACGTTTTCCACGTTTTTCTGGCTCAGTCGAGCCAGGCCCTTAATTGAGGCTCCGAGTCTCTTCTGTCTCAGAAAGCTGTAGTTTAGATATGCATCCCTGACCTCTGTCTTACTTCCTGCTCAGCCAAGCGGTGCCCGGCTCGGCCTGGCCTGCCTGCCAAGACAGTATTTTGCCTACAGTTATCTGCTCAGCCTCCTCGAAAACACATTCCAGTCTAGTGAAATAGGTAAACATGTTTCCGGCTGCAGAGCAAAAGGCCTTGCCTTCCTGTCTCCTTGCAAGTGATTTACAGCACCCGTTACCATGGTAGGCCCATGGCCCTTGCGCACTACACCAAGACACGTATGCACCCACTAGCATTCAGTATTGAACGGCTTCTGCCCGAGAGACCCTTCACTCCAGATAATACATCCTCCAAACACAAGATACCAGATATGCTATAGGTACAGGTCGTTCTGACATCCCAGACACCAAGACTCTTCTACTAGAGCTAAAGTCAAGTCTTTCAGCTCTCCCTAGTTACACGTCTTTACCACGTCATGCCTAGTTGCGCACGCACTCAGGGTAAAGGTTTCTGCTGACCCTGCAGAATCTTTCTATGCATCCACCCACCTATGACACTTATGTGACGTTTCCAGTACACACCTCCGTGTACGCCCCTGTACACGCCTTCTTTTACGCCCATGCGTTCTTATCTTTTCTCTTTTCACTTGTTACGCCTACTGTATTCATTTCAACTGTACAGTTTTACTATATATAATGTGTGGTGTTAATAAAATGTTGAATATCCCTTCCTGAACCTTAGTGGTGATGGAACTCGATGTCCAGCGTCTCGAGATGCTTAATTATAGCCCGTATGACTCAGATACCACGGACTCTGCCTCTCATTTTATTGAGCTATCCTTATTGTCATTTAATGTATAGAAAAATAGTCTCGGTAATTTTATTTACCACACATCTCGCGATGGTCAGTTAATAACGAAAACATATTGACATACTTGTCTCCCCATATCAACTCTTTTGTGGCCACAGGGATGTGCTGTGCCACCCTCTCCCGCCTTGAGGGTAATGAGCCCTCCCCCGCCATTGGCAAAGCGAGCTTACCCGGTTCGGTCGTTGTTCCCGCCGTTGTCTCGAGACCAACTGCCGGTCCTACCGGTGTCACCTGTGGGGAAACAAGAGGAAGATTCGCCTTCGCGGCATCTCGCGACTGCCGCAACTGCTGTATTAGTAACTTGGCCTCTTCGGCCGTGTCTCCGTGCGCCTTGGCACCCCCTGCTTTCTTATTGAGCCATGCGGCCAACTGGGTGGCCAATTCAGGAGGCATATCCTCATCGTTAGCGGGGGTAATCACAACCGGGATCGGTTGACCCGCGTCTGGGATTGGTACCGGGCCGTCAGCTGGTGTGACCGGGGTGGCCAGGGGCACTGCAGGGACCGGGACCTCCCCTGAAACCGCCCTCCTTTTGAGCCGCTTCCTTCCACCCTCGGGGACGATACCCGGCAAGGCCGGGCCTATTACTTTCTTAGGGTTACCAGGATTGCTCAGTGCAGCCAGTTGCTTTTTGACGTCCGCCAGGCCTCGACCGATCAACGGGACTTGTCCGAGTTTCCGCTCCATGCCAACCATTCGGTTCATCAACAGGCGTAGCACCTTATCCGTCTCGGAACCCTTTCCTGCTTTCTTGCCAGCCATGGTTTCGATTTATCGGCTCCTTAGACGAGCAACGAGGTACTGTACTCTTCGCCTTTGAGTAACTGAAAGAAAAACAACAAGATTACAAGTTCTCAAAATTGCTGCTTGTTCCGTCGAGGGCTCACGAGCAACGAGTGGGTGCAGCCTTCAGAGCACAGGAACAAGAGGACGCTTCTTCGGATTTCCGCTCTATTTATTCTTCTGCGGGAGGGCGTGTACCCTCCTCCGGAACGCCTCCTGGGCGTGGTCATCGGTGTAGGTGTCTAGGACAACCCCTCTTGGGCGGGAAAAGGCGCGCCCCGGCTACGCCGCTTCGGGCATACCAGCCGAGACACGCCCCCCCGCCCAAAATGGTTTCCCGGGAGGATCGAGGCACCCAACCATACGTTCGGGGTGACCGAGTGGTCGCCCCTTTCCATTCTTCTTGTTGACTGTTGTTTAGTGTCTTTGGATTTTTTGGTGAGAGAAATTTCTTTGAAAGGTTTTTGTTCTCCTGTTCTATTAAGGAGGGTTGGCAAATAAAAAATATCTGCTTGCTACTTTCATGAGTCCCTGTGTTTTCTTTTCTGGGGCTGGTGAAAGAGGTTTTTGATTTGGCATACCTCCAACGAGTAAACAATGGGGTGAGGAATGGAAGAAGAGGAGTTAATGCTCTGATTAATTACTGGTAGTCTTCATTACTAAACAAGAAGTGCAAGGGGGAGGGGTTTTAAAGATATTTACATTTGACTCTTTCATAGAAAGAGAAAAACAGCTTGACAGTAGTGAATACAAGGAGTAAATGGACACAGTCACTCCACAGAGTATGGAATGGGACGAGTGAGGAAGAATCTAAGCAAATGAAGATTACCGGTAGGTAATCCAAGCATTCCTCTTGTAAGGCAATCTGACAGCCCCGGATATTATTTGCTCTATGTAAAAATGTAGAAATAAAATAAACAGTGCTCCTCTATTCTTGCCTTTAGATAAGATCATGCCCCCACAAAGGAGATCTTCAAAATATTCTTGAACTCAAAAACCATACAGCAAACTGAAAATAATAGATGCCTCCAAAATGCTCTGTAATACTTTGGCCTCTCACTTTATAGGAAAGTCTAAATATCAGCATATCTTGTTAAGCTTAAAGTTACCAAGAAACATCACAAACACCCAACCTAATGCACATGCCCAACCAACTGAAAGAAATGTATCCCTCTTCACAGAGCAATCATGAAAATAACTTTTATCACCAAGCTAAAAACCTATTGATCACCAGCTGACCCATGCCTCTCAGCAGTCTTCAAGGAAGTGTTAGCTATCAAACCTATGTCAGACACTGCACAAATGCATACCAATACATACCAATAACTCCCTAACCCTGGGTATCATGAAAATGGAGCTCAAATGTGCAAATGCTCATTAATCCAACCCTTTCTAAAGAAATTTAGTCTAGATGCAAATAACCTTGTGAACTGCAGACCAATAGCAAACCGTTTCTGCCTGGTGAAACTAATTGAAAAGGCAGCATACATCTAAATGTCTGAATGTACAGAAAAAACACACCAGACAGAAAGTCCAGTTTCCCTTCTTCCAAAGGGACACAGTCTTTGATAGTCTAGAATAAACAAATTAGTTACACAGGTTGATGCAAAATGGGGCAGCTGATAAGATAATACTAGAGATTGCTGCAGCTTTCAATGCATTAGACCACACAACACTACTTGTGAGTTTGCAGAATTTGGGCATCAAAAGCAAAACATTAAATAGGATTTCCACTTTCCTATCCCCAAACCACTATTGAACCTCTAAAACTTGCATAGCAGCCTTTATACAACACTTTTAACAGTAATAGAGTAAAAAGTGAAAGATAGCACCTAAAAGCTCAAAGCACCTACCATGATCATTTTGGCATACGTGACCGGGGTAAAGACTAAAGTTATGACCTACCACAATAGTGCGTGATTGAAATCCACTAGGTGGATTGAGCTTGGTCTCCACTTACCTTTGGACTTAGTTTAGTGGAGTAAGGCAACTGGCAGTGTCTGAGGAGGAGGCACCATCATGGATGAGCTGCTGGACGAAGTCACAGCCAAAATTTCTACATTCAAACTTAGAGCCTCATTACAATGGCCGAAGGACCTCCACCGACAGGCAATCAGGGATCTCTGTCTCCCATATAACAATGGCATTTTGATGGGTGGCGGTCTGCCATAGGGATTACAATATCCTTTCCACCAGTTGTTCTGATGCAGTGAAACTGCAGCAAACCAGCAGGCAGGTGGAAACGGATAAGGGGGACTGTAGCAGGCCCGCATAACACATTGGCCAGGGACATAGGGACTGAAGTCCAACTGCCATCATAATGACCCCCCTTTTATGGAAATTGCAAATCTTCAGTAGGACAAAGCTGCACGTTGTAAATGACGAGGGCTCCATGAGACCAGATACTTCTGAGAGGGACTGCTGAACAGGATTTGCTGCTGCAGAGAAAAAGATAGCGTGAGCTGCTACAAAGTCAGGCCAATAAGCAATGCATCTTGGGCATTTAGGCAAACAGGTAGGTCTAGGTTTCCTCTCAGTTCTCAAAGTACTTTTTGGCAGAAAAGTTTCTAAGTCCCAAGTTTTAGATTCAGTTATCTGGGCACATTTAGCATCAATTCTAAGGGTCCAAACTGGAGGGGCATCATTTGGGGAGGCAAGACACACAAGTTGTGTACTGGTGCAGGTTATAGACAGGTGGTCTAAAAATGTTGTTACCCCCCCCTCCCAAAATATTTTGATGTTAGGCCCCCTCAAACTTTTAAAGGAGTAGATCGAGACAAGTGTAAGGATGCCAGGAAATAGGAGTGGATTTATAGCTTATAAAACTTTTCAAATAAGTTAAAAGTGGTTGGGGCAAGCATCCATGCTTGTTCAGACCCATGCCTGTTCAGGTAACTCAGCAGCAGATTGTTTGCTACCAGGATAGTGTTATTCTTTTGTTAGTACACTTAGCGCATGTGTGCTGTGAGTGTAGAGTCTTGGTATTGAAGTCTATCGGAAAACAACAATGGCAAGCAGTAATTGCATTTAGTAGTATGGCTTTAAAATCGAAAGAGTAGTTTTCAAAGCTTTTCCAAATCTAAAATGATCTTCCTTTAGTTAAAAAATGGATTTGCGTTCCCCACACGTTGTTTAGCAGAAGCACATAAAGAAACAAGTTGTTGGAGTGGAGCTCATCACTATATCCACTTATAATTCAAGATGAAGATGTGGGAGGAGAGAGCAGTTCACTAAAAATGTGTTTGGTGCACAATGCGTAGGGAGTTCAAATGACTGATCCATAGCAATAGGAGCCAAAGAAAGGATTGAAGTGTCAGTGATAAATGGGCTTCAGCATTCTGGGTGTGTAGCCTCCGAGGAGATACTGGCAGGCCTAAATAAAGATTACTACTGGCCCCAGGTAAGCATGGGCGAATTTTGCGAATCTCGCGTTCGCGAATTTTGCGGATTTGCGAACTCGCAATCCGCAAAATCCGCGAATTCTTGCGAATTTGCGGATTTTTTTTTTTGTGTTCGCAAGGATTTCTGCCAGTTCGCGAGGGGTTCGTACCAGTTCGCAATTGCCACCCTCTGGTTCATCATTACTGTAGATTATGGGGGGGAAAAGCAAGCACACCAGCCCTGCTTCAACTGAGATGAATTAATTTGGGGTTAGTTTATTAATGTGTCACTGTTTTAAAATTCCAGTCTGGCACCTGCTTCCTTATCTGTAATTTTGCTTTCTGTTGCAGTGCATTTTTTTTCCCCAGGACCTTCTTTGTGGCCTACTTGTAGCTATTGTATGAGCCTGCTGTGAGGGTCAGAGCAGGGTCATACAATTGTTGCAACTAGCAACTGAATTCTGGAGGGGCCCCAGTCAGGAAGCACTACCGCGAATTGTTACTAATGATGAGTTTGAACTCTTGCCCCTGCCGAGTGCTTTCAGTTTTGAAAAACTCGTTTTTCTGCAATTTCGCGGGGTTCGCGGGGTGCGAACACGCGCGAGATCGGATTCGGAAGCCGCAAATTCGTGCGAATATGCAATTTGTTTTTTTTGCGGCGTGTTAGTTGGCAAGGTTTTGTGCGTTTTTGCGAGCCGCTCGTAGCGCAAGACGCGAAGTTACCCTCGCGGTCGTTCAAGGGCGCAGCCATCTTGTTTGCCTGACGTATTTCCGTTTCCGGGCGCGAAGTGTAATCTCGCAAAGTCCGCGGCTTGCCAGTACAGTCTCGCGCGTGTTCGCAAGGAAAATCTCGCGCGAACTTACCCGCGCGGTCGTGAACGGGCGCGGCCATCTTGTTTCTCATTCATTGCTATGGTTCTGGGCATGGTCTTTGTATCCTCTGTCAATCTCTGCCATCCTTTGCTTGTTTGAAGTTTTTTTTTATCTATTTTACTTATTATCTATCCCTCTATTTTTCTAGCCCTATATTTTTGTGTTTACTGCTACTTTTGGTTAATTTTAAACTACTTTTGTAAACTCTTTTCTTTTCTTCTCTTCCATATTCTATTTTCTTTATTCCTTTCCGCCCAGACCATGGTGAAGGGAGCCGGGAAGCATCCCGAGAAGGGGAAGGGTCCCGCACCCCGTGTCCGGCTCCCGTGCGGGCGTTTGAGGGGGGAGCTAGTGATGCCACGGGAGATCTTTACCCCGGAGGAGGTGGCCCAACTCATTTTTTATGTTCAGCGCCGCCTCCCCAGGACCATCATGGGAGGCGGCAAGATCAGTGCCGGGTACGGGGCCCGGGAGCGCCGGAAGCGGTGGGAGAAGGTGTGCCAGGCCATTTACCACCACTCTCGGGTCTGGCGCACCTACAACCAGGCCACCCACCGCTGGACGGATGTCCTGACCCGTGAGCGAGATCTGCTCGACCTCCTTGGCCTTGAGATCCCCGGGCTTGGTGAGTAGTAGTAGCTATGTCTTTACTACTATGTTTTCTCCTGCTGTGTTATTATATTGCAAATTTTTGTTTTTTACCAAGAGCAATAATGCTGCTCATTACATTGTAGGTAAATTTTATTTCAAAATCTTCTGTGCATTTCAGGTACACTGCTCTCCTTCTTCTCAGTAGTGTTGCTACTATGCTTATTTGTTTTAGATTTTGTGTTCATTTCATTGGCCTGTGAAATTATGTATGAGTGTAGTTGAAAGAACTGCGTAATGCTACACACTAAGGTTCAGATTTTTAATTACCGGCGCATCCCTGCAAAGTTGCAGGGATGCGCCAGTAATTGTGCGTCACGCCACCATCACCCATGGTGCGCCGTATTTACAATGCGGCGCGCCATGGGCCCAAAACGTCACCAAAGCGTTACGCATCTGTGCCGTAAAGGCGGCGCATTGCTGGAGTTGCGTCGCAACGATGGTGCAGCTCCATCAATGCTCTGGGGTGCCCTATCTCCCCAATGCTGCGTCAAGCCGTACGTCTGCTTCAAGCAGGCGCAGGGTTTGAGTCACGCATCATTGTCCTCAAAGTGACTGATTGAAATCTTGTAGATTTCCCTCAGCCAGTTTTAGGATGCGTTCCTGCGCAGGAACGCCCTCCCTTGCGCCGGAACACCCCTATTGGCGCAGGGCTTTACAACGTGATGCATCTCCCAGATGCGTCACGTTGTTAATATACGCCGCACCATTGCGCCTCTTTTGTGCTGTCGCTGCGTCACAAAAGTCACGCAACAATGGAGCAAAAGAGCCGGAAGGGCCTTCTAAATCAGCCCCTACAGACTCAAGTCCAGTCCTTCCTTTGTACACATGGCGATAAGAAGAAATAGTGGTGGTGGATTAATAGTTTGAGTATTTTAATGACTGGTGAATGTAGTAGGAAACTTTAGTGTTGTCGCTGATCTTCAATCACGATGGACTTTGGCTGTCACTTTGCGTGCTGCGGACTGCTGCCTGCCAATCCTAGGCAAACCTTTTTAGTACTTTGTTTAGTGAGTTACATAGGGTAGTTTCCAATTCGACGGTCCTCAAATCAAGCAATACTAAAGTAATGACGTAGTCGACCACATGAGATTGGTCAATAATATATCCCGTGGAGTCGTTCCCTATTTGCTATTTCGCAAAAATATTTTGTTACTTTGTTAGTTCTTTTTTAAATGTTTGATTTGGTTGAGAAATATCATCCATGTTTTCTGTTTTTCTTTCTTTCATGTTGTACATCAGCTTCCCCCAGGGGCAAGAGGAGGACACAGGAGGAGGAGGAGGAGGGTGCTGTTGTCGATGCAGGCCAGGACCGGGCAGTCGAGGGCTCCTTTGCTGGCCCCAGTAAGTTTTAATTTTAATATAGAGTACTTATTTTTTCCTAGCGTTCCTCATTCGATTTTTTCTAAATCGTCTTTGATCTTCTTGTAGACAGGATCTAAATTCTTATCCTGCCTCGACTATGACTCCGTGTGGTATTACTAGATTATTCTTATTAGTCTGTCTGTGTAGCTAACTAAGATTGCACATTTGGCATTTCCATTGGACTCCCATTCTAGTCAGCAATAGCTCTATGCACTGAGTGTAGTCCTCTGGGATTGTCCATAATGTCTTTTCAAGTATTCTAAATGTTTATGCTTTGACCATTGCCAACAATAAAAAGGTGAATGACCACCACCAAGAAATAATAAGATACTACTTTACTTTTGGTTTCGATAGGAGGACAATCCATTCTACTACTGTTGCAGGGACAAATCTGCACAAACAGAACTATGGACACTAAATAATGCATCGCTTAGCTTATCAATTATAATAGGTGCTGTAACTGTTAGACTTTCCACATACCTCAGTGATAACAGACTTTGTAGTTGAACCCCCAATCTCCTTACTGACTAGATAGTGTGGCAGAGTCATTTAGCTCCCAAAGTCACCGATGGCAGAGGCACGGACTCATGCTTGCAAAAATTCGAAAACCTTTAGCTCATCCACTCTAGTCTGGAGGACCAAAAACCACAGAGTCTATTTAAGTTTAAAAGCTTTATTAAAAGTAAACACATTTATTAAATTCAAGTTTGTCATAAAAGTGAACGTGTAACTGAAAATGGAAAAGTGCTTAGTGCTGACGATTAATTGGACACATTTCTTGTGGTCGAGCCGAGCTCTCACCTGGTTTGAACTTGATCCTGCTCGTGTTCTTAGAAGTCAAGGTTCTGTCTGTTAGGAGAAAAAGTGGTGCGTGTTAAAAAGTAAAAAGCAAACATTCATCAGTTGTGCCAAAAAGTGCAGCAAGACAACAGCCTTCCCTGGAAAAAGGGACATTTTTACTCTAGAGTACACAGTCAAAAATTATTAAATTGTACACTTTTTTTCACATTTCTTTCTTCCTCCTAGACCAAATATTATATAGTAGTGAGTGGTGTATTCTAACATTATTAAATGTACTTTGTAGGTGGAACATCTGGAGACGGGGCCAGCGCGGAGGTGGTGGTGGCATTGGACGAGGAGGACAACTCTGGGGAGGAGGCGGTGCAAGTGCCGGACAAGGACATGCCTGTGAGGGTTCACACGGTGGTGGCGGGCAGAGGTAAGCTATACATTCCTTAGTCATTGCGATTGAAGACTGCAGAGTGTGCTTTCTGCACGGGTGTATTATAAAAAAAGCAGGTAGTAGCCTCCTCTAAATGTACTTCGACTTAGCTGTGAAGTTTTTGGCGAGAAGAATCCCAATCAGATCTGAGGTGAACTTGATGGATGGGATGAACGAAAAGCGAAAGAAGGGTGTAAGTGTGGAAGCACGAGAAATGTAATGATGACTGGCAAAGAAGAATGATATGTGTTTGCTTGGTCCCCGAGGTGGCTGGGAAGGTAAGAAAATGGTATGGTGCATGGCTGGGTGAATGATGAAGCAAGGATGGGTGGAAGGAGAACAGCCTGGGTGGGTGAGACAGAAACTGTATGTGTGCAATATACTTTGAATGGATGGATGCCTGGATCATTCATGGTACTATCTGACTCTTAGATAGCATATGTGAATCTAGAGAGAGTAGACGGTCACTGGATGAACTAAGTGTTACTTTGAAGAGCATGTAACACCGCACCCGCACGTCCGTTCCAGTGTAGGAAAGGGAAGGAAAAGAAGTTGTAACGTTGTCCAAAGACTACCATGAATAGTAGCAGTAGTTTGTATTGCAACTGCAAGCACAGCATATATCCAGTTATTACGGTGGACACTCCCTACCTCCCTTAATAACTTTAGTTTAGTAGTAGTACGTCATTCTTGTGTGGGGGTATCACTGTTCACTCAATAATAAGCAAAGCACCTAAAGTCATCCCATATGTCATCAAATACATCCCATGTGAAGTGATAGATAATCCGATAATTTAGCTTCTTCATTTTCCTTTTCTAATACTCATTTGCACTGTAGGGTGAAAGCTAAATTAATTAAGCAGTAGCCCTTTTAACAGAGTATTCTCAGTGCCACCCGTAATAGAAAAGTAAGAGCTTCACCACCTGCATGTACTGGACCGGTACAGTAACGCAAGTCTGTCTCACTCACCATGGTGTGCGTCTGTTTTTCTCGGGTGCAAGTTCACTGCGCTGGCATTATGCCGGCTTGCATAAGATAACGTACCAATTTTCCTAAACAAGAGAGAAGAAGAAGAATAAGAGTGGTGTACTGTCATAGTCGACTGTAATAGAAGTCCATAGTGCTCGTAGAATTTGTTCCTTAAACTCCCACTAATGTTAGAGCAAGGATGAAGAAGTCGGAGGTTACATAGATACTGTCCTCAATAGTTATGCACTGTGCTTTCAATTTGCTACTTGTACTGTGACAACTTTCTGCTCAATCATTTTGTGTTAATCTTAAGGAGCATTGGTTACAGACTATGTCTTTCTTTTTTCATGTAGTTGCTCCTTCCAAATCCAAGACACCATCAAGGAGGAAGGAGCTGGCTCGAATGGCCCGGCAACGGAGGCTGGATGCCACTGTTGCTGAATATCGGCGGCTGGTGGCCCTGGAGGAGGAGGAGACGCAGTCTGGTACAACAACAACGTCCACTGGGACAGCTGCATCCTCCTCCGTGCGTGCTGCCAGCCAGCGCAGTGCTCCAGCGGTACGGAGCCGGGCTACCAAAGCCAAACGCCACCGCCCAGCAGCAAAGAAAGCAGCTGCCCCTCACAGGATTTGCAAGGCACACCGGCGCCGCTTATCCCTCAGACTGTCCTACCTGGAGCAGGAGGTCCATAATTATAAGAACGTGGTGGAGGGCCTCCGCTTCGAACTTGCCACCCTCCGCAAGGAGCATGATGCCCTGGCTGCTAATTCCAACAGCACCCTGCCATAGTGTCCCTTGCCCCTTTTTTAGAGACTTTTGGGGGGTGGGAATTGGGAGTTGTGATTTTTTGGGACTTTTGAAGGACAATCGTTGGGGTTAGGGAGGGTCTTGCGGGAGATTCTTTTGTTAGGGCTATAAAAATATACTTTTTGAAACTTTATCTGACCATACCTGTTTTTTACTGCTTTTGAGTCTGGTGGGTGGGGGTTTAACATAACAGTAAGTTTGTTTTCCTGAATAGTCCTAGGACTTTAGTAGTACTACCGTCAATCAAATCTCTCGTCTCTCCTAATACTCCATTATACTACCTCCAACCAAACGCCTATCTTACCTGTAATTTCTGTTTGCAAGTAGGGCTAGGCCCAGGGCTGGCTCCATGGGAAACAGCAAATAAGGTTGGCAATCCTGGGCGGATAAAATTTCCTCATAGCGGTGGTACTAGTGGTGTGACACAGTGGCAGTTGCTTGCCTATGAAAAAAAAGAAAATGAAATCTGGTTTGTCCTCCTGAGCAATACAAAGGTACAATACAGAATATAGCAGGTGACAGAAGTACACTAGAACAGTGCCACATTGTAGCCTAACAAATGTTAAAGTATAACTAATTCGGTTGAAGTTCTTTGACATTAGCCATGGGTCTTTGTCAAGCAGAGTAAGAATATATCCTCGGATTTCTTCACCAGCCTGTTGCTATCACCTTATCCTCCCCAGCAAGTGTGTGGATTTATTGCTGTAATTTAGTCACACATCAATCAAAACCACACAGCCCGGGGGAAGAGGGTTAGGGTTTGAAAAATGGATGGGTACGGGGGTTTTTGGGAAAGGTTTTGGGAGACAAGAAAAAGTAGCACAGCATGGACAAACAAATGTGAACATAAACAAATCTTTGGGTACAAACCTATCCATCAATCTTTGAAAGTGCATACACTACTGCATGCATGTCAGTTAAAAGTAAGTAGTACTTTCGACAACTGTGGAAGAAAGAATGCGACAGTACAGGGCGTGGGTGGAAATATTGATAACTATATTCAACATAAGGTCTCTGTAGCCAGATACCTGAGAGCCTTGCTGGTCACTATAAATCCATTCACAACAACACTCAATGGGGTTGGTCTGGAAGGTATAGTAGATAGAAAAGGAGAAATTGCTTGTTTTCTAGGTGTCCCCTCACTCACCAGGGTTGCCCCTTGGTGACATGCTTCATCATTGGGGCCATCCCAGTCCTCTACGGCCTGGGGCGTGCTGCGACTTGCGAATTACGTAGGAGCACTTACAAATGACTATGTGTGGTGCAGATGTGATAGTGGAGTGGACTAAGTGATGTGTTAAGGGATCAATTTAGAAGCAGAGAGAGATCCAAGAAATGCAGTCACAGTCAGAGAAAAAGGCAAGGGATACTGTATCTATGTGGTTGTAGTGGTCCTGTTGGAAGTGGTAAGTAAGTTGCCTGCAGAAAAAAAATCCTCCTTTTAGCGGCACTCCTCCATTGCAGCCGCCGCTTCGTCCATCGATGTTGGTCACCAGAAGACACCCTGCAAAAAAAAGCACAGCATAGACAAACAATGGAACATAAACAATTCTTTGGGTACAAACCTATCCATCAATCTTTGAAAGTGCATGCACTACTGCATGCATGTCAGTGAAAAGTAAGTAGTACATTCGACAACTGTGGAAGAAAGAATGCGACAGTACAGGGCCTGTGTGGAATTATTGATAACGATATTCAACATAAGGTCTCTGTACTTAGCCAGATACCCGAGAGCCTTGCTGGTCACTATAAATCCATTCACAACAACACTCAGTGGGGTTGGTCTGGAAGGTATAGTAGATAGAAAAGGAGAAATTGCTTGTTTTCTAGGTGTCCCCTCACTCACCAGGGTTGCCCCTTGGTGACATGCTTCATCATTGGGGCCATCCCAGTCCTCTACGGCCTGGGGCGTGCTGCGACTTGCGAATTACGTAGGAGCACTTACAAATGACTATGTGTGGTGCAGATGTGATAGTGGAGTGGACTAAGTGATGTGTTAAGGGATCAATTTAGAAGCAGAGAGAGATCCAAGAAATGCAGTCACAGTCAGAGAAAAATGCAAGGGATACTGTATCTATGTGGTTGTAGTGGTCCTGTTGGAAGTGGTAAGTAAGTTGCCTGCAGAAAAAAAATCCTCCTTTTAGCGGCACTCCTCCATTGCAGCCGCCGCTTCGTCCATCGATGTTGGTCACCAGAAGACACCCTGTAAAAAAAAGCACAGCATAGACAAACAACGGAACATAAACAATTCTTTGGGTACAAACCTATCCATCAATCTTTGAAAGTGCATGCACTACTGCATGCATGTCAGTGAAAAGTAAGTAGTACATTCGACAACTGTGGAAGAAAGAATGCGACAGTACAGGGCCTGTGTGGAATTATTGATAACGATATTCAACATAAGGTCTCTGTACTTAGCCAGATACCCGAGAGCCTTGCTGGTCACTATAAATCCATTCACAACAACACTCAGTGGGGTTGGTCTGGAAGGTATAGTAGCTAGAAAAGGAGAAATTGCTTGTTTTCTAGGTGTCCCCTCACTCACCAGGGTTGCCCCTTGGTGACATGCTTCATCATTGGGGCCATCCCAGTCCTCTACGGCCTGGGGCGTGCTGCGACTTGCGAATTACGTAGGAGCACTTACAAATGACTATGTGTGGTGCAGATGTGATAGTGGAGTGGACTAAGTGATGTGTTAAGGGATCAATTTAGAAGCAGAGAGAGATCCAAGAAATGCAGTCACAGTCAGAGAAAAAGGCAAGGGATACTGTATCTATGTGGTTGTAGTGGTCCTGTTGGAAGTGGTAAGTAAGTTGCCTGCAGAAAGAAAATCCTCCTATTAGCGGCACTCCTCCATTGCAGCCGACGCTTCGTCCATCTATGTTGGTCACCAGAAGACACCCTGTCCACTGCCTGCCTGATGCTGAATTGTGGCTCGCTACTGTGAAGCCTGACTCCATCCTTTTTTCCCCATTGCAGAGACTGAAACCCGGCCTGTAATTATTCAACGAAAAACAGGAAGTGATATAATATTACAACACCACTGATAAATAAATATAAGGTATGTAGGCTGTGGAGTGCAAAAAGTCACAATTTGATTTTCCTAGTAGACAGTACAATATTTTTGAAAGTGCGTACTCTGAGTCACCTTTTGAAGGATAAATAAGTATGGGCAAATTAATGTAGCGGATCTTGCCCCTCAAGCTAGGTGTACTGTAAACTGTGTTTTAGAACAAAATTAGATCTTCCTAGCAGTGCTCCCACCCAGACCCTTACTAAAGCCAGTCGCAAAAATGTAGAAGACCCCCAATCAAATCTCAAAAAACGAGGCCTAGCAGAAAACTGGTGACAAAACTTACTTTGAAAGTAAAAGTAGGCCGAAGTACCCCCTTCCTAATTACCCATTACCCACCGTGGATTGCATTCAAACCACTTGCAAGCAACAAAGCAAAAGTAGCCATAGCCAGCATCGCTCCAAGACTCGAAATCCCCCCCACTCAAACACATGCAATAGAAATACTGCTAACCCTAACGAACCCTAAGTTAAGAATAGTGGCAAAGGCTTTCTTTAACTATGCCAAATCCCCCCTTTCCCACCATGGATTTTCTTCAAATGACTTGCAACCAAAATTACACATTCTCACGAGTGCTCTAAGACCCCAGAACTCAGTTGGAAAAATCTAGAACACCCCGAAACACATGCAATCCTGCTGCTAGGGCTAACCCTAACGAACCCTAAGTTACAAAAAGTGCCAAAAGGCTTTTCCGCGAGGATTTTGTCCCAACCACTTCTACCCGGTATTAGACCTTCCCAGGAATGCACCAAGACCCGCCAAACCACCCGCCAAGAAGCATAACACCCCCAAACAGGCCAAAAGCAAAATCTCATACTTGCAATATTTCTGGGCCTTCGGTCCAAACGCGCTGCGTAGCTAGGCCATAAGTCGGGGTTGCCACGACGGATTTCCTGAAAAGCAAATGCAATCAAGATTAGAGTGTCCCAGCAGTGCTCCCAGACCACGAAACTCACCCACAAACAGACGGAACCCCCCCTAAGAGCACCTCAAAGGCAAGCAAGTCATCAAAAACACAAAAAAAATTCCGCCTGGGATTTGGTCCAAAACACTTTTATCCGGTATTAGAGCTTCCCAGCAATGGCCCCAGAGCCGTCAACCCAGGAGAAAACGAGTAGAAGACCCCCAAACAGCCAAAGAGCAAAAGTACAAAAATGGGGACTTAGTCAATTTTTCACAAATTTCCCAAATCACTCCGCGCGCGCTCTGCAGCTAGGCCCTAACTCCCCTCTGCCACCATGGATTTGCTTGAAACCTCTTGCAAAGTAAAGTATATATAGCCAGCAGTGCTCCCAGACCACGAAACTCACCCACAAACACCAGGAAGCCCCCCAAACAGGCCCCCGAAAACGCTACATAGAGCAAAATGTCAGAAATAGCCAAAAAAAAAATCGGCCTGGATTTTGTCCCAACCACTTCTACCCGGTATTAGACCTTCCCAGGAATGCCCCAAGACCCGCCAAACCACCCGCCAAGAAGCATAACACCCCCAAACAGGCCAAAAGCAAAATCTCATACTTGCAATATTTCTCGGCCTTCGGTCCAAACGCGCCGCGTAGCTAGGCCATAAGTCGGGGTTGCCACGACGGATTTCCTGAAAAGCAAATGCAATCAAGATTAGAGTGTCCCAGCAGTGCTCCCAGACCACGAAACTCACCCACAAACAGACGGAACCCCCCCTAAGAGCACCTCAAAGGCAAGCAAGTCATCAAAAACACAAAAAATTTTCCGCCTGGGATTTGGTCCAAAACACTTTTATCCGGTATTAGAGCTTCCCAGCAATGGCCCCAGAGCCGTCAACCCAGGAGAAAACGAGTAGAAGACCCCCAAACAGCCAAAGAGCAAAAGTACAAAAATGGGGACTTAGTCAATTTTTCACAAATTTCCCAAATCACTCCGCGCGCGCTCTGCAGCTAGGCCCTAACTCCCCTCTGCCACCATGGATTTGCTTGAAACCTCTTGCAAAGTAAAGTATATATAGCCAGCAGTGCTCCCAGACCACGAAACTCACCCACAAACACCAGGAAGCCCCCCAAACAGGCCCCCGAAAACGCTACATAGAGCAAAATGTCAGAAATAGCCAAAAAAAAATCGGCCTGGATTTTGTCCCAACCACTTCTACCCGGTATTAGACCTTCCCAGGAATGCCCCAAGACCCGCCAAACCACCCGCCAAGAAGCATAACACCCCCAAACAGGCCAAAAGCAAAATCTCATACTTGCAATATTTCTGGGCCTTCGGTCCAAACGCGCTGCGTAGCTAGGCCATAAGTCGGGGTTGCCACGACTGATTTCCTGAAAAGCAAATGCAATCAAGATTAGAGTGTCCCAGCAGTGCTCCCAGACCACGAAACTCACCCACAAACACCAGGAAGCCCCCCAAACAGGCCCCCGAAAACGCTACATAGAGCAAAATGTCAGAAATAGCCAAAAAAAAATCGGCCTGGATTTTGTCCCAACCACTTCTACCCGGTATTAGACCTTCCCAGGAATGCCCCAAGACCCGCCAAACCACCCGCCAAGAAGCATAACACCCCCAAACAGGCCAAAAGCAAAATCTCATACTTGCAATATTTCTGGGCCTTCGGTCCAAACGCGCTGCGTAGCTAGGCCATAAGTCGGGGTTGGCACGACGGATTTCCTGAAAAGCAAATGCAATCAAGATTAGAGTGTCCCAGCAATGCTCCCAGACCACGAAACTCACACACAAACACCAGGAAGCCCCCCAAACAGGCCCCCGAAAACGCTACATAGAGCAAAATGTCAGAAATAGCCAAAATAAAATCGGCCTGGATTTTGTCCCAACCACTTCTACCCGGTATTAGACCTTCCCAGGAATGCCCCAAGACCCGCCAAACCACCCGCCAAGAAGCATAACACCCCCAAACAGGCCAAAAGCAAAATCTCATACTTGCAATATTTCTGGGCCTTCGGTCCAAACGCGCTGCGTAGCTAGGCCATAAGTCGGGGTTGGCACGACGGATTTCCTGAAAAGCAAATGCAATCAAGATTAGAGTGTCCCAGCAATGCTCCCAGACCACGAAACTCACCCACAAACAGACGGAACCTTCCCTAAGAGCACCTAAAAGGCAAGCAAGTCATCAAAAACACAAAAAAATTTCTTCCTGGGATTTGGTCCAAACCACTTTTATCCGGTATTAGAGCTTCCCAACAATGGTCCCAGAGCCGTCAACTCACCTGCAAAGAGGTACAACAACACCCCCACAAGTGCTGAGTCTTTCTTCATTGGGCGTAAACCAGCCCTCTGGTTTGATGGAAATAGGAGTCTGGAGGAGGAGGATAGAGGAGCATGTTCTTCTGAACTTGTGAACCTGAGGAATGCAGACTGCGGCAACTTCAAATCAATTAGCAAACCAGCGAAGACAGTTCTGCTGATGGGCTTGATTTTGTGATTATCTGATTAAAGTTTGAAATATATTAACTGTGCACAACAAAGAAAGACAGACACACAGGAATAAAAGTGAATAGGGACGAAAAAGAAAGTTATTGATTCGTTGTCTCATTTTCAGGGCTCGGTATCACGGTCCAGGAATGAGAATAAGGCTTCGTCATCATACTCTGCGAATTCAGGCAGGGTGAGCTCAGTGTCACCTGACAGAGTAGAAATTCCCTCATCTATGTTGCTGGCCACCTCCTCTTCATCCGGCACGCTCTCTTGTACTCTGAAATCTGGTGGTATGAGGTGCTGATTCATCTTGATCATTGTTAACCTCTCCACATTTTTGGGCGAGAGGCGGCTCCGTTTGGGAGTTACAATCCCACCAGCCGCACTGAAAACCCGTTCAGAAGACACGCTTGCGAGTGGGCAAGACAAGTAGTTTAAAGCCAGGTTGGTGAGCTGTGGCCACAATTCTTTTTTCCCATGCCAATACGCCAATGGGTCAGAATTAACATAGACCTCTGTTGAGTCATTCAGATAGTCCTTCACCATCGACTCAAGGTCCTCATCCAAGGTTCCTCCACTTTGCTTAGCTCTTGCTGTGCCTCTGACCTTTTGAGAACCAAACCCACGCAGAGCTAGCCAATCCTCTTCAGCCTCCAATGTTTCTGTTGTGTTTCGTGCAGATGATCCGGTTGCTGGTGTCTTTAACGGCTGAGAGGTCACTTGTGCCACAGCCACAGGTGCAGAAGTGGATTGTTTTGACTGGGGATGGCCTGCTGATGTACTGCCATTTCCTTCAATTTCCAGCCGTTCTATTTCAAACCTCTTGGCTGACAAGGCTAGCCAACGTTTGTACTTTGGAACATGTTCATCATCAAAAGGAAAGAATGCTTGGCCTGCCAGCGCCTTTTTGTAGCGTGGATCCAGAATAGTAGCACAAATGTAATGCTGTTCTGAGTGGATCTTTTTAAGACGTTCATCACCTTGTAGGAGCTCTAATAATTGCTCAGCCAGAAGCAAAGAGTCTTGGTTTTTGTCATCTTTTCCAAACACAGAACACACCTCCTTCAGTTGGTCCTCCAGCATGTACAACAATGGGATAGCTTTTCCCAAATTAGAGTCCTCCTTGCTGACTGCACGCGTGAAGAACTCAAAAGGACGAAGCATGCGTGTCAGGCTTTCAACTATGTTCCATTGCGGCCCACCCATCCTCAGCTCCTCTGTACCCTCTTTAAGGAAATATTGATCGAGTTCCGTATACTGCTCATACAGACGCTCAAGCATGTAGAAGGTTGAGTTCCAACGTGTTACCACCTCCTGGATGAGTGCTTTCACTGGCATTTGACGTTGATATAGCAGGCTCCTCAGCTGCTTCCGGGCCTTAAAAGAATGGCTGAAATGCTTGCACATTTTTCGGCAGGTCTCCAATACACTGTACGCTGCACTGCCTTTATTACCCAAGAATTTTTGGACAACCAGGTTTATACAGTGCGCCAAACACGGCACTCTGAAATAGTAACCGTCCCTCATGGCCTTAACTATATTGGCGCCATTGTCCGTGGAAACATAACCAACCTTGCGTTTTAGTGGGGACAGCCAGTTAAGGACCTTTGTGTTAAAGACATCCAAAATGTTTTCTGCTGTGTGACGTTTCTCCAAACCAAACATGGCTAGTGTTGCATGTTTCCGAGCACCTTTAAAAACAATGTTCGTGTCAACACCTGCGTTTAGCTTTGATTTAGCCCCTGAAAAAGAGACCCAGTGTGCAGTGATGCACATGTAATCAGCGCCTGCGCCACTGGTCCACATGTCTGTTGTCAGATGTATAGTGTGAACAGCACTCTTCTGCAAAGCTGCCCCAATCACCTTCAGAACATCTTCATGTAGTGCTGGAACCGCAACTCGGGCAAAATAGAACCGGCTAGGAACCTTCCATTTAGGGCAGAGCGCTGCCACTAATTCTAGAAAACCAACCCCTTCTACAAAAGAAAAAGGGAGAAGGTCCAGAGCTAGCATTTTAGCCAGCTTAGTGTTATACAGACGGGTCATTGGGTGGTTGCGTTCATATTGCGCTTCTGTAAACAACATCTTTTTAATGTTGCCCTGGACCAAGGATTTACGGGATGATGATGATCTCTTCGACCCAGTTACGCTCGCTGATGAACTTTTCCGCATTGATGTCTCACTCTCTCCCACACTCTTAGTGTGGCTCCCATGGGGTGTGCTGCTGACAGGGGAACTGGGTGTAAGTGAAGTGTTCGAATCGTCTTCTTCCTCCTCGTCATCATCAGATGAAAAATCAACGTTTTCATTGCGTGCAATTCGGGCTTCCTTGATCGCGTGTAGGTGCGCAAACCATTGGACATCGTGCGTTCTCCTAAGATGACCTCTCTGGCCTCCGGTACCATAGTTGGAACCCAACTTACCACGACTAACTCGAAGCTTACAAATGCTACAAATGGCTACGTTTTCCTTTTTTGGGCAAACACTAAAGAAGTCCCAAACTGGAGACTTGAAATGTCTTCGGGGGCCGGAGGAGGCGGCGATAGTGGTGGTGGTGGTCCTGCTGCTAATGCCAGATGAAGTGGAGGATGTGGATTG
Organism: Lissotriton vulgaris; assembly: GCF_964263255.1. Classification (NCBI taxonomy): domain Eukaryota; kingdom Metazoa; phylum Chordata; class Amphibia; order Caudata; family Salamandridae; genus Lissotriton; species Lissotriton vulgaris. Next base: position 699,328,004 of record NC_141698.1, read on the forward strand.
CCGAACTTCAGTACGTTTTGCACTTTCACCACCACGAATTGAGGTCGAGGACGAGGTGGGTACCTTCTTGCGAGGAAGAAATATGGAAGCGGTAGGTTTTGGTGTACTACTTAACTCCAAATCTAATGATTCCATTTCCATTGCCTCCTCGCCAACATCATCATCACGCTCAGCAGCTTCTCGGGATAGGGTCAAAATGTCTCTTTGCTGCATGCCCGGTGGGGCTGCAGTGACCTTTGTGATGACTGGCTCGTCGTCATCGTGAGAGGCTTCATCACCAGCAGTATCTGTCACTTCTTGTTGAGCCTCATCACACTCCATAGGTTTGAGTTTTTGGACGACCTTCCTTTTACGCTTAGGTACCGGTGTCAGATCATGGTGTGCCTCACTGTCAGACCGCAGTTGTGGTTCCCAAGCTGGATCTGTATCATCAGAAGGAGGTGGGCTTGAAGAAGATGTAGACACCCCCCTTGATCTTTTCCTTGCTAGGGATGTGGAAGACAATGAATGATCATCAGGAGGAGTGGCTTCCAATGATACCTCGGCTTCATTGTCGATTTCCTGATGTGCCCCTACTTCGGGAGGAACAACTATTGTGGGCACTTGTGAACCTCCATGCACCTTTGCTTGCGCATCTCCTTTTGCTGCCTCTCCTTCCACATGTACTTGGGCGTGTACTTGCACATGGTGTTGTTGTTGCGGCTGTGGTTGTTCAACACTTGTCAGATGAGTTACAACAACCTGTGTTGATTCAGGGACATTGCTGCTACTTTCTTGCGATGAGCCAACATCACTGGTCGATGGTGATTGGAGAAGTACACTGACTGCCTCTGAAGCACTCAAGGGCTTTGACTTAAGTTGGCGTGGTGGTGGAGGCACTGAACCCAATGGAGCAGGGGTGCTGCTCCCAGCTTGGTCCCCAGCAGATCCTGCTGCTGCAGGCGTACTTTTTTTTTTTCTCCCAAAAAACGTGGCGGGTGGCACACCAGCCTCCTTGGTAACTTGCTTCTTCTGCTCCTTACTAGCAACTTTCTTGCTAGAGGAGCTACGGAGAACTTTCTTTGGGGCCATCTTCTTCAGAGCAGGTCAGACAGCAGGCCGCAGTTGCACGAATTGTAGAGTTGTCTGAGGCCAGACGTGACGTCGCGTGACGTTATGCTGCACACACACACCGCTGCAGGACTTCTTCCTGGCACTGGTGGTTCTCTTGAGTCTTGTGCACCTAAAAAAAATGGAAGACAGAGGAACATCAGTTCAGTTATAGAGCACAAAAAAATCGAAAAACACTGCAAAATCAGCACAATCCCAATCCATCCATGCCCTCCATAATGTTTAAATTCAAGACAACCCACAGAAAGACTAGGCCCATGCAAGACTCACTACCCCTGGGCATAAATAAAGGTTGAAAAGTAGGCAAAATGGTTGGAGGCCTAACAACAAAGCCTGCATTCAAAATGGCCACTTGCCTCCTAGCACATGGCCAGGGCCTGCCTGTACCAGCACTCAAAATGGCCCCCACCCACATGGCCTGTCCCCATGAACACCCCCAAAAATCGAAAAACACTGCAAAATCAGCACAATCCCATTCCATCCATGCCCTCCATGATGTTTAAATTCAAGACACCCCACAGAAAGACTAGGCCCATGCACCACTCACTACCCCTGGTCAAGGCCCCAACAACAGGTCAAAAATCGAAAAACACAGAAAAATCAGCACAATCCCATTCCATCCATGCCCTCCATGATGTTTAAGTTCAAGACAGCCCACAGAAAGACTAGGCCCATGCTAGACTCAAATACCCCTGGTGAAAAGGCCACAAGTACAGGCCCAAAAAACGAAAATCACTGAAAAATCTGCACAATCCCATTCCATCCATGGCCTCCATGATGTTTAAATTCAAGACAACCCACAGAAAGACTAGGCCCATGCAAGACTCACTACCCCTGGGCATAAATAAAGGTTGAAAAGTAGGCAAAATGGTTGGAGGCCTAACAACAAAGCCTGCATTCAAAATGGCCACTTGCCTGCCAGCACATGGCCAGTGCCTGTAGCTGCACTCAAAATGGCCACCAGCCACATGGCATGTCCCTCCCAGTCCCCATGAACACCCCCAAAAATCGAAAAACACTGCAAAATCAGCACAATCCCATTCCATCCATGGCCTCCATGATGTTTAAATTCAAGACAACCCACAGAAAGACTAGGCCCATGCAAGACTCACTACCCCTGGGCATAAATAAAGGTTGAAAAGTAGGCAAAATGGTTGGAGGCCTAACAACAAAGCCTGCATTCAAAATGGCCACTTGCCTCCTAGCACATGGCCAGGGCCTGCCTGTACCAGCACTCAAAATGGCCCCCACCCACATGGCCTGTCCCCATGAACACCCCCAAAAATCGAAAAACACTGCAAAATCAGCACAATCCCATTCCATCCATGCCCTCCATGATGTTTAAATTCAAGACACCCCACAGAAAGACTAGGCCCATGCACCACTCACTACCCCTGGTCAAGGCCCCAACAACAGGTCAAAAATCAAAAAACACTGCAAAATCAGCACAATCCCATTCCATCCATGCCCTCCATGATGTTTAAATTCAAGACACCCCACAGAAAGACTAGGCCCATGCACCACTCACTACCCCTGGTCAAGGCCCCAACAACAGGTCAAAAATCGAAAAACACAGAAAAATCAGCACAATCCCATTCCATCCATGCCCTCCATGATGTTTAAGTTCAAGACAGCCCACAGAAAGACTAGGCCCATGCTAGACTCAAATACCCCTGGTGAAAAGGCCACAAGTACAGGCCCAAAAAACGAAAATCACTGAAAAATCTGCACAATCCCATTCCATCCATGGCCTCCATGATGTTTAAATTCAAGACAACCCACAGAAAGACTAGGCCCATGCAAGACTCACTACCCCTGGGCATAAATAAAGGTTGAAAAGTAGGCAAAATGGTTGGAGGCCTAACAACAAAGCCTGCATTCAAAATGGCCACTTGCCTGCCAGCACATGGCCAGTGCCTGTAGCTGCACTCAAAATGGCCACCAGCCACATGGCATGTCCCTCCCAGTCCCCATGAACACCCCCAAAAATCGAAAAACACTGCAAAATCAGCACAATCCCATTCCATCCATGGCCTCCATGATGTTTAAATTCAAGACAACCCACAGAAAGACTAGGCCCATGCAAGACTCACTACCCCTGGGCATAAATAAAGGTTGAAAAGTAGGCAAAATGGTTGGAGGCCTAACAACAAAGCCTGCATTCAAAATGGCCACTTGCCTCCTAGCACATGGCCAGGGCCTGCCTGTACCAGCACTCAAAATGGCCCCCACCCACATGGCCTGTCCCCATGAACACCCCCAAAAATCGAAAAACACTGCAAAATCAGCACAATCCCATTCCATCCATGCCCTCCATGATGTTTAAATTCAAGACACCCCACAGAAAGACTAGGCCCATGCACCACTCACTACCCCTGGTCAAGGCCCCAACAACAGGTCAAAAATCGAAAAACACTGCAAAATCAGCACAATCCCATTCCATCCATGCCCTCCATGATGTTTAAATTCAAGACACCCCACAGAAAGACTAGGCCCATGCACCACTCACTACCCCTGGTCAAGGCCCCAACAACAGGTCAAAAATCGAAAAACACAGAAAAATCAGCACAATCCCATTCCATCCATGCCCTCCATGATGTTTAAGTTCAAGACAGCCCACAGAAAGACTAGGCCCATGCTAGACTCAAATACCCCTGGTGAAAAGGCCACAAGTACAGGCCCAAAAAACGAAAATCACTGAAAAATCTGCACAATCCCATTCCATCCATGGCCTCCATGATGTTTAAATTCAAGACAACCCACAGAAAGACTAGGCCCATGCAAGACTCACTACCCCTGGGCATAAATAAAGGTTGAAAAGTAGGCAAAATGGTTGGAGGCCTAACAACAAAGCCTGCATTCAAAATGGCCACTTGCCTGCCAGCACATGGCCAGTGCCTGTAGCTGCACTCAAAATGGCCACCAGCCACATGGCATGTCCCTCCCCATGAACACCCCCAAAAATCGAAAAACACTGCAAAATCAGCACAATCCCATTCCATCCATGGCCTCCATGATGTTTAAATTCAAGACAACACACAGAAAGACTAGGCCCATGCAAGACTCACTACCCCTGGGCATAAATAAAGGTTGAAAAGTAGGCAAAATGGTTGGAGGCCTAACAACAAAGCCTGCATTCAAAATGGCCACTTGCCTCCTAGCACCTGGCCAGGGCCTGCCTGTACCAGCACTCAAAATGGCCCCCACCCACATGGCCTGTCCCCATGAGCAATCCAAAAATTCGAAAAACTCAGAAAAATCAGCACAATCCCCATGGCATCCATGCCCTCCATGATGTTTAAATTCAAGACACCCCACAGAAAGACTAGGCCCATGCACCACTCACTACCCCTGGTCAAGGCCCCAACAACAGGTCAAAAATCGAAAAACACAGAAAAATCAGCACAATCCCATTCCATCCATGCCCTCCATGATGTTTAAGTTCAAGACAGCCCACAGAAAGACTAGGCCCATGCACCACTCACTACCCCTGGTCAAGGCCCCAACAACAGGTCAAAAATCGAAAAACACAGAAAAATCAGCACAATCCCAATTCATCCATGGCCTCCATGATGTTTAAGTTCAAGACAACCCACAGAAAGACTCAGTCCACCCACCACTGAGTACCCCTGGGCAAAAGGCCCCAAAACAGCCCAAAAATCGAAAATTCCAAAATTTTAATTGCAGCAACTGTAATGCCCCAAACAAACTTACTTGTAAAATTTCTAATCCAACAGTGATCCAAAGAAAGTCAAAAAGGCCTCAAATCCAAATATCCAGCAGCATCCACAAAAAGTAATCCTTCCAGCTCCAGACCCAAATGAAAAGTGACCAGGAGATGGACAAAGCACTGGGAGGAGCCTGCTGAACAGGAACAGGAAGTTGAAGACTGTGGGGCACTTCCTTCCTCCCACCCCCCTGCCCCCCTCCCCAAAATGGACTCCTCGCTAAAAAAGTGCAGGCAAATGTCAAACTAAGGAGTTATTCAGATAAAAATCATCATTTCTAGAAGGTTTATGCTGCTTGCTGGTGGATTTCTTGTGCAGAATTGCAAATTTATATTTTCGCTCGCCGCATCTCAAATCTCGCAATTGCGAAGTACCGCGAGACGTGATCTCGCCGTACTCGCGTTGACAAACTCTCGCTGTGCAAGTTGGCAAGCCGCGATGACGTAATCGCGCTCGCCAAATTCCCGCGGGATCACACAGCAAGATCCAAAATGGCGCAGCACTTGCAAAATATCGAGAAAAACAACTCGGCAAACGATGATAAACGCCGCGCGCCGCAAAAATTGTATCACCAACGCCGCGCGCCGCCAAAAAAATCCGCTGCGTGCGAATTTGCGGATTTTGCGGGAAATTCGCAAATCTCGCGGATTGCGAATTTCCCAAAAATCCGCAAAATCCGCGAGCGTAACGGATTTTCCGCCCATGCTTAGCCCCAGGACAGGTTATCACTTTGTAATGATGATAGACATGTTTTGGCAAGAGGTTATGCCATTTTCAAGGCTTATCCCTGTGGAAGTACCAATGCCCTGAATTGTCCACCACAAGGTGTCCTTCGGAAAGTAACCTAATGTCTGAATTCAGACTTTCTGCAGGCTAACCCATACTAAAGTTATATCTTCTCGTACTTGTATCTACCTTAACTTTACTGAAACAGTGGCGAGGCTGCTGCAGCGCCTTACAGAAACTACAGGTCACCATAATGTAAATATTCAAGGTTGCGCAAAACAAGGTCAGACACCTCTGAGGTCAAACTCCAGATAGCGGTGTTCTAGAGTCTAGTATGGTAAAACCAAAATTTAACACCTCAGCAACTCGAGGAGTGTTGGAAATGGGATCCCTGGCTGGCCAGGGCTTGCGCCAAAGTCAGGCAGAGACCACCACTCCTAAGTCAGGGCAAGGGAGTTATACGCCAAGATAACCCCTGCTTACCCTCTAGGTAACGTGGCGCGAGCAGCAAGGCTAAACTTGGAGGCGATATGATTTAAGTATTTGTGCACGCACCCCAGCAACAACACCCAAGGCCCACCACAAAGGAAACTCCACACAAGGTTATATATAAAAATAGCCTTTGTATTACACCAAAAAACATTAGATAAAAACACACACTTTACAATGTGCCAACAGGCACGGGCAAAATTTACAGGGGATATGTACAAGACAGGGCCACCTGGACTACTGTCAGGAATCAGCACTTTTAGAACTTAGCACTAGGTAGAATTAGCACTTGCACATAGAATAATATTCACTTTAGCATCAAATAGAACATAAAGCACACAACCAGTAATCACTGGTAAAAGTTAAGTACCACCTACGCAATCCTAACCACCTTAGAAACAGGTCACGCAGGGAACCAGGACCTCACTAGCACCACCTGTACTAGGAGAAAACAACCAACTAAATATCACTATACATTTAGGGGTATAGACCTGGGAACAAAACACATGATGCATAAACATACATTCAGCGGTGTAAGGAAGAAAGACACATGATGCATCAACAACACATTCAGAGGTGTAAGAACAAGGCACATGACGTATAAAAACACATTCAGAGGTGCAAGCACAAGCAATTGCGCAAAACTCACATGAGCCACAACCTGTGGCAGTCCCTAGGCCCTCTGGCCTTGTTGGGGCTAGGACGCCCTGTGTCCCAGAGTCAGGGCCTAAACGTTGCAGCTGCCCACAAAGTGCTGGGCAGCTGTGTAGATCATGAGGGCCAACACGTTGGAGCCTCGCAGGCTCAAGAACACTGATTGCCACCTAGAGCCTCTCTGGGCTCTTAAACCAAATGTGGCGCTGCTGAGCCTCTCGGGGCTCAAATTAAGAATATACCCCTCTGAGCCTCACTAGGCTCTCTGTAAGCATGCGGCCACTGGTGGAGCCTTCAGGGCTCAAAACAAACAATGCCCCCTTCCGTTGGAGTCCCGGCTCGGGGGACTCGTAGGGCAAAGGTGCGCCCTAGTGGAGCGGCCCGCTACCAAGTGGGGGCCGCTCGAGTAGAGGCACGGGGGGGGGGGAGGTGCGTGACCTCCTGCCTCTCCCCTCACCTAGCCGGCTTTCACTCACCGGCTATGCGTTGCTGGAGGTCTCCTCTGGTGCTCCGGCTGCTCCTTAGGTGCCGCGGGCGGGGCTCTGCTCCTCCGGGGGCTCACAGGCAGCTGCGCCTCTGCTACTTTACCGCGGGGCTCTCCCTTCACATGGGAGCCCTGGCAGGCAGCTTCCGGCTTCCTCTCTCCTTCTCAGGGCAAGTGCACCGGGGCGCAGGGTAGGCTCCTGCCTGCTCCGGTGCTCAAAACAGCCGTGGCTCTTCCGTGGGAGGCGGGGTAGGCTCCCGCCCTCCTACTTCCGGTTTCCGGTTGTCCCGCCCGGCCTGCCTGACTTCCTGGTCGCAGGCCGGCGGCGATGTTCGGTTTGTCCCGGGCTGCGGCGGTGATGCGGGGGGACACACGAGGGGTAGGCTCCCTCAGGAATTTAATTATAAAGCAAGGTGACACTCGCTACAAGTGGAAATATGCCGCAATTTGGGGCAAATGCCGGGTGGGCACCGGCTTGGAGCACCAAGCGCTTCAACGGCAAACACAGCGCTCTCAAGCGCTAAGGAGTCAAATCCCGCGGCCATTGCCGGGTGGGCACCAGCCTCCTGCAACAAAGCGCTCCCAGGCACTTCAGGGAAATGGAGCGCTCCCAAGCGCTAGGCAGGTGAATACAGCGCTCCCAAGCGCTATAAAAGCGAACAAACAGTCCAGGCAAAGTCCTTCAGGGGGGCAGGGGGCAAGGCTGGGCCAAGAGCCAGCTCACTGGGTCTCCAGGCAGGGAGACAGTCCAAGTGGAGGTCCTCTGGCCCAGCAACAGCAGCAGCCCCCTCAGGCAGGATCCTGGAAGAGAACAACTTCTGTGGGGACACAGCCCCATTTTTATACACCACATTCCTTTGTTCTGGCACAGGGTGAGGGGAGAAACCAGTCGCAGCTGGTTGGTGAGCACTCTTGATGTGCTCATCACCTCACTCTATTCACTGGCAGGGCTAGGGTCATCAGTCACACCACAAGGGGCGGAGCCAGCATTGTCTGGGGAAAACCCAGCCTCATTCAGGACACAGGTACACTCCTCCCCAGCCATCAGCATGCTAATCTCCACACTCACCACCGGGCAGACCCATCATGACTCATGGAGCCTGGCATCCCAGCCAGCTCCAGCCAATCACACGCCAGCACCTTCACACCACATACACAGCCATGTCTAGAAGTGGCACTACCCCACTACATACATACATGCCACACATACCATTGTGCAGCATTCACTCTCACGAGTACGCACCTACCAAACTTGCGCATGCACACCTCATGCATCAGGAACTACCAGGGACACAGACATTCCCCATGCATTCCTATGGGAGGGCAGGCCAACCTTACTCCACGCACTCAGAGTGCGCACACACTTTCCACTCGGACACAGTGAAAGTGCGCACAACCCAAAAATCACCATCACCAGGTCACCATTAAAAGCAAAAAGTTCAGGGGTGAACCTGCCAGAAGGGCCAAGTCCAGCAAGGAGCTTGTAATAACTGTGAATGAAAATGCAAGTAAACTTTTGTTTTTGTGTATAATTGATATAATTATTAGTTTGGACAGATTCCCATATAAACGAAAGTCATAATTCTGAGAGCAAGATGAAATATAATAACTTCAGTTTTAATAGGATAAAGATTTGACCAGTTATTATTTGGCACTTTTATAGAGGAGAACTGATTATTAGCATTACATGGCCCCTCCATGAGTGTACAATGGAAATGACATAGACTGTACACATTGACCCAATGTAAACGGCAGACACATTATTGGAGGACTGACTTCAACTTTACACAGTGCTTGAAATGAAAATATAAATGGGCAGGTACCCTATACTTGCAACATTGTTGCTTTTGAGAAGTGCTGATACTCTCCAATTAAAAGTAATGCACATTTGCTGAGCAGTGCTGGTACTCCCCCTCTCAAAATAAAGAAGGCAGGCACATAGCAGCCAAGTTACCCAGGTCCATGTGTTATGTGGTGCTCCAGTCCAGGTTTTTTCCTTTTCAATTCTGGGACTTGTTGTCCCATTTTATAATAAACTAGCAGCCCGTCCCGACGTTGTCCGGGTATGAATTGCTGCTGGCCAGTAGTATATTGTTTTGTAGGATTTCGTTTTGATAGCATTTCTTATCTGTGACAGGCCTGTGAAACGCTCTGATTCACAGTGCACTGCTGATGCACTTAAGAGTGCGCGTTCAGTAGTGTGTGAACTCGAGTTTCCCTACTTTATTTTTCCTTGCAATATTATATAGCGCAAACTCGACAACATGGCATGAGCACAATTTACATTACAGAAGAATACATTCATTTGTGGTAGGCACGGGGAGACAAAGCGATTTGCCTGGAATCACAGGATGTTGAGCTGATGCCGAGATTCGAACATAGATCCCCTGCTCTAAAGTTCGCAATTCTAGAACTTGTGGCGGGAGGTGTGTCTAAAAGTGTATGTCGGTGCTGGCCATCAATGAGAGAGACCTGTGCATTTTTCAAATGGGTGGTGAAAAAATATGAGTATGTTGCTCGAGATGTGGGCCGCTGTGCCACCCATGTGCTTACCGGGGGAGGGTAAACACCCATTATTCCGCAACTTTCTTTCCGCATACCATCACTCCGCATACTTTCATTACGAAAGTACCATGACTCCGCAATGCCATTATATCGCATGGCATTACATTTTATATGCTTTTACCACGCATACATTTACAACGAAATTCGTTGTAAATGCATGAATGGTAAAAGCATGTTTTTTTTAATGTTTGGATAAGGTAAGTATGGGTATAGGGGTATATGTTTTGGGGTACTGAGGTATATGTTTTGGGGTGTTTGGGTATTTTAAGGGTATAGTTTTGGGTTATGGGGTACAGGGGTAGTTTTAGGGTTTAGGGATAGGTATGGGTTTTGGGGTACAGGGGTATTTTTAGGGTTCAGGGCTAGGTTTGGGTTTTGGGGTACAGGGGTATTTTTAGGGTTCAGGGGTAGGTTTGGGTTTTGGGGTACAGGGGTATTTTAAGTGTTCAGGGATAGGTTTGGGTTTTGGGGTACAGGGGTATTTTAGGGTTCAGGGGTAGGTTTTTGGGTACAGTGGTATTTTTAGGGTTCAGGGCTAGGTTTGGGTTTTGGGGTACAGGGGTATTTTTAGGGTTCATGGGTAGGTTTGGGTTATGAGGTACAGGGGTATTTATAGAGTTCAGGGCTAGGTTTGGGTTTTGGGGTACAGGGGTATTTTTAGGGTTTAGGGATAGGTTTGGGTTTTGGGGTACAGGGTATATTTATAGGGTTAAGATGGGTTAGTGTTTAAGGGTGTTGGGGTATTTTAAGGAGTAAGGGTGGGTTATGATTATGGGGTGCAGGGGTATTTAAAGGGAGCAGGGTGGGATTAGCACACGATATGAAACATGGCATGAAGGATGGAACATACCACACGCCCCCAGTGCTTGTCACGCCCCCAGCACTCGCCCACAGCACAACGCAGACATGCCCACAAGGGACTACTTTGCTGGCACGGTTCTTTTACCTTTTAAATGTATATGGTGGGTGTCTGCATAGCCTATGTCCTTCCGCTGCAACTGCCCTTTCCAACGCTGTATTCGGTGTTGTGATTGGTGCTGTGGTTCCTGAGATTACCCGCCTCAAAGGTTTGGGCTCTCTCTTTATTATATTTGTATGGACTAAACAAGACTGCAAGTTCCAGAATTCAAATGAAAAACCTGGTCTGGAGTAGCACGTCAAGCATGGACCTGGGAAAATTGGCAGGGCGACAGACTTTACACATTTGTGCAAGTTTCTACTTTTACTACAACAAATACTGAAGCAGAAGAAATGCATGTTTGGGCAGCTAGGAACAAACAAACACCAAGCAAGCAGTACATTAAAACAAAGGTGGCTAAAAATAAGTTTTGCCCACAGTTTGAACACCACTGTTCTAGATGGTTGGAGCCTTTTATATCCCGGAGGCTCTGATCAGGAGGCCAGTGAACCAGCTCTTGGAGTCACCCTAGAAAGCTCAGGTTCAAGTGGTGAAGCAGGTCTAAAGCAGCAGAACAGTCCTCTGAAGGCACGGGGCAGACCTGCAGGCAGCAAGGCAGTCCTCTTGGTACAGCAGGGCAATCTGCTGAAGTACACAGTAGGTCACAGGCAGCCGTGCAGTCCTCTGAGAGTCCTTAAACATGTCCAAAAGTGAACTAAAGAGTGGGCCTGAGGCTGGGTCCAAACTGGAATGGCATGGTGAGCAAAAAACAATGGATTTAGGCCCAGATCTCTGTATTGGGGTGAATGTATGACATCGTTCTGCATTCTGTCCATCAATTGTTCTTTTTGAAAACTTATAAAAGTGGCATTTTATTGTGACTTCAAATCTAACTTTACCATTACAAATGATTTTAAATAACAATTCTCTAGACACCAAACATGATATTTCTACTGGCTCACAAACAAACATTATAACTTATTAAATGTAGTAAGATAACCTAATTTTGCCCTATGTGAGGGGTAGGCCTCACAGTAGTCAAAAATGAATTTAGGAGTGTTTCACTACCAGGACATGTAAAACTTAAAAGCACATGTCCAACTTTTTTAATCCCATGCACCCTGCCCTATCGGTTGTTTATGAAGTACCTTAGGGGTGACATATATAATAAATAGTGATAATTAGGCCTGTGCGTATTTTGACAAGTTGCAATGGCAGTTTAAAAATGCACATAGGCTGCAATAGCAGACATGGGACTTATAAAAGTGGCATTTTATTGTGACTTCAAATCTAACTTTACCATTACAAATGATTTTAAATAACAATTCTCTAGACACCAAACATGATATTTCTACTGGCTCACAAACAAACATTATAACTTATTAAATGTAGTAAGATAACTTAATTTTGCCCTATGTGAGGGGTAGGCCTCACAGTAGTCAAAAATGAATTTAGAAGTGTTTCACTACCAGGACATGTAAAACTTAAAAGCACATGTCCAACTTTTTTAATCCCATGCACCCTGCCCTATCGGTTGTTTATGAAGTACCTTAGGGGTGACATATATAATAAATAGTGATATTTAGGCCTGTGCGTATTTTGACAAGTTGCAATGGCAGTTTAAAAATGCACATAGGCTGCAATAGCAGACATGGGACATGTTTAAAAAGGCTACTTAAGTGGGTTGTACAATACATTAGGCAGTCCCACAATTACCCCTTATTTTACAGGCCCTGTATATATGTAGTGTCACTTTGCTAGGGACTTAAAAGTAAATGCAATGTGCCAATTCAGTGTAAATCAATTTTACCATGTTTAAAGGAGCGAGAACAAGCCCTTTAGCACATGTTAGCAGTGGTAAAAAAGTTTGAGGGTGACCAGACTCTATTTTTTATTTACTATTTTTTCCTATTGTATGCGCTTTGCGCTTCTATCCGGCTGCCTGCTTCTTGTTCTTCCCTACTCACCTTAATTCTCCTGTTGCTTGCCAACCCCTCCCTTTTTAGATCAGTTTATTTGTGATATAATTTAGGAAGTTGTACAGAATGTAGATTGTGCAGGTGGATAGTGCAAATGCTATAGGATGTGGGCAGTAGAGGTTGCCACTGGCAGTATATAGTATTTAGGTTGTAGGTAGTGCATGGTTTGAGTAATGTTGCATATAAGTGTTGATGTAGGTTATAGGGAGTAAAAAGAGTTGTTAGTGTACGCAGTAGATGGCACAGGTGATGCTTAAGGGTGTATGCCCTTTTGTAGACTGGAGCAACTGGGTTGTACTGCATGGCGCAGATAGTAGATGGGAAGTGTATATGGAAAGAGGTGGTTTAAGGTGTTTTGCATTGTTTAGGTGGCGCTTGGTATGAGTTGTGCTTGGGGGTTGATACGTGCAATGGTAGTAGCATAGATTGGTGTTTCTTGCATATATGTAGAGAGTAGTTAGTAGTGTGGGTTGAAGAGTGAGGATGGTATTGTATGCAGGTGGTATTGGTATTATCTGTAATGTTTAGGGTGCTATAGACATGATGTCATGTTTTATAATATAGTCTTGTATAAAATCTCTAACACAACTGCTGCCATCTCTTTATAATATGATGATGTAGTGTCAGTAGCGGTATGAGGTCAGTGGTGGTGCCAGTAGTATTTGGTGGGGTTGTCTACTAAGGTTGCATAGGTGTATGGTATAACTAGCAGCATGAGAGCAGGATGTAATGTCCAATGGTAGACTATAGGTGGCTTGTAGCTTGTACTGTGAATATGGTGACAGTATAATGTGATTGTTTAGGCTGTAGATGTAGGTGTTAGTGTATGTGGTGGTGTTAGCTGTGGGTACTAGCCTGGGAGGTGAAAATGAGGAAGCAACTTACAGTTCGCCTCATCAAGGAGTTTAGGCATACTGTCATTTCTTCCAGTTCCTAAAGGGGTACAAGGGGTAGGAGGAATTAAGGGGACAAAAGTAATATTTTCTGGAGACAACATGGAAAGTATTACTTTATGTTCCTGGTTTGATAATGCATAAGCATGGGCGAATTTTGCGAATCTGGCGTTCGCGAATTTTGCGAATTTGCGAACTCGCAATCCGCAAAATCCGCGAATTCTCGCGAATTTGCGGATTTTTTTTTTTGTGTTTGTAAGGATTTTTGCCAGTTCGCGAGGATTTTGTACCAGTTCGCAATTGCGAACTTACATGTCGGCTCGCAACGGTCGCGATTATGTTGTTTCTACGTCTGGTTCATCATCACAGGTTCCCAGCACCCTCTGTTTCACCCCTGCCACCCTCTGTTTCACCCATGCCACCCTCTGGTACATCAATGCCACCCTCTGGTTCATCATCACTGTAGATTATGGGGGGAAAAAGCAAGCACACCTGCCCTGCTTCAACTGACATGAATTAATTTGGGGTTGATTTATTAATGCGTCACTGTTTTAAAATTCCAGTCTGGCACCTGCTTCCTTATCTGTAATTTGCTTTCTGTTGCAGTGCAATTTTTTTTTCCAGGACCTTTGTGGCCTACTTGTAGCTATTCTATGAGCCTGCTGTGAGGGTCAGAGCAGGGTCATACAATTGTTGCAACTAGCAACTGAACTGGGAATTTGCGGATTTTTTTTTTTTTTTCGCAAGGATTTCTGCCAGTTCGCGAGGGTTTTGTACCAGTTCGCAATTGCGAACTTACATGTCGGCTCGCAACGGTCGCGATTATGTTGTTTCTACGTCTGGTTCATCATCACAGGTTCCCAGCACCCTCTGTTTCACCCCTGCCACCCTCTGTTTCACCCATGCCACCCTCTGGTACATCAATGCCACCCTCTGGTTCATCATCACTGTAGATTATGGGGGGGAAAAGCAAGCACACCTGCCCTACTTCAACTGACATGAATTAATTTGGGGTTGATTTATTAATGTGTCACTGTTTTAAAATTCCAGTCTGGCACCTGCTTCCTTATCTGTAATTTGCTTTCTGTTGCAGTGCAATTTTTTTTCCAGGACCTTTGTGGCCTACTTGTAGCTATTCTATGAGCCTGCTGTGAGGGTCAGAGCAGGGTCATACAATTGTTGCAACTAGCAACTGAACTCTGGAGGGGCCCCAGTCAGGAAGCACTACAGGGAATGGTTACTAATGATGAGTTTGAACTTTTGCACCTGCTGAATGCTTTCACTTTTGCAAAACTCGTTTTTCTGCAGAACAGCATTACAGCAACTGTAATGCCCCAAACAAGCTTACTTGTGAAAGTTGATTTCTAATCCAAAAGTGATCCAAAGAAAGTCAAAAGGCCTCAAATCCAAAAAAGTGCAGGCAAATGTCAACCTGAGGAGTTATTCTGATAAAAATCATCATTTTCAGAAGGTCTATGCTGCTTGCTAGTGGATTTCTTGTGCAGAATTGCAATTTTTGTAATTTCGCGAGTGCGAGATTGTTGCTGCCCGCCGCACCTACATGTTCGCAATTGCGAACTTACACCGCACGCCGCAAAATTGTATCACCAAGAAAAAAAAATCCGCTGCGTGCGAATTTGCGGATTTTCGGTAAATTCGCGAGCGTTCGCGGATTGCGAATTTACCGAAAAATCACAAAATCCGCGAGCGTAACGGATTTTCCGCCCACATGACTTGCCTATGATGTTGAAGCAGAAAATGCAGCATACACTGGAAAAACAATGGAGGCAATAGAGGGGAAGCACTGCTGCTAGATCTTGCTGCCAGAGAAAAGCAAGTAGCTTGGAAAAATGATGTGGATGCACAAGAGTCGTAAGCTGTGCAGAGAGGTCAAAGTCTAGGGTTTATGTGAGGGTATAGGTATTGTATGTCTGGTGTGAAGAGGTAATATTTGACTATTGATGTAGGGTGCTAGTATGAATGTAGGGCTTTACTGGTATTTGTGTATGGTGCATAAGGTGCAAACTGTAGGTGTGGTAGATGGGGTAAGATTTAAATCCTGGTGTTGGATATAAATGTATACGTGGAGTGTATATAGGGTGTAGCTGTAATATGTAGGTTGCTAATGGAATAAGTATAGGTGTAGGCACTTTAGGTTGCAGCCAACAGTGCATTAGTGACGATGAATGAAGAAGTAAATATCTGAGTTGGCAGCTGGGTGTGTAGATGCACTGATGCATGCTTCTCATTCCATATTCCATTGGGAACACACTAGACGAGGTATTGAAGGGAAGGAAATAGTATACCAAGGCATTTAAGAAGTGTGTAAAGTGCAGGGATTTATGGAGTAGATTAAATAATGAGTGTAGATGTTGTGCCTCCTCTGACAGTCTTCAGACTATCGCCCTATGAAAAGAGGAGGTGGGTTCTGGGAGAGACAAAGCTGAAAGCAGATACTGCATCCTATGTGTGATCTTGTCTTTATTGCTGAAGTCCTCATTCCACCTCTTGCTGATCATGTCACCTACACCCTGACCGATCTGCCCATGGTACCCTGTACTGTAGGTTCTAGGTCTCCATGACTCTCTGCATGCAGGGAGCTTCTGGATACTGAACTCGATATCCTTGGCTCTGGGAAGATTTAACATCACACAAATTAACACCAGTTTCTGCGTCTTCTTACCTTCTGTTCCTACCTTTATGGATGACAAAGAACTTGGATTAACCCATCAGTATATATGGAACTGGAAGTCAGAACCATCACAGCACACAGAATGTAAGTGTGGAGGGAGGTGTAGGGAGAAGATAAGGAGGTGAAACCTCAATACCTGAGTCACTATGCTTGAGTGAGCATGTAATGTGTGTGTGTGTGCCTGTCTGTGTGTGCACATGTTTGTTTATGTGTGCAGGGCTGCCGAGGTGGGGGCTCGCAACAATGGCATGTAGTGTCCCTGGCATAGTATAGCCATTTGGGCTATTTAGATATTGTGAGAGGATTCACAACAATATTTTGGTTAAGTTTGGCATAATGGTGGCCTATACATGTCATATTGTGATTTTTCTTCCCATCAAAAATGCTATCCTTGGTATAATAGAGGTTTTACATTTTGTCGTTATTTTTTACCAAATTCTGCCTTTCGCTGTCATGATGGTCGCCCATACCTATTGTAGACGTTCTTTATACCATTCAGAATTTCTCATCAATGATATGCCTAAGCACTCTTTAGATATATCTGACTTAATGTTGAAGGAAATCCTTGCCATAGAATTAACATTCCTAATATTTAAGGATGATGAATTAACATGAAAGTCAGACTCTGTCCATATGTGGTAGAAGAGCCTTAAAAGCCTTGATAAAAGTGAAAAACTGGTCTTGAGGGATACAAATTATATTTTGTTGAACAAAATGACACACATCTATCAAACAATGAAAAGTTCATATTGACCAGCCAAATATTTTCAGGAACCTGTGTTCTAGTTTGGGGGGGGGGGCTAAATGTCTGTGTTTCTGATGTTTAAAAATGATTGTCAAGTGATAATTTAGTTTGAGTACCCAGATCTTATTACTATTACTGTGTTAGCCCTGAGCATGTGAGATTTTTGATCTTGTAAATCCTCTGTAAGGTGAGCTATAGCATTGCTCGCTGAGGTTCTGAAATTTGTCTTTCTCTGCTTTCTGATGCCCCTGATTGAGTAACTTTTGATTTTTGCAGCATGCTCCTTCCATGTACATTCACAATCATAAACATATGATTGATTGATTACTTGGAAGCAAGAAGGTGGTAATATTTAAGGTAATGAAATGTTGTGAAAAATAAAAAATAAACAATACTACATACATTTAAAAAAAAGCAAATCGGCATGTGAAATTGCATTACCAGAATTGTGAATTTACAATAGTACCTATATTTATCTTGAGTTTTATATAACGCTGGCTAGAACCGTAGGTATCAGAGCTCTTTACATAATGAACAGTGAGTTGAAAGTTACACATTTTACATAGGTTACACAATGAGGATCAGAGTTACAGGCTAACATGTTACATTTGTTAAAACCAATGAAAACTTAGTAACCAAAGAAAAAGGGCAGAGTTACAGAAAATTTGTCATGGGAGGGGTAGGGAAGGTAGAAACAGGGAGATGAGGAGAAACTGTGCCCAAGGTAGGTGACGGCCGAGGTGATGAACCAGGGCCAATCTCCTCAATAGCTGTACCAAGCAGCCCACCGGGCGTCGGACATAATGCTCGAACTCCGCTCTCAGGATAGTGAAACAGGTGTACTCATAGAGAGTTAGAGTAGTGCAGGATGTGGGGGGGAGGTGAGAAACCATGGAGCAGGAACATCAGGAACAGCAACAAGAATTACTAGTGAATAGCATTAAAGGACACCTGATGAAACCACAATAGCACAGTAGTATGCATTGCTATTGTGTTGTGGAACAGAGAGAGGGAAAGGGAAATGGGAGAGGAATGCTGATAGAGTCAGGGTAGGTAGGAGAGGGAACGTCCATCAGGAGGAACCAAGCAGTCTATGTGAAAGATAGATAAGCCAAGAAGATCTATGAATACCAATGGCCGAAGTCCTGCTGGGTAGGTGACGGTCCAGGGGTCCAAACTCCTCTGTAGCTGCTTAGGACAGACAGCTCCACCGGGCAGCGGCCATGGATAATCTGTCTCCGAGGGAAGTACAAACTGTTGCGGTTTCTGCCCATGGGGCATCGTCAGAGTTCCACTGATGATAGCGCTGGCTGGACCCAGAGCTATCAGAGCACTTTACCAGAGGATTGTAGAGATCCCTACACCCTCCTGGGCGATCACACACTTAAACTTGGATTCAGCAGCTGATAAGCTTCAAGCCGAAGGGGCCTCACTCCTCCTCCCCAAGCCCCCGTGTGCGCTCCCACCTGTTAAATTTAAGGAGTGGTGCAATAGTCTTTGTCGGCCTCAAGGATGCAGGGCCGACTGTGGATCTTGTTCAGGGCTCGGATGCAGCCAAAGTCAGTATTCTCCTGGACCAACGCAGGTGAGGGCAAAAGCCACACAGCGGGATGGACTTGTGGAGCTACACACCTTCATCTCTAGGGAGCGTCCGCCCAGATGGGATGTTCAGCGAGTGGAGGGGCTAGCGCTATACCTATCTACAACTATGTAGTCATTTTTTATTAAAATTGTGCTTGAAAATGCATTGTTTTGCTACACTTATTTTGAAGTATTCTTGGAAAGGGTTAACCCCAAACAACCCTGGGGAAAGTAAAGCTTGTTCTGGCACACCACTTAAAGTATATCTATCTGATTATCTTATTAATGCCCCTTCAGAACTACAGGGGTTTTAGTTTATGTGAAAGTGTCCTACAAAATGCAACATTTGGCGCTGACTTTTTCAAAGGTTTCCTGGAAGGAGCACCCTACCCAAAAAAACTTCTGGAGGAAGGAAAGCTTGCTTATTTCACTCACTCAATGATTTCAGGGAAGCTATTTACACCTCATCAGTTTCAAAGTTCACCTAGTTGCACTGGTATGGATGATGTGTGAGATGCAGGTTGAGGTATACACGATTACATAGGTTCAAGGCAATGGTGTTGGGTCCCCATGTACATATTGATGTATGGTGCATGTTGTGATGAATGGTTGGATATAAGGCATAGCTAGAGTTGTTTGTGATAGGGATAGGCGTTTGTATAGGGTCAAGGTGGGGTGTAGTTCGTACCTAGTGGTGAATTTTGTGGTGTATGTTGGGCTCTATGATGTGGGAGCAGGTGTTTTGCAGATATGTAGTATGCTACACTGTGAGATTGCTATGGATGTAAGAGTGAATGTGTTATATACCATATGTGGGTTGTGTATGTGCTGTACGTGAGGACTAGAGTTATGCTCTTATCTTGTTTTGCTATTGAGCCTTTACATGAGCTTGCAGCGAAGAGGAAGACATAAAAGAACGTTTATGCTTAAGAGATACAGTCATGCAGATGGTCAAGCAGTCTGCCATGCAATGCTCTATGTAAGTGGTCCTGCGTTTAATCATGCCAGTGGCCATGCAAGTGGTCATAAAAGCAATCAGACAAGAGGTTAGGTAAGCCTACACATACCATATGATAGGGTAAACCAGGAATATTGGCATAGCTCTGTCAGGTGAAGGACTTTGAGAAGAGGACCATGGGTAGTTTACACAAGTTAATGGCATTAAATGGCAGTTACATTACACCTAAATTCCAGTGGGATTTATCATATTACACTTGTCCATAGGGAGAGTCATAGAAGGGTGTTAAGATAAGAGAGTGAGGTGGCATAATTGGAGTGGTATTATAATCTAATATTTAAAATCTAATCTAAATATAAAAGTTTAACATTGCTTTGTAGAACCCATACACTGACTGCCCTACAGCCGAAGTGACCCAGTTTAGCTAATTGCACAGTTCAGACTTGATGTGAGGATTGGCTTGGAGTAGACAGTGTCTCTTCTATTGTTTTCATCTGGGAAAGAGCCAGGTCTTCATCGTCTTTCTGAATTCCAGGTGGTTATTGATGGTTCTTATTCTTGCTGGAAGCAAGTTACAGAGTTTAGCTGCTTAAACAGATAAGAAGGCTCCGCATAGGAGTTTCTTCTTGTAAAGGCACTTGATCAGTTATGGTGTTAATCTGGGCGGGAGTGCTGTGTTCTGCGAATATATTTAGCGCTCTATATGTAGCATGTAGGTGGTAAAGTTGGCTGTATGTGGTGGTATATGTAGTATGTAATGAAGATGGTGGTATAGTGCATAGAATAGCTGAGCAATATGTAGGTAATGGTGGTCTATGGATTGGGGCAGTGTAGGTGTAGTGAAGGGTGTATGCTAGAGGTTGCTGGGTAGATGATGTGAGCATCAGGATGTGTGGTCTTAGGTGGTGCATGGTATATAAAGAACGTGTAAAGGTTATGTGATGGTGCAGGATACAAGTAAGATGGGGAAAAGGTGTGAGCATTGGTATATTTTTACTTTAGATTGAATACTGTTGATGTATCAAGTAAATTATATATTTCTTTAGGTATAGATAGACAGAGATATTATCTGTGGCAGTGTATCCGTAAATTGGTTGTGTAGGTTGTAGATTGTGGAGTATTTGTAGCTGATGGTGTAAGTGGTAGTGGAATTGATGAGTGTGGGTGATGCTTTCAGTATTGGTATTGGTGAAGGTACAGAATATAATTAGGGAAGCATTGGTGTTGGCGTAAGCAAAGGGTTTTCGGTGGAGGTACTGTGAGCGTGTAGGTAGTGGTGTGGATTGCTATGAAATGTAGGTCGTGCAGATGGTGGTGATGTGGGTTGCATTACAGGATATTTAGATCATGTGGGGTTTCCATTTTGTGTGTGAATGGTGGCATATATTTCCAGGAGTGGTGTCGCTTTCTGTGGTACAGATAGTGATGTGTATAAAGGTAGATAGTGTTCATGTGATGGAAAGTGTAGATCGTGGTGTACAGAGTAAGTTAGGGTGTAGGTGGTGAGGTGAAAGTGGCAGACTAATCTGAAGGTGGCTGTGCGAAGGTTGGTATATTATATAGGGTATGTGATTGCCGCTGTAGGTCAGTAGGATGTATACGTATAGAATGTACTATGTGGTATAGGAAATAAGTGCTGTTCATGCAGGTTACAGGGAGATGTAGATTGGGGTGTAAAATACAGTCTTGTCATTTTGTAGGAGGAAGGTCATGGTGTGGGGTGTAGGTTGTGGCGTGAGGTGTGGATAGTTATATAGGCAATAATTTATGTTAATTTTTGTAGGCATGAGAAATTCTTAGATGGTATGGTAAAAGTATATTCATTCATTTAATCTTTATTTCGGCTCATTTCGGCCATAAAAGATGCATTACAACACAATACATTATGCACAGTGAGTACAACATACCAATTGGAAGCAGAATATATACATTTCAACAATTAGAACAATGAGAATCATCCATGTTAAGATAGGCATAGTAATTAAAAAACGAATATTATTACAGATATCATCACCTGCATGCGTCAGGGCAACCTAACCTGCATCTAATGTACACACATTTAATATCTATAGATCAAGAGCCAAGTTTTTCCGTGTATAACCAACATTGAATAGGAATCTGCTAACACAAAACACTGTAAGGCATCCAGTGTCAGTTTTAACAATCCTATATGCTTCCTGGTATGATCGAATACCTAAGGCTTTACACAAGGGTTTGATCCATCTTCTCCTAGCTCGGTCATAGGCAGTACAGAAGAACAATATGTGGCTGTCATCTTCTCTTAAGTTTAGTTGACCACATGTACAATTTGTACTTTTTGATTGCCCTGAGACCTTATCCCATCTAGCTAGTATTGATTTTGTTTTAAGTATGCCATATCTAAATTTTAAGTACAGGCTTTTTGCTAGGGCTGGTTGTATCTCATTTAAAAATTCTTCAAACAGCGGAGTATCCTTAAAATAAAGAAAACTGCGTGTAATGGATCCACATGAATGATTATTTTGGTAATTGTGTGTTATATAGAACCAAAATTGGTTCTTAACCTGGATCTTACATCTTTGTGTCAAACATGCTGGATCGTCCCAGTAGTGAGCAAGGCCTTTCCGATGAAACCAATTATTAACATGCTTAAGCCAGGGGTTTGTATTATAAACATCCAGACTCTTGACTTCTATGATACCTTGTCTATAATCTGCAAGTTCGGGAGTACTCTAGAGTCTGACCCAGAACAATAGTGGCCTAAGTAGTGCAATATGATCTGTTCGTTTCATGTTTAAATCCATAAACAATGGTACAAGTGGGGTACGTTTGGGCAATCTCAAAAGTCTTCTAAAAAAGTTGTTTTCACTAATCGTAAAGATGTTACCTGCGTTTGTGCCCCAGATTTCTGCTCCATATAAAGCACCAGATTGAGCCTTGAATTTGAAAACTTCTAGTGCTTGTGAAATGGACTTGCTTAAACTTGCCCCATGGCGCTTTATAATAGGTAAAGAGCTCTGATTAAATATAGTTTTACTCTTTTCAATTTGCGTGCTCCATGAGGTTTTTGAATCTAGGGAAACACCCAGGTACGAAAAGTTTGAAACCAGTTCGAGCCTTTGGTTATTTAAAGAGAATTGCCCTTTAAAAGATTTATGTGGATTTATGGACATACATTTGTTTTTTTTCGTATTTATTTCAAGGCCTTTTGAGTCACAGTATATTTTAAAAGTGTTCAAAAGGGTTTGAAGGCCCATGGGCGTTTGCGAGATCAGGATTGTATCGTCCGCAAATAAAAGGGAGGGAACCCTCACACCATTCAGCTTTGGGGAGTCATTACTACACCCATCTAAGTATTCTGGGATGTCATTGACAAATAGAGAAAAAAGTGTAGGAGCGAACACACATCCTTGGCGGACTCCCCGTCTAATAGGTATGGGTGCTGTTAATTCCCCATTCGGGCCCCAACGCAGTCTAGCAAAATTATTGTCGTGTAATCGTACAATCTGATGGAGTATACAGGTTGGTAATCCCAATGCAAATAAACAATCCCATAAACGATCCTACAAAACTAAATCAAAAGCTGCCCTAAGGTCAAACAAAAGCTACATAAATATGTCCTTTTAATAAAAAGACATATTTCCAACAAAAGCAACAAAACCTAAAAACCTGATCTATGGTGCTTGTGTTCCGTCTAAAACCTGCTTGGAACTTAGTAAAGATCTCGTTCTCATCAATCCATGAATCCATCCGGTTTAAAAGATGCCTTGAAAAGATTTTTTGTAAAATGTCTAAAAGACAAATGGGACGATAGTTATAAGGATCATATCTATTTCCCTTCTTAAAAACGAAAATAATTTCTGCTCCCCGCCAACTAAGTGGTAAGTCCCCACCGGCAACTAATATGTTAAAAAGCTTATTTATATATGCCGCCCATATACTGGTCTCATGTTTGTACAAGTCCCTAGGTATTTTATCTAAGCCTGGGGCTTTACCGTTTTTCACAGCAATTATTGCTAACTCGGTTTCCTCGAGACTAAACTCTATAATATTTGTTGATGGCACCAACCATGAGCTATTTCCAACAGCTGTTTTATCACTATCTGGGGCTTTATACAAGTGGGTAAAATGGTTAACCCAAGTTTGTTCATTAATGAACACATCATCCGGTGACCTTCCTCCAGTATTCTCATTGGCAACTAGTTGCCAGAAACCCACATTATCCTTAGCTTTAACAGCTGTTAGCATGTTCTCCCAACATTCCTCATCCCAATCAGTTCTAGCCATTTGCTGCACCCTCCTATATTCTTGCCTTAGGGTCCTAATTGCATGTGGTGTATTGCTCTTGATTGCCTCTAGGAGTTTACTCTTACAATTACGGCATTCTTTATTGTACCATGGTTTGGTACCAATGGAACTAATTTTATGCAACCTTTTTTTATGCGGAATTTTCGTCACAAGTAGTACTAAGGCTTTAAAAAATTCATTATGCAAATTGATAAAAACCTCACCCTCTACTGGTTGAAGCAAATGTTTGGCAAAAATATCCGCAAAAAGTGAGTAGATGTTGGATAATGCCTCCTTATTGCTTAATAAGCTAGCCCATTTAAGGGATCGCCTGTTGTTACTTATTAAGGGGCCAGCAGTAGTTGGATTATCCAGCATGTTTTGTTCCATCGGGATCCTGGAGCTAGGGACTAATCTATAGTCCATTGACAAGAGCAGCGGGCGATGGTCACTTTCAAATCTAGGGTCGATTACAAAGTCTGATAGGAAGGGCCAGATATCGAAAGAGACCAGGATATAATCAATCCGACTATGATGATTATTTTTAACAAAGGTTGGTGCTTTCGGAGAATCAGATGGAAAACGTCCATTACAGGCCCTCAAACCATGTACTGATACCAGTCTCATAATCTGGGTAGCTAGGGTCGTACAGCTCACACCCTCCGTATATGATAAAGGGGGGATATTATTGGCTCTATCCTCATCTGAAAAAACATCTCCAAACCCTATGATTGGTTCAAAATTACAATTAAAATCACCACATACTATTATGCTACTAGGCACCTCTACAAGATCAGTAAGGAATTTATCCAGTTTATCGATAATTGCAGATTCTTTCGATAACCCACAAGGACGATTATAAACATTAAACACTACAATACGCCTTCCATCCTTCAGATTAACTAAGAGACCCAGTATATCAGCGGAGTCTATGATTAATTGTGTAATTTTTACCTCCAAGGACACACTAATCAAAATCGTGAGCCCCCCCGATGGTCTACCTCTGGCTGATGGAATTGCCGCGATATTGTAAGTCCTGTATCCCACCCTGTGTGGTATTTCAAGGGTCCAGGTTTCTTGGAACAAACAAAAGTCACAAGAGTCTATATAATTGGACCAATCAGGGTCAGAAAGATTTTTAGTCAGACCAGCTATATTCCAAGATATTAAAGTTATTTTGTGTTTCATGGTTAATCTTTCCCCTCCTGATGTTGATTTTTCCCCTACTGGTGGTGCCCCCAGATTCGAAGCCACATTGTTACTTGCCCCTAAAATAGGGCTTGCCACAGGAGAAACGGGGTCACCAGTCACCTGCCTTGTATTCAAAACACCTCCTGCTTCGATAACATCTCCCCCTTGATTGAACCTAGATGGCATCCAAACTTGGACCACTTGTTCTACAACAAGAGTAGGCTTCAATATTGAATCACAATCATCACTCTGTGTAATAGGTTCTAAGGGGTTTGGAATAATTGTGCCTGAGCACTCCAGCACTGGATGTAATATTTTTTTCCCCGGTTGACAACCACCCTCAGTTTCCTCTGTTTGTGTTACATTGGTATGACCGACCATACAGTGGTCATTCTGTGGTCTTCAGTCGCAATTATCCAAACCAGAGAAAACATCATACCTGTTTGCTGTCTCCAAGGGTGTAAAAGGTCTCAAGTGTTCCATCCTCCTATTAGGATTTCTAAAAGACCTAGGAGGTACCGTGTTCCACCCAAAGGGATCAGCAACAGGATGATAATGTGGAGGTTCTGGCGGGAACCCAGAGTTAAAGGACATTAAGGGAGCAATCTGGTTGGGTAACTGAGCGCCAATGTGGTTAGGAGGAAACACCAGGGATCTAGGATAAAAGTAGGTCAAGGGGCGCGGTATAATAGAATTACCGCCTCCACCCTGGGGCCAATTTAAAATATAGGTAACAGCTCGAGGGTCTCTAAAATTAATGACAACTAGGTCGCCATCTATATCCTTAACCCTGCTGCCCAACCAGGGGAGTCGTCTAACATGCACAATATCACCATCGATGTCATGTGATAGTGGTCTAAATTGAGCTAACCAGTGCATGATCTTATTTTTGAGCTGGAAATACCCCTCCCTCTTGTTTGTTGGTAAGCTAGGAACCCCCATCAAAACAACCACATACGGGGTGGCTTCGGGGGGGCAATTCTGCTTGGGGGATTCTACGAGATGGTGGCCTGGTGTGTCTAGATGGACCCCTTATAGACTGTTGGGAAATCCCCATTGAAGGTTTTGCAGATCCCGTCGCCGCTACACTTACTGTTGTAGGAACTGAACTAATAGTCTGTTTTGGAGATGGAGCCTTTTGATGCTTAGAAATAGTTGATTTGGTCGGTTGATCAGTACCTTTTGAGGCACCAAGACTACACGTAGGCACCATAGCTGATGGTTCTGGAACCCCACTCACCACAACCTTAGATGGACCCTGGTGATTAATAACTGCCGCCTCAATCGCTTCAAGCTTTTTCTCCACCCTCCTCAGTCTCTCGATAATAGGTAGAATAAAGGACCTAATTAGGTGTTCCATATTGTCAAGTGAAGCAACGGTGGAAACATCCATTTGGAATGGGTCATCCGGTATATCAATTGGAACAATAGTATTCACTGGTTGAACAGCTGATGGCAAAGGTAGCAAGGTAATCGGGATTGTCTTGTTGGATTGTTCAACAACGGGGTTTTTAGCAGTATTGTTAATAGCTTTAGAAGATTTACCAAAATCCGAATGACTAACCTTTGGCTTTTGCAGAGCCCCCCCCCTTCCGTCTTCTTTTTGCAGGCGGTGGGCCATGACTCTTAACCTGCACAGGTTTCCTCTGCTTGCTTGGAACTTGCTTAGGCCGGGCCAGGGGCCGGGTAGGCAAGTGAACATCAGGCAATATTGAACTAGGGGGTGAAATGTGTATTGCAGATTGGACTGTATGGCCCAAGGGTGTTGGAGTGCAGTCACGTAACAAAAGTGGAAAGCTTTCCAAGCATAAAGGATCTTCATTGGAAGAAGTACCTCCAAGAGTAAGCGAAAGGTCTTTGGGTGGAGAAACGGCAGAAGCTTTGTTCTTAATACTTTCGACGGAGCGACGACGCTCTGCCCTACGAACTGCCAAAGTTTTCTCCTTATCTTGGTCAACGGGAGCCTTTGTAAAGTAATTATCAAGAGGGCCATTGAAACTACACCCAGCCTTCTCGAGCAACAATTGCCCCGGACTTTGAGCCATCTAAAAGCAGATAACTATAAAAAGCAATAGATCGAAATGAGTAGGCCCTGCCCGGCTGTCTCTGAGGGCCTCAGAGGGCCCACCCTTTGCCCGGGCTTAGCCCCGGGCTTAGCCCCGGGCTTTTATCCCGCACGCGTCCCGCTAGCGCGAGACTCGAAAGAGTAAGATAAGGAGCTGTGGGCGGGGAAGAGACACCAGGTGCGCAGGGTCTTGATGCGCAAAGCACCCTGGGTCTCGCAGTCCCTGCCCCAGCAATTACAACAATTTCAGCCTCGTGGGTCCTCTCAAATCAGGGTCCGTGATGGGCATGCAAGCAGCAAGTCTCCAAATGCGGTGAAAATACCAGCAGCGTTAGAGTCCACAAATCACAGCTGCGAGTAAAAGTATATATGAAAGATGGTTTGAGGCATTATATCCAAAAACCGTGTGATGATCCGCCCACCAACCACTCCACGGTACCTAAATGTAGTGGCCTAAGCATACTAAAAGGAAAAATCAAAACATTTATCAGATTTTCTTGAAACAGCGCAGGCTTAATTTTCACCGAAGATTGCTATTTGAATCTATCTTTAATGAACCACAGTTGGTCTCATTTCAAATCTTGATAATGAAAGAAACCCTCGGCGCTACTGAAAATTCATTCTAAGTCTATCAGCCAGTTTCATCAGTCATGTAGAGTAGATGCGAGCTGTCAAATTGTACTTGCAGAGATGAAAATTTGATATGTATCACTTCTGACTAATTGACCTTAATTACTGTGTTTTCACACTCTCACTGGGACGCTAATTGTTTTTTGTGCTTATTATTCTCTCCATGAGGGAAATGTTCCTTCTTCCTTAGAATTTCAGATTTGTTCCTTAACTTCCAACAGATCTCAAATCCACAAATTTAACGTGAAAACGTCTTTCTCCCCTTCGAGTGGGCTTCTCTCTCTGCTGCTCTCTCTCTCCCTCGCCCCTTTCTCTGCTGTTTTCAAATACCAAGGGGTTTTACAATGTTATGAAATAAAATAACAAATCAGACCATGCACATTTCTATTTTGAAAACAGGAATAGATGAATAAGTTATTAAATAAATACACAGAGGACGAAGGCGTACATACAGATACAGAGCTTAGTTGTCAACTACCCGTTTGAAGACGACTGATTTGGAAGTACACAAGCACCTTGAGAAACGACAACAATTGATTCAGTGGGTGCGATAGGTGAGTTAGTGCTTTCAAACATTTGTTGTGTCCAAGCACTGGGCAGGTTTAGCACTGACTACCCAACAATGACTGTTAGACATGGCCAATATACACTCCTAAATTGCATGATAAAGGTTACCTGGAGGTCACAAATAAAGAAGTGTATCATGGTAATCTATTACAATATCCCTGTAGCTTAAGCGTCTCCCACAGCCATATTTGGCCAAAATATTCCATCCTTCATGCAAATGTGCACTGCATGAAAAAAATGCATTGCTGAATTGTGTGAATGAGGCAAAACTGGGCAGCACTAAATTTGCAGAGTCAGCTGCCCAGCCGTGGCCAGTGCATGTAAGAACAGAGGGTGGCCTTGGTGGAGGGGGAGATTTCGACAGACGGCAAGGCAAAATGAATTATTTATTTAATTTTCTCTTGTGATCGTCTGCAGCATCCCCCCCCACCCGGCCCCTCTACCCTACTGCTCTTACCTGCACGGGCCGCGCCTACACCTGCTGATGATGTCATCAGCTGCACTTGCACAAGTAGGCTGATAAAAGCAATACAAAGCCATACACCATGGCAAGAAGGCAAGCCAGTAGTGCTATGCGTAGAATTTGTAACCGAGGGATGCCCTCTGGTACAATTTCCTACCCTAAAAAAAGAAGCAGAGGCGCAACTTGAGTGAGATGCATGTTTTTTAGTCTAAGGCATACAGGTACATATCGTACATATGTTAACCTCTGCTTGCCCAGTAACTTGCACCTCCTTTCATTGGACACTGGGGGCTTATTTATGAAAGCCCTGCATTACTTTTGCACCATGTAAAGTGGCACATGCATGCCGCAGGTCTCTCATGAAGATTTATGAACCCACGCATGGCTTTGAGTGGCCTCATAATCACGAATAAAGCGACGCAGCCCATATCACTGCATCGCCTTACTCTGCACCCGAAAGGCGTTCAATGGGCACTGCGGTGGGTTTCACCACGCAACACCAATGGAATTTGACGCTGCCCCAGATTTACAAAGAAGTGTAAACTTTGGGAAGTGAAAAATCCATACTCCTCCCGAGGGTTGGCGTAATGAGGAGAAAAATGTTTCTTTCTCCTCGTTTTTCCCTCTTTCTATGTGTGCCGCATTCTGCAGCACATACAGAAAGAGAAAAACATCTCTTCGGAATGTCCTTGTGCAGGAAGGTGCCCCTTCCTGCACAAAACCAATCCTGCCTGCAATGGAGGCACCCTTACACTATGGTGCACGGGTGCACTTGTTTGCTGCTGCGATTTGCACCGTGAAACTGTGCTTGCATTGCTCGGCTGCCAAAACGGCACCAACGCAGGCAGAAAGGACAGGAATGTACCATAATGCTTAAATACGGTGCATTCCTGCCCTTTCACATTGGCGTAGGGTAGACCAGCAAGGTGCTTTCTGTGCTGCCCTAGCCACAATGCCATAAATGGGACTCTAGCTATTACCGTAAAGCCTGGTCAGGCGCTGTATATCTGATTTGTGTACGTCTCAAATCCAAGGAGAGTTTGCACAGGTTTTCCACAGACATGCCCCTTTCCACGAATTAACAGAGTGTTGGATTTCCTTGATGCCAAGCAATTTGCCATTGAGCGAAGCATTAAAAAATTGTAGCGCTCACAAATTGTTTGCTGCTGCGATTTGCACCGTGAAACTGTGCTTGCATTGCAGCAGTAGATCAACAACCGTAGTAAATCTGAGCACTTTTAAGATTAAGGGGCATATTGCCAAGCAATAACGATAATTATCGCTATTGATTGGTTAGCAATAAAAAATTATCGCCGAGCTGCAGCGATTTTTAGCGCAGATAAAAATCTGCAATAATGCATGAATATCGCTGAAAAATCAGCGATATTCAGGCATTACCGAGCTAATGCTTTTAGCCATGTTATCCACCTCCCATTGGATAACATGGCTAAGAACTGCTCCTGGGCAGGTGTTAGATTTTGGAGATATTTGCGTTTAGCGCGAATATCTCCAAAAATTGGTAATAGGAGATAGCGATGTTAGCGACTGTTTACAGTCGCTAACATCTTGGCATGTCATTAGTGATACATTTTTCTGACATGCAAAGCGGGGTCCAAGATGGTCGCTATCTCCTACTAGCTGTCGCTAACTGGTGTTAGCGACAGCTAGGTAATAGGGAGATCATTTTATCTCCGCTTTCTTGGCTTTTAAAGCCAAAAAAGCTGAGATAAATCCCTTGATAATATGCCCCTCGGTTTCGAACCTGGTCAAAGGCCTTGTCAGTATATGTAATTTTTTTTATGGCAATAACAAAGCTGGCTGAGCCTTTCATCATTTTGAAGTCAATAGAATGAGCGTCTTCGAGTAGGATGATAAAACATATATTATTTAACCAGCTATAGAAAAGGTAATTTCTTGAGTGCACTATATTAACGGTGCCTAAGTAAATTGAATCGACCCATTTCAGGGTACATTTTATAATCAAATGAAGCTTTTCTTTTTGTCGTGATTAACAGAAAATGGAAAGAGTGCTTAGGATATTAGACACGTTGGGAATGGTTTAAACATTGTTAAGATATCCACAATGAAGTCACAAAAATGTGAAATAGAAATGTTGCGTAATTCTTTAAAGGGTATTTTCAAATTTGGGGATAAACCTAAAACAATAATTTCGGATATTAAATTAGGGCCAAATTCTAAAACAAATATATTTGTAAGCAAAGTTGAAAAGCTCAGCATTCACCCCTTGTTTAAAATAAAACTCAATCGACTTTTATGGCTACGGCCTTGAAAAGAATTGCATGCCTGCACTACAGTCAGCCTTACTCGGCGGTCGCAGAGAAACGCCTCGAGCGCTTTTAAAAATAACAAGCTTTGTATATGTTACTTAGTGGGAAATGGAACCAAGAGGGAAGTTCCTATAAAGTGCACACAAGCCAAAGGTTTGTTTTTGTTTGTGCGGATTAGCGTTTGCATGTTTCCTGCAAGTAGACTTCCTATCAGTGATTAACTTCAACCACCGTTCGGGGCTGAGGGATGCGAGCTGAACGAAAGGCTATTTCCTGCCGAACCCGAGACTGGTCAAAGGTTAATTTTGTAGCTCACGGTTAAAACGTCAAAGCCTGAAGTAGGTGTATGCTTACTTAAGAATCCAGTGACTTTTTACCCACGGGCTGTATTGTCAGCCACGTTCCTCGATTTTATGATGTGTTTTAATGGCCACAAAGGCTCTCTACATTGGAAGCATTTCATAAATGTTTAATTAGCCCCTGCACAATCACGTTTTGCATCCCACATCCATCGAGGCGTGCTTATGGTCTTTTACCTTCGTTTTTCAAGTGCTGTTTCGCACATTTACAGTATAAATATTCGACATTTTCCGCTCTGTGAAAAGAAAAGTACAAAGTCCTAAGGATAAGATGTCCCATCCTTTCATTTTTCAACGCGAGCCTATTTCAATTAGCCTGTATATTCATTTTAGCTATGTTTTAGGGGCCACTGTTATAAAAGGCATCCATACGTCATTTCATGTGCCCAAGGGTCACCCTTTGTGACCTCCAGCACAGTCGAGGGGTGCCCTAAACTGTACTCCCCATTGCATAGGTCTAAAGGGAATTGCATCCTCTGCTACTGTCCCTAGGTTCTGACTGGAAGTCTATTGTTAGTCCTCTAGGTGCAGTTTCACGGAGGGAAAGATGCCTACTGCCCCCGATTCACCCCTCCATAAAGTTCAGATGCCCAGAGCAACGGCGACCTATTTATTGTTTATTTTTGAATTTCATGAACGGGGTTGAAATCAATAATATTTTGATCAAAATAATAATTATGGCATTTATAGCAAGTGTGGACGAGAAAATGATTGTGATCATCATTGTACCCCTGCCATTAGGGTAACCCATAGCTGCTCATGATTAATATTTATTTTTTTGCATGAATACAGAATGTAAGGTGAAGGATTGATGCTGGCCCCAAAAAATTGCCTTTTCTGGGAACTGTCTGGTTTCAAAACTAATGATTTACCACCAGAGTCATTTTTCTAGAGTTCCTCTTCTATCATGGCCACCTAGTTTACAGAGCCAGGTGTTTCACAGAACATCCCAGGGGTTGGCCTTTTGGGTACATACGTGGAGATGCAAAAAGATAGTTCCCAAAGCTGTGAGGGCAGGGGGAGTCACTAGTGTTAAAATGAAATAGAACTGTAACGAACAAACATACTTTAGGATTCTTTGTAAAAGGAATCAGGTTTGCCAACTAATCGCTTATAAATAGAATTTGAAAGCACATTGCAGTCTATCTGGGACAATCCAGAAGGTTCTGGAACAAGCCAGCAAGTATACATTGAGAGCAAATGGTATTCCATCTAGAACACACCTGAATATTCTGAAACAAGCAAAAAGGTTCTGCAAACAGCCATGTGATGGTGGCAGCCATCTTTGATTTCAGAAGGATATAAAAACAGCTCCCTTGGACCACACCCTTTACTAGGCAATCAAAGTTCCAGTGAAGATATCACTTGTGTTTCTCCTCCGGACCCAGCTTACCTGCACATCCAGGAAATCTTCCTCTGTGAATCTTGTGCTTCCTGGAGAGAGTTCTTGACGATCTGCAAAAGATAAAAGAGACAAGAGAAAGCTAAGTACATTTAATTTTTACCTCCTTCATGCGCACAGGACCCCCCCTCCCCGGGCCCCCCAGACGAAGACGTGCCACATCAACTATACTGAATCATGCACCAAATATTCCGCCTGATGTCGCACAATCACATCTGGTTACATGCATGTGTTGACATAAAAATGAGCATCACACATTCACCTTTGAAGCAACAAATGAAAATGTATTAAAACAAACACAGAACAGAAATGAAGACACATGGCGGCACCCCTCGGGACACTCCATAGATCACAGTCTGCAAGAAAAAAATCATGTTGAGAAGGTGTGTCCTGCACACATCAAGGGCCAGAGAGAGCGCGAAGAAGACAGAGAAATAGACGGACAGAGAGGGGGAGAGAGAGATACACGGATAGAGAGGGGGAGAGAGAGAGATAGATGTACAGAGAGGGGGAGAAAGACACAGATAGCAGAAGAGATGGACAGGGAGGGAGAGTGCCGACACTGCACACCCAGGCCACACTGCTCATCTGCTGCCACTGGTGTGTCTCCCACCACGTGCCAGTGTGTTGTGCAGTTCACCAGGTTCCACATCTGAAACAGATCCATTATCTGAAACAGATACATGAATGGCACAGTACATACAATTGCACACAACATTATTGCCTGTCTGCCCCTGTGCACCCAGGCAGCTGCACCCCAGCCCCTCCCACCGCCCAGCGGCGCATGCCCGCCCTTGAGCACCCAGGCCTCACTGCTCACCTTCCGCCACCGGCGTGTGGAAATGAGGGCCCACCACGTGCCGGTGCAAGCCCCAAGCCAGGGCCCACGGACATATCACCCTCCACATCATGCAGCTCCGCTCAGCGGGCCCCCGGGTCTCACATTTGGTGCTGGGTCTTGATTTCTCCATGGAAGAGGACATACCAGTGCACCTGGCAGCTTTGCAGGCTGCACACCCGCTCAGCCTCATAGGTGCCACTAACTCTGTGATCCAGGAGGCGAAGCAACATGGAGGTAGGCCCGCGCTGCCCGCTGGCTCAAGCCTACACTGCAGTCCAGCAGGGCACACAAAACCTGAGCTGTCCAGACCCCAGGGACGGGGCATCATCGCAGGCTGCACACCCGCTCAGCACTTAAGGTGCCCCTACCTCAGTACACCGAAAGTCACTCTCCTGTGGCCTGTGCCGGGCGCAGAACATCCAGTTCCACCAAGTCTGTGCCCCGTTAGTCATGGACCCTCTATGATTGGGTATCTTGGTGCGGACGCCATCATTTCACCTCAGTGCTGCATTTCGAGGGTGTGGCCCCTGCTGCTCTGTTTTGCTGCCCCTTATCCCTTTTCTGCGGTGTGCCTTTGACTTCTGTGCTTATACAGTGCTGAGATGTTTTGTACTTGTGTACATTGGTCTCTTGGTGGGAGTTGGGGTCTGGGGCATGGTTTGTCCGCAGTTGTGCTCAGCACAATTGTTCATGTGTGCAACTGTGCCCTTCTCCCACTGTCCCCACAGTCCCTGGTCATTACTCACCCTGTTCCTGTTGTGTCCGGTCATGTTGAGTGGTGTCCGGTCCCTCGATTCCAGTCACCATCTCCCCACTGATGACTGTGGATACCATTATCTCCATCTCGCCCAGCTCACCCTTTGGTGCAGGACTCCCACCTCCAGTCTACATTGCTGCCTTTCAGTTGTTGGCGAGTTTCAGCTTGGTTTTGCATTTGACGTCATTCCAGCGCCTCTTGACCTCTTCTATTGTCCTCTTCAGCACTCTGACCGCATTCACCTTGTCCACGATGGACTGCCATAGTCCATTTTTGGTTGACACTGACACAGTGGAGGTGTTTGACCACCTGCGTTATCAGGATCCCTATCTGCAAATATTTGTAAAAAATCTCTGCGCTCTAAATTATATAGCTCCTGCGCTTTATCAAACGTAATTAAGCCTGTAAGGTCAGTAAGATCCCCCACGGATTTTACCCCTAGCATGCCCTATCATCTCATTACGTTGTCGTGAAACACCTCTGGTAGTGAGGGATTCTTGAATAGAGGAGTATAATAATTCATTCTCCCAAGTTCCATTTTTTTCCGGACCGAGGTCCAGATGGATATCGCAGCCTCCAATGTCTTAAATTTTACTTTCTTATGGTAATTTGCTTCGCTAAACGTTATCAGCCATTCACTGGCCTCCCTTGTTATGAGTTCATATATATCTGGGATGCCCTCTTTGCCCCTCCACCTGTCTTCAGTGTTGCCGCCCATTAATCTTCTGGTGTATTGGAGGACAGCTGCCCAATAATATGCCTTGAAATCTGGTACAGTGAAGCCCCCCGGTCTCTTGATAGGGACAAAAACTTGATAGCCCTTCGCGTTTTGCCTTTATCCCATATAAAGCGATTAGCAACTCCCTCAATTTCTTTAAACCAATTGTTATTACATTTTAGTGGAATTGTCCTGAAGAGATATAAGACTTTGGGTAAGAATAGCATTTTTATTATATTGCATCGGCCTATTATTGTCAGGTGCAGATTGTTCATTCTGTCTAAATCTTTTTTAGATTTTTTAATCACGGGGGCCAGGTTTTTTTCCACGATCTTCGTTAAGTCAGACATTATTGTAATTCCCAAATATACAGCTGAATCTGTTACTCTCTGATCTGCTAATGTGACCTTGTTATTGACTACAATTTGTGTTTTACCCTGATTTAATTTATAGCCAGATAGTGCCCCATAAATATCTGCCTCGTTTCTTATTTCCACTAGTGCCGAAGCAGGGTCTGATGATGTAATTGCTAAGTCATCTACATAGCCTAGAATTTTTGTTTCATACCCATTCAATATTATTGGCAGAATGTTCCTATTTGATTCTATTCTCCTTATAAAGGAGTCAATATAGAAGGCAAATAGTAGCAGAGAGCAAGGACACCCTTGTCGGGTTCCCCGTCCGATGTTAATTGCCCCACTCAGCTCGCCCATTATTCTAGTCTAATCTTTGGATTTAAATACATAGCTTGCAGGGCCCCTATACAGCCTTTTCCAATATTTGCTTTCTCTAATGAAGCCCCACGAGACCCTATCGAAAGCTTTCTCAGCATCCAACAATATAAGAGCCATATGGTCTCGTGAGGCTGCTGTGCCATCAAATAGTGCACATACCCTCCTAATATGGTCTGCCATACCCCTCCAGGGGATGAACCTGTGCTGTCTGGAAGAAATAATCTTCCCAATTATCAAACTTAAGCAATTTGCTAAGAATTTTGAATATATGTTAGTGTCACTATTCATGAGACTGTTTGGTCTATAGGACCCTGGGTCTGTTGAGGATTTATTCTTTTTTAGAAATACCACCATTGTAGCTTCCCCCAGGACAATGGGGGTGCTGCTCCCCTTTGTGTCAGGACCATAAGTTGGCTAATATCCTCTTTTAATATAGGAAAGAATTTTAATAGAATTCAAATGGGATGAGATCGGGCCCGACCGCTTTCCCAGCGGGGAGATCGTTAATTGCTCCCTGTATTTCCTCAAGAGTGAAACAAACTTCCTTTGCTCCTTTATCCTCCATTGTTAATCTCTCAATTGACGCCAACTTGAGGTAGTGCTCTATTTCGTCTCTGCCCACCCCCCTATCTGGGTTATATAGCTTTTGGTAGAAGTCTTGTAAATATCAAGCAGATCTCCTTTGGTGTGGTAGCTGCTACCCCTGCGTCTGATATTAGCTCTGGTATTTCCCCCCTAGTTGCAGCCTGCCGAGTTCTAATCGCTAATATGCGCCCAACTTGTTGACTATACTCATATTGGCCCACATGCATCATTGTTACATTTTGCACTTCCTAATTTGCGAAAAATAAGGAATCACAAATTAAGAAGTGCAAAATGCTATGCATCATTGTTTTCGGTATTCATTTGGGATTCGGTAAAAATCGCAATTTTTACCGAATCCCAAATGAATACCGAAATCTTAAGTGCATTTTCGCAATTCCTATTGATTCCTATGGGCCAAAAGGCCCATAGGAGTCAATGGGAAGGCATCAGCAAATTGCGAGTGGCACTTTGAAAATTTCATGGGTGCAGGGGGGGGTCCAAAGGACCCCCCCATGCACCCCTGAAATGTATTTTTCGCATCATGTTTCACACACACATGTCCTAAGGACATGTGTGTGTGAAACATGAATGTAGAAAAAAAAACATTTGCAGCATTTTAAACACTTTTTCCAAATTTACCGAGTGGTTCAACCACTCGGTAAATTTGGCACCCTAATTGCGACTTTGCACTTGTGAAAGTAATGATGCATTGCTTTTAAGAAATCGCACATCTGCGACTTCTTAAAAGCACCCGCAATTTTAGAACTCGCAACAATGTTACGAATTCTAAAATTGCTTCATGCATCCCAAAAAGCACTTTTGCATTCGCAAACGGCCGATTTTAAGTAATCGCACCGTTTGCGACTACAAAAATGCTTGATGCATGTGGGCCATTGATCCTGCTTCCAAGCTAAACATTTTCCAGCTGCCTTAGAGGCGAGCGATTCCCCTACCGCAGCCTTGGCTAAAGCCAAATTCTGAGCTATCTCTGTAATGTAGTGTTTTACGCCGATCGTTTTAGTCAGCTTCTCTTCTAATATGGTGATTGATCTTATCTTCCCCTCTATCTCAGCTTTCTCTATCTTATTCCATCTAATAGAGAAGCTCATGGTCTCTCCCCCGATACCAGCCTTCAAGGCATCCCAAACTACCGCAGGTGATGCAGACCCTCTATTTATCTCGAGAAATTCCTCAGCCAGCCTTCCATGTGTGTCACATATTCACTATCCTGTAATAAGGCTCTCTCAAATGACCAGCTAGTTGGTTCTTTCTGCGAGTTTGGAATTAACATTTCTAATGTTAAGGGATTGTGATCCGACATTACCTGTGGCAGCCTATTTATCTTAGAGATGGATATTAGCGTAGGTGAGATCAGAAACTAATCTAAGCATGCTACCGCCTTGTGTGGTACAGAATAATATGTGCTACTATCCCCGCCTGCGTTTTGTTGTTCCCACATATCAATAAGTCCATTATCTTGCATTAGTTGTATCAGAGGTCTATGCTTTTTCCTCTTTCGACCTGTAAATCTAGCGGGATCATTTTTCCATAAGCCATTTAACCCATTTATGTTCAGATCTCCACACATTATTATAGGGAGAGGCCAATTGGTCATTTGTATATTGATTTGGTTTAGTATTTTCGGGTCATAAACTGTGAGAACATATACGGAACATAAGGTAAAATGAAATGCCTGCGTTTGACATTCTACCATGGCCCAGCGACCATAAGTGTCTGCAAGCTGTTTTTTCACTACTACCGCCTTGGCCCGAGCTGATACCGCCACCCCCGTGTTCTAGTTCCCTGTGTTGTGCATGTTAAAAGCTGATATCCCAGCTGATCTAATAAAAACTTTAAGCATATTATATCTGCTCGCACTGTTCTTAAGTATTCTTTCATGTCCCTGCGTTTCTTTGCATCATTTATCCCACATATATTAATTGTCGCTATCCGCATACATTTTCTTTAATTTCACCCTTCTTATTCCTGTATACCCTATACTGGTTTTCTTTGTTACCTGATGATGATGATGATTTTCTCCCCCCTTCAACCCCCACGCCCCATCCTGCCCCTCTCTGCGTACCCTTTCGCCACAGTCCACCCCCCACCCTCCACCCCTCCGCATGAAGCAAGCAGACTTCAAGTCTCTATGATGGAGTCTGGCCGTCGGCCTCCCTTTGCCGTATTTTTGCATAACTTTTTATGCTTCACAGTGTGCTTAATAATCCTTCCCTCAGTGTTGACCTACACACCCACATCTCCCCAGTTATGTAGTAAGCTGTGCTGAGCTGTGTCATATTCCGCTCCCCCTCTTCCCCACTTTCACTCCCCGTCCTTTCCCTCTTTATACATTCACCTCATCCTCGTCCTATTTGTGTAAATACACAGTTACAGTTACAAGGGAGTGACTAAGAGCAGCCACCGTCGTATACCACCCCTCTTCTCATGGAGCAGTGATATTTAAATTTCCTGGTTTTAGCGTGTCCATATATGCCGTAGCTTGTATTTCGGACGTGAAAACTCTAGTACTGTTTTTATGA
Source organism: Lissotriton vulgaris (assembly GCF_964263255.1). Classification (NCBI taxonomy): domain Eukaryota; kingdom Metazoa; phylum Chordata; class Amphibia; order Caudata; family Salamandridae; genus Lissotriton; species Lissotriton vulgaris. Next base: position 699,366,912 of record NC_141698.1, read on the forward strand.
ATGATCTTCAACCTCGCAGGGTTCCTTAGAAAAGCTTGTAAGCCCATCTGTCAACATGGTTCCACCAGTTCCCCCAGCCGCCATTGCCTCTCTACTATAGTATGACAATAATCTAGGGTGGTAAAAAAGGACTGGGTCTCAAAGGAGCGTTTGGCGTTCGGGCGAGCTTTAGAAGGAAATTGCCAAAGTATATTAATATTGCTCTTGGTCTTGCTGTTCCTTCCTGAGATCTGGGCTGGTTCTTCTTCAGAGCCAGCGGAAAGCGGTGTGCCCTTTGGAGTTCCCTTTCCCACTTCCAGTGGCTTAGCTCCATGAAAGCTCCTTTCATTAATTTCAGGATATATGCCCTAATATCTTCACCCTCAGCCCCTTCCTCGATTCCCAGGACCCTGAGGTTATTTCGCCTCTGGCGATTTTCCAGATCTTCCAGTTTCCATTGTACATCTGAGAACTGTTTGTCATAGGTGCTAAGCTTGGCTGAGTCTTTTGCCTGGCAGTCTTCAAGGTGACTCGTGCGGTCCTCCAGTTGGGCCACTCTTGTATTAGTATCTGTGCAGATTTTAGCCATCTTTCTTATAGCCCCTTGTAGATTCTTGGTTGCCAGTCTGTTCTTTTTCCCTCCATTTTTGTCTCATCTTGTAGTTGTTTAATTGAATCAAGTATCATCCGGAGTGAGGGAGCTTCATCATTCGTCACCACCTGCACTGTATGCTCTGGGTAAATACTCCTGGTAGCTGAATAGTCCCAATTCCAAGCTGTTTCCGAGTTGGCTCTACTGGCCCGACTTTGTCCACTGTTGGTTTTCCCCTGGGAGTGGGAGTCCCTCTGCCTTCTTGACAGCCTCTTTTTCCTTATAACTGTGTCTTTATCTTTCGGTGGTGTTCCAGCACCCCCCTCTGAGCTGGAAATTGAGCTGGCACATGATACAGTTTCCCTTGCGCTCTCTCCAACATCCGAGGGGGTGCCTTCTGACCCATCCGTGACTGAATAGAAATTATCCCCTAAGTCCTGAATATCCTTGGGGCCACTGGTACCGCTAATTGCAATGGCCTCCTGCACTAGAGTGTTTGTTGTCAGACATTCTCCGCCTGGGGAGGTCTTCAAAGCTTGCAATTCCCCTTTCTCCCACAAGAGCCTCTTGTCGGTCTGGATGTTCTTCGGTCTGTTCATGAGGTTGGGATGCAGCAGCTATTTCATCCTGATCAATGTTATGTATAAGGCTTTTGCTAGCTTCGACTATCTCCCCCACTGTAATTCGGGGGTAGTTGTTTTCTGTTCTTCCCCGGTGGAGGCTATCTGGGCTGCTCGTGAGCCTTCCTGCATAGCATTCTTCTCTTTAGGGGTTGCCGTGACTTTACCTAGGGCCGGTGAGTACTTTTTTGAAGGGAAGCAAGATGGCGTCTGGCTGATGGCTGCCAAGATCACTCCTGATGCTGTCGGAACTATAATTGAAGAAATGGCGCGCTAGCTGAACTTACCCTCAATGACAGCCCTGTATAGCGGCGATTTCTTGGTGGCGGCAGAGAGGCTGCTCGTGGAGCTCCTGATATCGGCGGCGGCGCTGCTAGTGGAGGTGCGGGCCCAACAAGTTGAACGAGCGAGAATCTTAGGGGCTGGCGGAGCCGGCAGAGTTGCTGGAGGCGGAGGCAGAGGCAGCCAGAGCAGCGGAGCCCCGAGCACTGAAAGCAGAGCTCTCTCGGCGACTCCTACAGGGGAGCTAGCTGAGGAGCGCAGATTGACGGCCAGGACTCCTGTCCTCACAAGGATGGCGCCGAAAACAACTCGGGAAGGAAAGGGAAGGGCGGCAGAAGTGGAGCAACAAGGAGCAATGCCCCCAAAACTTCCATTGCAGCCAAAAGACCTGGGAAAGGCAGCCATGAAGGAGGCTGCAAAAGAGACTCGGAAACACGCTGAAAATATCCCAGGTGAGAACGTGGAATCACAAAAAAACGATACTGGGGCATGGAACAATACAAGGGGGAAAGTGCCAAAACCAGGGGGAGCGAACACGGGGGGGTCACAAAAGCATAACAGGCTTTTTTTGTCCAGCTAGCCAGAGTGAAACTTTTCAATGTGAAGTGCGTTTAACATTTACAAAAACATAAACGTTTGTAAGGTTTTGTTGGAGGGAAAATGGCATGGAGGAAGGCAAAATCATGATCGATTATCAATAAATGCTTTAAAATCTGATCTTCTCTTGAGGGCAATACATGCACGTTTCACCATGATCCCTTTTAATGTGTTAGCTTGATGAATGTGTTCAAGCATTTTCATTGGTGGAAATTCCTTTTGACCATTTGCACATGGTTTCTACTGGTTCCAGGCGCTAGCATATTTGTGTGATTTTGGACATGCAAGTAACTGCTATCGAGAAAACTCCAGTTGATTCCAGTTGCAATTTGAAACTGGTTAGTTTGTTTTCAGGTACTAAGTTTATTTAATCAATAGACTATCCCTAGTTTTTCCTCTGGACCTGTACACAATAGGAAAAAGCTACGTATAAATACAATAGCAGCCTGTTGTAACTGGTCAAGTAGAATTTCCAGGGTTACTCTTTAAAAATATGCCCTCTTCAAACCTTATTATGAAATTATTTTTCAAAAACTAAATATTAACAACAGTTGAAAAAAAAATAGCGATAGTTCTAAGGAGGACATCTATTTCATACATCAGAGGGTTATTTTCCGAGTTCACCGATAAAAAATGTTTTTTATGGTAAAACAGAACTTTTACAAACGTTTTCATGCAAAGGTTCCAGCCATTGAATTGAAGCGGTAAAAACTCACATTGTTATATTAACATACACATTTTAATGTCATGAATAACGAAGATCATATCAATTATGCGTGTGTTTAAAGAAGGGCTGCCTGCCATGCCAGGTTTCCTTAAAAAAACCTCCTCTTAGAAAACAACTGTTTCCTTTCAATATGATAAACACACAATGGATGGAAAGGGTAAGCAAGATCCTAAAATAGGCCGCAAAGGAAAAGACCCATCTTTTCAGATGAATTGAACTTGGTGCGTGTGACATCTTCACAACTTCATTTATAGAAGAATGCTATGCCCTTTTCTAAAGCATTAAGGAAACACCTGGAATTATTTTTTTACATATTGTTTGCTGCAACTCTACATTGTGCACTTTGCTGATAAATTAATCATGACTCTTATGCTTTCACTCATACCTCCATATATATACAGAAAGGGCGCCATGTGCAAAGAGTGTTGTTTTTAGCTGTGTTTGCTGTACAGTGGTATAGTGCAAAGATGTAAACCTTTCCACTTTCTAATATGTTAATAATGCATCAGTCTAATTATGCACAAAAGGCCACCTTATAAAACCAAATTAACAAGAAGGCCTTGGGTTTGTACTCATACTAATTAATACATCTAGTCTGTAAGGGAATGCTGCCTGCGTGGCCTCCTTTCTGCAATCCCGTTTAGGAAAAATATAGGCTAGGTTATGTTAACTGTGCATCCCTAAAGGAAAAACCAAAGGTTTTATTACGCCTGAATAGTCAGACAACATCAGGAACCTCAGCTCTTTGAGAAAGTGGGGAAAGTTACCCAACTTCACCCAGTTTGTTGAGGTACTGGAACACCCCTTCTAAGGCCCAGCTGCCTCACCTGGAGTGGTTTTCTGCTTCGGGTTATTATGTGGGTTTGCAGAGAATGATGAGGAAGGCGCAAATCCTTACAGAAAGGGGTGGTGTGGCACATTACTTTGTTGGGGGGAAGAAAACACTCAATGCAGGACACAGGGGCAGCTGTCAAATGGCACCAGTCCCCTAGATGCCCAAACCAGCCCTCAGTAGCTGTTAAAATATTTCCCACAGCCACAAGGCCTGCTGAAGCTGACTTATTTTAAACGAGACTTTGAGAACTTGAGTGAAAGAATAAATAATTGTTGCTCTAAAATAAGCAAACACATTTCTATAACAACCTTGTAATGCATGTAGGGCCATATTTATGCAGGGGTTGCTTTGCTCTTGCACAACGCAACCCCAAAATGCATTTATCAAGCCACACGAGGCCATTTTGCGTGGCTCAGAGTGTCTTGATAAATCCAGAGTAAAGCAATGCAGAGCAAATCGCTGTACTGCGTTACTCTGCCACAGGGAGGCATTCCACGACCCAGTCAACACCCGTGAATTTTGACACATACCCAGATATACCGTTAGTGGTACACCTGTGAATGTGCCAAAATGCTACACCTTCCCAGGGGAGGCATAACAATAACAAATATCTTTGTTTCTCTGTGTTACTTCCTCTTTTTATGTGTGCTGCATTTTGAAGCACATATAGATAGAGGAAAATGCCTCAGGTGATTGTTTTTGTGCAGGAAGGTGCCCCTTCCTGTCAAAAACAATCCTGCTTGCAACGCAGGTGTCCTTGCACCGTGGTGCAAGGGTGTCTGCATTGGCGCTAAGCAGCCAATTGTGCATCAGCGCTGGAAAATGTTGAAATAAGTTGTATATAAAGCAGTGCTTAATTTGTAAAAAACATAAGTGCCAGGGCCCTAGTTGGGAGGCCACTGCAGCTTGCACCCCCCATTGTCCTGCCAGTGCTGCCAATAGCAGTACCAATACAATTTGTGATGTTCACACTCTTGTGACAATTCAGGCTAATCTAGGCCCCCAAAGCTTTAAGAACGTCTTGGGCAGCAGTTAAAAGTCATTTTTAGCAGTGCCACCATGTGGCAAATTAGGACAAGCCCTGGTGTTGACATTTAAATGCCGGTGTTGAGCACCAGAACCCACCGGCTCAAATTAAGCACTGTAAATATGATGCGTTCCTGCGTTATTTTTTGATAAATAGCCCCCCTTAATCTTATTCAAATAAATCAAAAACTTGTAATTACAAATGGTTAATTAAAAACATACAATATTCATATCAAGTACAATCATTTTAATAGATAAAAACAGGGATAAAATTGCCGCTTTTATATGTGAAACTAAAAATTTAATGTGAAACAATTTTAAAGTGGACTCTCAGTGTCTTCCTCTACTTTTCTGGGTCTCCTTTTCCTTGTGGAATACAGAAAAGATTCTAAATACTATTAGAAAATTATTTACTGACTCTTGATAGCACTGAGGCATAGATTTAACCCCTGCTGGCAGGTATGGAAACAGTGTTTTATGAATTTAGGTGTTATCCATTTGTTCCTTTCATAATCCAGGTGCAAATACATAAAATGTGCACCAAAGTTTCTAGCCATTGCACAAATAGACAGTGTGCTCCGGATTTATCTGGAAAACTACTTTAGCATTATTTTGTTATCCCACTGAAATAAAAAAAAAAAAGGAAACATATTTGCTGCCTCATGACTGGACATGCAGGCATTTTTAAATATGCTTGGCTTGTCCTGGTTTCATATGAGAGCATAATGTATAGCATATTCTTTTCTTTGAGATTCTGAGCAATAAGTCTAGGTTTGGTTATAAACTGGTTTGCTACATAGGTCTTAAAGCTGGAAAACCCCACAAGGTGTTAAAACATTTTGAAAAATTCAGCCATGATGGTTACAATTTGCAAACTCCTTCTCTGAATCACCCGCATTATCTGATCACATTGACTTTTTCCCAACAGAATAGTCATAATGTTTTGAGAAATCTGTCTAGCTGAAGGTGATGCAAAGAAATTCAGTAAATACTCAACACAGTAAGCAATAGGCTTACATTGTTATTAGTTCATGTATTTGAATCATATCTTCAATTGTATGGTAACATCATTAAGAGCCAGACTAGAAATAATTATTTCCAACATTTTTCTAAATTTCGTAACCCAGTTGAGCACTATTTCCCTTTGACAAAGGTGTAGGTACCTTATTGCTTAAGGATAATCTTGGGGACACAGGTGGACACGTTGAGTTGTTGGTAGTATAAAAAGATACCTCATGTATTTGAGTTTCCCTTTTATTTTACATTAGTACTCTATCTGTGTTCCATCTCAGGCTACATGATCACTGTGTTTTGCACGAGATAATTATGCTTGTGTGGAGAGAGGTGCCCCGTAAACTAAAATTATATATTTTTGTGAAATACTTTGCATCCTAACGTTGAAAGCGACTGCAGGAACTCGGCCCTATTTTTCTGAATCTTCTTAATGTCACTTGTACTAATTAAGTCTGTTTATTAAAGTCTTTTGTCATGTTTTCAAATGGCCTAACGAGCAGAGCCAACCTAAAACTCCATTTGTGCAAGTTTCTGTTCAGAGAATGGGAAAATCTTCATTTGGCACCAACAAACTTTCCGGACTATGTCCTAGCCTAACTATTTCCAGACAAAGTAGCCAGACTTCCAGAAAGTGTGTCTTTTTTCAGGACAAAATATGGAAATAATGAAGGTCTGGTAAGGAGCTGTTCAGACAAGTTTCATCTTCCGATGGAATAATAATATTTGGGCATGTCAACTTATCTGAAATATCTTTGGAGAATGGAAACATGTGCCAAGTGACTTTCCTGTTTCTTACCTACACTATTGGGGATGCTGCAATATATTCACACTAATTGTTTGCCTAATCAGATCGTGCTGCTTTCCTCAGCCTGTAACAGAAGCCCAGCACACATAGTTAAAAAATTGTTTCAAAATCCAAACTTTACAAAACCTAAGCCTGTCAAAATCAAGCAGAAGAATAAGACCACTCAGCATCCAGGAATGTTCCATTGCGAGTGGGATTCCATCAAGAATTCTCAGGTTTCAGTTGCTCTGCAAAAAGCCCATAGAAATGAATTATAATTCAACTAATATCACCTGCACAGTCCTTATAGGCACTGTTCTTTCACCCATGTGATTAACTAATGGATTAGATAAGTGTCAAGATTCACCATTATGCTGATGATACCCGGATCAACCTAGAAGCCAAATTCACTGCATGATGTCCACAACTCATCAATGTCATCAGATGTCCTAATACTAAATCTTGAGAAAACTGAAGTCATTCTCATACATAAAGAACAAAACCATAAATTGAGAATGTATAAAGGAACTACAGTCCAATGGTGCCAACTCCCTCATATCAACTGAAGTAAGATCACTGGGCATTTTGATTGATCGTTCCCTATCAATAACTTCATGAACCAACAACAGTAGAAAAATTGAAAGACTGACATTACTCTCCCTAAAAAACGCATACCGTTCTTAGCATCAATAGACTTTTGCCTTGTTGCACAAGCCTTGGTAGGCTCCTGAACTAATTTTTTACATTTTACCTTCATCAGAGTTCCCCAAGGCCTCACCCCCCACTGTCACAGCCTACATAAAATGCACTGGCTCCACATCGAGGAAGAAGCATTGGGACCATTAGAGGCTTTATTTAAAAATAAATTATCCTACAATCTACCCATAAACATATCAATCAATCAATCATGGGCATTTGTATAGCGCGCTACTCACCCGGGAGGGTCTCAAGGCGCTGGGGGGAGGGGTCCGTTACTGCTCAAAGAGCCAAGTCTTGAGGAGCTTCCTGAAGGAGAGATGATCCTGGGTTAGCCGGAGGTGGATCGGGAGGGAGTTCCATGTCTTGGCTGCCAGGAAGGAGAAGGATCTTCCCCAGGCGGTGGCTTTGCAGATGCGTGGTACGGTGGCAAGAGCGAGGCTGGACGATCGTAGCTGGCGGCTGGGCGAGTAGACGGTCAGGCGGTTGTTGAGGTCCTTGAGGCCCAGGTCGTGGAGGGCCTTGTGTGCGTGGGTGAGGAGTCTGAACGTGATCCTCTTGCTGATGGGGAGCCAGTGCAGGTCTCTCAGGTGGCCGGAGATGTGGCTGTGTCGGGGGATGTCCAGGACGAGTCGTGCGGAGGCGTTTTGGATGCGCTGGAGTCTTTTCTGAAGTTTGGCCGTGGTTCCGGTGTAGAGGGTGTTTCCGTAGTCCAGCCGGCTGGTGACGAGTGCCTGGGTGATTGTCTTCCTGGTTTCGGTGGGGATCCAACGGAAGATCTTGCGGAGCACGCGCAGGGTGTTGAAGCATGATGATGAGACGGTGTTGACTTGTCTGGTCATCGAGAGGGAGGAGTCCAGGATGAAGCCCAGGTTGCGTGCGTGGTCTGTTGGTTTGGGAGTGGTGCCCAGGGCAGGGGGCCACCAGGAGTCGTCCCAGGCGGAGGCGATGATACCAGGATGAGGATTTCCGCCTTGTCTGAGTTCAGGTTCAGGCGGCTGTTCTTCACCCATTCGGCAACGTCTTTCATCCCTTCGCATAGGCTGGTTCTGGCGGTGGCGGGGTCGTTGGTGAGGGAGAGGATCAGCTGGGTGTCGTCGGCGTAGGAGATGATGTTGAGGTTGTGTTTGTGTGCGATGGCTGCGAGAGGGCTCATGTAGACGCTGAAGAGGGTTGGGCTGAGTTATGATCCTTGTGGTACGCCGCAGATGACTTCGGTGGTCTCGGATCTGAACGGGGGGAGTCGGACTCTCTGGGTTCTTCCGGCGAGGAACAAGATGATCCACTCCAGTGCCTTCTCTTGGATTCCGATGTTGTTGAGGCGCTGTACTAGGGTGCGGTGGCAGACAGTGTCGAAAGCTGCAGAGAGGTCCAGGAGGATGACGGCCGCTGTTTCCCCGTTGTCGAGCAGAGATCTGATGTCGTCAGTGGCTGTGACGAGGGCGGTCTCGGTGCTGTGGTTGGCTTGGAAACTGGACTGCGAGGGGTCGAGGGATCCGTTCCTCTCGAGGAAGGCGGCAAGCTGTCTATTGACGGTCTTCTTGATGACTTTGGCAGGAAAAGGGAGGAGCAAGATGGGGTGGTAGTTCTTGAGGTCGGTGGGGTCCGCTGTTGGTTTCTTCAGGAGGGCGCTGAGCTCGGCGTGCTTCCAGATCTCCCGGAAGGTGGCGGTGTTGAAGGAGGTGTTGATGATGTCCCGGAGTTGGGGTGCGATGATGGAGTCGGCCTTGTTGAAGATGTGGTGGGGGCAGGGGTCGATTGGTGATCCGGAGTGAATGGTGTTCATCGTGCGGGTGGTGTCTTCGGTGCTGACCGGGGTCCAGGCGCAGATGGTGGTGGTGGGGGCATTGGTTCGGTGGTTGGATGCATGGTTGGTGCGCCGACGCTGTTGTATATATCGGCGATCTTGCGGGGAAGAAAGAGGCGAGTGAGTCGCAGAGGTCTTGCGAGGGAGTGATGAAGTTGTTTCCGGCGCTGGGGTTGGAGAACTGTTTGACGATGCTGAAGAGCTCCTTGCTGTTGTGGGCATTGTTGTCCAGCCGTTCTTTGAATGCTGTCTTCTTGGTGGTGCAGATCAGCTGGTGGTGTTTGCGGGTGGCATGCTTGAGGGCCGTCATGTTGTCTGTGGTCTGGTCGTGGCGCCAGGCTTTCTCGAGGGTGCAGCAGTTCTTCTTGGAGATCTTGAGTTCGTCGGTGAACCAGGGGGCTTTCTTGCTGCCGGGTCTGCTGGGAGGGTTCTTCAGTGGTGCGAGTTCATCTGCGCAGTTAGTGAGCCACTGTGTGAGTTTGTTGGCTGCTTCGTTGGGGTCCGTTGTGCTGGCGGGAGGGTTCTGGCGGAGGGAGGTGGCGAGCTGCTCGGCGGGGATCTTGCTCCAGCTCCTCCATATGTAAATGTAAATGTATTTGAGCTTATATAGCGCACAGCTACCCACAAAGGGTTTCCTGGCGCTTGCTTAGGGAACCCGTCCTGGTATTCCCCTGTGAGATAACCCCGGCAGGGTATCCACAAGGTGAAAGCCAGGCATCCCGCCGCGAGGGGCCGTTGTGGAGATTAAGCAAGCTATTGCCCAGAGTCGCAGAGTGTGAACCCATGAGTTGAGAAGGCACCGGAGCGAGAATTATCGAGTCCGTGGAATTTTTTGAGCCCAAGACCCGCCGAGGCGGGGAATTGAACCCTGGTCCAGGGCCGATCTCAGCTTCCAGGTCTGCCGCCTCTAACCCCTGAGCCACACTTCTCCACTTACATACGTATAGATTTGGTTAGAAGGGTTGTATTGCCAGAGTTTCTAAAGCTACAGTTAGTAAAAAAGAAACATATAATGACTCCCTTGGTGCAATTGTCTTCTTAGCATCAAAAACAGTCTGAGAATTACCTTCGTACACCATACACAGTGAAACTAGATATTTATGCCTTGGAGATTTGTTGGATAGGAGTAGTGATAGAAACTAAGGGGCACATTTACAATATTTTGGTGCATGGCAGTCCCATAAGCATTCTAGCTGCGCTGCCCTACATCAAAAGAAATGAGCAGGAATGCATTGTATCTAAAGATACAGCGCATTCATGTCCTTTCTGCCATCACTGGTACATAAACTGCAGCTGAGCGCCAATGCAGCACCCTTGCACCATTGTGCAAGGGGGTCTATGTTGTTAGCATGATTGTTTTTGTGCAAGAAAGGGCATCTTCCCCCACAAAAACAAAGGAGGCGTTTTCCATACAGGATTAGGCAGTGCCTTACTTTATCTTTACAGTGCCATTAAAGATCATGCATGGTTGCTTTGCTTGGCATTGTAAATATGGGCCGGCACACTGCACCACCGGAGCGTCACAAAAATGACACTCCGGTGGTGTAAAACTTCTGGAGGGCCATTGTAAATATGCCTTAGGTTTTCCTAGTTTTAAGACATACAGCCTCAGAGTGTTTAAAAATTGAACACCAGTTGTGAATTGGACTAAGTGCCATCCAACAAGAAGTGAGATAGTTTCTCAACGAATCATACCTATCAGTAATATATAATTAGGTCCCTGCTAGACCAGTCATTATTGGCATGGTTTTGCCTTCTAACCTCTGGTTTTGCTGGCTTCATTGTTGCTGGCCTAAGGATTCTGGACACTGCTAATCAGTGCTAAAGTGCATATGCTCTGTACTCCAGGCATGGTAACATTGGCATATCCACAATTGGCATACTTAATTTACTTGTAAGTCCCTATCAGAGTACACTATCGGGCACATGCATCATTGTCAATTGCATTCGCAAACGGTGCGAATCGCAATTTTCGGCCGTTTGCGAATGCAATTGACAAAATTGTGATGCATCATGTTTTTCGCAATTTTAGAAATCGCAATTATGTCGCGATTTCTAAAATTGCGATTGCATTTAAGAAATCGCAATTTGAGATTTCTTAAATGCAATGCATGAACATTTTACATTTGCGAATTCGCAAATAGGGAGATGTAAATTACCATGAAGTTGACCTTCATGGTAATTTGCGAAAACTTTCAAAAATGCACAAAAGTGCATTTTTGAAAGTTTCATTTTACACACACACATGCCCTTGGGGCATGTGTGTGTGAAAAACGCACTTAAAGTTCAATTTCAGGGGTGCAGGGGGGGTCCTTTGGAACCCCGTGCACCCTTGAAATTGCATTCTCAATTTGCGATTCGCAAATTGCTAATCGCAAATTGAGAATGACTTCCCATTGATTCCTATGGGCCTCTTGGCCCATAGGAATCAATGGGAAGGGATTCCGTAATTGCGATTCGCAAATTGTGAATCGCAATTAAGGAACTTTTATAAATCGCAAAAAAAATTGAGATTTCTTGATGCATAGCCTTTTGCGATTTCTTAATTGCGATTCCTTAATTTTCGCAATTAAGAAATCGCAAACAGCAACTATGATGCATGTGGCCGTATATGTGTCCAGGGCCCGTAAATTAAATGATACTAGTGTGCCTGCAGCATTGATTGTGCCACCGGCTCAATAGCCCCTTAAAATATTGCTCAGGCCGCCACTGCAGAGCCTGTGTGTGCAATTTTAAACTGCCATTTCCACCTGGCAAGTTAACTTACTTGCCAGGCACAAACCTTTCTTTTATTACATATACGTCACCCCTAAAGTAGGCCCTAGGTGGCCATATGGGCAGGGTGCAATATATTTAAAAAGAAGGACATGTATTTCGGAATTTTTCATGTCCTAGTAGTGAAAAACGGCTAAATTGATTTTTCACTACTGCAAGGCCTATCGCTCCCATAGTTTAACATTGGGATTGGCTTAAAACACCTTTTAAGTGTAATTTGTAATTGGAAGAAGACAGAAATTTGGAGTTTGAGCTCTCTGGACTCACAATTTAAAATCACAACTTATCGTGAAGTCGGATTTTAAATTGTAAGTCTGAAAATGCCTCTTTTAGAAAGTTTTAAAGAACAGAAGTACCCTGCCACCAGTTTTAGAAGCTGCTATTTATTTCAGCGGACTATGTAACAATGCATTTGGTCATTGTACAGTGCTTAACATTTAGCACTTATTCACATTAATTTTAAGCAATCATTTAAATTTTCAATAAGGCATTCAAAGATACACAACTCATTATTAAATGAAATAGCTGTGGCATATAAAACGTAAAAATAAATGTGACTGTAGAAGTGAATGTTAGAAACATGGAATAAAGTCAAACATAAATACAATACATTAAAAAGAATACACCAGTACAACTCTAGGTTCTTAGTTATACATAAAGCTCTCTCTAACACGCCATATATTTGGCTAAGTATCCAAACAGAGAAAGCATCCAAGGGTAAATAACTACATTTCTGTGGGGATTTAAATATTGGTTAAACCCTCTCCAGAAGTTGAAATAGATTTGTGCACCCTTATGGATTTAACGGAAATGCCGATGCATTTCCAATCCCTTAGTGACTTTAGGGATTTTCATCAAGGCTGATACATGGTGTAATCTGTAGTTTTGGAGGCTTCCCTTTCATCTGCAAAGTTAACCAATTGGTATCTAAATTTGTTTTAGAGCTTCTGTTTCAATTAGGATTTCTCTGCAGTAGAGCAGTGGCGGGGCGCCATCAGTAACTGTTCCGAATAAGCTAGGGCACCAGCGAGCTTGGTTTGTAGGTTTCTTCAAAGGATTGGTATTTGTTTTTAAACTCCGTCTTGGTCAGAAGTTTTTTACTGACATGCAGGGATACAGCACAGACGGTTGCGGCTCAGTGATTGCTTATGGCAACAATGGTAGCTTTTGACTTATTTCTCGCGTTTTCTTCGGCTTCGGTCGCCTGCTTGATCGGAGGACATGATCTGCAGGTCATGAGAAAGACATGCATGCTCTACCACTACTATTTCAAGCACCTAAATCAAGAGTGCATTCCTCATATTTTGTGAATTCACAAAGTTTTCCAGGAGTACTGCTGAGTGGTAGCAACAAGGGAAGCTGTATTTTATATCGATGTCTGTGGAAAGATTTTTCCACAGGTAGAAATATTTTCTCTACAAAGAATAACTCTGCACAAAATGAAAAAATAAAAGTATGACAGCAAATCTTCCCCATGATGTAAATTTTTCACCAGGTTGAAATCTCTAAGTATAGTTTGAGTAGTAGGACTAGGACTATGAAGTTGGTCTATATTCTCCTGGGAGCCAGTGAAGTATCTTTAAGACTGCCTAATGTGTTTGTATTTCTTTAGGTTTTAACACATTCGAGTCATTTCTTTTTGCAGCCTGTTTCATAGGTAAGTCTTTGATTAAAGGAAGTAATTGTTGTACAATATTATAATGTTATATTACAATGGTTGACTTTCTCAAGGATTAGATAATTTGCGAGATTCATTGATAAAGGGTATTGATAGAACTTGCTACAAGCTCACTGAAGCAATAAAAAGCCAACATGCACTACCTACACAACCTCCCTTAGTAATTTCATCAATTTAAAAAAGTCAAGTGGTTGTTGTTTTCTGGGTGTGAAAATCACTGTGAATATACTTGCATATGTTTTCTAAAGCAGATTTAAAGGGTTAAAAATTAAACCTTTCATAAATGTTGTTATTTACCTATAACAAAATATGTAAATGACAAATATTGTTACTTTATGTCATTTGTTTACTTATCTACTTGTGAGCATTTATTTGGTGACTCGAGCACCATACTCAATATGCGATATCCAACCTGAAAGGCACATCTATGTTATTTCAAAGATACCTTAATAACTAGTAAGGTTTTTTTCACCAGCACTGTAAACCTAAGAAATGTGTTCTCCCCACTGACGACAGACTGAGGTGCAGAAGGTATGGTACAAACATGTTATTGTTAGAATATTGTCTGACGAACATATTGTTTCCTAAAAGAATTCTAAACAAATATCCCCCATTTAAATTAATAATAAAAGATCTACACTGTGGGGTGATATTTTTGTAAATAGTATTTTAGATACAATGTTTATTTCAAAAGATATTTCTATTAATGATAATCTGACATACTAAAGAAGTATGGTGACTCAATGATTTGAAGGGGTCCTCACTATCCCATCTTGATGTAAATGTTGTGAAAGGAAGCGCATATTAAATTTATCTTTTGTACCCTCACAAATTTAGGTGGGCTTTTGGAAATACCTAAGAACAATAGTAGTCCTAACTAAGGTAAACTTTGGGATAGTGTGTGAATCTGCAGGTCGCAACATTAATATGGGAAGGGCATGCAATGTAATGATCTAGATGAAAAAAACTTTATGAACCCCCATCGGCTAGGCGTAATGGCTTCACTCCTAATAGATAGTCTTCAACAATAAATCACAAACCCCTTGATGAAGCATGACATGCTGTGGATGAGGCTTGGCCACTACTTGGTGAAGTTCTGGACCACCAGTTCACAGAACACACGTTAATATTTGGGAACAGGGACGCCTAAGCTCTCTTAAGCAAAATAGGCTCCAACATTGTTTGGTCCGTTTAATTTGCTCATTTGACCTTGGAGTGCGTACTGCATACCATATAAACATTTCACTTGCTCTCTTGTGAAGAGAGGTAACATATGAAGCAATCCAATATTTTTCAAAGAGATACCTGGAAGTTAATTCCCTTGGGAGTGTAGGAAACTTTTAAATCCGGGCACCAGTCAATTAAAATCATTAAATCTTCATCAGAAAGCCAAGCACCTTCTTTATCCCAAATCATTTAAACAAATGTCGAACCCCTCCTCCTCGAAGCTCTTGCCATGAGATGCTGCTAAATTCATCTAAAGATTACATCACCTGCACACTTGATGTGCTAGCCTCTGTGTGGCATAAGAACTTGAAATCACTTGATAAAGTTAAACAAAAATGGTACAAACAACACCTAATACAACTGTAACAACTGCATAGCAAACTCAAACATTACATCTAATGAGCAAAAAAGCAACTTAATTGCAAAATTTACAAGAAAGTTTACCACTGAGAAGAGCAAAGAGACAAAAAGTCATATTACACTTTTCACATCATGAAAGCTCTTTTCCATCACAGAGCATCAGGTTCTTCAAATCGTTGCAAAAATCAAAGTGTCCAATTTACCATCTAACTCCTGTGGGGCACCTTTATAGTAGAGTGGATTGACACTCTTGCCCTTGACATGGCCACTCATTTGAAAATGGAACTCATACACCTCCAGATCACAACCGAATACAAGCATGTCACTGTTACCCCATTACTAATAGAACCTACATTCCACCACTAAAAAACATTAAACTATCATCCCATTTCCAACACTCTATTTGCTTAGCAAATTTGTGGAACATCAGTCTGGTGTTAGACCAGGGTGGGGCTGGGTGACAGACTAGTGAACATTATAGAAGACATCCTGGCTTCATTTGATTACTAATCCTGATGTACTACTCTAAAGTTGTAATGGATGTTTCCCCTGGAAACTTGTGAGGGGGAGAGGGGGTTTATAGGCATTCCCTTGTTGGGAAACAATACATCTTAAACCACAGCCACCATATAAAATAGACAACTTTACTTCAGTGTCCAAACATAGTATATCTAATGTACCACAAAGGCTTTTCCTCTCACTGTTTTTCTTTAATGTTTCCCACAGCAACTACATTTTCAAATGTATACTGATAACAGACAAATCCACATCAGATTCAATAACACCCAGAATTATTGCTCTAAGATTACAAACGGTATTGCAACATATTCTTCTGAAGGAAAGGCATGTTTCCCCGTGCTAACCAGTTCCAAAACAGAGGTTATGATCTGAGGACACCATAATCCCTCTGCGCTAAAATTTCCTAGCCACCTGAGCAGATTGTGACCCCACAAACCAGATCAGTGTGTAAACAATCTGGGAGTTTGGGGTGGTCATGGTCTATCTTTAAACCAAAAGATCATTTCAGTTGTGAAGAATGCCAATCTTCAGCTAAAAATACCCAGACAACTGATCACAAGGTTAAATTTAGAAGAACCCTAGCATTTTCATGCATAGACTACTGTAATACAGAGCATGTTGGTGCTTCATGGAGAGACTTGAATAAATAGATATCAAGCAATGAGACTCTGCTTACACCTAAGAAACTATGACAACTTATCTCCATCTGAGAGGAGAGGGCACTTTCCGCACATGGCTTTGTGCAACCTCAGATCTGGGCAGCAATCCCAGTCACAGAAGAATGAAGCACGGGGAGCAAGAGTGAGATCTCAGAAGACTATTCTTTTGAACTCCTCAGATTCACTAGGGGCTGCCCATCCCAATTGACAATCCTTCAACAAACATTGACAAAAGTCATGTAAAAAAACCTATGGCTCACGAGCAGCCCCTAATGGGCCCACCACCACTGTCTTTGGGCATGTAGCCCCTTACCTTGAATTAGCTCTACAACAAAGTCCAGAACATGTCTATTTCGATTGCAAATTCCAGATCCATGTAACAATTCCATCTTTGAGCCTGATGTAATACTATGTGTTCAACTATCTTCTTACATAACCTTTGCAACTTGTCAACACATAACAAATAGCAGTTCTTATTGTATATGAGTTGCAAAATAAAATCAAGAGAATACTGTGAAGCATGCACCAAAATATTTATTGTTCATCTAATGTCCATGTAGTGCTGACAGTTGAGACATTTGTATTATAACTAAGCCTGGATGGAGTTCGCGGAGTTGACAAAGTTTTACTCCTTTGAACTCAGTGAAGTACCAGAAAAACTCCGCGCTCCACAGCGTTCAGGCAGAGTCTGTTAAGTCGTGCTACTCGCAAGGATTTTTAGCGCCAGGAGGTTGTCCCGCACTGTCAAATTAGCACAAATGGCACCACACGTCGCACCAGCGGGCGCTGATGCTTTCTGCTGCTCGAGTAGACATTCTACTCAAGCGGCAGCACCCTCAACGCAAATGGCAGGTTTCTCAACATGAGTGGTCGTGACCTGCCGCGTCTGCCCGCAATGAGAAATCTCACCAGGAGGAGGACTAGGGTGTTATTTTTTCACGCATGCACTCGCCAACTTACTTTCCGTTGATGAACCACTTCAGAAAAAATACTCCCCGCTGCATCACTTTTCTGAGCTTTTTGGAACTCCACATGGAGTACGGAGCATGGAGTGGGCAAAATTGCTATGGAGGTGGTAGTTTCATGGAAGTGCATCATACAGTGTATTCAAAAACTTTTGTTGCCCTGACTTCATCCCACACAAAGACTTCAGGATACTTTTTAGTAACGCTTTGCTTTATGTGCACCTTGGATTTCCTGCCAGACTGACAAAGACAGTCGATCTACTGTCTGCTAGTCTGTACTGTACTCAAGCAGGCTCCTATTGGGATACCCACCACTGCTTATAAGCTCTTTTACACTCATTTGGCCCCCTGCTAAA
Organism: Lissotriton vulgaris; assembly: GCF_964263255.1. NCBI lineage: Eukaryota > Metazoa > Chordata > Amphibia > Caudata > Salamandridae > Lissotriton > Lissotriton vulgaris. Next base: position 699,384,410 of record NC_141698.1, read on the forward strand.
TTCTGCCTATAGCATACCAGGGCACAGCATCACCTGATGAGATGCTACATTGCTTACTGGTAAAACTGCTACCTTGGCCTTCTTCTCTCTTATCTGACCTTTTTAGCCCATAAGCTAAACATCTGTTGTTATGTTACAAGACTACTTGTGCCTGTATGTATGAGTATTCATGAGTGGCCCCACACACGTTTGTGCTTACCTCTCTTCTCTCTCAAGAATTGACTACTCCATCTATTCCTCATTGCAGAACTTGACATATGTTGTTCTCCTTAATTGAATGTGCAGTAGCTCTTTCAGTTCATCCACCAAACACCTTAACTATTGGCATTCCCCACCTTTCTCTTTGTTTTTAGCCATTTTTCTTCAGACTTTTTAAATTAATTCTGGCCTGATGATGACCCTTTTATCCCATTGGGTGCAAACACCATCAACGTTTATGTATACGTAACTTTGACTTGATTGTGATGGAAAGCAGTCATGTGCTCTTCACATTTTTTATTGACTGAATACGTAGTGCGATGCACTTCTGAGCATCGAGCACATACACATTGTTTGCACCTTATATTAGTGCTTAAGATTGGACCTGATGTATTATTAACTTGTCTTCATTGACACCACCTTACATGGAGTGTAGATGTACGTAAACTACTTATGGTGCATGCAGCATAGCATCATTTCTGTTATAGTCTGCAACTTATATACAATATGAGGCAGTGTTTCTAATGCCCATGTTCCTTGTTATCTCTCTTTGGGCTTAGCCTTGCTTGTGTGACTTTGCAGCATGTTGCCATGTTAAATGAAATACATATATAATGAATTAAAGCTTCAACAGGCAGACCTTTAGGGTCTAAGAAACTATGTTGCAACAAAGTACAGCATAAAAATCTTGCTGGTGAATAATTGCAACTCTGCAGAAGGTGCTTTTAAGCTACATTGATCATAGACTCCTTTCCTTTTGTGGGGCACTGTTAGAAATGGGTTTTTGCTTGGCTAGGGTATGCACCTAAGACAGGCAGAATCCACCACTCTAGTCAGGGCCGGGGAATTACACGTCTAAAATAACCCCTGCTCACCCTCTTGGTTGCTTGGCACGAACAGCCAGGCTTATTCCAGAGGCACTATGTAAAGCAATTGCACATAAATGTAAATGTAAATGTACAGGAATTTATATAGCGCAAATCACCAAGCGGTTTCTAAGCGCTTGCTTAGGAACCCGTCCTGGTATTCCCCTGTGAGATAACCCCGGCAGGGTATCCGCAAGGTGAAAGCCAGGCATCCCGCCGCGAGGGGCCGTTGTGGAGATTAAGCAAGCTATTGCCCAGAGTCGCAGAGTGTGAACCCGTGAATCAAGTAGGCACCAAAGCGAGAATTGTCGAGTCCATGGACATTTTAGGACTCAAGACCCTGCTGAGCCGGGAATTGAACCCTGGACCCGGGCTGACCTCTGCTTCCAGGTCTACCTCCTCTAACCAGTGAGCCACACTTCTCCACATAACATACAGTAATACAGTGAAAACATTACAAAAGGACACCACACCAGTTTTAGAAACATATCCAATATTTATTTGTGGAAAATAAGACCAAAACAATAAAAATCCAACATACAGTAATCCAACAAAGCCAATAAAGCACAAATCTGGCCGACCAGGTTGTCGCGGACCAGCTGCGGTGTCAGAGATACCTGTAAAACAGTACCTTTGGAGATGCAGGGCATCGGATCTTGAGGTGAGCTCCGGAGGAGCATCTTCAGCAGGTGTGGGAGTCGGCCTTTGAAGTCACACATCACAGGTTGAACTCTTTGAGTCTGATGTCAGTAGCGCTGGTGTTGGCAGGCGTCGGGGCCTCGGTGTGAAGTGGAACGGTGTGACCTGCAGTGCCCTGAGGTCACAGTGCAGGCAGTGGCTCGGTGACGTCATCCAGCGGCGTCAGTGAGACCGGGGCTGTGGTGCAAAGTGGGGCCATGCTCGTTGCAGTGCTAACAGGTCATAGTGCAAGCAGCGTTGTTTTCGTTGCTAAAGCGATGTCGTGGGTATATCCAAGACTGTGGTGTTTGATGGGGTAATGCAGTGTGCGTAGCCCAAAGGTCATTGTGCAGGCAATGGCATTGGTTTAATGATCTGGAGTCCTTGGCACGTGTATGTGAAACAAACAAGGACCCCCTGATACGGATCAATTTCCTGGGTCAGGGCAAACAATTTATGTGAATAAAACACCCAGGCAAATCTCTAATAACCACTAACACATGAATACTGGCATTAGCCAAACAAGAATAATAATGATCAGCAACTGTTTTTGCACATAAGATACAGTTTAATTCCTTTTACATAACATAATTAGATAATGCTAATAATAAAATATGTTCAATTGCAACGAAAGGTGGTCTTATTACTAATGGATTGTTATCTAATTACAGAGAAATAAATCTTCTGCCTCCACCTCTACATCCACATACCTCTTTTTAATGCGAGTATTCAATGTCAGCCGCATAATTTGTCTATCATCTAGGTAAGCATAAATTGATGCTAATCGAATGTTTGGAGTAACTGTCTTTAGATAGGTCCACAAGTAAATGAATACCCCCTATATCCTGACAAGTTATCAGTAATATACCTAGTTAGAAAACAATAAAGCTACAAAATCTGAACAGACCACAAAACATGACAGGGTGATATAAGAGATGTGAACAATATATATCACAATAAAACGTAAACGGTGATTCATGAAAAATAGTTTAAATGTTTTCTCAATGTACCCAAAATCACGTGAAATTTTCTTCTCTTCATCCTTTTTTCCCTCTCCTTCTTATACTTTTCATTTCTTTTCCCTACCGTTAGGTTGTTTAAATATAAAAAACTTTTCAATATAAGGGAAAGAGTAATATGTAGGAAACGGTCAAACTGTACACATTAGGCTTTGTAATATGTTGTGAATATGTAAATAGATTTATGTAGATTTGACAGAGATGCGTGTATATATCTGTAAATGAGGTTTCTGTGTAAATTTGTACATCAGTATATGTTTATGAGCGGTATTATCAATATATGAAAACCACGAGTTTTTGACACATGATACTGTAGTCCAAAATACAAACTGTTCTTTGCACTGTAAATACAAATTTGTAAAAATATCTTTTAAAATATTTTTTACAGAAGTACGATGGTACAGTCCTGAGGAAGACACACCTGTGTCAAAACGCATAGACAGGAAACCATCTTTTAGTTTTTTTATTGTAATTGATGAATGTCTGAAATTATGCATATGCTACAATGCTGAAATATTTTAATTTTTATGTATAATCATGTATCAATTTTTATCAATTAATTATGTTATGTAAAAGGAATTAAACTGTATCTTATGTGCAAAAACAGTTGCTGATCATTATTATTCTTGTTTAGCTAATGCCAGTATTCATGTGTTAGTGGTTATTAGAGATTTGCCTGGGTGTTTTATTCACACAAGTCCTTGGCACTTGTGTCGCTGGGCCAAGTCTGCGGTGTGGGACCGGGCAGTGCATCGAGTAACCTACAAGCGGTGCCCCCAAACCATGGTGCAGGCATCACCATCTGTTTCAGCTTGGAGCGTCGTCATCGGTGAGGCCTGGGCTGCAGTGCGAACCGGGATGATGCTCCGTGTTCTCGACAAGCAGTGTCCACAGGTCATGGTGCAGGCAGCATGTTGGTGATGGCATCTTTGGGGATTAAGGCGATGGTGTGAAGCATGGCTGCATGGAATGCGGTGCTAACAGGTCATGGTGCAAGCAGCGGCTCGGTGGTGGTGGCAGATGACATAATTAGTGAGACCATGGTTGCGGTGCGAAGTGCAGCTGTGCCCTCTACGGTTCCTTCAGATCATGAAGCTGGCAGTGGCATTGTTGATGGCGTCGGGCTACCCTTTTTCTCTGTGGCATCTGAAACATCCAGTTTTCTGAAGCCGATATCCAGAAGATGTTGAATTCTTTGATTTCCCATAGACTTCCAACAGGAGGCAAGTTTTACATCAATGCAATGCAGAAAGAACATTCCAGTCCTTTCCCTGCCCAAGATAGAAGCAGCAACTTCAGGTCAACCCAAAAAATCACACAGAAAAGTGGTAGTGTCTCCTCACAGCTCTTCCAGCTCTTCTTCCTGGCAGGTTCCTTAGTCCAGCAGTAATCTAAAATTCGGGGATCAGGGTCTCAATATTTATATCACATTTTCGTTTGAAATTGGTACAAACAAGGTTATTCTGGCATACATAATTCAGCTCTGCCTGGCTTAGGCCAGAGTCACTCCAGAGGGTGGATGTAGCATTGGGGAAGACAGACAACGTCCACTCAGGTGCAAGCAAAAACTCCTCCTACTACTCTAAATGCAGCCAGGGCTATTTAGCCTGGCTATGAGTCACCCAGGAAAGGCAGGACACACCTCAAACCCCCTGGTGTATGTCTAGTGTTAATGCACAAACCAGCTACTGTCAGTCTAAAACCCAGACAGTGAATACACAGCAGACAAAGGCACATAGATGGTTAGACAAGAAAATACCCACTTTCTAAAAGTGGTATTTTCAAACACGCAATATCAAAATCGTCTTTACTAAAATATGAATTTTTAAATCCTGAGGACAGGAAGCCTAAACTCCACTTCTCTATCTTGTCCCAATGGAAAATTATGCTTGTAAGATGTTACAAAGCAACTCCCATGTCAGCCTATGGGTCAGCTAGTCTTTAAATAGTAAAAAACGAAATATGCAGCCTTTCACTATCAGGACATGTAAAACAAACCAGTGCATGTCCTACCTTTCACAGACACTGCATCCTGCCCATGGGGGTATATTGGGTCTATCCGAGGGGTGCCTTATATGTAAGAAAGGGAAAGGTTTGGGCCTGGCAGGTTGGTGCACTTGCCAGGTTAACATGGCTGTAAACACTGTGCACAGATACTGCAGTGGCAAGTCTGAGACACATTTGAAAGGCTGCCTGTGTGGGTGCCACAGTCAGTGCTACAAGCCTGGTAGCAGCAGTTGATTTACAGGCCGGGTGCACACACTGTGCACTGTACAGTAGTAAATCAAATAAGCCAATTATAAAAAACACATATCCATAAACACAATTTACATGGAGATCATATACTCTTTAGCACTGAATAGCAGTGGTAAAACCAACAACACAAGGTCAAAAACTGGAGGCAAAAAAGCTAAAAAGCCTGGGGGTAAACCCGCTGAAAAAGCAAAGTGTACAGGCACAGCCTGGAATTTTATAATCAAATTTAGTGTTTCACTGACCTACATGACTAGCATACTCACAGTATGCCTGTGACAGTTCTGTCTACAAGCTTAGTGAATCCATAAGCCAAATCTACCAAGTTGGCCCCAAAAGCCACTCTATTCTTAAAGAAAACTCATGACCTAGTAGAGAGGTTTCCACACATTTTCTGTAATAAGAACTACTCATGTCTAATTTAATCATCAAAGCTACTAATATAATTAGTGTACTAATATTGACCACATCAGACAATATTACATTTGTGGACACTTCATGCAAGATTACCAGCAGTGATCACTTCAGTACATTCAGAAAGGTTTCCAGCAGTAACATGCCAAAAGCTTTGACTATTTGGAATGCCTCTACAGGATTAAAAGATGACAGCCATAGGTGCAATGCTCCCAGCACTAAGGTGATTATGTTATCTGTTTTACATATATTTTGGAAATATAACCATTTTTCTCCCAAAATTAGCTTATGAACTCTGAAAAAACACACATATTTTTATCGTAAATACACGCATTTCAATTTTGGAATACATATATTAATTCAAACAAGGCCAATTTTCTAATTTTAGTAGGCAGGGCGGCATATAGAGAGCTGCTTACAAGTAACTGGAGAGCTTAAGTGGCTCACAAGCCACTTACTGGAAAAGCCTGGCCTAGTCCTTGTGGTCTTCATAGTAAATCAGCTTCCTTAATCTCCAGCTGCTAATATCTCCTGTGGAACTTTATGTCCAGAGAGTAACCGTGGACCTCCACACTTTGCTTCCATACAATGATCAGGAGGATATATCAAATCAAACATATTGTGGTTAACTAATAGCAGAGCACTGATGAAGTGGGTCGAGATGCTACATAATGAGAAATTAAGTTCAGGCGCTAAACCTTAGAGTCCACCTGGGGCCGTATTACACATTGTGCCTGGTGGAACAATCGGCCTGTGCATCCGTTTTATGTGTACCCGGGTGCCAATAGTGTTACAGAAGGGTCTTCAGAGGCTTGTGCATCCCCTTCTGTAATAATGATATCGCTGGCACACATGGAGTGCCGGCACTATCATGTTATGTTATGTTATGTTATGTTATGTTATGTTATGTTATGTTATGTTATGTTATGTTATGTTATGTTATGTTATTCAGAATTTGTTAAGCGCACGGGCACCCAGAGGTTTCATGGCGCTCATGAAAGTGCGTTCCCTCGTTTGCATGGTATGTGGAACCACTTTGCCTTTGCACCCGCACCATAATGCTGATGTGGGATGTGGGTGCAGAGGTAAACATGCCGGACCTCTCGGGCAAGAAAGGACGTCCTACAAAGCCCCCCAGACAAACGCCTGCAGGCAGGGGCTGTCACTCACTGCACCGGTCTGCAAGGGGATCTCTCTCCCTTCTTGAAAGTTCAGGCTGCATGCTGTCTGCACTATGAAACACAGAGCGGCTTTGAACCAACCACTCTTAATTTCACTTGAATGTGCTACCCGCGGGGCAGCGATTGCCACCGGCTGCCATGGAGGCAGCACATTCTGCACAATACGGTGCACTCTCCCTGTTTCCTCCCAGAGCACCATGGACAAACAGTGCAAGTGCATCATATATATAATACAGCCTCTCATGTCTTCTTCCCTTGAAATGTAATTGCTTTTTTATGTTTTACCTGCCCCACACTGTGGCTACGAGTAATCACAAGCAATTATAAGTCCCTTTCACATTACCAAGGTTTTCTACATGTAAGAATGCTCCTCCTTTGATGTTTTTTTATTATCCACTTAAAGTCATCAGTCAATTACTACTTTGCTTTTCCCTATAGAAACATGCAGGTGTCTTCCGTCGTGTGCTCCTTGTGAAGCTGAGCAACAATGGCTGCCGCAGCAACAATGAGCTGGTGGTTTCCGTCAATTCTAGATGGCCAGAGTGAAAAGAGGGAATGACGAGAACTGGCACCGCAGGCAGGAAGATCTTTTTGTCATGGGGTTTTAATTTCTAAGAGACGTGCAATTTCTACTTTCTTTCAGTGGAGCAGCAAGGCATCGCTAGCATTCATTATGTTCGCCTTTTACCAATATCTCACAATGCAAACCTGTCTTTTTTGCGCACAGACATGACCGCTCATTGTTTTCTGTTTCAACCTGACAGGAGTTTCTTTGTCTGCCTTTCCCATTTCTCTTTACAGTTGCTGATGGTGAGATGAAGAGAGATATGATAGGCAGGTGCAGCAAATCATCAATTGGAAAAGTTTCAGGTTACTGATATTTTGTGAAAAAATAAAATTCCATAGCTAAATCAATTTTTTTTCTATTCCCTGCTATCCATTTGATGCCATCAACACGTTGGAAGCTTCCTTCTCTTCTTGGAGGGGGTTTTTGATGGTGCTCAACCATTTATTCCATCCCCATGCCTCACAAACAGCAAGCACAATGAGAGCAAGAAGGGCAACACAGAAATATCTTTCTATATGTGCAAAGTTGCAAATTAAGCACAAGCAATGTTTCTGCAATGAAGACGCCTGCATTACGTATTAATACAGCTGCATAATTTACGAAACAAATGTAAACTTAACAAGTGGCTTATTGTTGCATAAAAGTGTGCTTTCAGTGAGTGAAACAATCCACAAACCAGAAATTGCAAACAGCCACAAAGAAAGGGATTTCGAATTGAGCAGACTTCTGCCTCATATGCCCACCTCAGGATACCAGGCCACCAGTAGGGGAGGAATACTTTCCAATACTTCTAATTGTGGGTTAGCATGTAAGAATCTGTGTTCCTGTGCTGGTTCACGCACAAATCCTCTCTGTCAGTGCTTAATTTGTAAAATATTAAGTACCAGGGCGCTGACCAGGAGGCCACTGCAGCTTGCACTACCCATCGCCCTTGTGGTTGCTGCCAAAACACCCACTAACCATCTCTCTTGCATGTAAATGCGACAGTTCAGATTATTCCAGGTCCCCAAAGCTAAAGGAATGGCTGGGGAGGAATGTTTTATCAATTTTTTAATGTATATTTGATTCCTAAACAACCACTGTTATGCTCATCTCTAAATTAGATGAGTAGCGCCACAATGTGGTAGACTGTTCAAAGTATGATGTTGACAATTAAGTGCCGGTGCTGAGCACCAGAAAGCACTGGCTCAAATTAAGCACTGCTCCCTGTGTTCCAACAGCCAATTCATTTCCAGGTGAAAGTCTACTAATTGTAATCGTAATTGTGCTGGTAACTTCTGTTACTAGCCTAACAGTATCACCATGGAACTCAAAATGAAGTCCTAAGTAGTTACTTTGAGGTGAATCAAAAAACTGCTGATATAAACTCACTACTATTATCTGAACAACTAACACACTCAATGAAACAGGCATGAGTGGATGGTGCAGCACAGCAAACAGGCCAGGCCTAGCAAAGGTGGCATGGCAAGGAGTTTTAAAGTATAAAAAATAAATTGTGATTGTGAAATTTTTCATCACTGGATGCTTTCTTTATGCAAATGCAAATTCTTTGTAAATCTAGAGTAAGGAAAGAGGCACAAGTGAACTATCTTTGTGAATAAGATGCAGTCATCTATACAGACCATGGAATGAGCATTGTTGCAGTGGAAGCACTATTTACTTACTTCAATTTAGCCCTGGGCCCATATATTTTTTATGTTGTGTACTGTACTCCAAAGTCAGAGGCGATGGTCCTCTGATGGACCCTTCTCTGTTGTAGTGAGGGGTAAGAAATCAGGATGTCCAACTGTTAGCCACCCAATGAGCACCATTAATTGGTAGCTAACTCACAAATTGGTGATCAGGTTCAAATATATTACTCTGAAACCAATGCTGTGCAAATAGAGTATCGCAATTGGTAGACCCAACCTCCTAAAGAAGATTAGGCTGACAAGAATCAAATAAAACAAGAGCTCTCCTGTGGCTACACAGAACAAGAGCAAGAAAACCAGATGTTCTGAAAAGCATCAATGACTCTCTCTATTAAGGACTTAAAATCAATCAGATAATTGTAGGTACAGTTTTTGTGGAAAGAACATCAAACACAATAAAAGATTCAGACACATTTAGATAATTTGGTTATTATAATAAAGATCCAAAATCAATACACACATAATCAGTCATGAATCTAACAGCTTGAAATATAAAACCAAACATCTAGTTGAGTAAATCTTTCCCTAAATAAAAGAATCCATAAAGAGGATTGTTTCGAGTTAATAATTGCCAACACCAAAAAAGGTAGGAGGTTGGTTCCCAAATGTTCTCTTAGCATGGATAAGGGGTCAAGTTAAAGTCCAAAAAGGGAAAAGTCCATGGGAATGGGAAAGAGGAAAAAAGTATAAATCAGGAAAGTTCCCATCTGGTTTCTCATCAAAGTGCTCCAAATCATCCAACAGGCAAGTTCAGCAGCAAGGGTAAAAAAGGCAAGGGGCATTTAAATAAGTCCAAAAGGCATGCAGGAGGCAAGGGAAGTGGGAATGAAGAAGCATCCTGCCTCCTAGTAAAATCATCCTTATATAGTTCATATTGGTCATATAGAGAAAAAATATGAGATGTACCCCTTAACGAAAATCAAGGGAAGTAGGGTTAACCAACCAATGTAAAAAGGAGAGATTCCCTTGAACAAAAATAAAATTTGTAAAACTTTAGGGACGAAAACAATGACAAGATTCACGCATATAAAAAAAGACCACAATTTATTGATCATACAGTAATTAAAAAAGTGGACGGTTAGAAGACCACTTGACACAGATTTTTAAAACAATGAAAACAATAAAAAACCTGACATTCAATATTGACCAGCAAAATTGATACATGAAGACAGAAAACAGTAAGACATTAAACTCGTACAATACTAAGCGTGTATTCAAACTCTATTTCTGACACCAATGTTATGCACACAACAATACAGTGTATCAACAAGGATATCCGAGTCGAGAATTATACTGAAGAATGTGTCGACGCGTTTCGGTGGTTTCCCACAATTCTATCCACCTTTGTCAAGACTAAAATTGGTATCTGTCGTAGTACATGGGTCAATATAATCTACCTTTAAATCCACTTTTGGATGTTGTCAGGTTTTCATTATTTTCCACAATAAAATATGGTGTAGGCAACGAAATACTGGCTTCATATGTCCATTTTAAAGTTGCGTCTCTTTATCGAGTTGCAGGTAAAAAGTCCTGTTACTAGGTCGCTCAAACGTTTGCAGTAGTCGTTTCAAATAGTTAAGCCTCGTAGTGCACTTCTCTTTCCATTTAAAAAGGAACCAGGGGCGCTTACGTCATGTCCTTGCGATGTAAACAATTGTTTCACTATTGAATCGCAAAGGACTGCCAGCTTCTCTGGTTATCCTAATCGAGCTGCTGCTGGAGATGTGAAGGCTTTCCATATGGTGAAGATTTCCTTGGAACTGTTGGTATTGCTTTTGATGCAGTCGGTGAGCAGAGAGAGTTCGGTGGCTCTGATTTGCTGATGGAAGAGTCTGAGGCTGGATCTGTGGTACTGACTTTTTCTCTGTCTACATTCAAGGTGCTTGTAGTGGCGTTTGGTGAGCCTGAGCTCTTTCATGTACCAGCTTGCTTGCAGTCTGGTTCTTGTGGCTTTTCTGACTTTGAGAGGTGAGGTGTCTGTGCCAGTATTGATCTAGACCTTGAAGTTGGAGATGGATTTCGGGAGTTTGTTTATGTGTTGTGGCTGCTGATGTACGAGTTCAGAAGTCAAGGACTGCAACATCTAAAGAAGGCAGACAGTGATTATGTTATGAGGTCCTTTCAAGAAAGTCCCCCTGCGTAATTGCTTTGCCCATGTAATGACCAGGGGAATAGTTGGCACACTTCTAGTGAACCTGGCTTTCAATGTACCTTTGCTTGCAATAATGTAGCCCAGGTGGCTAAGTTAAAATGTTTCCTCTCTTAGAAATCACATATGTATCAGCAGGCATATTCTCCACTGTTTATAGTACTTTTGGGTGAAAAATAATCATAAATTTTTATGTGCAGGAAAATTGACTTTTCATATGTATCTTTCATTTTTTAAATTTTACATTAGGTTCTTTACTGGTGTATTTATTTTTTATTTCTCCTTTTCACGTTAATAAACTTGAGATTTCGAGTATAGTTTCTACAACATCACATTTTTTCCCCCCTCATTTACCGACAATCTCGTCCTGAATGCACCCTCTAGCAGTCCATACCCTCACTCAGCGAGCTGAGAGGCATAGGCAGCTGAGAAATGGAATCGCCCACCTACTGTCATTAGGTTTACTACAGCGTGCACCAAGCACCCACTGAGATAACACCATTCTTGAGAGCCTCTGGGGCTAGATGACCTTGTCTTGGTGCCCCCAGCCCATTCTGGGGGTTCCAGACTTAGCCTTGGAGTATTCAGGCAGTATAATCATAGGACCGGAGAAGAGAAGAGGGGAAAAAAAACCTATCCCCTCAACTCCAAGTCCTATCTTGTTTTCAAAATATTCCAAAAAGATCCCTTCATCTTACTGCCTGATCTCAATAGGTCTAACTTGGAAGTTGCCAGAACATAAGATTGCCAGTCAAAATATGAAGAAGGGCACAGTAGAGCTCACAGAGGCTGACATAAGAGAATCACTCAGGCGCATTGAGATGCCGACCCTTACACCGGAGGCGAACTTTGAGTTGGAAGTGGAATTAACGCTTGAGGAGCTCCAAACTGCAATAAAGGCGGTGAAATCAGGGAAAGCACTAGGACCAAACGGAATACCTATAGAATGGTATAAACTGATGGCGGAAACACTGGGGCCACCTCTTTTGGCAATGTACATGGAGAGTCTGGAAAAGGCTGAACTCCCATTAGATCAACGTATAGCGACGATAATAGCAATCCCAAAGCCTGGTAAGCCACCGATAGACTGTACTTCATACTGCCTCATCTCACTGTTAAATGCAGAGGGCAAAATTCTAGCAAAACTGTTAGCACACAGGATAATGGTCCATCTCCCACAACTGATCCACCCGGATCAATCGGGATTCATGCCCCATAGAAACACAGTCCTTAATATTACACAAGTGCAAGGCGCAATACTAACAGAACCGGCTGTGATATTATCATTGGATACGAAAATGGCATTCGATATGGTGGAGTGGAAATATTTGTTCGGAGTCCTAACGCATATGGGTTTTGGACCCAAATTCTGTGCATGGGTACGGCTCCTATATACTAAACCGGTGGCATGAGTCACGGCGAACGGCCACATATCGGATGAGATAGCCCTGGCCCGGGGAACATGTCAAGGATGTCCCCTGTCGCCGTTGTTATTTGCACTGGCGCTGGAACCCCTAGCGACACAAATTAGACAGACCCTGTTGTTAAAAAGGATCAATTGGAAGGCGGGCTTGGAAGACCGACTCTCACTCTATGCAGATGACATGCTGGTCTACCTTACAGAACCAGAGAGCGGTATACCGGAACTTCTCAATATATGTAATACCCACGAAAAAATCTCAGGATATACAATAAACTGGTCTAAATCAATCATATACATTCTGAGGGGACCGAAGCCAACACTTTCTACAGAATGTCCATTAGTGATTACGGAAGATTCGTTTAAATACTTAGGAATATACATCACAAAAAATAAAGCAGATTTCTTCTCCAAGAATCTAGCACCCCCACTGTAGCGGTTAAGGAGTGATGTGGTGCACTGGGCAGCGCTGTCCCTCTCACTACCTGGGAGAGCGGCATTGTACAAAATGAAGACCCTTCCTAGATTCCTTTATACCCTAGAGAATACGCCCAACCCGATCTCGCCCCGGTATTTTAAGCACGTAGCAGCACTGGTATCGGCCCTTCTTTGGGGCAATCGCCCGGCCCGCATAGCAAAGGCAAAATTATATAACAGCTGGTACGACGGAGGGATCGCACTTCCCAATCTCCAACTGTACTACTGGGCCGCACAACTTAAAATCATAAACTACTGGCTCCATTTACCCCACGATGACCCAGCATACAGAGCAGATAGGGCGCAATTGGGAACAAATAATATGCTGACGATCCTTTACAACAGAGGTTCGGTCGCGAAACTAACAGGACCGACCAAACATACACCGCTGATTTGGTACGCGGCACAAGCTAGACTGGGATGGAGGGGGGTGATAACGAAGATGACCCCACTCTGGGATGCCAAGGCACTAGGACAACTACCACAAAGTAAGGGTTTTACACAGTGGGACAACATAGGAATCTCCACAGTAGGAGATCTATGGGACAAAGGTGCAGTGATACCATTCACACAGCTTCAACAGCAATATAACCTAGGCCCGAACGAAAGATTTAGATACATGCAAATACGACACGCATTAATAACGGCACTCCCACTAGACTCTGACCCCCCTGAAGCTTTCCCGTTGGAAGACCGACTCCTTACAGACCACATGCATAAAAGTGCCACATCATTCACATACCGGAAACTACTTAATAATCTGCCGGACTCCACAGGAATATTGAAAGGGAAATGGGTTTCAGAAATGGGCATTACCCGGAATGGAGAGAAGCCTTGGCATCGCCTAGAGAGGTAGGCATTTCTGCCAGGCTGAGATTAATTCAACTCAAAATCCTGCATCGAATATATTACACTAGGACCACCTTGCATAAAATAGAGAGAGCACCACATCCATATTGTTTAAGAGGATGCGAGGAAAAGGGTACCTTTTTCCATACTATATGGGAATGCCCTCTAATAATGGACTATTGGCAACAGGTGCTACGCACGATATCACAGACAACAGAAACATCACTCTTACCAGAACCAAAAAGATGCTTGCTAAACATATGGGAACCTAACGACCTCACACGCCATGGGCAAATCTGGACTACACTGGGTCTGTTAATTGCCAAAAGGGACATTGCACAGAAATGGGGAGCGGTGGAAGTGCCAACACTTTCTGCATGGTGTAGGAATATGGACCTAACGATGGCCTCTGAACGTACAGTATACGCAACCAGAAAGTGTCCACGGAAATGGAATAAGATATGGGCGGCGTGGAATGTTTTCAGAGGGAACATTTGTGAATCACTGACAGACTCTGATGGAGATAGCTCAGATGATGAGATGGTGGGGGAATGACAGGAGGGGCAGGAGGGCTGGGTTGAGGATCTGAGAGAGCGATAAGAGATGTAATGATTTACCAAAAGCGTAAATATGTAAGAAACGTGAACTAAGTGAGTAAGGAATGTACCCGAACAATGTCTGTAATACCATTTTTTGAGGTTGTAATAAAAACAAATAAAAAAAATAAAAATAAAAAATGAAGGAGGGGTAGGGTATGTCCATTTTATACAAATTTGTCTGCTAGCTAAGAGCACAGCATAAAAAAGTAGCGATCTTGTAGGGCCTCTATCATTTTCTTGTGAGCCAAAAAAGACCAAGGGTAAACCGATGATGATAGGGACTCCTATTGTTTCCGATAAAAAACTGCCAACACTCTCCCAAAAAGGGATCAGAGCTGGACACTCTTTAAACATATGAGTATCAGGGGCCGAGACCAGCCCCCATTTCTTACAACATACGTTCAGCTCTTTATTGATTTTAGAAAGCTTCAGTGGAGTAAAATAAACCCTATGAATGGTGAACAGGTGATTCCTTTTAAGCCAAGCCGGATTTACAATTTCATATAATAGTTTACACGAGGACTGCCACAAAGTGTCACATTCTGGAGCTGGTAAGACGCTTCCCCATAGTTCCTCTGCGAGGTTAAACTCTCCATCCACGGCCTCCAGGACTGCCTGATACCAAAAAGAAACTTCTTTCTTCACACGGGGTCTGGTCACTAGATTGTACTCTAAATCGATACCCCTCCCTAATAGGCTTCCCTGAGTTGTTTGTAGCTTCACCAGGCAACGACACCATGGTTGCATTCCAGTCAATATGCCACATAGTGTCTGACAACCTTATGGCCCCAAGGGGTAGGGGAGAGCCAAAGCCTCATAGATGGTTCAATCCCGCCTGCACTAGGGCACTTAGAGCTTTAAAATCTGCTCTTAAAGCAAACCCTAGGGACAGGGCTCTGGTCTCAACGCTAAGAAAAGAGTATAGGAAGGCCACTAAGTCTAGAAGGGATAGTATCAAACAGGAGGCGTGGGAACAATTAATTGACACTAATATTTTGCGGGACAGCAGGCAATTCTGGGCCGTAGTCAACCATCCTTACTTTTCGGACTCCCCCAACACAATCACTGACTGTGTAATACCTGATGAGAAGTGGCTGGCCCATTTCAGCACTGTCTATGGCGAAAATGGCGACCTTTCTCATATGCAATACTTTGTAGGTCTGGCGGCCACACCCCTACATTTTAACAGCGGGGAGGTGGAAAAGGCAATCGGTGCCACCACAAAGAACAAAGCCCCCGGCCCAGACGGGGTACCAGCTGATTTTTATATACACTCACCCAAACTCTGGGCTGGTATCCTGGCTAACGTGTTCACAGCCGTAAATAGCTCGCCCCCCCAAACACATGGGCCACCTCCACCATAGTGCCTATATTTAAAAGGGCCAAAGGGATGACCCAGGGTGCTATCGGCCTATATCCCTTCTGGACTCTGCTATTAAAATCTTGGGCAGAGTCCTTTTGGCTAGGTTAAGAGATAGCTTGGAGGGGTGCGGGGGCTTGGCCGACATACAGTATGGTTTTAGGGAAAAAAGAGGCACGATAGAACAGTGCTCGAACTTGCATCTTTTGATTGCCAAGTATACGGTGGCCAAGGAGGGGTCCTTGTATCTAGCATTCATGGACCTCTCCTCGGCCTTCGATTTGGTCAATAGATCCAAGTTATGGGAAATTTTAATGAATATGGGGATTGACGCAGATTTGGTGGCGTTCATAGCATCCTTGCACCGGGACCTATTTGCCGCTGTAAGGGTAACTAAAGAGGGAAGATGCACCTCACGTTTTAGTTCGCTACGGGGAGTTAGGCAAGGATGCATATTAGCTCCCCTGTTATTTACCATCTATATAAATGACCTAGGCAAGCATTTACTTGGGGCAGCAAGTGACGTACCGCGTGTAGGAGAAGTTAAGATCCCTGCTCTCCTATACGTGGACGATGCTGTACTCATTGCACGCACAGGGGTATGCCTCCAAAAATTGCTAGATGCATTTGGGACTTTCATGAATCGGCTTGATCTGAGGGTTAATGCCTCTAAATCTCACACCATGGTCGTCGGTGCACAAGGGAAAAGGGCTAAGATAAAGACAAAAACCTTTTTCTGCAAAGGAGAGGTAGTCTCGGGAGTCCCTGTCTTCCCCTATCTGGGAGTTCTTTTTGATAGTAGGGGTACCTGGGGACCACAGATACGTGCCAAAAGCCTAGCGGTCACAAGAACATCCATGGCCATCCTAGGTTTCGCTAAAAGGTTGGGCCATAGACCTATGAAGGTCATCATCAAGGTATATAATAGCAAATCCCTCCCAGTGGCTTTATATGGCGCTTCTCTATGGGGTAATGTGCGCCTGGATAAAATCCAGGTAGCAGAGAACAAATTTTTACGTTCCGTCTTGTCCCTCCCCCAATCCTCTCCGGTCTTTTCTATCCACACGGACCTTGGTTTGGATCATATTCAGGACATACTGAGACTGGCACCACTAACATATTGGCTTAAGACTTGGCTAAATCCTGAATTAACGTTAAATCACATGATCATGAGGGATGTGATGAGCATGGAATATAGTCACACGATACCATGGTTGGCGTACTTGTACAAAGCTTTTAATGATCTGGGACGCCCAGACTTATTCACTTCCCCCTCTGGTATTACAAAGCAGGATGTGATCACCACAAAAAAACAGTTTATGTCTAGGGCATGCCTGTTGCGAGAAGAATTAGAATTATCAAAGCCTTTTGTTCGAATGCATTATTTGCCTCTTCAGTCACTTGCAATTGAGCCTTATTTATGTTTTGTCACAAACCCCTTTCATAGATTTTTGTTAACAAAATTTAGATTTAACCTTATTCATTTTTATTTGGGCAATTTTAACACCTGGATGAAACCTGAGTTAGCACCCCCTTGCACTTGTGACAATTTTTCAGTTCAGGACACTTTGTTATGTTTTGTGATTTCTTCTCTGCACAAAGAAAAAAATACTTGCTACCAGTCTTAAGAGAAGCTGGCTTCTCCCAGGTGAGACCAGCCATGCTATATTTAAAATCACTAGGAAATATTTGTATCACTTTCGCCATGGCCAATTTCCTTGTGGCAGCAACCAGATCCAGAAGAAGTATGAACTTGCAAAACCAGTGTACATAACTTGCTTTTAAATATTTTTAATGAATACATTATGCCAAATTAACTTGTTCACAAAGAAACTGTTTAATTCTTTTTTAATTGTAAATAGTTTTGTTTTTATGTACTTTGTATGATTTTATCAAATCGAATAAAGTTAATTTGACTGACTGACTGACTGACACTTCCCCATAGTTCCTCTGCGAGGTTAAACTCTCCATCCACGGCCTCCAGGACTGCCTGATACCAAAAAGAAACTTCTTTCTTCGCACGGGGTCTGGTCACTAGATTGTACTCTAAATCGATACCCCTCCCTAATAGGCTTCCCTGAGATGTTTGTAGCTTCGCCTGGAGCCAATTACCCAGCTGAAGATATTTAAATCCTGAGAGACCAGGACCAACCCTCTCACTAAGTTGTGCTCATGTTATTAAAGTGCCATCTGGGATTAGGTCCCCCCAAACTGCCAGGCCAGATTTCCTTAAAGAAGCCGCCAAACTATCTGTCAAACAACCTGGACCTCCAGGTGACTTCCATAAGGGGGCCATGCTAGAGAAGTACCCTAGATTGACCGACCTCCTCTAATCTGCCCATGTTTTACCCAGACTCTGCAAATCCTTAAGCCTAACTTTTTTTAAAAACTTAACGTCCCCAAATTTGAACAAAAAACCCTCCACCGGTAGATGTGCACCCTGAAGCATTGCTAAAAATACCCCTCCTACCCCAATATTGACCGGCATTTTCAGTAACAAATGAGCATGGGAAAGTTGGAAGGCCCAAGCATAGATCTGAATATCAGGCAGGGCGAGACCCCCCTTCGCCGTCTCAGCTTCTTCCAAGCTAGCCTCGAATATCTATAGCCCCAAACGAAATAATTAATGTCCCTCTGAATCTTATCAATTTCTGGATTCCCAAAATGAAGAAGGATACAATTAAAAAGGAAAGTGATTTTTGGGAGTATTGACATTTTGGCCAGATTGACTCGACCGATGACAGAGAGGGGGAGCGAAGCCCAGGTCTTCATTAGCTTTATGAATCCTTTGCCACCGCAGTCAGATTTAACTGAGCCATCTTGGCTATATCTTGCACTATGTTAACCCCCAGGTATCTCATTCTAGGGCGTATCTGGTGCTGAAACTGATTTTCCGGCTGGTTCAAGGCCATTATTTCCGTATTAGCTGCATTAATTTCGTACCCAGACACTAGTCCAAACTCCTGCGCTTGACTGATGACAGCTGGAAATGCCTTATCTAGGTCGGCAGTATAGATCAAAATATCATCGGCATACAGGCCTACTTTCCTCTCCCACTCTCCATACCTAAACGGCTGAATGTTAACGTCCTCTCTGAGTCGATGAGCAAATGTCTCGATGTATAAGTCAAAGAGGAGAGGGGAGAGTGGGCAGCCCTGTCTAGTACCCCTAGATATATTGAAGGGTGCCGTAGTACTGTCGTTTACCAGAAGTCTAGCAGAGGGGCATCTATACATAGATTGCACTGTGCGGCAAAACTTCTCGCCAAGATAAAATTTTCCCAAGACCCCCGACAGGTATATCCAATTCACCCTGTTGAAGGCCTTGGTGGCATCCAAAGTCATGGCTGCCAAAGGGATGGAATATGTTGAAGCCAGATCTGTGGCCCCGAATAAGTCCTAAGTTAGATGCAATATCTGGCGACCTTTCACAAAACCCTTCTGGTCTGAATGTAAGATGTCCCCAGCCACTGCACCCAGTCGTGCTGACAATATAGAAGTGAAAATTTTATAGTCGGGATTCAATAACGAAATGGGTCTATAAGACCCACAATTGAATGCCGGCTTCCCTGTTTCAGGATCAATACTATAGTGGCATAGTTCCATGACTCTGGCGGCATCAGGCCTGCTTACAAAATTTGATTAAAGAGTTTGGTCATAAAGGGTATAACTTGGTCACCCAAAACTCTTTAGATCTCAGAAGGTAGGCCATCCGGCCCTGCAGCCTTACCGTTCTTGATATTGGAAATTGCCTCCCTTACTTCCTCACAGGAGAATTCCCTTTCTAAATGTAGCTGTTGTTCTAAGCTAAGAGAGGAAAGCAAAATATCTTCCAGCCACCTCTGGGCCACCCCGCTATCCGCCCCACCATCCTCATGATAGATGTATTGGAAGAAGGCTCGAAAGGCGTCCCGGATTTCCTCGTCGGTGACTAACGTACCCCTCTCATTTCTGATCTCCTTAATATAACTCCTTGCTCGGTCTGATTTGCTCTTCCGAGCAAGGAGTTTGCCTGCTCCTTCTCCATATTCGAAATAAGAGATCTTACTGGCCTCCCATCTTCGAGTAAGCCTGATGTTTAAAATATTTTCAAGCTCCGCTTTTAGTCCAGTAATCTTGTCTCGTTTTTTCTGTAAGATTTCAGGAGATACTGGAACTGAGAGGTCTACCTCTGCATTTTTCAGCCTGGCTTCAATGTCTAGGATCTCTTCTTTATACTTTTTATTCTTATAGCACGACCTATTAGTTATCTGTCCGTGCAAGAAAAATTTTAACGAATCCCAGACAGAGGTTATTGTGGCTGTGCCATCATTCACCTCCAAGAACCATGCTGCTTCCTGTGACAGACAGAGGGCTTCTTCCTCCTCCAAAAGTAGGGCTCGATTAAAGGACCAGGTCCTACTAAGGCTGGGTGTTTGGCACTTCAGAATCAAAAGGACCCCAGAATAACCCGAAAGATGAGGTGCCAGATATGCTATGTTTTTAACCAGGCTCCTTAATGAATAGCTGACCAAAACAAAGTCAGTTCTTGACTGATGCCTGTATTTAAAATTTCGATAAAAGACCCCCATCCGAGTCCCTGATATGTCCCTCCAAATATCCGATAGAGTGAACTGCCACATGGCCCCAAGCAAATATTCCAGAGATTTGGAAAAAACAACAGCCCTGCTAGTTGGAGTTTTATATAATGCTGGATTCAAAACGACATTAAAATCCCCTGCCAGGACCATTGACTCAGGGAAGTCCAATAGATGTGAAAAAATGGACTTCAACCTAGTAGGGTCAACGTGATTGGGACCATAATATCCAATTAACGTTAACAAGGTATCCATTATTGAAGCTCTAACTATGACCCACCTCCCATTTGGATCTTTTATATAAGAGCAAATATGGGCTCTAGCTGATTTCTTAAAAATAATTGATACCCCTCTGGTATTTGCTGACTGGTTTGTACTAACATGAGAACCCACCCAACTTTGAGATTTTAACAAAGAGGTTATTTAATCTTCCAATAAATGTGTCTCCTGGAGAACAATGACCTGCGCAGAACAATCCCGCAGATACTGCAAGATTGTGTCTCTGCTTGGTCTAGTGCGCAGGCCAATGACATTCCAGGAAAGAATCTGAAAAGAACTCATGACGGCAATTCTCAACTCTCTCGGAATGTCGGGGTCAGATCCACGACCCCTCAACACCTGGGCACTGATCTTCCCATAACCCACACCCTTAACGCTAGCTCCAAAAATGGACACATCAAAAATGACGGAAATGAGGCTTTTTTTATTTTCCCACTTCCCCTCCCCCCATCCCTACCCCTGCTCCCAAGCCCATCCACCCCCACCCATGGAGAACCCTACCCCAATCATCCGGACAAGTCCAGATTATTGCTTCCTGAAGTTTCCTACCCGCCCCTCTGCAAAGAAAAAAACACCCAAACGTGCTGAAGGGGGAAAAAATAGTGGATAAAGAGGAACCTAACTATGCCTAATCCTATGATAGATATAAGACAAGATATATGTTGAAAAATAATTACATTTCTCAACGCTGTGTTTAAATAAATGAGCTAACCATGGGTCCGGCGGAACAGAAGGAGAAACTTTAGAATGAAGGCTAAAGGCTAAAGTGTAAAATATACCTAACCCAACTGTAGATTTGCTAGCAGATCTTCAGCCTCCTGTACCGATCTCACGTTATGCATTTTGTTTTTTAAACATGACCTTCAGAAAAGCCGGAAATTTAAGCTGGGCCACTGCTCCCAACTTTTTAAAATCCTCCAACTTCCTGCCCAGCTCCCACTGTCTGTCTAACGTGACCCAGGAAAGATCCGATCTAATCTGGAAAGGGAAGTCCTTGCCCTTCAAAGATTTTAATTTAAGGGATAAATTAAGGATCTTCTCCTTCACTGAGTAGGTGTGAATATGTATGAATATGTATGATTTTCCTCGGCTTAGCAGGATTCAGATTTCTTCTGAACGTATCCCTATGGATTCTCTGGATGTCCCGATCCAATTCCTCATCTGAGATCTCTAGCTCAAGTGATTCCTTTAAAAGCTTAACCATAAAGAGCTTGAGGTTATCGCCTTTGCTCCCCTCTGGAACATTCAATATTCACAGATTATTCCTGCGAGAATTATTCTCCAATATTTCCATCCTGTCCCGTAATCCCCCATCTTCTTTTTTCAGTGCAACAAGGTCAGCTTTCACAACTTCTAACTGCTCCGATAGTGCCCCCACATTTAATTCTAATGCTTCCGTCCTGGTGTTTAGGAGGTCTACTTTTTTGTCCAGTGTTTCACAGAAGCTCCTGATCTTCCCTTGATTTGCGGCCGAGACTTCAAAACCCTTTTTTATGTCTGCAGACAATGAGGCCATAAGCAGCTCTAGGGAGGAAACCTAGTGTACATCTGAGGCTGAAGTCTCTGAATTCGGAGTTATAGCTCTGCTGTCCAACCATCCTTTTGTAGAGACCTGGCTCTTACCAATAAATAGACCCTGAATATCTCCTAGGGAGGCAGAATAGGGTACCTGATCAACAGCCTCTTTCCCTTCTTCCACTACCTTCATTCTGTTACCTCCACACAACTACCGAGAGCTTCCCGAATCAGAAAGATCAATAGCCTCTCCAGACATGTGGCTTCCGGACTTAGACTTCGCTAGCTTTAGGGCAGAATCAACAGGTCCGTCCAATCGGGGTTCTAGTTCTCTTATAGTCTTCCCCTCCAACCTTCCAACCTCTCCCTGTCTCACCAAACACAAGACTTCCAGCAAAACCTTGAAGTAGGACCTTAGAGAAGGAGTAATCTTGGGCTTAGTGTGTGGGGGAGACCCTTAGGCTTAGGTATTTTGGAATTATTTTTTTTTACTTCCCCAGACAGGAAAGTAGAGGTACTTTTCCTATGGATCTTCCCGTCCTTGCCAGACTTCAGCTTCACCTTCCTTTTAGCACAGCTACTCTGATGTTACTGTCACTGCTGTTACCGCAGTCTTTACCAATGTCACTGTTCAAGGTATCACCAGAGATTGCAGCATTGGTTACCAAGCTGCCCTCCGAACCGCTCAACTGCAGCTGCCCATTGACCTTCTTGGCTTTCTTTACCCTTGCATACCCTCCTCCTCCTCCTCTACTCCTTTTATCCGTCCTGCAACACTTATTAATATCTATGGGGGGTAAAGCTAGAAAGTGAATCAAAAACAGGAGCCAAGATAGGGGAATCCTCACCAGTTGAGGTAGATCCTACCTGGGTATGGTGAAACTCCTCGACCCCCTGACCTCCACAGACCTGGGGGTAGAGCCTGGGGTAGAGCCTCCAAATCAACCTGCAGAGATATGCCTGCCAGTCCGGTTTCACAAGCGCTGCCCTCCAAACACTTGTCTTCTCTTATCTGCTCCAGATTGAATGCTACTTCCCTGGTGCTGCCTCTAAGGAGACCGCGGGCAACAACTCTCCGGCACCTCCTTAGCTCCAGCACCGCAGCTCCACAACACGTCAGGCCAGGAGAGATGGGAAAAGAAAAAGCAGCAGAAGCCATGCTTGAGCAACTGGAGCAGCTCGGACAGGAGCCTACTCCGCAGCCTACCCCGCCCCCGCCAAAACACATCAATCAGGGACTGACAGCACAGCCTGAAGTGAAACCCGGACCGGATTCCTGCAGCGGCCGCTGGGGAAAAAACAAGCACCCCTGCAGATGGACCTCCCCCTGGCAAGACTACCGGGGGAAAAAGAGCGCCACGGCCGAGTCAACCGACAGAGCCAGGAGCCGGAACTGGACTCGGAACGGGCCCGCCGCTGCCGCCAACGCTGCCACCGCCGCCCAGGCGAGCAGAGCCGTGAAAGAAACCTGCGGGGAAGATCCAGCAAAATGGGAATCCTCGCCCTCCTTTGCTCAGTATAGCTTCATGCTCTATGCCCTCATGATCCGCTTTCTCGTAGCGCGGAGAGAGAGGGTGGAAACTTCAGGCGCAGCAGCAGCTCAGCACGCTGCCGCCATGTTCTCCCTTCGCTGATCGAGACTCAAATTATATAAACACATCTTCGCTGAGCAAAGCGGAGGAGAATAAGGTTCCATGCTGACATGCTGACATGCTGACATGCTGACATGAGGTGCTGAAGTCCCTGCACGCAGATTCCAGAATGCAGTGGTCTGACTTCCCTTGTGGGATGTCCAACTCAAGACCAAGATGGTGCCCTTCGCTCTCTCCCATCAGGTAATGGGGTTGGCTCTTTCTTAGGGGGATTCTTGGCTATACATCTACATACACGCTAGGTACACTTAGGTGCATTTAGTTAGGGTTTGCATCGTAGGACTATGCATTATTACTGTCATGTGCCTGTATTCCTGCATATATTCACTGTTTTAACACTATGGTAGAATTATACCTTTCATTTACTCTATTGGTGCCAGTAATCGTCTATATTTGTTTCTGTCTAATGGTTGTTGCAGCACATACTAGAATGACCCTGATTCAATAAATACTTACTGAAAACGTCCCCAGTATTTATTCTATATATCTCTCTGAGAACAAGTGAGCACGAGAGACTGAGCGAAAAATACCGTACTGTTTCCACGATCCCTGAGGGGTCAGGGTTGTCATGTTTGATAGTTGCCAGAAACTATTCGCTCCTTGGTAAGGTTATGGGGGGCTTGTAGTGGCACTGTGAGCTGGCTGGTCTACAGACTATCCTTTGGGAGTGACCGGAATCAGTCTGGACACTAATCCCTTAGTTTTTGTTGTTTAAACGTGCAGATCCTATATAGATTGATAGGAAATATACAACAGTATAACTTGGCATAAGTCGGTGGCATTCCCACTCTCCAGCCATGGTAAATAAATTCACTGATGACATCTCAAATGACTTCACTGATGACATCATCTAGTAAGTGTGTTTCGTAAACATTTCTGAGACTTAAAGCTATATACCAGGCCACTGCATAAGTTAAGTTACTATTCTTTTTGTACTAATAATGAGTGATACTATTTCTTACATATGTTATCTCGGTGGCTCGGTGACTGCATAAGTGTGTGAGTAGGTGTCTAGTGTGAATGAGTTTGTGTGTGGTTTTCTGGGTGTGTGAGCGGCTGTGTAAGCTGTTTTATGGGTGTGTGAGTGATGAATGGGTTTGTGATTGGGTGTGTGAGTGGCTGTATGGGTATGTGAGTAGTTGTATGGGTGTGTATGTTGGTGTCTGAGTAGCTGTTTGGGTATGTGAGAGGATGTGTGAGTAGATGTGTGGGTGTGTTAGTAGTTTTATGGTTGTGTGAGTGGTTGGGCAGGTGTGTCAGTGGTTGCATGGGTATGAAATTGGGCGTATGATTGGTTGCATGGCTCTGTGAGTGGGTGTGTGGGTATGTGAGTGGGTGTGTGAGTGGTTGATTGGGTGAGCAAGTGCTTTTGTGGGTGTGTGAGTAGTTGTGTGGATATGTGAGCAGGTATGTGAGTAGCTGTACAGGTCAGTGACCAAGTATGTGAGTGGCTGTATGGGTGTGTAAGTGTCTGTATGGGTATATGAGTGGGTGTGTGATAGGTTTGAGTGTGTGAGGGGTTTTGTGGGTCAATGAGTGGCTATGTGAGATGCTGTATGGGACTGTTGGTAGGTGTGTGAGTAGCTGTGTGAGTGGGTTTGTGAGTGGCTGTATGGGTCTGTGAGTGTGTGTGTGAGTGAGCGGGTGTGTGGGTCTGTACGTGGCTGTATGGGCTTGTAAGTGGGTATAGGATTGGCTGTATGAGTTGGTGAGTAGGAGTTTGAGTGGTTTTGCAGGTATGTGAGTGGGTTGTGAGTGACTGTATGGGCCTGTGAGTGGGTATGTAAGTGGTTGAGTGACTGTGTGGGTTTGTCTATCCAACTGGAGTTATAACTTACTGGTTAATTAGTAGGATCTAACTCATTGGGCAAATTCTAGTGTATATTCTACACTACCTCTGCAGAATGGACCAGGAGGAAATGCCTCCGGTGACCTTCCATAATTTTGGCAGTGTGATTGTTCCTTAAGTGACTTCTTCCAGAAATCTGTGAGACCATGAATTCTCCTATACAGAAGATGACAAGACTACAAAGAGGTTCATCTCCACCAAACAGGTGTTACTTCCTCTTAACTATATAAAGCAAGAGTTTCTGTTGTTGGTGGAGAAGTCCTCATATTCATCAAGAACATGTGAACAAAATTGTAGGAAAACACACTAGGGACCTTTCCGTAAGCTGCCTATCATCCTGGCAAAAGACAGGAAGACCTTTGCATACCACTAAGGTGACCGAGGTGGGGTCAAACAGGTGAGGCTTCCAGGTGATTTTGCGCATTTGCATGCTGTAGTAATTTAATGGGAGAACCATGAGCTCTGCTCTCACCAAGAGAGGACAAGAAAGAACCCACTCATCACAGTCACTACAGAATGCACTTCGATAGATCAATGATGCAGTCACCTTCAGCAAGGATATCAGATCGTTTTTCAATATGGAATTGCAGATAAAAACGCACTTGCTTTGCCTTTGTCAAGCCCAAGAATTTAGGATAATTTGTCGTTTACAGAAAGGAAGTGACCCCTCCCTTCCGGGCTGATTTTGGCCACGAGGACCCCATGCCTGGGGCCCAGCCACTTGATGCTGGGTGCCTAGCCTCACCCAGAGCACCTAGTGTGGACTGTTGGAGACTGTGGGGGGTACCTCAATGCCCCTGTGGTACCTGCAGGCTCCCTGCCTCAATCAGGAGCTGGCATTGCTCTTGCATGCAGGGAGGAGCAAATAAATCTAGCTTCTTGCATGTCGGAGCAATTTGTTTCATCTGTTTTCCTGCCCACTTGACAGCGGGCAGGAAAACAGATGAAAAGCCTCCTCCTAGTGGGCAGCAGAAGTTTTCCTGCTCCTGCCTGCTTAAAGAAGACTTACTGTTTGCTCTCACTTGCCAGAAGCTGTGAAAGCTGCCGCCAAATGACAGCAAATAAATATGGCCAGAGGATGGGCACCATGGGATATATTGAGCTGACCGTGAGGTGTGGCGGTCCTCAAGGCCAATAATGGCTCCAGGAGAGAGGGGGGGCCCCATGGCCCTCCTCTTTTGTTATTCCAGGGCCTGACTCAGGGAAAGTGGTGGACTCTGGGACCGAAAACAGCCCAGGAGTGGGGATGCACAGCCCCGGCTCCTTGCAATACTGACATTGGCCCTGGGGAAGTGGTGGTCCCCAGGGCCCTTATGGCCACAAGATGGGGTCCGCACAGCCCCCTCTTGTATATTGGCCAAACCCCGGGCAGTTGGCTGTCCCTGGGGCTATAAAGGGCCTAGGAAGGGGGCCTTTCAGTCCCCTAAATCTCAATTTTATTTTGCCTGCCCCTCAGAGGTGGTGGTCCTTGGGGCTGAGATCGGCAAGTGGGAGAAGGGCCATGTGGGCTCTTCGCCCCCAACAAAAATACTGGTTTTGCCCTGGGTACCTGGCCCACCCAGGGGGCGATGTTTAAACAAGCACAGGAGACCGTAAAAAAGAGCTTTTGGCCCCTGGTGGCAGACCTAGGGAGTCAGGGTATTTCTACCTAGGCCCGGGAGTTTTCAGAATTCAGGCACTCTACACCGGTATGCGAGTTTCTGGATTTTACCTACTGGCACAAAGTGGAGTTTTTGTTTTTGTACAGGCGCACGAGATGTGTTTTGGCACTCGCTTGTGGGCAACACGATAGTCTTGGGTCTCTAGAAAGTGCAGCAAGACTCTGCATACATGAGACTCCATGCACGCTCGCAAGGCTTCTGGCCATAATGGTGCCAATGTAGTGCCGCTCGGGAACGCACCACTGGAGTAGCTTTTGTGCTGGTGAAGCAGCTAAAGGTGCAAAAAGAGGTTTTCAAGTAGATTTTCATCTGAAAACGGACCGCTAGAGTTGTTTTTCAGTATGAGAAGCCTTTTTTTACCGTCTTTTTTCCAACAGGAAGGAAGTGCCCACAAACTCCAACTTCCTGTTCCTTTCCAGCAGTCTCCTCCGAGTGCTTTGTTCATCTCCTGGTGACTCATTCCAAATTGGAGCTGGAAGGATCACTCTCTTTGTCTACTGCATATATACCATTTGATTGAGGAATTTGTACTTGATATTTCACAAGTAAGTATAAAAACTATTGTAAAAGGATGTTGTTTGTTTGATAGAGGGCATGCATCAATATTTATTTGTACTTTTATTCAAATTTTCCGTTGTGGTGGGAAGCCTTCAGGTTCAGTAGAGGCCTAGTTATATTTTTGTATTACATTTTTCTTCTTTTGTAAAGGAACACTATTGCACAGTTCATTACGCCATGTTTTGTTAAATTTACAATATTTATTTATTTTACTATATGGCCTAGTCTGCATATGGGCCATCCAGTCAGTAGGCCCAGGCCAGAAATAGTCATGGCTGCATAAAACAATGTTTCTGTGGTATATGCTGTTTGTTCTTAAACATCATTTATGGCTGGGGTGGCACTGGATTAAATACAAAATTAGTTTTTTTTGTATTTCACTTTTTTATTTACAAAAAGTGTATATGTGGGGTAATATTTGATGCATTGGTAGGATGTGTTTTGCAAATTTTTTTTGTTCAGTTTACTCTTTTAAAGCCCAGCAGCAGTTATGGGTTATTCTGCATGCTATTAAAATATCAGTAAAAAACCCTACAGAAGGTGCCAAGACGTTGATACATGACCTATTACATGTTGCAACGAGTGTTTGAGCAGCACAAACAAATCAATGACTATGTCATTCAAAGAAGAGGGGATGGGAAAGCAATGACCATGAATGTGGACAAATGGGGACTAATCAAATGCCTGAAACAGATGCTACTACCTTTAAAGGTTTTCACATAGGAAGTCAGCAATGAGGACAGTAAGATGGGTCAAGCTATCCCATTGTTGCATCTGCTACAGAACCAGCTGAAGAAGGTGTCTCAAAACTTTGTACTTGCAAGCATGAACAAAAACACAGAAGCGCTTGCCTACGTTGGAAGCGTAATTGTTCACATGGCTTGTAATTGAACTTAGAGTCCCACTCTGCAGTTCTGTGGTGCCTCCAGAGGGCAGTCTTTTTTCACAGCAGCCAACACAAGTAACCATAACTCCGACAACAACAGCAACAGAAGAATCAGACCCAACATCCATTGGATTGGTTTTAAGTGGCAGGTTTTAAGTCCAGTGCAGAGGCAAAGTTAAAAGAGGTTAAGCAAGTGGCAGCACCAGTGGCTATTCAGAGGATGTTCCCAGAGTAGCTGGATGATCCAAAAGACATTTATGTGGATCATAACCCATTATTGTATTGGTATGGGAAGATGTGCCAATGGCCATAACTCAGCAGGCTGGCAATAAATGTTCTAGCTTATCCTGTAGCCAGTGTGTCTGCTGAGCATGTGTTCAGTACAGCTGGGGCAGTTGTTAGAGTCAGAAGGACCAGTCTCTCTCCTCAAAATGTGGAGATATTGACCATGATCAAATTGAACCAACATTTCTTTCAACAAAATTACAGTGTTGCTGAAACAGCACAGGAGGAGGAGGATTGGTCAGATTCAAGTGTGTTAAATGACCAACTTCCGGGTGAAAAGCCTGAGTTTGATGACAAACTGTACTTGCTGGACTTAGTATGCCAGTGTCACCATAGAACTTTTAAATTTATTGTTGAACTTCTTTCTTTGTAAAAAAAAGTAGCTAGTGGAACATGAAGTTTGTGTCAGTTGTATGCGGAACCACCATTTGTCAGTCACATATATGGCCAGATTGAATTTTGACCAGTGTGCAGTGAAGAAGCCTCCACAATTCCTTCATGACATTGGAGACAATGCCTGCCTCCCATGCATTCCTGTCCTTTTTTTGCATCACTTAGCAAGCTGCCCCAGAAGATTGTTGAATTACAAAAGTGCCATTACAAAATTCCAATGTGTTGCCTGTATTAAAAGATACAATTGTTTACCTACTACCTAACCTATCTGTACTTGGATTGGAAGAGGCAGCTATCATTATTATAATAATGAGTGAGTGACTGTGAGTAATAATTGATGACCTATGTGGTGGCACACCAATCAGGGATGGTGTTCAATTAATTGTAATCATGATGTTAGGTATTTACAATGATTGGTGCCTGATGGGTGATAATTTTTCCTGAAGGTGATTTGTCTTTACAAACTTACGTAGAGAAAATGTACCTGTATGATCCACTCCTTTAGGTTCTTTAGAGACCAGACCAGTCACTTCAGTTAGCAACTACAAATCTATACAAAGTACTGCAATTCTGTTTATATACTTGTTCTTCAACAACAGTGCACTACATGTCTATCTTGCTCGGGTTGGGACTGGAATGGAGTTACTAAATTTCTATCTTGCTCGGGTCAGAACTAGAACAAAGTTACTCAGAGTCCGGAGGAGGATGGAAGAACTCAGAGTCGGACTACCTCATTAACACCTAGAAGAAGGAAGTCATCAAATTCAAAGGGAAACCATGACTCTGAGGACTAGCACTCAGCTATGTGGAATGGAAAGAGGTGTGTTGATTTGGGGAATGCCGCTGAGTGTGCATGCTGCACAGGTGGCAAAAGTGAAACTCATCCTCTTGTTTTTTGCTCTGCTTTTGAGTCTTCCTGGTACACTCCACATGAAGTTGCCTTCCTTCTGTCCTTCTCCTTGACTCTACAACGCAGTTTCTGTTTTACAAACCGCAGGCCTTCTCATCTCCTTCATGAACGAAAGGGGAAAGCTGAGCTCAACACTCTTACCTACCAGACCAGTCCAGACAGGCACCGAAGAGTGATGGACATTCCGGAGGAAAATACAGATGCACCACCCAACTGGCAATACAGTATCATTTCTCTTTTAACAATTATATTTTTAGAACTGGGTGGGTTCAATTAACTCCTCCATAATTAGTTATTTTCAAACCTATGAGACAGAACATTCAGATATCTGATAACTTGTGTCTCTGGGGTAGACAGACTGTTTGCAATGGATTTAACTGTACTGTGTCATACTCATTCCTTCATTTCCTTGCACAACAGATTAACGATTATATTGTGCTGTTGATCACCCTGATGAATATTGTTCTTGTGTTGTGTTTGTCTATTTCACATCTTTCCCCAAATCCCCTCTCCCATCCATTCTTCAAACCCTTAACCACTACCCTTGGGCTGTGTGATTTTGTTTGAGATAGTGTCTCCATATCACACATTTGGAAGGGCGGATGTGCTTAAATGCAACACAAGCTCACTGCATGATCTTCTACCACCTGAGCAATAGCCCACACCAGCCCCACTTACCAAACCACATTTAAGTAAGAAAGTCAATCAATCAGTCAATCAATCAAAGCATTTGTATAGCGCACTACTCACCCAGAGGGTCTCAAGGCGCTAGGGGAGGGGGGGTCCGCTACCGCTCGAACAGCCAGGTCTTGAGCTGCTTCCTGAAGGCGAGGTGGTCCTGGGTCAGGCGGAGGTGGGTCGGGAGGGAGTTCCAAGTCTTGGCGGCGAGGTAGGAGAAGGATCTTCCCCCTGTGGTGGCTCTTCGAATGCGGGGGATGTTGGCGAGGGCGTGGCCGGTCGATCGAAGCTGGCTTATGGGAGCGTAGAAGTTGAGGCGGCTGTTGAGGTATCCTGGGCCTTGGTTGTGCAGGGCTTTGTGTGCGTGGGTGAGGAGACGGAAGGTGATTCTCTTGTTGACCGGGAGCCAGTGCAGGTCTCTCAGGTGTCCGGAGATGTGGTGGTGGCGGGGGATGTCCAGGATGAGTCGTGCTGAGGCGTTCTGGATCCGCTGGAGTCTCTTCTGGAGTTTGGGGGTGGTTCCGGCGTAGAGGGAGTTGCGGTAGTCCAGTCGGCTGGTGACAAGGGCCTGGGTGACCGTCTTCCTGGTCTCGGTGGGGATCCATCGGAACATCTTGCGTAGCATGCGTAGGATGTTGAAGCACGACGAGGAGACGGCGTTGACTTGTCTGGTCATGGAGAGGGAGGAGTCCAGGATGAAGCCCAGGTTGCGTGCGTGGTCTGTTGGTTTGGGTGCGCTGCCTAGGGCGAGGGGCCACCAGGAGTTGCCCCAGGCGGAGGGTGAGGATCCCAGGATGAGGACTTAAGTCTTGTCCGCGTTCAGTTTCAGGTGGCTGTCCTTCATCCATTCAGCTACCTCCTTCATCCCTTCGTGTAGGTTGGCTCTGGCGGTGGCGGGGTCGTTGGTGAGGGAGAGGATCAGCTGGGTGTCGTTGGCGTTTTAGATGATGTTGAGGTTGTGCTGGCATGCGTTGGCTGTGAGGGGGCTCATGTAGACGTTGAAGAGGGTTGGGCTGAGCGAGGCGCCTTGAGGACCGCCGCAGATGACTTCGGTAGCTTCTGATCTGAACGGGGAAAGGCGGACTCTCTGTGTCCTTCCGGCAAGGAAGGAGATGATCCACTCCAGTGCCTTCTCCTGGACTCCGACGTTGCTGAGGCGCTGTACTAGGGTACGGTGGCAGACAGTGTCGAAGGCCGCGGAGAGGTCTAGGAGGATGAGGGCCGCTGTTTCTCCGTTGTTGAGCAGGGCTCTGATGTCATCGGTTGCTGCGATCAGGGCGGTCTCGGTGCTGTGGTTGGCCCGGAAGCCAGACTGCGAGAGGTCGAGGGATCCGTTCGTCTC
This sequence comes from Lissotriton vulgaris, assembly GCF_964263255.1. NCBI lineage: Eukaryota > Metazoa > Chordata > Amphibia > Caudata > Salamandridae > Lissotriton > Lissotriton vulgaris. The sequence goes on from NC_141698.1 coordinate 699,416,716, forward strand.
GAGGAAGGCGGCCAGCTGCTTGTTGATGGTCTTTTCGATGACTTTTGCGGGAAACGGGAGCAACGAGATGGGTCGGTAGTTCTTGAGGTCGGTGGGGTCGGCTGATGGCTTCTTTAGTAGGGCGCTGAGTTTGGCGTGCTTCCAACTCTCCGGGAAGGTAGCGGTGTCGAAGGAAGTGTTGATGATGTCCCGCAGGTGGGGCGCGATGACAGCGTCAGCCTTGTTGAAGACGTGGTGAGGGCAAGGGTCGGTCGGAGATCCGGAGTGGATGGAGTTCATTGTGCGGACGGTGTCTTCGGTGCTGATCGGGGTCCAGGCGCGGAGGGTGGTGGTGGGGGGCGGTGGTTCGGTCGTGGCGTGCGTCGGTTGAGTGCTGAAGCTGTTGTGTATGTCCGCGATCTTGTTGTGGAAGTAGGAGGCGAGGGAGTTGCAGAGGTCTTGCGAAGGGGTGATGTCGTTGTTTCCGGCGTTGGGGTTGGAGAGCTCTTTAACGATGTTGAAGAGTTCCTTGCTGTTGTGTGCGTTGTTGTCCAGTCGTTCCTTGAATGTGGTTTTCTTGGTGGTGGTGTTTTTTTGGGTGGCGAGCTTGAGGGCAGTCATGTTGTCCGGAGTTGGGTCTCTGCACCAGGCTTTCTCCAGGGCTCTGCAGTTCCTCTTGGAGCTCTTGAGTTCGCCGGTGAACCATGGGGCTTTCTTGCTGCCGGGTCTGGTAGGCGGGGTCCTCAGAGGGGCGAGGTCGTCTGGGCAGTCGCTGATCCACTTTGTTAGGTTGGTGGCCGCTTGGCTGGGGTTCGTTGTGCTGGTAGGTGGGTTCTTGCTCAGGTCGGCAGTGATCTTGTTCCAGCTTCTGCGAGCAACCTGTTGCTTTTGGTGGTGGATCGTGGTCCTTTTGAAGCTGAAGTGGACGCAGCTGTGGTCCGTCCAGTGGAGTCCGGTGGCGTGGCTGAAGGCGATGTCCTTGCTGGATGAGAAGACGGGGTCGAGTGTGTGTCGGCGTTGTGGGTGGGGGTGGTCACTAGTTGCTTGAGTCCGAGGTTGGCGAGGTTGTCCAGTAGGGTGGTGGTGTTGCGGTCGTTGTTGCTTCTCAATGTCAACATCATCTTTTAGGCCTTTGCTATGTGTACATAAAATGGTTAAGCTTGTCGACTACAGAGTACAGACTGTGAAAACATTTTCCCTGACCTGAATATTTCATAACATTTTTAAAAGAATTCCATGCTCAACGTTGCTCAGAATAATTTACTATTGTTAGTTTTTGTTGTAATATGTTGTCATCTTTGATGTGCCATGATGATAGTAGTCTGTCCTCAGCCTTTCTAAAGCTATACTATAAATGTATATGTATAAACTACCAACTCTCATTTTTTCTTTTAATATAGTTACCTGTGATCCTTTTAAATAATCCTGCAGTTGGAGTTCACCTAGGTGGGAGTGGGACCTCACTGTGATGTATTTCCTGTTAGTGCACTATCTCTACCATAAAGAAGGCACCTTGGGAAACCCTCCAGTAAGGTGTTGGAATATTGACAGAGGGAGCAACTGTGGGCCATCACTTATTCTAATCAGGTAAGAGAACTATGGAATAAAGTCATCTACTTTATTTAGTATGTAACTAACTTATACTGCAGATAAGATAACTAGAAGTAATTGTTTATCTATGTTTCGGTAGGCAATATAGGGAATGGCAGCATACCCTTCTAACTGGCATACACTTTATGAAATACATTAGAAAAACAGACTGAGCAAAAAGTAAGCAGTGTAAATTAAATGTAGAACACAAAAAAACAACTTCAGGCATAAAGTATGATATAAAAATTGTGTTCACTTTATTTGAATAGTCAAGAAAAAACCCAGATCTCACCAACAACATGCCCACCTCTCTCCCAAAACAAATCCACCCATCCCAAAACAACGAAGAAAAAGTCCAAAACACCCAGTCCAAACTTCCTTCCCACCCTCTCCACCCACAACAACAGTCCCTCTCACCAAAACAAAAATGTTTAAAAAGGGCTTAGAAGAGGGCATTGTCAATTCCCATCCGAAGCGGTCCCAAACTCTGCTCAGCCCTCCCAAAAAGTCTCTCTAACCAGCAAGCCAAACAGTCAATCCACTGCAGAATGATGCACTGGAATGAGTGGGAGGGGTGGCCACTGGCAGTAGTGGCAGGTAAGGACCCTGGCTGGTGATGGTGATGGTGATATAATGGTGGGGAGGCTGGAGGCTGTGGGTGGCTTGATGAACTGGGGCCCAGGTCAGAGGCAGCAACTTCTGCTTCTTCCTCCTCCATGGTCCCCAGCTGCTGGTACTTTGAGTGGATGGTCTCTAGCCTCTGCTACCACAGATGGGCAGCTATGTCCTGCCTGGTTTGTGGTGATGGTGGACCAGAAGGAGTAGCTAGAGCAGGAGAAAAACAAAATGAAATAAGACAAATTGTAAACAATGCTCTCAGTAAACACTTGTTTAAAATTAAATAGTTGGTGGCACAGTAGCAGAACATACTTTGTGTGGAAAAAGAAATTGCCTGTTATTAATGAGTAAGGCGTTATACACTATGGAGTACAAGTTGTGCTAAATTAATGGAGGCATGCTGTCCAGCATGTCAGGGACTCTGCTACTCTCTGCAGTCTGCAGCAGGGGCAGCTGTAGTGACAATTATCTTATATTAATTCAAATGGCCTTATTTTTCTCCAAATGCCTTTCACATTCTACCCTGGCTCCAAAGAGGCCGAGAAATAATAAATCAGATACTATGCCACACCCTTCACGTATAAAACATGGCTATCCTGTATGCCATAAGTAGACAGTGTGGAAAATGATGCACTGAACTACAGAGAAAGGAATGGGATCTATAAATTGCAGTTAGCATGTTCATTACAGGGTATCCCATACTCCAAATTTGAAATCAGGCACTTAAGGGCTCATTACGATGGTGGAGGGACCGACACCGCCAGCCCGGCGGTGGCGGTCCCTCCGCCATCTGGCTCCCATTTTCCCCCACCGCATTAGGATGGCAGGGGAAATCGTACCTCAAGTGTGGCAGGTGCAAAGTGCGCCTACCACGCTTCCGCCACAGGCAATCGTAACAATTGCCGGGCGGAGCGGATAAAGCTGGGGATATGGGGACGGTGCCTTGAAGGCATTGCCTGCCAGACCACAATTCTGGCATCAGCCAGCCTTTCCATGGCAGTGGAACCGCCATGGAAAGGCTGGCGGAGGCTGGGGGAGGGTGGCTTCGGGGGGCCATTTAAGGGCCTCCTCTGTTGGGGGGCAGTTGTGCACTGGAGGGTACCATTTCCATGAACAAGGTGGCAGTCACTGCGCGGTGCCTGCCAAGTTGTGCAGGGAGATGCACAACATGGCCATTTACAATTGCGGCGGATGCTGCAGCCAGCAGCACCTGCCGCAATGTTAAATTGCCAGATGCTACCGCTGTAGAGGAGGCCGCACCATAATTAGGGGTGCAGGACAGTCGCATTGCAGGCAGACGATCCCGATCCCGCTACGATGGCAGGCGGACTCAAGTCATCATAATCGTCCCCTTATTCCCACTTTACTCATTGGCCTCATCTTCCAACACAAATGATTTACAACTAATTAATTCCCTAGACAGGAAACTTGTTTTACTCTACTGCAGAGTAAGGTCACGGAATTAGGCAGGGTAGGTAGAGCTTTTGCTACAGAATAGTGGAGTGTCATTGATCATCTTCATGAGAGGAAGTTTTGGTTTATTCAGTCATTGTAGTTGGCGAAAGTCGAAAGGGAAACAATTGAACAGGTGTAAATCCGTTATGGGAAACCATGAAATATTTTTTATGAATCACTTCACATGGCCATACAAATGTGGCACATGCTAAGAATGGATTTTTCAATTTTTTGGTAGGCTGGGATGGAAGAACTTTGGAAAAACTAAAGAAGTGAAGTAGCAAGAGGTGACTGAGTGGGCAAAGGCGCACACACCTTGTGTGTGGATTGCAATGCATTGCTAACTTTGGAAATGTGCCATTAATTGAAGCAGATGCACATTGCCCAGCCAAGACTGCAATCATGAATTGAACCATACAACACTTAGGTCATGCGTGTCAGAATGCCATGGCAGGGAGGGGTGATGAATGATGATGGGTGGGATATATATCTGTCTCACTCAACAAATACAGAGAGTCAAGGGAGTAGGCCAAAAATTAAAATACCCTCACTTTGAACCATAGCTTTGATAATCATAAAACAAAGTAAGCAAAGTAGGTGAGCACATTCCCTTCTCCAGAGCAGCTCCCTTATTTATTCATCGAAGCAACTATTCATTCAGGCTTTCATTCTTTTATTTTCACCCATATCCGCCATGATTTAACCCCTCCCCTGCTGGTGATGGAACCACTCCGTCATCAGCCGCGGTCGCGCTGTGCTGATGACGGAGCGGTTCCGTCACGGCCCGCTCGGAACGCCTGCGCGGCGCGGATTCTGCACCTGCGCTGAACGTTCTATTGAGCGGGCGGGGCCGTGACCGAACTGCTCCGTCATGAGCACAGTGCAACCGCGGCTGGTGACGGAGCGGTTCCGTCACCAGCATGCGCCCGCCGCGCGGCCGCCCTGCCCCCTTAGCACTGCGGCGGAATTGCCGCCGCAGTGAAGGGGTTAAGCTTTACTTTCTCTTATCAAGGCTTCCACCAAAATTTCCAATCCACCATATCCATCCATTCAGTATCCACCCTTTCTTTCAACCATCCTTCCACCCATCCATTAATTTACCCAATACCCACCAATGTATACTTTCACCCACCCAACCATCCTTTGAATCATATACCATTTTTACCCACCCTTTCTTTTAACCCTCTGTTCTTTCACATTTACATGAAGTCATCATTTTTAGTGTTCATTGTGTGAGCTTTTGTGAAGTTTTTTTATTAAAAAATAGAACCGCAATGCATCACTACAATTTGGTTATCAGTATCTTCTACTGAATATCACTCTGGGCATTTAGTTTGCCGACAATGTTAAAAAGCCAGGTAGTCAAGTCAACCAAAAATATCTTGTAATGAAAGGGCATAGCCTTAGCCTATGATGACAAGTCTGTGTCATTGAAGCACAATGATGGGGTGGAATAATGGTTAACAAAAAACATATGTTGTTGGTTGGCAAATGCAATGGGACCCTAGACTTTCCAGCAATGCTGCACTGTCATGGAAACTGCTGGTATACTGTACACATGAATTACATAGCACACTATTGGGGGGTGGGTGAGGTGGTCCATGACTATTGCCACTCTGTATTCACTGTTAGAGCATGAGCAAGAAAAAGAAAGCCTTCTCGACAAACATGCATGGTGAATATTAGTTATAATGCTAGTTTACTTGAGTCTGCAATCTTCACAAAAGACAGTAGAGTACCAAAAAACATTCTTAGTCTTACAGTACCACAAGATATTTAGAGGAGAGGGAAATATTAGTAACAAAGCAGAAAACAACTACAGACTAGTACAGACAGGAGAAAGTCAGCTAGAAAAAAACATGAACTATGTAATAAAGGATAAAGCAGGGATAACAAGAATTAAACAAAAAATGGATCGGGATTTGGGAGAAGAGAAGACAGTATAAAAAAAACAAGGCAAAATTAAAGTAGTATAAAATATTGGGCAGAGGTAAAATTTAGGGAAATAATAATGATAAAAAAACGTAGTTACTGGGGTTAGCAGAGCCCTGAGCAGCAGCGCTGGTAGTTGGCACCTCCTAAAGAGCTCCTCCTGGGCCTGCTCCCATACTCTCCCTCAGCTTGCACTTGGGTGGTGATGTAAGAGATAAAGAAGATAAAAAATAGATTAGTGGCACAGGTTATCTCCACATAATTATTATACCAGACAAACTCAGTAACATTGTACTTTTCTAAATCAGATTGGTTATAGAACTACTATCGATAGTTAGCACCGCTGCTTGGGGGATGAAGTCCACTTTAGTCCTGAGGCCATCAGACGGCAAGGGGACATCATCCCCCTACCAGCAGTGCTCGAGAGGTGCATTTGCAGAGTGGTGGAGAAAGGGGGTGTGGCCTTTCTCAAGCTCTCAGCAATCCCACTATGTGCAGGTAACTGGAGGTAACAGGAGGTCTTGTTGGCCCCTAAGGAACCTCAGAGGCCAAGGGGAATTCATCTCCCAACCAGCAACATGCCAGAAGGCACGTTTGCTTAGTGGTGGAGAGGGGACGGGGCCTCTAGCTTTTTTTTCTCTGTTTTTGTAGGAAGGGAATCAATGTGTCCCCCCCTTCCCTGGACCATTTTGGGCCCTAGAGACCCTATCCCCCAGGGGTCTGGCCTCTAGGCTGGGTGCCCTGGTCAAACCCCAGAACTCCCACTGCCAATGTTGTGGACAGCGGGGCAAATCTGAGGGCCCCCGCAGGCCTTACATTGCTTTGAATCCAGGGAGCTACTAATGCAGCCCTCTGGATCCCAAGCCATTTTCTGTTTCTCTGCTCCCTTCAAAGCGAGCAGGGAAACCGACATTCTCTGTTTTCAACAAGCGAGAGCATTTTTGCTCTCGCATAGCCAAAGCAGAGCTGGTTTGATACGCAGCCATGCCGTCGCAAACTGCAATGCCCAGTGGTGGGCAACCTGGGACATTGCTGGAGCCAGCCCTGGGGGGTGGCATCCCCCAAGACCATCTAGGGCTCCAGGAGGGGTGTTGTGCCGCCCGCCTCCTTTGTTAAGTAAACCCCGGGGGGGGGGGTGGTCTCTAATGTAAATGTAAATGTATAGGCATTTATATAGCGCACTACTTACCCGGAGGGTCCCAAGGGGCTTCGACCGCTGTGAAACCCTTCCTGGCTTCCTTGAGAGATGGTCCCTTAATGGGTATCTCCAGGGTGAGGCCAGGCATCCCCGGCGGTCTGGTGGGGCCGTTAGTGAAGATGAGGCAAGCTAATGCCCAGAGTTGCCGAGTGTGATCGCTGATCAGAGTGGGCACCGAGGCGAGAGAATTATCGAGTCCGCTGACCCTGGTCCAGAAACCTGCCGCGCCGGGAATCGAACCCTGGTCCCGGGCCGTCCTCTGCTCTCGGGTCTGCCGCCTCTAACCAGTGAGCCACACTACACGTCTCTAGGGACGGGGTCCGCAATGGACCTGCTTCATCATTCCATTTGTTCCCTTGGGAGGTGGGGGTCCCCAGGGCTATATGAGGGGGTTGAGCTCCCTCCCTCATTGTTATTTATTTTAGCCCCGGGGTGTTTAAAAAAAAAACACAGACGCTACAGTGACACGTTTTTGGGAAAATTTCATGCAGATTGGTCAAACGATGTCAAAGTTATAGGTAAGTCAAAAAAATGCTTTTCCTATGGAAACTAGGCCTAACTATAACTACCTACTGGTATACCTATACAATACATATAAAATACACTTACCTGCGAAATATTTAGATTTTTTTATTGTAAAGGCATGCATTGTAAAGGCATATTCGTTGTAAAAATTTGAGGAGTAAAGATATGTATTGTAAAGACGCATGTGTTGTAAAGCCTGCGTGGTAAAGGTATCCGTGATTCCAACCGCGTTGTAAAGGCTGTTTCCCATTTTAACTATATATATATTTTAAAAAACTATATTTTTGTATGTTTTTTAATGATATTAGTGGGACACAATATTTTTTAAATATTTTTATACTTATCAATATAAATATTGGGAGATATTTTCGACATTATATTTTTGAGACAAAATATTATTGTCGTCAATATTGTTTAAAATTATTTTTTTGAGGTTTTTCATACGAAATTTTCTACGTCTTGCTGTACACATTTTTACAATTGCATTAAGATGTGGATCTGGCACAGGTTAACAATTATTTGTTTTGTCAACATTCATCTATTAAAATCGCCCAACAGTAGGGAGTGTCATGCAGAGAGTGGGCCCACCTGCTAGTACGTGTCAGTGACAATTACAGTATTGGTTTCGGGTGTGTTTGCTATCGATGGACCTGTGCTACCCCACTGCTTGTGTGTGCCTGCTCTCAGTGCGTAATGTGTCCGTTCTTGTTTGAGTGCTTTCCCAACAAACTAACATTAGAACTATAACTGCTAGTGCAGAACTTCAAACCAGTAACTATTGGGGTGGGCTAGGGGTGGAGGTGGCAGAGAGTCACCAAATTTCAGTTAGGCATGGTCTACGGTGCGGGTGGCAGTATTATCTCCTTACAATATGATTGTACAATGACATGTTCTTTCATGTAGGGGGGGTCAGAGTATGAAACAGTTCTGGTAAACTACTTGGGGGTATTTTTTAGAATTCAGATGTCATGGGCGCACTGCCTCAAATTTTACGTTAATGTGTGTATTTCAGGAATGGTGGCTATGTAGTGCGTAAAGAGCAGGCGGAAAAACACCCTTAACCGCCTAACAAGTCAGAGACTATACGAAATTGAACAGCTGTGCTCTCGCAACTACAAACAAGTGTTACACAATTCAGTACAATAAACAAGTATCAAAGAATGAAATAACAAAGAAGCAGATCCTTTGGTGTGTTTCTTGTCCCAGCAGGGTGTAGATTTAATAAATCCAGACTTGAGGAATATCAGTAAGCCGACACGTGTTTCGTCGTGTGCCGTTGAGTCAACACGACTCTTCAGGGCTTTAACTCAACTCCTGGATGTGGGTTGAGTATGGTCTGGAGGTTAAGGTAATATTCCACGTAGGTGGATTAGAGAGAGACACTGGGATTAGTAACATTCAAAATTCCTGGTAGGTAGTGGTGGAGTATCCAGTGGATTTGGAGGTAAGATCGCGTTCTAACAGCTCTGTTTCACCCTATTTGGGTGTGTCAGAGACTTCAGGGTAACGACGCTGAGTATTAGTGTATTTCAGGTGTTGACCGGGAGGGGATCCATCAGGTAGAAAACCTCGGAAAACGGGTGCGTTTTCTCGTTAGCGGTGAGCCTTGGTTCGGTATCCCTCCTCCGTTGGTTCCCGGTGGCCGTCTGTCGTGAGCGAAACAGTTCTGATTGGGTAATTTTACAATGACCACGAACGTTCAGGCATGACTCCGATGTTGGTGGGAACCTAATTGCACTGTTCCAGCCCCAAAGTTACTACATTGGATCCTTTGGGGGTGTGGGTGGGGCCTGGGGTTGGGAGTTTGCTGGTGTTTCCGTAGGGGTGGTTTTGTGTGTAAAGGTGTGCAGTAGTTGTGCCCACTCGAGAGAGATGGGATGTTTTTTTCGGGTACCCTTTACTTCCTCATCCAGCAACACCGCCTCTTCCGCGTTCCCCTATTTTTTCAAGGCTCCTATCCAGGCCACTATCGGGGGGCCTGTCGGGGCCCACCAGTGCCTAGCTATTCCCCTTTTCGCTAAGAGAATGGCAAGGGACATAAAGCAACGCTGCACTTTTTGAGTCTTCCTTTCTACGAAATACTCCCAGGGCACACGCCTCCCAGGTGGAAATGGTTGTGATGTTGGTCTTTGCTCTAAGTGTCTGGTGGACCCGGTCCCAATATGCTCTGTGAAGGATATTGAATTGTATATTTCGAAAACGTGCATTCCTGGATACCTTTTTAGGATATTCCAGGGCCACATCCCATTCTTTGTCATTCAACACCTTTCCTATTTCGCTTCCCATTTCTGACGTAACGGCTGCAGTGAGGGGAGAATGAGTTCCCGTAAAGCTTTATAGAGCCATGTAACTACGTGGCGGCCTATCCCCATATGCAGAATAGTGTGAATCACTGGGTGTGTCGGAGGCTCCCCTGTTGTCGGGTCCCAAAATCGACAGCTGCTGTCGATTAGCTGCCTGTGTGTTAAAAAGTGCCCAGGTGGGAGATTGTACTGTTCAGTCATTTGTACATACGTTTTAAGTTGGCCGTGCTCAAATAGGGGTTCTATCTCTGGGACAGCGAGGTCAGCCCAGACTTGAAGAGTGCTGGGGGTGTTGTATGCATCTTCCCTGGGGAAGCCCACCAGTGGGAGCAGGGGTGAGTATGGGGGCCTTTCCTTGGACATGTGGTGAATGTGCAAGATACAGGTGCGGGCTATGGACATCTGTAAGGGCCCTGTACATATAGGTTTGGTGCCTGGTAGTAGCATCCGGTGAATTACTGGCAATGGTGTGCGACCCTCCATGGTGACGGTTTCCCCCATGTGACGCTCCCCCGTCCAGTACGACAGCCATTGCAGCTGGGCTGTGAAGAAGTATGCCTCATCGTAGGGCGCTCCCAACCCCCCAGCCATCGTGGGAACATGTAGTTTTGACAGGGCTACCCTGTGACGACCCCCCAGATCAGCTCGGCTAGCCAGGCTAGGAGCGCTCCCCCTCTGTTTCCCTCCCTGTGAACCCTGGCTGCATACATTCAAAAATTGTATTCACAGAGATTGGTAAGCGTCTCTGCATAAAGCGCTTTTGCCGCTTCCATTTGCTCCGGAGTGGCCTCATCCTTATCCACCCATTTCGAGAGGTTCACCAGGGTGTGTTCTGCCTTGTGCAACATTTCCTCTAATGTTTTAGGTATCCCCATTACTTGTTGGATACAATGCCCCCTTGCCACAACCTTGTATGTGTCCCACTCTATCAGACGAGACGTCGCTGTGCCGGTGTTTAATGTGAAGTGTTCCTGGTTATGTTCCCCGTGGTCATGTTTAAACACTTGATCAGTGAGGCAGTCTCTCGGTAACTTCCATGTAGGTATGGGAGGGTGTGGCGGCCTCCATCTTAGGGTCAGTACGTGTGCATCATGGTCTGAAAGCACCCTCCCCAAATAATCTGTATGTTGTACTTCGGTAGCAGCGGAGCAGAGCAGAGAAATCTGTCCAAGTGTACCCGTAGGTTATGGGGAATTGAGTGGAAGGAGTATATTCTAGTGACTGGGTTGCGCATTCGCCAAACGTTAGTCAATGCCCAGTGTTTTACCCATGTCGTGAACATTTCCAGCTGTTTGAACGCTGGCGAGTATGCTGGGGGGGGTGGGGGTCGGTCTAAGGATGTGTCTAGGGTGCAATTGTAGTCGCCACCGAGAATCCACGGGGCTTGCGTGTGCTTTGTTAACAGTCCAGTGAGGCGAGTCCAAAAGGCGTGCTGTTCTACATTTAGGGCATAAATACTACCTATCAGTATTGGTTGTCCCTCCAATAGGACTTCCACCACAGCATATCGCCCTTCCTTGTCTATCTCTCTTGTTATTTCCTTGAATGGGGTACCGGGCGGATCCAGATTAGGGCCCCCCAGGCAAATGCCGCGTACGCTGTGGCACGTATGATACCTCGCCATTTCTTACGCAAGCTCTCTACTTTGGTCACCGTCAGGTATGTTTCCTACAAAAGGGCTATCTGAGCCTGCTGCCTCTTTATATAAGCATACACTGCATATCGCATACTCGCAATGTGCATTCCCCGGACATTTAACGTGATGAATTTGATGTCTGTGTTAGGAATGCGCTTGGTCAGGCAAATGTCGTCTGAATGGGGGCTGTCTGTGTGTCATCGTGCTGAGTTTTCGGGACCCCCTATTATCTAAGTGGCCACCCTCTGTGAGATTGACCCCCAGCCTACCGTGTGCTCCTGTAAGGGTTCTAGGGGACTGCTCGGTTATGGGGAGGGAACTGTAACCAGAACTGCGGGAAACATTCCCAACTAGGGGGTCTTATCACACTAGGCAATACGTCCAAACTGCACATTGCGTGCTAACTGTAATTCTTTATATTAGGAGGTGTTATTGTGTGTGTTCATTAGCTGTTCCCGTCGTGGCCGCCCGCTGCTGTGTGGTGAGTTCATGGAGCCTGGGAAGGACTTTACGTCTCATTCTACTCGCTGCCCACCAGTCTATGATGTTGCAATTGCGGGGTGTTCCGGATAGCGTCCCAATTCAACTCCATCATGGAGGCGTGCTCAGGTCGGGTGGAGTGATCCCATAGGGGGGAAGAGGGTAGAGCAGTCTACTGTTGTCCGTCATCCACTCCAAAGATTGCCCTCATATCAGTGTGTCCGCTGTCTGAAGTGTCACTGCGGTGGCGACAATGATCCGTCGCGCCAGTGCGGGCATCACTGATTTCTTCGTCTGTTGAGAACAGGTGTGGGCCTATCTCTCCATCTGAGCTGGTTCCTGTCAGCCCTGTCACCGCTGCTGCTTCTTGTAGAGCTCGCCTGCACTCCGCAATAATTTGTTCAAGATCAGGGGAGTTTTTCGTATGAGTGTCTATCTGTCGGGTTAATTGCGTTAGGGTAACTCGCTTATGTTGATGCCGCCTTCTGTTGGATGGTCGTCAACCCTGCGAGGCGCTGCGACCACCCAAGTCTCCCAGATGTTGTTCGACCCATTCGCTCGGTGCCGCAGGATCTGCAAAGAAATTTGTGGTGCCATTGTGGATGATCTTAAGGTGGGCGGGAAATAGGAGTGCGTATTGTACATTGTTCTGGCGTAAGGTGCATTTCACTGCCAAGAAAGAGGCTCGCTGGCGCTGAACATCTTGGAAGTAATCTGGGAACAGCATGATCTGTTTTTCCTCCATTCGAAGTGGACCTGCTTGTCTGGCTGCTCGAAGCACCGTGTCCCTGTCCTGATAATGTGGAAGTTTCAACAGGAATGAACGGGGTGGCGAGCCTGGAAGTGGTTTGCGCGCCGAGACCCCATGGGCTCTCTCCACATAGAAGTAGGGAGTTAAGTCCTGTTCCCGAGTGAAGTCAAAACGATCCATGTCTCTATGTAGCGAACAGGGGCGCCCCCTCCGGTAGGTTTAGGATTCGAATATTGGTCCTACGCGACCTTTCTTCCAAGTCATCTGTCTTGCTTTCCAGGGCCTTCACTCTAATTTGAAGTTCTTTTAGGGTCTCCTGGTGCACCATCAGTTGGGGTTCCACTGTTTGCAGAGTCTTCTCCCCTTGTTTTACTTTATCCGCTAGTTTTCTGTGGTCATCCCACAGCAAATTAAGATCTGTGGCCAGTTCCTCGAATGTATTCTCCATGGTCACACGAGAGTGTTCGATTGTGGCTAGGACTTGGTCCAACTTGGCTGATGTGGTATCTACATCGGGAAGCTCCCCTGTTGGTCGCGAGGTCATCGGGTTTGGGGAGGGTCTGCGTGTCACCACCAGAGTAGTTGTCACAGTGTTCGCCCGCGGCCGCCCCATGGCGCTCCGGGATCCCTGTATGCTACGATGGGGTACCTTCTGGGTTCATCTCCGGCTGTGGCCCATACTCGCGGTACCGTTCCCACACAGACGTCTCATTTGGAGATGATGACAGTTGCCAGTCCCAGTCGAGGTTACTCTACTTCTGGTGCGGAGAAGTCCCCAGGGTCAGCGAGCATCGGTCGAGACCGGCCCAGTCATCAGGGCAGGAAGGGGTGGCACCACTCCATCGGGGCGGCTCAGCTGACTCTCACTTCTGAAGATTGACTCACCAGTAGTCCGTTAGTACGCTTTGTTGTCTGGACATGTATTTTTACTGGTGTATTTTACATTTTTTCCCTGATATCCTCTGGGTGTGGGTAACTGCATGGAGCAGCACGCCCTGGGCAGGTCGTCGGCTCCCCAGGAATCCGCCTCCCCACGATCCAGTCACACAGGTCTGCGCGATGAGTTGGTATTCCAGAGGTGTGCAGTGTGGGCTCCGCTATCTCCCTTCAGGCTTCAGGCTTGTTCTCCTTGAGGGTCCTGCAGTAAGGGGAAGGCCAGGGTCAGGGCACCCCCCCGTGAACGTCCTGTGCGCACCCTGTCCTGCTATGGGGCACTCCTTCCTCTCCTCACCAGACCCAGACCTGGGCCTCCGGTCCACCATCACCGATCTCAGGCAGCAAAATGATGCTGGGGGGACCTCCAGTAGGCGCTACGGCAGTCCCCTGGGGGCGGGAGGCCTCCCGGCGTGGCAGCACGCCTCAAAGAAGCCCCCATGAGCTGGGCCCTCTCTGGAAAGGATCTCACTGTCTGTGAGGCGGGCAGGGGCCCTCCCGTCATCCACCCTGCCAATGTTCCGGTGGCCCCACGCATCTCAAGGCCTGACATCGATCGGGGGGATCCCAGCGCCGTACCTAAGGTATCCTCCTACCTCCCCATGCGGGTAGGGAGTCAGCCACCTTGGAGTAGAGCGGGTGCAGGGGTTCAGTAGCACGGACCTCTATCCGGGGAAGTCCTCACGGCACAGACACCAGCAGCGAGGTAGGTCGCACATCAGCTGGGCTACATCGGGCCCGGGCCCCATGCTGGCCATGCTCCAGTGGGGCAGAGGGGCCCTTGATGCAACAGTTTGTGTCTGTGGGGCCCGACTAGCCAAGCACTTCCCTGAATGGATCCTGCCATTCGGGAGGCAGATAGATTCCTCTCGCCGCCCTCCACGTCAGTGCCCCGTGTTCTCACGTGCCTCGACTGCCGGCGCCTATCAGAGGGCACCGATCTTTAGGCTCAGTACCACCCACGAAGGGGCAGGAAGCCTTCAGCTGTGGGGCTTTTGAGTCGCTGGGGACGTTCACTGGCGGCGGGATAAGTTCCCTCCCGGTGCCCACCATGCACTTCAGGCGTCCAGGGTCCCGCAATCCAGCGGCTCACCTGTGTCGGCGCGGCAGATCCAGGGGCCATCCACAGGATACGGGGTCTCCCTCCTTGTCGACTCTGTCCGTTAGGACTCAGTGGGCACCGCCATGTTGAGTCGGGCTCGGGAGCAGCAGGACAGTGTCGTCACTCCTGGAAGGTGCTGCCTGAGCCAATTTTCGGGGTGCCACGGTCCGCTTGTGGTCCGGGGTGGTTTCGGAGCCGTTTTATTAGTATTCCCCGGGCATTATGACTGTATAGTGGTCATATTGCGCGGGCAGCCATGCAGAGCTCTAGAGGAGTGCGTCCGCCATCTTGGATGGCTCAGCCAGCCCTTCGTCAGTATTGTGTCAATGATCAGATGAGACACCTAGGGCCTCATTTTGGCATAGTGCAGCCCAATCAGGCACCTTGCTGTGATGCCATAGGCCAAAGTGAAAGGTTTGGAATGCACCATTTTTAAGCAATACGATGCTTTTTAGGCCTTTCTGCCTTTCTGTTGCAGTTTCGCCAGCCTGGTACCAACATAGGAACCCCTTGCACATGGTGTAAGGGTACCTCATTTGCAGGCAGGATTGTTTTTTTGCAGGAAGGGGGACCTTCTGGCACAAAACAATCCAAAGAGGCATGTTTCTCTTTCTATATGTGCTGCTGAATGCAGCACACTTGGAGAAAGGAAAAGACGAGGAGAAATAAACATATTTTTCCTCCTTACGCCTCACCTAAGTAGGCATACATATTTGACGCTTCCCTAGGTTTACATTAATTTGTAAACCTAGGACAGCGTCAAATTCCATGGGTGTTGCGTGGGAAAACCCACTGCAATGCCCATGGAATGCCTCCCGGGCGCAGAGTAGGGTGGCACAGTGATTTGCGCTGCGGCTCTCATAAATAAGCCCCTTCTTTTGACCAAATCCAGAAAAGCAAAACAAATTATTATGCTTTGCTTTTAGTTTTTCCTCAAGAGGGACATATTTTCGTGTACCTTGTGATTTAGTTTAGTATTCTTGTTTAGAATATTATATATATATATATATATATATATTGTTTACCAATCCGATTCCCATGCGATAGAAGGAAGGCACTGACTCTGTGAATTTGACTCAAGAAAAATTTAATCCGACATGCTGCACAGACGCGTTTCGGCGGAAGCCTCCGCCTTGCTCACTTACTCTGCTGTGAATGACATATGCATATATAACATTTAACATGATGACACATCAAGAACAGACCCTACATCATGATAGGCTATTCGTTGTCATAGTTACCAATGAGTCATAGTTATACACACCTTAACATAGACATAGAAGATTCAGTAGTTTTTTTTGCCAGTTTCTCTGTCCCAAGTATAACCTTAAAATAAACCATTACACAAACGGCATGATAATACTCAGTAAATCATAAAGCCATTAACATCTTGCTGCTCTGATATGGTCCAAAGCATCTAGACATGTGAGGTGTAGTACCACGTGTCATACGTTTCTGCCATAGTTGCCGTGACTCCGTGCTATTGCTATACAATAAAAGTCATTGTGCAATTCATACAATCCTGCGGGTCATGCGATCTCCTATGATGCAACATTAAATATATCACTTTTCAATTCTAGTGTTTGCTAGATGCTATGATGCAAAATTAAATATATCACTTTTCAATTCTAGTGTTTGCTAGACATACCATCGTCTCCAAGTGGAGTAAGGTGTTTATCTACATATATACAGTGCTGTTATTGTCTACACTTTTCTGGTCTATTGGTCATCAGTTGGTAACATAAATGGCGTAAAATACAATCCCATTGTTGATTCTGTGTCATACATGTTATAAAACAAAAATTACACACAAATTGCAACTAAATAATAAAGTTTTACAATTAATTCTAAAGTGCAGAGTTAAAAAATTGAATGGGTTTTTTAGACCGGGAGTGGTCCTGCTCTGGATTACAAGTGGACAGTTAAGGCTTCGTCTGAATTCAATCCATTAGGTATTTTTGAATTTAGCAAGATAATGTATCTTGATTCCAGACGTCTTAAGGCTTGTCTGCGGTTCCCTCCCCTTGGGTTTTTAGGGACACTGTCTATGACATAGTAGGAGATATGCTTGATGTTCCCATCATGCTGTGTGTTTATGTGTCTGGCCACCGGATAAGTTGGGTCATTGTTCGTGATGGCACCCAAATGTTGCAGTATTCTAACATGAGCTTGATGGATAGTGCTCCCAACATAGCGTTTCCCACAACTGCAGACCAGAACATATACGGCGTACTCGGTTTTACATGAGTAGCCGCCCCTGATGGTATAGGGTTTACTCCTGAATGGTACAATGACCTCTTTTGTGTTTAAACCTTGTTTACAGGCTTTGCACTTAGTGCATTTCTTAAAGCCTTTTAGCGGTGGGGGCCAAGTGGCAGGTTTCTTCAGTGTAGGTGAATTGCACACTAATTGGATGTGCATGGATTTTGCCTTTCTAAATGTTAAACTAGGTCTGTTGCCATTCAGATGTCCTATTACTGAGTCATTTTTAATCAGTGGCCAGTGTTTTTGTAAAATTCTCCTGACCTGATTATGGTACATGTTGTATCCAGTTATCATCCTAGGGGGGGTTCCCTGTCACCTTGGTTGATGCGTGTTTATTCTCCAAGTCCTTGGAGAATAGCAAATCCTTCCTATTCTTGGTTTTACATTTGATATCTGCTTTCTTTAGGGTTTGTGATTTATACCCCCTTCTACTCAATCTCTCAAACAAGTCTGTCTTGGCTTTGGTAACGCCTTCCTCTGTGCTACAATTGCGTGTCATACGTAGACATTCGGCGTAGGAGATAGACTCTTTGAGTTTGGTTGGGTGGAAACTCTGTGCATGAAGCACCGCATTGCCTGCTGTTTCTTTCCTGTAGGTTCTGGTTTGTATCTTACCTTCCTCTACATAGATTTCTATGTCTAGAAATTGAGCATTTCCTTGCTGGTAGTGCAAGTGAATCTCAAGTTAAGGCTATTTTCATTTAGGTCTTTGGCAAACAACTCTGCACTTTCAATTGTACCTCTCCATAGGATGAAGATGTCGTCTATGTAGCGTTTATATAACACCACATTTTCGGACATGTTTGCAGCGTGTTTAATGGCCAATACCTGCTCCTCCCACTATATATATATTATGTTTATAACTAAACAATGTGTTTATCCATCCACTTCAAATAAAATTAGCATGGGAAAGGCACTACAGTTTTCTCTTGTCTCAGTTTTCAGATTTGAATGGCATGGACTCTGGTCTACTGCCCAGAAAGTGGAGTAGAGCAGCAAACTAATCAGTGGAGCATCTGCAAAACAAATTGCTGAAGACATGGTCAGATGACTAGGGTCAGCAAACTAAAACCAACTCTCCTTTCACATGGTGCGATAGGAACATTTTTTAGGCATAACAATAACGTGTACGAGACTTTTTCCTTTGGCATTCTCTTCCTTTTTCTTATTTTTCAATTTGACCTTGAAGCAGACTGTCTGAGATTCACAAAACCCCTGAAAACGCACCTGTTTCAATAGGCTTCTGGCGTTTACCACAGTATACTGTTGTGTTATTCGCAAGTAGACTTCTGAGAATCCAGTGATGCCTTGTGTACATTCCTATCTCTCCCCACATGAGCATGCTTTGAAGCAGCCTCGGGGCAGAGTGGAGGCTCTAAGGAAACATACATTAAAACAAATATATGTAGTAAAGTAGTTGTTATGTGGAGCCTTCCCTTTCGAGAAAGCAAGAAAAGGTATCTTTATTTATTATTCCCATATATGAGCAACACTTTTCAAATTGGGATCAGTGTAACCTGGGTTTAAATTTGATTCAAATCAATACTCCACAACATTAATGTCAGCAAGATGAGCATTTATTTTTTTAGTAGCTGAAATAAAGTTGTCTACCCAGCTGAGCATACTCATTTCACAGGTGTAAAAACAGCCTGGACAAAGTTACTTTTCGCACTTGTTCAAAATATTAGAAGTCAAGTATAGATATGCATCAAGAGGAACAAACTCTGGTTCCTCTTTATGTTTTCTAGCTTTGACATAGATTCATTTTTTTTGTTAGGGCTACAAAGGCCTGAAAATGGTACAAGAAAATGGTACAAGAAAATGGTACATGGCGACACACATTACTATTCATAACCATTAAATTGTTTTGAAACGCTGTGTAATCAGCTCACTTGACAAATATCCCTATCATGTCATTTTATGATAAAACAGGAGTTAAAGTAGACTGAAAAAGTGCAGCAAAATGTGAGGGAACTGAAATTGCATGAAATGCGTTAACGCGCTATGCTGTTTTCTATAAACATGAACATAAAATGTTTTCTAGTGCTTAAAACTGGCTGTTTCTATGCGGTATTGAGGGCGTCCTCTCTCTTCTTCAGGTTCAGCATAGACAGCTGTCACAAGAACAGACCCCCTTGCCCTCCCTTTTCTCTCTTTACCCGCTTCAGTACCCCGCCCCGACTGTCATTTTACACTTGACTTCACTCTTGCCCATTGTACACCCGCCACTCCCCAATTCTGTTGTATTGTGATTCAAACAAGTTACAAATGGTCAGGCTATGTGAAGTTAAATGCAGCCACGTCGCCCATATTTTTTCAACAATCTGCCATTTTGTAAAAAAGAAAAAATGTATTGTGCCACCAGCCAGAGGGCCTATTGTTAGCTATGGGAACAGCCATTTCATTTGAAGTCTCTTTGTGGGAAGCACAGAGTCACCGACTTCGTGGCCTAATTGCTAATTCATATATATGCGTTTCATTCATTTCCCAGGTTCTAGAGTTTCTCGAGTGAAAAAAAATCTCATCTTAATGCATATAACAATAAAGGACATTAAATATTTGAAATGAACCAAGGCGAATCTCAGAGGTTTTTATGAATTGTTGACTGTTCTATACACTAAAGTTAGTAGCTTGAATCCAGATCGCGAAAAACATTATAGTTAGAAGACCTTTAAATAATCGAGTGTTTTATGTCTTCCATGAGAGACCAGGAAAAGTTGGTAATAATTACTCCCACGATAAAAATAAAAAATTCTGCAGTTTGGTATTTATTTGTTGATAATTGTTACTATTATGAATTTACCTCTTCACAACTGAGCAACCAATACAGATTGCTGTGCTTTCTACACCAAAATCCCTTTTCTACATGTCCTGGTAATTACTAGGCATTTTCTCTGATATGTATCAGCAGCTTTGATCTACCAACAGGTACCTTGGGACAATTGCTGGGTGCAGACGTCATGCACACAGGCATTACAAAGGGGAGAAAACGCGGCACAGTACATGATTCTGACCCCTTAGCAAGCAAAGGTTTGTGCAGTAGAATTATATTGTAATCAGCGCCCAAGCATTCTCCACAATGGCTACGTAGTGAGTGATTGGCATTGAAACAGGCTACTGTAAATACTGTCATTTTAGCCTTTCTGTATCTCTGTGTTGCTAACTGCTTTGTGATCACTGATGTTTTACATGTAAGGCCTAATTTAGACAAGGGTGGTAATGAAAATGTGTCATGGAAACAGTTCCCAAATGAATGTTAAACTACCATAACTGGACTGATGGCCAACTGTGTACAGGCAATTGTGCCAACCAGTCATTTTTTCTGGAGTTTTATATAGCGCGAACTAGACCCGAAGGTATCAGAGCGTTTTACATGAGCACCAGTTGAGTTACAGACAGACACATTCATTTTGTTAGGCACTGGGAGATTGCCCAGAATCACAGGAATTTGAGAGTCCCTGCTGAGATTTGAACCCGGTGCCCCGCTTCAAGGTCTGTAGCCCAGTAGCAGGCGGAATGGCTCACGGGTGGTGGGGCAGGGGCGGATGTCAAGTCAAGTCAAGTCAAGTCAAGTAAAGATTTGTATAGCTCACTACTCACCCAGAGGGTCTCAAGGCGCTTGAGGGGAGGGAGTCGCTACCTATTAAATAGCCAAGTTTTGAGTTGTTTTCTGAAGGAGAGGTGGTTCTGTGTGAGGCGGAGGTGGGTGGGGAGATAATTCCAGGTTTTGGCCGCTAAGTAGGAGAATGATCTTCCTCCCATGGTGGCTCTTCGAATGCGTGGAATCACAGCGAGGGCTTGATTGGATGATCGTAGTTGGCGGGTGGGGGTGTAGAATGTCAGGCGTGTGTTGAGGTATTTGGGTCCTAGGTCGTAGAGGGCTTTGTGTGCGTGGGTGAGGAGGCCGAACGTTATTCTCTTGTTGACGGGGAGCCAGTGAAGGTCTCTCAGGTTATCGGATATGTGATTGTGGCGGGGTATGTCTAGGATGAGTCGGGCGGAGGCGCTCTGAATGCGTTGGAGTTTTTTCTGTAATTTGTCTGTGGTTCCGGTGTAGAGGGTGTTTCCATAGTCCAGCCGGCTTGTGACACGTGCTTGGGTGACCGTCTTTCTTGTTTCAGTGGGGATCCATCTGAAGATCTTTCTGAGCATACCTAAGATGTTAAAACATGATGATGAGATGGCGTTGACTTGTCTGGTCATCTAGAGGGAGGAGTCTAGAATGAATCCCAGGTTGCGAGCATGGTCCGTTGGTATGGGTGTGCTGCCCAGGGCCGGTGGCCACCATGAGTCGTCCCATCCAGGGGGGATGATCCTAGGATGAGGACTTCGGTCGTGTCTGAATTCAGTTTTAAGCGGCTGTTCTTCATCCACTCGGCTATGTCTTTCATCCCTTCGTGTAGGTTGGTTTTGGCAGTGTTTGGGTCTTTGGTGAGGGAGAGGATCAGCTGTGTGTCGTCAGCATAGGAGATGATGTTGAGGTTGTGCTGGTGTGCGATGGATGCGAGGGGGCTCATGTAGACGTTGAAGAGGGTGGGGCTGAGCGATGATCCTTGTGGTACGCCGCAGATGACTTCGGTGGCCTCTGATCTGAAAGGGGGGAGGCGGACTTTGGGTTCTTCCGGCTAGGAACGAGATGATCCAATCCAGTGCTTTTCCTTGTATCCTAATGTTGCTGAGGCGTTGTACAAGGGTGCTATGACAGACCGTGTCAAATGCTGCGGAGATGTCCAGGAGGATGAGGGCAGCTGTTTCCCCGTTGTCGAGTAGTGTTCGGATGTCGTCTGTGGCTGCCATGAGGGCGGTTTCGGTGCTGTGTTTGGCTCGGAAGCCGGACTGTGAGGGGTCGAGGGAGTTGTTAGATTCGAGGAAGGCGGCAAGCTGACTGTTGACGGTCTTCTCTATTACTTTGGCAGGAAAAGGGAGGAGCGAGATGGGGCGGTAGTTCTTAAGTTCGGTGGGGTCTGCTGTAGGTTTCTTCAGGAGGGCATTGAGTTCGGCATGTTTCCAGCTTTCCGGGAAGGTGCCGGTGTTGAGGGAGCAGTTGATGATATCCCTGAGATCGGGTGCGATGATGGAGTTGGCCTTGTTAAAGATGTGGTGGGGGCATGGGTCGGTTGGTGATCCGGAGTGAATGGAGTTCATCAAGCGGATGGTGTCTTCGGTGCTGATTGGGTTCCAGGCGCAAAGGGTGGTGGTTGGGGGCTTCAGTTCGGTGGTAAGGGGGGTGGACTGGTCGCCGAAGCTATTATGTAAGTCAGCGATTTTGCTGTGGAAGAACAAGGCTAGAGAGTCGCAGAGGTCTTGAGAGGGAGTGATGTCGTTGGTGCCGGCGTTGGGGTTGGTAAGCTCTTTGACGATGCTGAAGAGTTCCTTGCTGTTGTGGTCGTTGTTGTCGAGTCGATCCTTGAATGCTGATTTCTTGGTGGATCGGATCAGCTGGTGGTGTTTACGGGTGGCGTCCTTGAGGGCGGTCATGTTGTTTGTGGTTGGGTTTTTTCTCCAGGCTTTCTCGAGGGAGCGGCAGTTCTTTTTGGAGTTCTTGAGGTCGTCATTGAACCAGGAGGCTTTTTTGCTACCTGGCTTGTTGTGATGGTTTTTCAAGGGTGCTAGTTTGTCAGCGCAGTGGGTGATCCATTGTGCGAGATTGATGGCTGCTTGATTTGTGTCCGATGATTTTGCGGGAGGGTTTTGGTTTAGCAATTTGGTGAGCTGGTCGGTGGTAATTTTGTTCCAGTTTCTGCGGGGGACTTGTTGTGGGTGGTGGTGGGTCGTGGTCTTTCTGAAGTTGAAGTGGACACAGGTGTGGTCCATCCAGTGGAGTCCTGTGGCGTGATTGAAGGAGACTTGTTTGCTGGAGGAGAAGATTGGGTCGAGCGTGTGTCCGGCGTAGTGGGTGGGGGTGTTTACCAGTTGTGTGAGTCCGATATTGGTGAGGTTGTCCAGAAGGGTGGTGGTGTTGCAGTCGTTGTTCTTTTCCAGGTGGAAGTTGAGGTCCCCTAGGAGAATGTAGTCCTCGGAGGGGAGGGCGTGTGGGCTGATAAAGTCAGTGATGTCTTCGCTGAATTGTGTGCGGGGTCCTGGTGGTCTGTAGATGAGGGTGGCTCTAAGTGTGGTCTTGGGGTCGGTGTGTATCTGGAAGTGAAGGTGTTCGGCGGCTGTGAGGGTGTTGTTGGAGCTGGTTGTGATGCGGATAGTGTTCTTGTGGACGATGGCGATGCCTCCTCCTGTTTGGTTGATGCGGTCCTTTCGGATGATCTTGTAACCGTCGGGATGGCTATGGCGATGTTGGGGGCAGATAAGGTGTTCATCCAGGTTTCTGTAAGAAAGGCGACGTCCGGCGTTGTGGTGTCTAGTAGGTTCCATAGTTCAATGGCGTGTCTGTGGACCGAGCGGGTGTTGAGCAGGATGCACTTCAGGTGGTTATTGTTGTAGCTCTGTTTGGCGTTTATGGATGTAGTGTGGGTACTGATGCAGCAGAACTTGCAGGATTGGCAGGTGAAGGGTCCATGGGTGCGTCCTGGGGCGGCTTGGTGGCAGTCGGGGAGACGGCCAGTGTTAAGTGCAGAGAGGGTTGCGGCGTCGTATGTTAGGCGGGTGGAGTGGATTTTGCAGGGGCCAGGGGCTCTGGCGCTGGGCGCGGTCCAGGTGCGGACGGGCGTAGACGGGCTTACCTTTGGCGCGCCTTCGGCACGCAAGGGGCGCGCCCGCTGCACGTGAACGCTGCACGTACGTGCAGCTGTCATAAGTGGAGAGTGGAGGGGGCAAAGCGAGGGAGGAGCAGCTGGGAGGTGGGAGCGGGGAGGCGAGTGGGGAGGGGATCGGGCTACAAGGCACAACAAAATGGCAGCAGAGAGTGAAAATGAAACTATGCAGGACAGGGTCGGGCAGTGAGGCACAATCTAGAACAGAAAATATTTAAATCAACAGGGCAATGGCACAGAATGTAGTGGGGAGGGGATCGGGCTACAAGGCACAACAAAACGGGATCGGGGCAGTGAGGCACAACAAAACGTAATCGGGGCTGTGAGGTACGATCTTGCACAGATACAAAATTTATCAGCAATGGCAAGACGAGATGAACAAATACGATACCAATGGCAAGACGAGATGAACAAATACGATACCACACACAGCGATGCAGATCGGAGAGGGAGCGGGTGGAGCGACCGGGTGCTGACAGGGTCAGGTCGGTCACAGTTCTTGCTCACACGGGTCTTCCCTTATGTTGCTAGTGGGAGGGAGGAGCAGCTGGGAGGCGGGAACTGGGTGGCGAGTGGGGAGGGGATCGGGCTACAAGGCACAACAAAATGGCAGCAGAGAGTGAAAATGAAACTATACAGGACGGGGTCGGGGCAGTGAGGCACAATCTGGCACAGAAAATATTTAAATCAACAGGGCAATGGCACAGAATGCAGTGGGGAGGGGATCGGGCTACAAGGCACAACAAAATGGGATCCGGGCAGTGAGGCACAACAAAACGTAATCTGGGCTGTGAGGCACGATCTTGCACAGATAAAAAATGTATCAGCAATGGCAGGACGAGATGAACAAATACGATACCAATGGCAGGACGAGATGAACAAATACTATACCACACACAGCGATGCAGATCGGAGAGGGAGCGGGTGCAAGGTAGCTTTAGAGCAAAATAAAATGACAAACTTACCTTACTGCCGTTCCCGCTGCCGGGTCTCTGCTCCTTGCTCCTGCTCTCTCCTCATGGTGTGGGACAGGAAAACAGTAACAACAGCAAGGCTCCCCCTACCAATCACAATGCTGCAATGCAGTGATATGATTGGTAGGCACCCCGGCTCCCCTGACCAATCTCAACCTTATAGCATTGTGATTGATTTTGAGCGTTGCAGTGGGACTCTCCACCAGGGAATGGGAGCCTGGGCTTGTGCATGGAGAAGGGGTAAGTGCGCATGACTGGTTTGGGAGACCGGAGGGGGCCGACCAAACAGTCACTGCACACTTTTAGGAGTGGGGAAACCCCTCCTTTCTGCCCCACTCCGTCTGAGCATTACAGCACAGTCCACCCGCCCACATAAGTAGGAAACGAAGGAAACGTAAAATGATAATAACTAAAAGTTATTATCATGTTATGTTCCCTTTTCTCACACTGCTCAAAGCAGTGGGGCGACGCTCTTTCGCCATAGGAGAGGGGCCGCTCCTGCTCTAGCTGTTAGGCCATGTCAGGCTTATTAAGCAACACATGTTTCAGCATAGATCCAGGGTTTGGCTGTGGATGGCTGGATAAGCTGGCTGGGTGGTTCCATTATCTAATACTACATGAGTGAGGGAAGGGCCAAGTCAACTCTGCCAATCTATTTGGTTTGACTTTGTTTGTTTGAGTTCATAGACTTTTCCATCATCTTAGCAAGGAAAGGGAGTCTGAAAATGAATTGGTAGTTATTTGCATCAGTTGTCCAGGTTAGGCTTTTTTTAAAGTGAAAGAACTGATGCTAACTTCCATATAGTAGGAAAGATGCCTGAGGAGAACATTTGGTTGAAGATGGTTAAGGATGATTCTCAATGGCATTCGATACTAGATGAATTATCTTAGGGGTGCAAGGGTCGAGAGGGGAACCAGACGTAGCTTGAAGAGGCAAGTTTTTAATTTGGTCTATGGTGAGATGTGAAAAGGATGATAGAGTAGGGGTGTTGATATAGTTTGCTGCTGTGTCTGAAACACCGTCTGCAGTGAGATTTGAAGACTTCAAGCCTTGGGTCAAAGATTGCCCCGAAAAGTGAATGCTAATGAAGTTACTGTAAACTTCCTTGATTTTGTCCTGGAAAAAAATTGCCAAAAAGTTACAACACTCTTGACAGACATTTGTGTTTATAAATTCTAAAGGTTTGGTAATTTTTTTCAATGTGGCAAACAGTTTTTTGGATGAGCTTTTTGAGGCTTCAATTGATGTGAGTTAAATGCGTATTTTCCCCCTGAGAATTGACGCTTTATAGCTTACCAAGGACTGTTTATATGATTCTCTTTCCATGGAGCCACAGTGAAGTCTCCATTTCCTCTCCAGTCGGCGGAAAGTTTGTTTTTGAAGCCTAAGGCTCTCAGAAAACCAAGGTTCTGAGGGTTAAGATCTCCAGTTTAAATATTTTTTGACTGGTGCTATACTATTAGAGATATGGTAAGTCGCATCAGTTTTACTGAGGCCGTGGGGTTTCAGAGTACAACCATGGTGTAAAAAAGAATTCATGTGTCAAAAGTGCTTCAAATGGAAGGTCTTAAGGCCATTGGTGGTGTCTTTAGATTTGTAGACATTTCACTCTTGACGCTGGTGTTTGCCCCTTGGTGACTGCTGTTTGTGATGGGGAGTGTCCCGCTGTACCTCCACTTCCCCCTTCACTCTTCGCATGAGCATTTCACTACCTCCAACAGCAGCAACATTTAAATAGGCGCTGCAGTCCAGACTGCGTAAAGTCCTTTGCCACAAGAAATGCAGCAGAAATTTTCCATGCCATGACTTTAAACCTAAAGCAAGCCCTGTGCATCAGTATTCCCGAGCCCATCTCATTAGAAATAATGTAGCTCAGATGTATCATCACATAACAGCTAATGTGAGCCACAGGGAATTTAGTTTCACTTTTTTCCACGTGTGAGATTGTATGTTAACAGTCTGCCTGTGCTATAACATGATAATTCTTTTTGAATACAATTAAAAACTGTGTTTAAATGTGTTGTAATTTGCTGTTATCATAGAAAGTATTGTATCTATTTTCCTGTGTTCTGCTACTATAATTTAGTAGTCATACAAAAACAACACAACTAAAAGAGAATTAAATTAGTTGACAAGCTGTTCTATATCTGTTAGCATAACCCCATTATAGACTTATTGTCTTAGCAAAGATAAGTGTGACTGTTTTTGGGTTACAGTAATGCACAACATAAAATACACAGTATTAAGCTTTAACACTTTTACATAGTAGTAGGAAATCCACCTTTTCTGCATGGTCACACAATATACATATTTTTTGGGTGGACCCTATACTTTTGGAAGCCCTATAACTCTATACACCTTAACTCTGCTAATCAGTGGTAAAGAAGTTAAATATATCCATTAGGAATATGCCAATTTCACCATATTTAAAGGGGGGGGGGGCACAAGCAACCCAAAGGTCCCTAGTATATAGTGCCAGAATTAACCCAGGGCCTGGAAAATAAAATCCACTAGTTGACTGTAGCAGCTATTGTGCCGTCCACTACAGTGGTAGTGCAAACATGGCTTTGGGCCGATAGATGTAAAAACTGCTTACTAGCTTTTAAAGTAAACCCTTCTGATTGGTCAAAATCTCCCTTTTAAGTATTGTCAAGTCACCGCTTATAGTCATTGTAGCTGGCAAGGCAGGGTGTATTCAAATGTAGGACATGTAGAAATGTAAGGTTAACACGCTCTTACAGTGACAAGTCACTATAGGTATGTTGGCTGGTCCATAGAGAAAACCAGAGCACAGATTAATATCCTAGCACTGTATCTTTGTAATGAGAATAGCTAGAAAAAATCATTAAACAGCTAAATGGCAAATCCTGCATGTGTGTCAAGCCTGCTTTTCTGTGTGGCTTGCACTCCATCGCAATTTCTCTTTAAGACCACAGCAACATGAGCATTTTTTCATTTGCGGAATCCACCTGGACCATTTCTGACAATTGTTCTGACAATAGTCTTTACTTCTCCTTCTGACCATGGGAATACTTTATAAAAAAATGAATCTGATTGATATGTGCATGACCTTCTCCAACTTGAACTTTGGAAAGTTTTTATTTACTTCAAGATTAGCTACAAACTTGAGGTTGCTAACATTTTCCCCCAAATTCAAATCCCGCACCAACTGCATTGAAAAAGCCTCAGGCCTGTGTGCCGCCCAAAGGGCGAAACATCTGTTGACTGACCCATGTCATTTAAGTTCTTGTTGCAGCAGCAAGTATACTATCGGGGATGTTCCTATAATAAATATTTGCAATGAAATAATATATAATTCCCCAATATTCTAAAAATGAACACTAGAGATTTAGCACTAATATTCTGTATACTAACACATTCTCTACCCTACAATTGCCTACAAGAAGATCAGAGGAGGATTGAACCTGCTGCCTGTGACCTGAGAAAAACCCTGAAGGACCGGCTCTCTCTTGTACCCAAGATAAAGAAGCAGACTTCAATGGTTGCAAAGCTGACCTCCAGTGCAAGCTACAGAAAAAACAACATGTTACAAGAATACTTTCCTGCAACTGCCCTGCTGATCAGAAGTACCTGGACTGAATTCAGCTTTTAGCCTCTGCCTGATCTCCTGCGGGTTTCTACGTGTCTCCCCTGAGGCCATGGGGGCCATTGGAAATGTATATGTGTAGTGGAATGAGATTTAAAGGACTAAGGCAGAAGGTAAAACTCTTGACCAGGATGAAATTGGTTAGTACATCGAACCCGCAGTCCATCAAGGCCATCCTCTAATTGCACATATACTCCACTCTACATCGACTATTGTTTAACATTGACCTTTGTGTTTCCTGCCCTTATTCAACTTAAATCTTAAAAAAACATATTTCTGTATTCCCGTTATTGTATTGTTGTCATTTTGGTGTCATCTTGTTTATTAAATTTGTGCTCTATTTTCCTAATTCAGTTTGCTATTATTATTGTTTCACATTTTGATTTCATTACTGAGTTAGTACAGCATAAATACTTTAAACATTGTCCAATAGTAAGCCTCTCCAATTTTTACTGTAGCTACCAGGGGATTGTGCTTAGGTTAATTTAGTGTAGGTACACCCTGACAAGGGTTGGAATTATTCCTCCTTGTGGTAAATAGTCACCCAGTCCAATCAATTACCCAATTTCTTACAATACTAATATATATTAACTTCATCTAGTTCTCACAAGGTCTCAACAGTTACTAAATCCACATCATATTCCAAATAACATATGCAAATTTCACTTTGACATCACATACAAAAAAATTGCCAATATTCAGTAGCCTGGTGTGTAAAAGAAGTGTGCCCTTACTCCTTCCATATCAGTTAAGAAAGTGTTTAGGATGAGGTACAGGTTAAAAGTGCTTATGATTTTAATTTTTTAATCATCTGAAAGTGCTGCTCCATGAATCTAAAATCAGAACCTTTATGTTTTTGTGAACATTTCAAGCCTAGGCAAGTTATATCTGTGAAAGTGTGAGAGAAAAAGCAATGTGGCTTATGAGTTTGGGATTGTATATGAAGCCATTTCCAAATGATAGTAATACTATCACACCAACAACAACAAAAAAGTTTGCAAATGGAAAAATTTCATGTTAGTTGCACAGAAGCGAATGACCTAGCATATTCACCCCAAGATCAGACTGTATGGTGCTTCTGAAGATTCAGAACAACAAAGCGATACCCAGGCTTCTACAATCCTAAAACTTAAACAGGAATGATTCAACCATTAGGAAAAGACTGAAACCCCATTTTCTGCCACAGAACACTGCTGCATGTGTTAGGTTTGCAAAACTGCTCCTTAAGGAACAACAAGATTTCTATAAAAATGTTCTCTGAACACATGAAACCCAGACTCACTGGTAGCGTTTAGATTACAGGCCCTGAGTAGATGGTATACCACTTTACCAGGGACCTATAGGTAAACTAAATGTGCCAACCAGGTATATATCAATTTCACCATGTTTAGGGGAGAAGCACGTGCAATTTAGCACTGGTTAGCAGTAGTAAAGTGCTCGGAGTCCTAGGGACAATAAAAAGATACAGAAAAAAGTGGAGGTAAGGAGGAAAAAGGTTTTGGGGAAGACTACCTTAAGGATGACAGGTCTAACAAACATGTTTGACAAAAACCCCAAAATGCAAATTAAAAGAACCTAAAGCTGTAAACCTGCAGCACCAGCCCCAGAGAAGGGGCTGAAGGGATCCTGTGACGCCCGTAATTGGTGCCGGAGCGCACCAAAAAGTACTGAGGCTTCCCCCTGCATAGGGCACCCTAAACCTGCAACACAAGCCCCGGAGGAGTGGCTAAATGATCCTGTGACGCCCATAATTGGCGCCACAGCACCACAAAAAGCATGGAGGCTTCCTGCTGCATGGGACAAAATCTGCAACACCAGCCCCGGAGGAGAGGCTGAAGGGATCCATGACACCCGTGATTGGCACCGGGATGCCACAAAAAACCCTGGGGCTTCCCACTGCACATGCGTGCCAGGGCACAGACCAGGCCAAGACGGGCCTGTCTTAGTCCATCATAGGAAAAGGCTGGGCTGGCCAACCCTTCTGAGACCTGCCCTTGGGTATTGCTGGCGCTTTGACATAGGGCACCCAAGCCTACTCCTTCTCCTTTTGTCCCTCTGTGTGCATTTGCTTGGAAGCCTGAGGTCCCTTGACTTTCCCTAAACTTGACCTGTGCTGTTTTGTTATAGCTGTATTCAAGCATGGGCAAAAGAAAGGGAACTCCTGATGCAACTAGTGCGCTACCACCACTTCCTACTCATTCTACAATTCACAAATTAAATAAGACAGGCAGAGCGACGCCTCTCCCTTACATCTGAAGAGCTTACCCTTGCGGCTCCCCTGCAACAGTCTAGTACTCACAATTCTCCAGAACTTGTCCAGTTGAGTACACCTAGTGCCTTGGTCCTATGCCCGCCTGTCGGCTTAAACGGATATGCCCTATCAGGGACGAGAGGGTTACCTGCTAATGACAGGTTGTACTGCCCAGAGGGGGTGCCCACAGAAAAAGGACAGGGAAAATAGTGTATTGTCATTGAGCATAGTCCTAGTGGCATGGTGGTTAGCGAGCAACATCGAGAGTCCAACTCAGAGAATAGCCCAAAACCAAAGTGCAGAAGGAAATACGCTAAAAATAGACTTATCGCTGCTTAAGTTAAAATGGCCCCCCGAAAATAGGCCCTGTAACGTAGAGGAAGATGTGCCAGTATCTGCAGCTGCTGAGAAGATCTGTGTCCACCTTAGAAGCCGCTTAGGCGAGCTATTGGAAGTGAAATTGTATCCAATTGTTGATCGCCTGGCCCCATTGGTAGCCAAAATAGAAATGCTATCAGCCCCAAGGGTACCCACTTGTTCTCCGGAAACCCTATTTCCCCAATCAACTACTCTTCCAATCATAGGGGTGGAGGGGCAAATGACAACCAAGTCATTCAAGCTGACTTCGGCCCAGCTCCTATCAGAAACACCAGGAACAACGAAGCACACGCCACTAGGGATAAACAAGCTGTCCAATTACCAACAACATGTGACTCCAGCATGGACACACTTCCTGTGATTGACTGACCTCCTGCATCTGCTCCCTGTGTTATCGTTTTGAGAAACAATCCCAGACTTACAGTTGGCAACCTAGAGACTACAAGGGGCCTCATGAACAAACTATTCATTGGTTGAAAATTAATGTGTCTGGCCACTGGGACATATCTAAAGAGATATTACTGGCAATATGTGTGGGAGGGGTTGGAAAATTGGGAAAAGGGTACAAGGGTGATGATATTGTGGTTTACATCCGCAACCCTCTGGTTGGAATGGAAATCCTGAGAATAGCTAGCGCTAGACTGGTTAAAAAGAGCTCCGTCAAGATTCTGCCACTTGGGTATTTCTGTAGGCACTTTTCCACCTCTCGCCGTGACCTGGATTGGTCAGCTGTTACAAAGAGCCTTCCCCCGAGGCCTCCCTCGGGTCCTCCCCAGTTGATTGTACTGCTTGAGAACAGATACACAGTCTTGGGTGAGCTGGAGGATAATGAATGACGGTCAAGTGAGGAGTGTGAATGCCTGGAGGAGGGTGGTGTATTCCCTAGGCATTTCCCTGCTGGACAATCGACTATCTATGCAACCCAAATGAATACCCCAAAAGGCCCAGAAGCGTTTGCTTTAATGGTAGAAGGTGGTTTAAAACACGTTTCTATAACATATTTAAACCGGAATGTGGCAGGACTAGCTACCAAAGTCACAATTGAAGATTGGCAAACTTTTCTCCTGAGGTATGATATAGTTTTTATGCAGGAAACATGGGACGAGAAAAAGAGATAGACTTTGATGATTTTACTTGTTTTAGTCTGCCAGCAACACTGTCTGCAGTGGGAAGAGCCAAAGGGGGGTTGACAGCTTGGTTCAAACATTGGCTGTTCTGTCTTTCCCCTCTTTTTGGAGCAGGGGGAGGTGCAAGAACCACATTTTTGAGAATTATATGTTGAACGTTCATAACAATAACTTCTCCAGTAAGGACGATTGTAATTACCAGAGCCTGTTTGGGGTAATTGATATATTGGTGAAAAAAAATAGGCTCAGGCAGAACGACCCCTCAATCTGTTAGTGGCAGGGGATTTTAACACCAAACTGGGGTACCTACCATCCCTATCTCCAACTATTTCAGTACCCTTCACCTGTGAAGCAGCTTGCAACACGATGGACACTAAGGGGCGGGTCTATTTCACTTACTGGCCGAACTGGGACTGGTAAATAAGATCGCTAACCCCACTGGCTGTGTTATTCCTACTTTAACAAGGAGGGGAGCAGGGAGCATTACACACTATATCTTCACTTCTAGGAATATGTCTTCAATCACTAAAAATATTGAGGTCCTAGCCCAGATATAAAGCGATCAGAATCCAATCGTTGTGCAAACACTGACCCCATTTAGGAACCACAAGCCCAAGCGACAATCGCCCCAGGTCCTAAACAAAAAGGATAAGGGCGCATATTGGTCTGGCGTACTGCAAACTTGAATTACATCATGTCCCTGGTAGTCTGCAACAGCACAACTTAAGTGGACAGTTGTAATTTGGCTAGCTGCAACCCCGTGATTATCCTAACCCATTTCACTAACCTTCTGTTGTGGATGAATGAGAAGCAGACTAGGTCTACTGCACAGCCACGTCACCAAGTAAAATCATGGTTTGACAAAAAATGTAGATCAGCTAATGTTTCCCTATGTAGGGCTTTAAAGCAATCCCCCAGAGATCAGAGTGGCATTATACCCAGCAGGAAAATTTACCAGCAAGCAGTAAAGAGAAGGAAACAGGCCATAAAGGAGGAGAAGTGAGAATCCATTGTTAGTGCTTGCCATCCAAAATACCCACAAGTCTTTTGGAAAGCTGTGCATTCTGTTTTATCTCCTTATTCACAGTAAGACAAAGTAACGGTTCATATCTCGGGGAGGCCTGGCTGGGGCATTGTTATGGGATGTACTCCTCTGACGACGGGGCTGTTAAAATACTGCAGCCACTGGTCCCACTAGGTGTAAACCTGGAGTTCAGAGAGGATGAGGTTCGGAAAGTGATTGCTGATAGCAGGTGTTAAAAGGCTCCCTGACCGGATGGTGTCCCGCTTGATCTGTTTAGGGAGAACCCAGGGTTCTGTACTCCTGTCCTCACTTCTGTTTTTAATTCTGTTAGTAGCGTTGGCATGCCCAGGTCCTGGCGTATGTCCATATTAGTACCTGTGTTTAAAAAAGGCTACATGAATGATGCTATTGCCCAATATCCGTAATGGATTCTACCATCAAAAATGTCAGAAGGGTAGTCCTGGATCGTTCTCTTGACTAGATAAAAAAAAATAGAATACTCGCCCCAAGCCAGTATGGATTTAGAAAGGGTCTGGGAACAATTGAGAAGGGTCTCAATCTTCACTTAATTATGGCCAAAAATAAATATGCTAAAGGAGTTTCCACCCATTTGGCGTTTCTGGACCTGTCAAGCTCCTTTGACTGTGTTGCCAGAGCTAAGCTGTGGTCTATTTTAGAGAACATTGACGAGGGGCTGGTTTCATTTTTATGACTTCTTCACTATGACCTTATGGAAACAATTAGGTATGGGAGTGCCAGTGAATGTACAGTACAGTTTAGTATTAAGCGGGGGTGCACCAAGGCTGCATGCTTGCCCCAATTCTTTTTCTCCTTTACACGAACAACCTGAAAAAAACCCTGGCTTCCGTTGGCGCAGACGTAACGTGTGTGGAGAAAAAGCCCATACCAGTACTCCTATATGCTGACGATGCAGTGCTCCTGGCAAGCATGGCCAATGGTCTCAAGAGGCTTATTTCCAGCAAAGTTGGTTTCATGAGTGACATGGGTTTGGAGACTAACCTTAAGTAACATTTAACATGGTTTGTGGTCCCAGGAACACGAAAACACACGCTCTCAACATCGCTGGTAAAACATTAGACAGGGTTAGCACCTTCTCTTACTTGGGTTTGAACTTAGATGATGGCTGCACTTGGTCCACCTGTATTAAAAACAGGATAACGGGTTTTACCCAAGCTGTTGGCATTACTTCCGCGCTTGCCATGTCCATTGGCCAAAAACCTATTTCGCCATCGTAGAGATCTACAATCGAAAGTGTTTGCCAATTCTGACATATGTACCTTTTATGATCTGCACTTCGGGAGATCGAATAAAGATGATGATGATGATGATAAAGAACCTAACACCAATCCACAAGCAGAGTGGTGGAGTGGGAATGTTTCGGGACTACTTTGCAGCGTCAAGACCTGGATGTCTCACAAACATTAAGTCACTGGAAATTCCTTTCTATACCAGTACATTGTCAAGGAAAATGAGAGACCAAATGTCCAACAGCTGAAGTTTAGCCAAATTTGGATCACACAACAAATTCATTAAAATCACATCAGTAAATGTAGTACTCAGTGGCTGAAAAAGAAAGGAATCACGATTTTGTAATTGTCAAGTGTTGGGATGGGAATGCCACCTGCATAGTGCACAGTTGTTTCAGATTGCAACCGTAAGATATCCTGGTTTTCAGATTTTGGCCCTGCCTCATGGTACTTACTGTGCATGTGAAGGCCCACACTTGACTTTACAACTGGCCTTGGAGCTGTCCTGCACCTAAAGTGATGCACCAAGTGGATCCTCAGTAATGAAAGAGGACTACTTGTCATGCATTCACATTGGTTGTGTGGTGGTGGCAGCATGCCATACCTTGTAGTGATTATAGTATGACAATGCCTTTTTTTCTGCAGTGTGTGGTATGTGAATGGTGCCCTGCTGTGAAGGGCATTATTAAAAACAATGGTGGGGCTGGAAGATAGCCTGAGAAGGACACCAGAAAAGGGAACCTGTAAAAGCCAATTATGAAAAGACAGAGAATCCACATCACCTGTCTCCCAACTCTGCATATAGGTTAGAGGTACTGGCCCACTTGTTGCTCGAGTTCCAAGTTCTATCTGACTGAGTGAAACACTGAGTACTAGGAGCACTAATGCACAAACAGGGCTGGTGTCTGCCTTATAGCAAGATTCCCAGAGGTGAGGGGCCATCACCTTGCAGTGGGGTCTGGCAGAAGAATTACATGACTTGTCCATAGGATTCAAGGAGTTTTGCCTAAGCGAGACGGAAATAGCAAGCCAACCCTGCAGGAGAAACTGACCTTTGCAAAGAGCTTGAAAGAGCTCACCCTGGTGGAGTGGTCCATTTATCACAGTCTTACAGACTGCATCACTGACATGATCTAAGCTGCAGACCAGTCCCCAAGATCATAGAAGAAATTGCAGCACTTCTGAAGCATGCCAAATGATATCCTGTGTCGTCACTGTCATCGCCGAAGTGGCACCTTAGGAAATGTGCCCAATCAGTTGACCTAACTGAAGTCAATATCAGCACTTCCTATGTGTCACCCTCTGTGTGCCTATGACCCCAACAGTGTGACTGCAGCACTTTCAACTCTGTGCCATTTGGTTGCGAGCCACCCCAAAAATGAAGACTGCAAAAGCTGTGGTGTCCGCCCAGGCTACCCTGCAGTGATTTGCTAGTTCAGCACTGACCCCCAAGTGGAGTACACTGTTCTCACAAGGCCATCGCCCTGTGGCACTACATGCAGAATTAACATCTGACAACAGAAGCGCTTGATCAGACTGGTACCATCACACACTAAACAGTTCCTAGCAGTACTTTGTCTTTGCCAGAATACCACATCTTCAGAAGAGATCTGCTGATGTGCATCTCCCTTGGGTGGCCCAACATGAATGACAACATGCTCACCAGACAATTCAGGCCTGCCGAGCCTGGAGGGCCTGTCTGTGCTGAGGGAGTACCGGAGCCCGTAAGAGGGCCATCGTCAGAAGCTGCTGCTTCTACTGCTATTCTCTGAAGACTATCTTTGTGGCTACCAGAGTGAGAGCGCCACGTGCAATTTGATTTCTCTGTGAACCACCAGCGAACCCGCCCAACCTTGGAAGCACATTGCAGCTCTACACAGCCTGAAAAGGAATGGGTGCATGACTCTAGGGGTTACTTAGCCCTTAGGAGTGAATGTGTGCTGTTAGGTGGGAAAGCTGCACTTAATCTAGAAACTATGCTTCCAGAATTCCAAAATTATAGAGCTGAGGGATGAAGAGGGGATAGGGGCCCAAGTAGGGGCCCCACCTTGAAGCACATGATACTCACATCACTTCATCAGGTATCTAATGCATTGTTGTAGTGTGTTGTATGACGCTTTTTGATAAATTAGTGTAATTGCCTTTTGTCAAAAGAGAAGCACTAGGCTGTACATTATTGCGCCCCTTCAGAGTGGTAAGGAGTGATGAGCCTATGTACCTCTACAATAACTTTGAAACTTTGCAGAATGACAACAATACGGACCCTGGGACAGAACAGCACACAAACTCAGCCCTCGCATGTGATAGAGAAGAGGTATTTCCTTGAAATCTATGAAAATGTACTCAGAAATTATGTGTAACACTATTTTACATTGAAATGACAAAACGTACATCAGGCTCCACTTTTAGTATTACATGTGTTTTATTAGGTATACTCAAAACAGCAGACATTGACAAAAGGGCGCCTACAACCCAACGGGCCGGCTCAGTAATGCGATTCTATGCAGTCATATCAATGAATCACGGTGGGTCACCAACTAGTTAACACAGCAAGCCGCCTACAACCCAATCGGGCCGGCCGCGTTAGAAAACAGAGGAAAGAGGGGAGAAGGGGGAGGGGAAGGGGAAAGTGCGTGCTCAGGGCGCTGTGCCTTCGTCGCAATGGACGCTAGTAGTTACATGGGCACCACCCACCCTGCTACCCCCAACATCCGACGCCCCCAACCTCCATGCCCTGAGCTGTGTGTCAAAGAACGGGACTGGCGCAGGACCGCCAATCCCAATACCCCAAGGCCACTCTGCATACCCCACAAAGGGCCTCCTACTCATGAGTCTCTTAGGTGACCCTCTAATGTCGATTTGATAGGATAATCAATGCGACCATATAGGCCTCGGCGTCAGGCAAGTAAACACAAAAAATTAAAAAGAAGAAGAAAAACACCCCGCCCCCTCCCACCCTCCTCCCTAACCCAATGTCCCCCCATACCCTGCCCCCCACCCCAGTTCCAGGTCCGAACTTCCCCAGCCAAGGGAGTCACCCTTCCAACTCCTCAGCCCTCAGTCTGGGACAGACGCAGTAGGTGCAGGTACCTAGGACACGTGATTTCTCTAAATTCCGAGGCTAATAGGGAAAGGAATGGCTGCCACAGTTCTGCATATTTGGCCCCCTCACCCGCTTTGATCAGATATAGTTTTTCCATGCCAAGGACCGCCCATAAGCGATAAAGCCATCCCTGGAACGTAGGAGTAGATGTGGTACGCCATAGCGACATGATGTTCTGTAATGCGGTCCCAATAGCGATGATCAGTCTGCCCCTGAGGGACCTTAGCGGGACCTTAGCGGGTATGTTATGGGATTTGGCAGGCCCAACTGGACATAAGAGGGGAATCGTGGGATTTCAGTATCAAAATGGAAATCGACTTCATCCAGGACTGACTACCAATAACACTGGAGGTGGACGCTGTCCCAGAGGAGATGGACCAAGGACCCCCTTTCCCCGCAGCCACGCCAGCATGACACCTCTCGACTGTGATCCATTTTGTGTAGTCTTTCTGGGGTATAGTACCACTAGGAAACAATTTTGGTGAGAGTGTCAGTCAAACCCATGTGATAGGCGGAGTGGCGTGCGCAGTAGTAGATACCGTCCCAGTCTTTGGCGCTGAGTGCGCGTCCCAATTCCCGCTCCCAACGAGCCCTACCAGAATTGTACACCCAGGAATACCGATCTAATAGCATGTGGTAAAGGTCAGAGATGAGGTGCTTATCCGCCGTCCTTGTGATCAACCAATACTCATAGGGGCGTAGACGCCTATCGGCCCCTGCTCGAACCTGACTATTAAGCGCCCAATGCCGAGCCTGCAGATACCGGAGGCGTTCTGTTTCCGGCAGGCCATAATCTTGTTTGAAGGTTTCGAAGGGGAAGAACAAAAATCTACATCCTGCAGGACGCCACTTCCCGTAGTTCGTGACATCCAGACCCGGAGGGAAATCGGGGTTCTCCAGTAAGGGAGTAAGCGGGGATGGGAAGGTGGTCAGCTCATGTTTCAGATTGGTGCCATCCCACACCTCCAGCGGTACCCTTGTGATATAAGAAGCGTAAAGGTTAGGGGGTCTATGTTGCTTGCGGAGAAAGGGGACCTCCTGCAGCGGCGGCCCGCTATGGCCTGGTCCTGGAAAAGCCAATGCTTCTCCGACTCCCATCTGCTCCACTCCACAAGCATTCGCAGTTGGGTCTCTTGGTAGTACAACAGGAGATGCGGTAGCCCTAAGCCCCCTTTTTCAGGAGGCAACGTAGCCTACCTGAGTTTCATTCTGGGCTTCCTGCCATTCTATATGAATTGTGCCGATTCGGCTTACGTCTGGCGAAGCCAGTCTTCCGGAGGGCGCAGGGGGAAGGCCCGAAATAAGTAAAGAATCTGCGGCAAAACCGTCATTTTTACGGCGGCCACTTTACCCAACCACGACAATGGTAGATGTTTCCACCGACTCAGCTCTTTGAGGCGCGCATAATTGACCCGGACCGTATCGAGCAGCGTAGGTGCTAGGTGGACGCCTAGATAAGGGACGGAAGTCTAGGACCAACCAAACGGAAAGCACCTTTGTAGTTTGGTACGGGTGTGCGGGTCCAAAGAGAGGTCCAAAGCCTCCGATTTGGCCATGTTAACCTTAAACCCCGACACCCTGGCGAAGGCATCAAGACTTTCAACGCAGGCAGGCAAAGAGGTGCTCGGGGAAGATAGAGACAGACGGATGTCGTCAGCATAAAGACTGACAGTGTGTGTATATGACCCAAATTTAATACCGTGCACCTCCGGGTTGAGCCTCATCAGTAGTGCCAACGGCTCCATGTATAGGGCAAAGAGCAGGGGTGACAGCGGGCACCCCTGTCTCGTGCCGCACTCTATGGGAAAACAGGGAGACGCGCACCCATTAACCTTGACCGTGGCTGTGGGGAAGGAGTAGCAGTTAAGGATCCATGTGCGAAATTTGACTCCCAGACCCGCCTTCACCAACACCTGCTCCAGATAAGGCCAGTGAACCCGGTCAAACGCCTTCTCGGCATCTATTGCAAGAAACATGTACTCGCCCGTTGTCCTCGTGGCCTTCTCTATGAGATGGAGCGCTCTCTTTGTGTTGTCCACTGTCTGGCGCTCAGGGATGAATCCCGCTTGATTCGGGTCGATCAGACCCGGCATCAACGGCGCGAGTCGAGTTGCCAAAATGCTAGTGTAGAGCTTAAGGTCCATGTTGAGTAAAGAGATAGGTCAGTAAGCCTCTCAGCGTGAGCGGTCTTTCCCCAGTTTAGGAATGACCGAGATGGTGGCCTCAAGGAGGTTCCCCGGGATTGAACCTTGGTCTACAAAGGAGTTAAAGAAGGCGGTCAGCAACGGGGCCACCTGCGGGCAGAGCGCCTTATAAAAGATGGCGGAAAAGCCATCCGGACCCGGAGCTTTGGCAAGTTTGAGACGTGAGATGGCTGCAATCACCTCTTCAGGCTGAATAGGGCGGTCCAGCGTCTCCGCCTGTTCTAAGGTCAGGGACGGGAGGGGAATGGATGCCAGAAATTGCTCTCCCTCCGCAGGGTCCAGAGACAACCCCGTGTATAGGGAGGTGTAAAAGGCACTGAAGGCCGCTACGATGTCCGAGTCCTCGTTGACCACCTTCCCCTCCTGTGTTGTGATTTCCTGAACCGTTTGTCGTTGCTGCACTTCCAGAAGCGCACGTCCCAGCAATCTGCCACATCGGTCCCCCCCAGTGTAATATAAATGTCGCACCCGTAGCGCTGCATACTCCGACTGGTCCTGGTCGAGCGCTGCCAGTTGCTGCCAAACCTGTCGTAGCTGTCGCCATATTCTCAGTCCCCCCGTGCGTTGGTGCATGTGTTCGAGTTCCCGCATCCTCCGCGACAGCTCCACTCGTTTGCGCACGCGTTTCGCGTTCTCGGCCACCGAGACCGCGATCAGCTCTACCGGATAACTGCTTTAAGGGCCGCCCAGCGCATAGCCAGTGAGATGTCCTCAGTGTTGTTATGCATTAGGAAATCTTTGATAACCCCCTTGATTTTTTCCACAAACTCTGTGCGGTGCAGTAGTGTGTCGCGCAGTTTCCAGGAACATGGTGTGCGTGTCAAAGGCGGGAGGGAAAAAGCCGCCACTATGGGTGAGTGGTCAGACAAGGCAGCAGCGTCTATTGCAACCTCAGAAGCGAGCACAGGCATAGAAGAGGAATCTAAAAAGTAATCGAGGCGGGCATAAGTTTTGTGTGTGTGAGAGTAGTATGGATATTCTCTCTCATCTGGATGAAAGCTACGCCACAGGTCTACCATACCCAATTACTTCAATCTAGCCAGTCCTTCGTCGGAGAGGGCACCAGCCTGCGAATAGGGCTGACCAGACCTGTCCTGCAAGGCGTCCATTACTAGATTCAGATCCCCGCCAACCAGAATGTGTCGATCAGGGGATGTGGTGATCTCAGTGAGGACTGTGCGAAGGAACCTTTCCTGATGTTCGTTTGGGGCATAGACAGAACAAATTGTGAAGGTCGCCCCTCCTAGAAGGAATCTATAGGATAACGGCCTCCCTTTCAGCTCTACCCCTTTCTGTAGGACCTTCCCTCTGAAGTGCTGGGCCACCAGTATCCAAAAAACAACACAACTGCCAGTACTGGGCGTCACTTATAAGAATTTCTGCCGACCTTTATGAAAAAAGCATAACAGTCCGTTTTTTTACTTACGTCACTAGTTTATTGGTTCATTTTTTTTCCTAGTGGAACATTATTCTCATAAACAAATCAAAAGTTTTTTTGTGCATGTACAAATATACAACATTACATTACATCACCATTTTGATAAACACTGCAATTTACAAATGTACAACACATCCAACTCACACATTGGCCAATACATTCATCCTTTTCCTAACATACCAAAATATACAATTTGAACCTAATGTCAATAGTGCAATTTCTGTCCATATAAATGGTTTTGCATCCAAGGGATTTAATTCAATGCTGAAAAACAGTTTAGGAGTGAAATCCTACTCAATGAACACCATTCACACTATATTTCCGGTTGACAAAAGGCATCAAAACAGGTCGACGAGTTTCAAACCTGCAATTGCGTGGTTCTCCTCAGGACCAACAGTCTATAAAAAACAAACAAATACTAGTTTAAATGTGACGTCCAAACACCAAATTCACTCACTAACAATGGCACCACCTGTCGGTACCAAATTTCCTACCTTGTTAATGTGGAAAGCACTTCTAATATAGGTGATGTTCAGATGACGAGACACTCTAAACAAAAAAAGACACAGCACTCATCTTAAACCCGACACAGTCATAGCTATTTTTACATCTAATATACACATTGCATATGTGCATTCTTCCGGGGGACACTCACCTATTTAGTAGTGTCGCAACATTGTCTGAGGGAGAGAGTACGAGGAGGAGGTTACTAAAATTGTGCATAATTTTGCATAATATAAGGTTGGAACTTAGTGCTAGATTTCATGCAAAATCCGTCCTCACAACCAATATGGATGCAAAGACACATTTCACACAAACAAATAGTAAGAGAGATAAGGAGGGTGCACTGCCCAGTTTGTGGTGTGATTTCAATTGAAAAATTCAAGTGATTTTTAGTAGGATGGGTGCTCTTGCAGGTGGCGTGTCCGTCAATAGCCAACTAATATAGAACAAGTAGTGTGCGCATGGATATGCGTAAACATTCCTGGATGAGGCACTCCGGATGTGGATCAAAGAGATTGATTCCAAAGGTTACATGAAAGTTGTATTTTATTCATTAGTTCATATGATACTTCATGATGATATTATCGTCATATCAAATCCAGTTTATAGGTGATATCAATCAAATTGGAAGTAAATGTATCAGCTCACAACTCCGATGCATTTTGGGCTGATAGCCCTTTGTCAAGGAGCGCAAGGAAGAAGAAATAAGCCTAGGTGAGAAATGCGGGAAAAGTACTATGAAAATAAAAGGTGACCATGCATAAAAGGGAGCGGTGTGTTAACTGTCTAATCAGGAATGGTGAAAAGACTAAAATAAATAAATAAGGAGAAACGGGTACACGACTAAAGCCGAGGAGAAATGCATGCAGTAACGTTCCTGATTAGACAGTTAACACACCGCTCCCTTTACATCCGGAGTGCCTCATCCAGGGATGTTTACGCATATCCATGCACACACTACTTGTTCTACACAAATAGCTCATATCTCTAAAATCTGCTCTGAATAGCTGCTAGCATTGGGCCACCAGTATCGCCACCCCCACTGTTTTAGTGGGAGAAGAGGAATAAAATTGGTGTGGGAAGCAGTGAGACCGCATCCTCGAGCAATCTTTCTGCAGAAGGTGGGTTTCCTGCAGCAGGCAAATGTCCGCTTTAGAAGCCTCCAGCAAGGAGAGCACTGCCTTTCGTTTCACCGGGTTGTTAAGCCCACTCACATTTAGTGTGAGGACCCGTAACTCAGTCGGGGGCATGGGGCATTATACGGGGTGTTGAGACCCCCCGTGGGTCGTGTCAAATGCCAGCCAAGGACCTCTCCTCCGAAGCCAACCCCCCTACCTATAGCAAGGAACGGCCCCCAGTGCCGCACCAAGGAAGCCCCGGACCTGAAACCCACCCACCCCACCCCCCTCCAATCCCCCACCCCAACAGAACCCCAAAAGAGGAAATCACAGGTAAACAAACAAATCAGATGATACTTATTGTCCATCATCCGAAGGTGATTGGTGAAGAGAAGAAGGGGGAACGCTAATAGGTGGTACGGGTGATCTCCACCCGGTCTCCTCCGGCACCCAGCAAACAAAACCCCCCGTACGGGCCCGAGTAGTGCTGGGAAGATTCAAGCGGCCCCAGGAGCCACAGTCACCAACGCCACTGAGGCCACAGCATCTCCCCGCTCTTTCAGGCTTAAGGACCGCTCAGGCCTCGACGCTGTCGCTTGTTTGCCCACTAGTTGCCATTCCGCAGAGTGCCTGCGGCGTCTTTGAGATGGGCCACTGACCTCAGACGGGGTAACTGAACTATCCAGACCCAAAATGGAAAGAGCCTCTTCCAAAGACCGGACCTGGACCAGTTTGCAGTTGCACTTGAAGATGAGTCGAAAAGATGCCCCCATGAATAAGGGATCCCTTGTTCCTTCAGATGAGTCGTGACAGGCTTGAAGCTTCTCCGCATAGTCAAGGTGGAGGCTGCTAGATCTTGGAATAATACCGGACTATGATTCCTAAACTGGAGGGGGGAGACGTCTCGCGCCTGCCCCAGTATTCTCTCTTTGAGTTGGAAATCGTGAACACACGCGAGAATGTCTGGAGGGGGGGCCTTGGGGCCCCGGGGCAGGCCCACTCGATGCACCCGGTCCATCTTGATCTCCAGCGGTTCCTCCACCTGCATGATATGCTTAAAGAGGGCCACCACATACTCACGCAGATCCGTACCTTCACCTTTCCACGGGACCGCCCTGATTCGGATGTTGTTCCGCCGGGATCTGTTTTCCAAATCCTCGGTGTGGGCTTGGAGGTCAACATGCAAAGACGCATTTCACATAAACAAATAGCTCATAGCTCTAAAATCTGCTCTGAATAGCTGCTAGCATTCTGGTCAATCATGCGTTCTGTGCTCCTGGCCGTAATTATACAGCATAGAATAACTGACATAGGGGCTGATTATGATGGCGGTCGGATTAACGTCTGACACCCATTGTTGCGGAACGGGACCGGCCGACTGGAAGTCGGCGGTCCCGCCAGAAAAAGTATGATCTGTCCATGCCTCTTAGCATTGAGTCTTGTGCTGCAGCCAGAAAAAGGCCTGCAGCACAAGCCTCACTGCTAAGGGCATGTACGTAAACATCACTGCACCCTGTGACAGGCACCATGCGGTGCCTGCCACAGGGTGAAGGAATGTTTAGAGGGCACCATGGGTGCCCTTCAGACGGCATAGCGGAGGACCAGGGGGAATGGGGGCCAAATAGGGCCCCCCAAAGTCACTTTCTACCTGCATTTTTATGGCAGGTGAACCTCCATGAAAGGGCAGGCAGAAAGGACCATTGTAATCCCTACGGCGGTGCCTGAGCTGGCACTGCCTCCATTGGAGGAATTACTGTCCCTCTGATGGTCCGACAGGCTCCTTGAGCACTTTGGATTTGCGGCAGCGGTCCCTCTGCCGGAAGCCTCCGCCCATCGCAGCATAGTGCGGTGGGCGGACCCGCAGGGGCAGATATTGGTAGGGCCACCACAGACGGCATGATACTGGCGGTCCCACCGCCATTCGGTATCAGGCCCATAGTTTCAGGAATTTTATGTGATGCAAAATTTGTGAAATTATGTGAATTACATTGGCATAAGGAGAGTGAGAAAAGTGTGTGTGTGATTTGACAATTAGGCCCAAAAGGAA
The DNA here is from genome assembly GCF_964263255.1 of Lissotriton vulgaris. Lineage (NCBI taxonomy): Eukaryota > Metazoa > Chordata > Amphibia > Caudata > Salamandridae > Lissotriton > Lissotriton vulgaris. The sequence continues at coordinate 699,461,231 of NC_141698.1, forward strand.
GTTTCTTTTTGACATAATTAAAATTTCACACAGTCCTGAAATGTTTCCTAATGTAACAAAATTACATTGGCAAGGCTGTCTAAGAGATTAGATAAAACCGTCTGGTTGTATTGACAATAGGGACTGCCCTAAACAAGGGGCCTCCATCACTTTCTATCATGGGAGCTACTTATGATCAGTAGATGCACCCTGAGCTCCTCAAGGCATTATTGCTACAATATGACTACATCCAATAAGACCTCCTCATATAGGATTACCGTGAATGACCACCCCTTACTGGGCTACATTCAAGCCTCAATACTCTTCCTCCTTTAGTCCTGAGTATTAATTTACACAGGGTGATTGACAGACCAAGGCCTGCAACATGATCAATCTCTATTCAACTTTCCTAGTCTGCAAGTGGAGATAGTTGGTTGTGTTTTATTGTCACAGGCTATCACAGTCTGTGTATTTGGTGGCGTAAGTACCTGCTACTGATTTGGCCGACTGCTACAGCAAGGCTGTGAAAATGAGCTTCACTACTTCCTTCAATGTGACCAGATGCTCCCCACGACCTACTGGGCTAAGCTACCTTTCACAAGCTACTTCCATGGAGCTGGTGAGCTACCAGTTGCTCCCAGGCTACCGGTTGGACACTCCTGCCCTAAACTGAACAATGAACCGAGAAATGTACACTTTGGTTGTGTTTTTAGAATGTTATTTTTGCAGTTTTCCTCTGTATCCTGGTTTGCTTTTGCATCAGTCCACTCTAATTTTATTTCGGACATTCCAAATACCTATGACTTAAGTAACCAATATAGAAATATTTTTCTTTCATAAAATATCGCTACTGCATAGGTGAGTCACCATTTCTCCAGATCTTGGCACTTGTTTACAAAACTGCACCTCATCCAGAGACTTTAGATCTCAAGCCAGGAACTGAAAACGTAGCTATGCATCTGCAGGTAAGGCACTGAAAATCCCTGGCTGAATACAGGAAATATATACAGTGCACACTGGAGGCGGAATAAAGCAAACACTCTTCATCAGAAGATCTGGCTGGCAGGCTACAAAACAGGCGCCACCTGGAGTGGGCTAAGCTAGCTCCATTCATGTAAAACTCAATGCGACACCACACCAGCTGCAAGACACCTAATACTTCATACATTTAAGGGGTGTGAAACCTGCCGAGGAAGAGAGGTAACCCTGACTGAAAGGCATCCACGCCTGTGGGGGTCTGAAATCTTCCAGGTGGGAACCAGCTTGTGTAGTCCTGGTGTAAATCGGGCAAAAGAAAGCTTCTAATCACCATGCTATCAAGCACAGTATTTAAGGGGGGATCTAGTTTGCAACTATCTATAGCCCACATTTTTATAAGCGGTTAAATATTTTAGCTGCATGAGGTGATTTACTTGTCTGCCACAAAGACGTGTACACAGGCATAGACAAAACATGCTTAGATTAAATGGTGTTAATTGTTTATTTTTATGGTCTATTACAGCGTTCCTGACCTTTCGACTTTGTGTACCCCACTGAATCACTATCGGAAACGAGGGACCCCAGAGTAAGCAGTTTCTATCGTTTGAACCTATACAAAATACACATAACAAGAGAAATAAGTATTCATCAAATGCACAAATTAATATATTTTCTCTTTAATTCACAAACAAAAAATATACAAAAATTCATTCTGCTGTTTGCTGCACTTGCCCTGCTTCTAAGAATCAAGATAATGATACCAATTTAGGGGCTTATTTACAAGCCCCTTGTGCTGCTGATATGCAACTTTTTTCTATGTTAAAACGTGATGCCCCGCGGGCGCAAGGGGTTTGTAAATATCTCCTTAATTGTTTTGCTCCAATTTTAAAAAAACTTTCCCATTCACAGAGTTTTTTGCCTTTTTATGTTTATATATTTTTCTTTTTTATGTGTATTTACTCTATTAATCTGTTGATATCAGTTAATTTTTTTAACAGTCCTGGACCCCTTGAGAGGGCTTCGTGGAACCCCATTGGTGTGCAATCCATGGGTCTATCATATCCATACAAATATTGATATGCTGAAGTGTTGCCTTTTAAACTAATAAATGACCCAATAAAACATTAAATGAAATGGAATTTGTGAAGATGAATAGACCCTTCATGGGAAGTGTTTTACTTGGTGGCTATGACTGCTTTGAGGAAAGTCTGAACAAAAGTATGTACAAATATCACATGCACATGACGTTTTCACGCTCCAGAAGAGGAGAGAACATTTTACTTTTATGATTAATACATTTTCCCATATTACATTGTGATGGAACTGGAGTGTATTTTGTACAATCCTCGTAAAAGAAATAATGCATACAGGGCTGTAACCTAGAGTCGGTGACAAGAGTGATTTGTTGACAAAAAACAAACATAAATTGAGATTAGGGTAAATCGTTTAGTACTGAAATAAAAGATACGTGCATTTGGATGTTGGCTCTTCCTGGCATGAGCATGCATTATAAATTAAGCAAGACGGTGGAACTAACTTCTTGGGATATCTATCAAAGTGAGAGACTGGCAGAAATAGGTGACAAATTGGGATAATGATAATTGTTGAGATGAGGAGCAGGTTTAGGTGATAAATCTTTAAAGACAACAGTAGTATTTAACATTTGACAGACAGGCTACTCCTCCACGGATGTGGAGCAGTACTCTGTCTGTTAAACTGACAGTGGCGGCTGGCACGGCTCGTGGGTTTGCGGTGCAGGCGCAGGAAGTGCAGCGGGCGCAATGTAAAAACTTTTTTTCTACTAAATAAACACCTTGCCGCCGGGTCCCGCGTCTCTGCGTCTGCTCTCCTCTCTTGGACTCCAGGAATAGGAAGCCCAGCTAGACTGATAGCCAATCACAATGCTGCAATGCAGCCTTATGATTGGTAAGCACCCAGGCTCCACTGACCAATCACAATGTTGCAATGCAGAGTTGTGATTGGTATGAGCATTGTGGTTCGACTCTCAGCCAGGGAATAGGGGCCTGGGCATGTTCTCCATGCAAGCTGTAATGCAGCCTGCGTGGAGAACAGGGAAAGTGTACATGACTGTTTGGCCGGTCCCAGAGGGCCGGCCAAACAGTCATGTGGCCTTAGGAGTGGGTAAACCACTCCTCCCCTGAATAGCTCTGAGAGCAGAGCAGCCCCACAAAGCAGCCCGCCCACAAAGCAGCACAGAAACATAAAATGATAACTCTAAATTATTATAATTTTATGCTTCCTTTCTTTGCACAGCTTAAAAGCAGTGGGGTGACGCCCCTCCGCCATAGCGAAGGAGCCGCCACAGGAAACTGATAGCCCACCTGCTCTCCAAGGGTCAGATGAACATGCTCAACCAGCAAAAACTATAGATTGAGGGCCCCACAGACATTAAACGTTCTGTCTTAGTGACTCAGTCCGTCTGTCTTATTTAAGATCGACATTGTGACATTCTGTTATTCACATTTGGGACTCAGGAAAAGCCTGGGAATCCTGAACAGAATATTTTTTTAATGACCACACACCCTTGGATCTTTGGGTGTTTGTTTTTCCAAAACAAAAATGTGTGTTGAGCAGCTGTAAGGAAACATGGAGACTGCTCAGCAAATATCTAGAGTACTCAGAGGAGCCAGCTGGAACTGGTTTGTTACCATAATGTAGGTGGCTGACTTATGTTACCGTTGGGCACAGCTGGAGTGGCTAATTGATCTTAACTTCCAATCAGTACTTGGAATATTCAAAGTAACCCTGATAGGATTTTGTAGTAATTCAGTAGAAATATTAAGGGTTTGAAACAAACTACAGTGTGGCTCCAGGAAGAGTCACAACTGACTTGCAGAATCCTTCCTAAACAATAAGTAATATTGGTCCTTAGTGCACTCTGCTTGCAGGGCACATTCATGAACCCCAAAGGGAATTGGATGTCCAAAGTGTCCTTGCTAGATGAAGAAGGTCACTATTAGGTTTTTGACGCTCACTTGCCACTAGAATGAGTTTTCAAAGTCTTTCTGGGGATATGCTGCTTCTTTGGACTCTACGGAATGCAGGCATCAAGATGGAGCTCGCATTGATTGTTGTAAGGGCGTGTGCTGTGCGTGCAGTAGTTCAAACACAGTAAGGACTTGTTGCAGGAAGAGGCTACAAGTTTGTCAACATGGCTGTGGCTGATTTGCTTATTTTTTGTGTTGCTCAGATGATTTCCTGCTACTCTTACTTTGCTTTTCAGCAGGACTTGCTTAATTAATATCTAGTTGGCATTCAGGGAGACACTGCTCTTAAAGGCTGTGCAAGATTCCGAACGTGTAACATTTTAGGCCTTATTTTTATCCCATGCATGTGTTGTTCATTTTGCCTTATGCAAAGTGACAACCAATTTAGTGCAGAATACCCCTGCTTTCATACTACATTACGTTTAACTTCATGGGCTCCTCTCCTAAGAGAGTTTACCATTTATACATCCATACATCATAAAATCATAATATATAAAAAAGATTTGATTCTGAAAAAGTCTACTAATGGTAGGGAACACTCCTGTTTCTTTTTCAAGGACTCTCACCCACATATTTGCTGTATGTCTTACATCATGATTGAGTCCTCAACCCGTAAATAAAAGGCTACCATGCGGTGTCAATCCCACTTTTGGAGGCAGCACTTTGTTGCTATGAAGAATAAGTATATTGGGAATGTAGTGTTCTGCCAGCCCCAGGTACTCACCAATAACCGCACCACACACAGAGAGTAGTTTTAAACGTCTTTATTCTGCTGTGTGTAAGCCAGAACTCTACATTCTAAGCCTGCCTTCAGCTCATCTCTCCAACGCTTATGTCACAGGCCTACGGTGTACAGTGGGAACCAAAAGAGTTCCAGCGTTCTTTTATTTACAAGACACTACATCTCCTGCTTTGTTAAACTAAAAATTATAACTTTTAAAATATATATAGAAGTAAATAAATAAATGCATACATTAATAAATACACAGATAATCAGAGACATACAGGCAATTACAATTTTTCAATTAGGTGTTGTGGTGCCTAAACCGCACATCCTGATTGGGTCTCTTTTAACTGGGAACTGGCAGTCGAAGTGTCAGTGATTTGCGCAAGTGAGGTGGAATTACCAGCAGACACAGAATAATCAACAGTCTGTGGGGACCCAGTCTCTACATTGACATTGATGTTTGGTGAGTGATGGGCCACATGTTGAAAATGAGTGGAATCTCTTGTAAGGGACTTCCCAGGTTGCTAGGCAGTCACCATGTGTTCCTTGGTGTTAGTAATGGTAAGGGGTTCAGCCTCAAAAGGAGCTTCAGGCTTTTATTTTCTGTGTTGTCTGACAAGCACTCGATCTCTATTTCTAAGGGTGATATCTTTTACATGGTGTCGTCTGTCAGAATATATTTTCATTTTCTGTTTGAGACCAAAGTCCAAAGCATGAATGTCTTCCTCATTCTTGAATCTAAGGTTGGCCCATTGGGACAGCTTGGTCATCATTGCGCCTCCCAACATGAGAGTTGTAGGGTTTTTTCCTGTCGTTGAGTGAGGAGTCGAACGATAAGTTTGAATAGCAGTGTCCAAAACAACTTTGAGGTCAAGCTTCTCCAATGCAGCATGCTGAGCTACTTTCTTTAGAATACTCATGGACCGTTCTACCAGACAATTGGCCGGGGCCAAAAAAAGAGGGCTTATTGATACCTTATAATAAAGTGATTTAGAAAGTTTTTGAATTTTGAATGTCGTCAGATTTTAAGACTCCAGGTACACCCCATGTCTCAAAGATGCCATTTAATTTTTAAATACCCTTTTCATGTGTAGTGGATGGGAGGTCTTTTACAATGAACAATGGGATTATTCAATAACAATAAATAGAAGATTATGTCCATTCTCAAGAGGACCAAAGAAAGCAGTAGCAATTTTCACTCTAGCATGATGTGGAAATTCTGACATTTTTAAAGAGTGTTGAATAACTTGTGATGAAAGACAGTTGCTATATGTGAGAAGTCTTCAACTCTTTTTTTACCCTTTTGTCAAGATACGGAAACCAGACTCAATAACAGAGAGCTCTATTAGTGGCAACTATTCCTTAAAGTCCCTTTTGGGCGATGTTGATCCCTTATTGGAGAATCTTAGGAGTATCAATTTGTGTACCTCGCAGACTGAGTATTCATGGATCACTGAAAGTTAATTTCTTACATTTTCCAACTTCAAATACTACTTCTCCAAGCCACACCCCTCAATTTTCAACAATTAAAAACCACCACTATTTCAGGTCAATCTTCAAAATATCTAGTTTATGATTGTCAGTCTATAGAGCCATTTCTCTGCACTCCCCACAAGTAGATTTAAAAGCAAGCCAAGATACAAATTGTCCCTACCAGTATCCTCCTCAGAACACTGAGGAAAGTTCAGCAGTGGACTAGCCTGCTGTCTGAAGTCCTTAGAAAAAAATCAAACAACAAGAGAGAAAGGGTCAAAAGAACACTCTTATACCCCTTATAGATGCATATATAACAATCAACGTAAGAGTGTCAATAGTCATGGGAACCAGATGCTAAAACCAAGAATTCTGAAAAATTACAGAATTGTTAGCACCAGAGGAGACTGTTAGTATAGTGAAGAAATAGAAATAGAATACACGTGCTCAGAGTGAACTAAAGGGACCCTCAGGCCCCAACTAAAAGCTGGTAGCCAGTTGTCTTCATTGGGTCCCAGATAGTTACTAAGAAAAGGTGACTTAAAAAGAATGTGGACTACTCCTCAAACAATTCATTTTAATGAGACGGTAGCTCTAACCCTGTTAAAACTGATGCGGGCTGCGGATGTGGTTGCTGCAGGTTTAACCGTGGGGAGCGGTCTAGAAGCATATAAATCTGGGTGTGAAGATTTCCCCCTGCCGCCAGCCCATGGTGATTACCACACCAATAATTACGTATTTTTCAAGTCTCCCATAATGAGGAGAGACCTTTGGAAGAAATCTCCATAAGAACTCATACAAATCAGTTCTTTTTTCTACCCCATAGGTTCGGATACTTTAGGGGGTGTCCACCATGGAGTAAGAATGACTTTCTGGTCCTGACGAATGCTGAGCTGACCTTAGGCTCGTGAGCAGAAACATGTTGACCATTTCTTTGTATTAATTTTTTGCATTACTATTAGGACTTATTGGTTCAATTTTACACAACCACTTACTAGTCCGTTTTTCTCACTGGTTTTAACAGGGTTAGAGCTACCCTCTCATTAAAATGAATTGTTTGAGGAGTAGTCCACAGTCGTTTTAAGTCACCTTTTCTTTGTAACTATCTGGGACCCAATGAAGACAACTGGCTACCAGCTTTTAGTTGGGGCCTGAGGGTCCCTTTAGTTCACTCTGAGCACGTGTATTCTATTTCTATTTCTTCACTATACTAACAGTCTCCTCTGGTGCTAACAATTCTGTAATTTTTCTGAATTCTTGGTTTTAGCATCTGGTTCCCATGACTATTGACACTCTTACGTTGATTGTTATATATGAAGTCCTTAGAAGACTGGACCTGCTGTCTTTGTATTTAGATCTCCAGAAGAGACTCTAAATGTCCTAAGGCTGACCTCCTGTTTGAGTTACAGGGACACAGTAAGCTTCAAGAGGGCTTTTCCTGCTGACCAGTTTAAACTGGACCTCACCTGGTCCTGTCTGCTGGCCACTGATGGACTGAGCCCTAACCCCCAAGTGCTGTTCTCAAGGTCCTGGGCCCTTAGTTGTTGTCAGTGTGCACTCCTCCATCCCTAGCCCTAAAGCCTGCGACTTAGACACTTTTAACCAACTTTTTGCCTCAGGACTGACAAGGGAACTGGAGCAACCTGCCAAGTCAATCAGCCATGGTTGCATTGCTGCTAGGATTGAGTTCATCACAGAAACTATTATGCTCTTCTCCTCAGCAGCAAATCTGTTTCATCAGGATTGATGTCGACCAGCATCAGGCAACATAGAACCCTCCCAGACTACAGCCTGTAGCCTTCCCCCCGCTAAAGAACTCTGTTTTCCAGAAATGTTTCTAAGTCTGAACATAGAAAGGTTCACGGCCAATGCCATAAAGGGGATCCAATCAATGTCAAGGACAATATTTATGTCATACAATATTCCCAGGGAACACTTCAACCTAGAATGGTAACCTTTTTTTTATTCAAAGTTTGTTTGCTATTTAACTGAACCATTTTATGTTCATAACACATTAACTGGTAGGGACAATTTGTATCTTGGTTTGCTTGAAAATCTACTTGTGGGGAGTGCAGAGAAATTGCTCTATAGACTGACAATCATAAGCTAGATATTTTGAAGATTGACCTGAAATAGTGGTGTTTTTTAACTGTAGAAAATTGAGGGTTGTGGCTTGGAGCCACCTTTAATGGCCGAACACTAGCGGAGCTCCGGGCTTAACAGAGCGAAAGCCCTACATCCGTCCATGTTTCCGGACCTGCACGGGGGTGAAAAATACGGCTGTAAATACAACACCCCCAACGAGTAACAAAGTCTGCCTGGAAGGTTGTAAAAGCTGGCAATAGATGTCAGAACCAAGAACCAATGACTGAGCCCAGATAGGCGAGGGAATTGAAAGCATAGGAAGCTGAGCCCTGACAACGAAGGGCTGAATCGGTGCAGCAAGGCAGGCGACTGCCAGGGCTATCCTCAGAGACGGCGAGGCCCTGGCGAGAGACCCACAGCACCCTCAGAAGGCTGGGAAAGTGGCCGGACAGGTTGAGACTACGGCGACTCCGGAGACCCGAAGCCAGGGAGTGATGAGGCAATGGTTTTGTAAGGCCCAAGCCGGTGGGTGGCTGAGAGGTGATGTAGCCTCACCCGCATTGTCACCAGGACACAGATAGTGAGTGAGGCTCATGCCCAGTTTGAGGCCTGGCCCCGGCTCTCCATGCAGCGGACTGCGGGATATGAACTAAGGAAAATGAACGATGTGGCGGTCTTGACAGCTCACGCGGACCAGAGGCTTCCAGGGATATGGAAGGTGAGGCTGCACAGGGAACACTCTGTAGACCCCACAGTAAAAGACGCAGAGCTAGAAACAGCCAAAGAAGCACATGGGCAGTTGCACTACAAGTGAGCAGCCAAGCTAAAGAGATAATCAGTTAGAGGTGCTCATGATGGAGATTCATACCAGCGGCCCGAGTCTGCCTCCTACCAGCAGCCGAAGAGATTGCCCAGCTGAGCTGAGAAAGATAGTGTGCGGAAACTGGGGACAAGAAATCTAACTGGCCAGATGCTTAGGTAAAAGGTCCAATGGACAGGGACATGTGAGATGTCTGAGAGGGGCCCAGAGTTAATCATAAGAGATACAGGGGGAGAGGGGAAAGAAATTGTACAAGCCCAGGAAGTGTCCCTGCACTCTCACCAGCCACTGCCCAAAAAAGCAATGGTGAAACCGAAGGTCCCGTCCACCATACAAGCAAACAAGATGGACAAGAACCCAGTTGCTAAACACCTTACAGAGGCTCTAGGAGCCCAGGTGGAAGAAACAGGGCCGACAGAACCTGCGCTGGCAGCCATTATGGGTGTCATTACAAACCTAAAAGAAACTATTGAACCCAAGATAGACACTGTCACTGTAGAGGTCAATCTGTTGAGGGCAGACCTCTGGAACATATCTGAAACAAGTGACTAAAGCAGAAGAAAATATAACACAGCTGCAAAGCACCACATAGAAATTTGAGGAACAAATCTAGCACTTCAAGCAACAACAAGGCACTATGGCAGCAAAGCTCGAGGATCAAGGAGGGCGTGCACGGCGAAATAACATACGGGAAGGTGGCGTTCTAGAGGGAATAGAGGGTCCTAGTATGGACCTATACTTAAAAGATCTTATTCTAAATCACCTATGCCCAAAGCGCTTGTCAAATTTCTTCACCATCGACGAGTGCACAGAGCCCCTTTCACAAAACCGAGACCAGGAGCACCACCCCGAACGATCATTGCCAGGATCCTTAACTACTGAGACAGGGATGCAATATTATAAGCAGCAAGGAGACCTCCATATACAAAAATGCAATGATTTATTTTTCCCTGATTTTACCCTGTAGGTACAAAAACTACCTTGCAACTTCGAAGCAGTGAAGTGAGAACTGAGAAATAAAGAAATCAAGTAAATGATGCTGTATCCAGCACAAATGCAAATAATGACCGAAGGAAAATCCTGGCATTCTTCAACATAAGAAGAATACTGGGGGTGGCTGAAGGAGTGGAGAATGATAAAGCAAACGTCACCTAAAGCTAGAGATCAGCAGAGAACCCTGGGCTCGAGTGGGAGTGACAGAGAAGAGAGAACTGGAACTAAGACTTTGAGGTAAAGATGAGGACATGAGGGTCTGGACTCCACTGGCGGAGATGCGAATTCCTCTAAGGAGGAATATTGGGTCCAGACAAGGACAGACCCTGATGCATTGTCTTTGCTTCTTATGAACTAGTGAGATGAACCTGGAAGGTTTGAAGAAGATCTAAGTCAGGATGGGGGATCCATGGTTACCGACTTCGTGCAGGGGAATGATACAAATGAGTAAGGCAGGGCTGGTTGAGTTACAGAGACTGAGGCTGACAGGGGACTCCAGTCTACCCTAGCGTAAAGCAGGTTATATGGGGTGACGCTCTCTGAAAGTTGGGGTGGTGGTGGTATTAGTCTCGCCAAGGAGGGAAGCAGGGTGTGGGCTACAAGTTCTGAGGACGTTAATTAGCCACGATGTGCAGTTTACATTGTTGTTGTTATGTATATGCTCAGACACTATTGACGCAGATCTGCACGAGTACACAGTGACATGAACTAACAGGAAAACAAGAGGTTTCTCCTAAATAAGACAATGTTGCCATAAACAAGTGGATACAAGGGGCTGCTCACTACATGATTTGACTAATCTCACCACCACACCATGATTACTACACCAATATGACACTGAAAATCTTGCCATGGAACTTCAATGGATTGGGCAATAAGGTTAAATGCATGTTGGTATTACAATACTTACGCAGGCACACCCCAGACGTGGTACTGCTCCAAGAGACCCACCTGAGGGGTAATCATCACTGTAAAGCTCTCAATAGGTACAGATGCAAATTCCAAGCATGTGCAGGGTATAAATCTAGATCGAGGGGAGTGGGGATACTAATGAGGTCATCCATCACATTTGTTACGTGTAGGTGCTGGTACAATAACTTGGGAAGATATGTAGCGCTAGCCAGTACATAGGAAGGTAAAACACGAAATCTCTGCTCAGTATATGGTCCCCCAAAGCTACATAGTGACACCCTCCCGCCACTACGGACAACCCTACTTGAAATGCTCCTAGGCATGCTCATCCTTGGGAGCAACATGAACACAGTCATGGACCCACAGAATGATAGAGTGTCGGGCCACGTGCAACCAGAAGGGAGCCACTGGTGGCTTCATAGAAGCGATAAGTATGATTGACCTGTGCCGTGCCCATAACCCAACCAGCCGGCAATATACATATACCTCAGCCACACACAGTAGTAATTCCCGGTGAAACTTTTTATATTTAGGATACAGGCGGGACAATTTCAGGGCACAGCCCATAAGGCACGAGGTATTTCAGACCACTCTCCGGTCAAAGTACAGCTACAGGGACCAACAAGAAGCATATTGCCCCCTGACTCGATCTATGGTACTTTAAAAACAAATAATTTGTACAAAAGGTACAAGCGCGTATTGCACAATACTTCCAAGACAATCGCTGGAGTCAGTCTCCACCCTATGGGAGGCATACAAAATAGTGATTAGAGGATACATCCAAGCACAAATAGGCATTAAAAAGAAAGAACAACCCAGAGAGTTGCAAGAGCTAAAAAAAGAGATAAGCCGACTGGAAAGAGAGTCTCTGGAAGGGAGTGACCTAGTCGCGTCTAATACGCTGCGGCTTTAGATTAAGAGACTGGAGCTGAGAGACCTAGGGGAGTGAATGGCGAGAGCACAAGCACTAGCAATCCATAGAAAACTATATGACATCGGCGATAATGCCAACAAAGTGATTGCCTAGTTGGAGCGAAGGGACAGGGATAGTAGCTGTGCTCTGGAAATATATACTTCAGGTTGAGAAGAATACCGTTTAGGCAAATATATAGCAGAGGCTTTTGCCCATTACTATGAAACACTCTATACCCCCTCCTCGAAGCGATCTGCAGGGAAATGTGCTGATCTACTGCGAGAGATCAATCTCACCTCGCTGTCAGTAGAAGATAGAAAGGCACTAGATCAAGACTTCACATTGGAAGAGATAGGGGTTGCTCTCACCAATATACAATCAGGAATGGTGGCTGGCCCCAATGGGCTACCAGTGGAACTCTACAAGAGTGTAGCGAGTAATATCGGCCCCCCATTTGTTAAAATGTATCAAGAATCTAGGGAGAGGGGGTAATTGCCCCTGGACCAGTACACAGCCATGATTGTGCTTGTTAAAAATGGGGGTCTCTAGTTGCCAAGGGTTTGCACCTTTGTCCAAGTAGGGACCCTTCTTCCAAGTAAGGGTAAGGGGGATACACTGCTAAAATAACCCCTGCTCACCCCCTTGGTAGCTTTGCATGAGCAGACAGGTTTGCCTCAGAAGTATTGTGTAAAGCATTTGTGCATGCATACTGTAACACAGTGAAAACACTACAAATGGACACCACACCAGTTTATAAAAATAAAAAATCTTTATCTAAACCAAACAAGACCAAAAATGACAAAAACCCACCATACCATACTGTAAAAATAGTTACTGTGCAAAATAACCTTTAAATTGCAAGAATAATGTGAAAACACAGTTCCTCCGACTCGGTAGCTCCTTTCGGGACTATTGCGATACTGAACACAACAGAGTCTAACAAATCCAGCGAACCACGTCAGTATGGGTCAGCTAAAGCGTCGACAGACTCGGAGACAGTACCTTCCTTGTTGCAGCCAACATAGTGAAGTGAGGCGGTCGAGGCTACCGTCGCGGTTGCGACGTGATTGGGAAGTGTTGCAGCGTGTTGTGTTCTCACGGCTCGGTGTAGGCAGCGGTTCGCTGACGGAGTCGGTTAGACCAAGGCTTGTGTTTCAGGGTGAGACAATGCTCGATGCGGTGCTGGCAGGTCACGGTGAGTTTAAGTCGGGCAGCGACAGAGTCTGTGCAACATGTCGCGAAGCGGTGCGCAGTACGGTGCCCACAGGACTCAGTGCTAGCAGTGACTCGGTCAGACCAGGATTGAGGTGCGAAGTGAGACTCTGCTGTGCCTTCAGGACACGGAGTCTGCAACGGACTCGGTGATGGAGTCGGCTGTTCTTTTATTCTGCGGCAACTGGAACCAGCGGATCCAGAGACAGTGCCCAGAAGGAGGGAGAGGTCTTTGCTGCTCTTGAGACCTCATGAACAGTTTGAACAGGGGGCAAGCTGCCCTTCAAGGCCTTGGAGACACTTTGCAGGCAGGATACACACACAGTTCCTCTCCTTGGCAGAAACAGCTACTGCAGGCCAACCCCAGACAGCACACAGTAAAGGGGCAGGACTCCTCCTCCAGTTTCTACTAGCTCTTCTCCTTGGCAGAGGTTTCTCTTGATTTCCAGAAGTAGTCTAAAGTTCTGGGGTCTAGGCCCCAATATTTATACAGTTCTGGTGGTAGAGAAGCCCTGCGCTCAGTCGAAACCAGTTCTGTCCTCTCAGGTGCAGCTTCCTGGCAGGAGCTGGAGACAGCAAAGTCCTTGGTAAACCAGGCCCATTCAGGTGTGAAAGGAAACTGCTCCACCTACTCTAAATGCAGCCCAGGTCTAGTCAGCTCAGCCCTGACTCACCCTGGAAAGGCAGGATACACCTAAACCCCCCAAGTGGCTGTCTGAACAGAATGCACATCCTCAGTCCCTGCCACTCCAAAACCAGACAGTCAATACACAACATATCAGAGGCATACTGGATGGCTAAGCAAGAAAATACCTACTTTCTAAAAGAGGTATTTTCAAACCCAGAATGTAAAAATCACCCTCACTAAAAGATGCATGTTAACATTCTGAGTCCAGGCATATCAAACTTTATTTTCCTATTGTGTTCCCATGGGCAGGTATGCTTAGAAGAGGTTATAAGCAAACTCCCCATTCTATCCTAAGGGGACAGAAAGCCTTACCATAGTGAAAAACGAATTTGGCAGTATTTCACTATCAGGACATGCCACACACATCTGGGCCTGCCCTACCTTTCACATACACTGCATTCTGCCCACAGGGGTACCTTGGGCCTACCTTTAACATATAGGAAAAGGAAAGGTTAGGGCCTGGCAATTGGGTGCACTTGCCTGGTCGACATGGCAGTATCAGAGTCGACTACCCACAGGCTCTGCCATGGCAGGCCTGAGTTACATTTACAGGCTGCTTATTTAGGGGGCACAATCAGTGCAGCAGGCCCATTTGATTTACAGGCCCTGGCCACACACAGTGCACTGTACTGGGGATTGGCTAGTAAATCAAATCAGCCAATTATTGAAACACCAATCCATAACAATAACATACAAAGGGAGCACTTGCACTTTGGCACTGAACAGCATTAGAAAGTGCCCAAAGCATCTAGACCAGCAAAACGAAGTCCAACACACAGCAAAAGCACAGAAGGCAAAGGCAAAAATACAGGCGAAACCCACACCAATGATGCCCGGTCTAACAGCGGTGATCCCCAAAAAAGATAAACATCCTTAGGAGTGCAGGTCTTATAGGCCGATATCATTGTTCAATATTGTGGCAAAAGTGCTGGCAAAGAAACTGGCGACCAGATTATGAATGGTCATCTCCACACTGATACATCCAGAACAATCAGGATTAATGGCCCACAGGGGCACTCAGCTTAACTTAAGAAGACTATATGGGGTACTACATTGGACGAGAACGAAACACATTGAAGAGGCAGTGCTCTTCTCCCTGGATGCCCAGATGGCATTCGACAGTATTGAATGGCAATTCATGTTCGCAACTCTGCACAGATTGGGCTTTGGACCCAGTTTCTGTGAATGGGCAAAACTCCTATATCAAGACCTGCAGGCTAGGGTAGGAATTAACAGAGAAGTATCTTGCTCCTTCCCACTCAGAAAGGGCACAAGGCAGGGCTGTCCACTTTTGCCAATGATTTTTGCCCTGGCACTGCAGCCCCTGACAGCCTGGGTCCGTAACGATCCAATAATATCAGGCATACAGGGAGGGTGCGACTGGGAGGATAGAATATCCCTCTTTGTGGATCATGTACTCTTACACACCTGGGCATTAAGATATCCATGAGAGAAGAGTACTTCCTGCTTGACAATCTGTATCCTCAGATGCAGTGACTAAAGAGTGATGTGGAATGCTGGAGAAAGTTACCAGTGTCCTTGATGGGCAGGGCGGTGTTCTTCAAAATGATGTCTTTACCCAGACTACACTATGTTTAAAAAAATGCCCCATACAAAATACCTAAAACAGTCTTCCAGGGAATCAATAGTGAACTGTGATAACTCCAATGGGACGGAGGTAGGTCCACAATAGTGCTTTGTAAACTTCATTGGGGAGTATATAAAGGAGGGCTCACAGTTCAAGATATCTAAAAATACTATTGGGCCTCACAATAGATAGTAGTAGAGGACTGGATAATCACTGATTGAAGCAACTTTGCCTTTCGAGTTGACCATGGGGCAATGGGAGGAAGGGGTATGCAGCAGCACTGTACTGTAGAAGGAAGGAAAAATAAACCCCACCCCACAAGCAGACAGTAGCGCAAGCTTGGCGTGAAACATCTAGACACCTAGGCTTGGACAGGAAGATGACGGGGAAGACTCCACTGTGGGATAGCAACCAATTAAATGAAGTGGGGGCCCTGGAAGGATTTAAAAAGTGGGAATTGCTGGGGATTGAAAGCCTGGGAGATATTTGGAGGGGACAGGCACTGCTCACTTTCGAAGACCTAAAAATAGATAACAAAATTGCAGACCCAGAAAAATTTAAATATCTACAAATAGGCCACGCTCTGCGTCAGCATATCAGAGATGGGGAAACTCTGCCGGATTACTCACCATTGGAAGACAGACTACCAATGGACCCAATGGTAACCAGGGCCACCTCCCTAACTTACAAAAGAATGATGTACAATTCACCAAACCCGATAGACTCTCTTAGTATGACGTGGGAAACGGAGCTAGGCCTGCTAGAAGAGGAAGATTGGGAGGAGGTAGTACAGAGTACTGGGGAATTAGCTATAAGGACCCGATTCTGTCTCATTTAGCTATGTATCCTCCACAGGTCATATGCTTCAAGAACACTACTGTACTTGTTGGGTCATTGTATATCTGAATATTGTGCGAGAGGGTGTGGGGAAATAGGTCCTTCTTTCATAATATTTGGGAGTGTAACTTCATCCACAACTTCTGGAAGGAGGTGACGCGAGTCATGTCTTAAGTCACAGAGTTTGAGATCCCAGTGGAAACACAATGGCTACTGTTAATCATGACGGGTGAGGCAAGATGGCCCAAATACACAATAATATTGCTTAAAGCCGCGGAATAGTGGCAAAAAAAACATAGCCAAGAAGTGGGGGTCGAACTGACCACCAGACCTATTGGAATGGGAGGAAGACTTAGATTGGAGCTCTGGGGCAGGAAAAGTGACATATAAAGCCCACGTAAATGGGACAAGATTTGGGGACGGTGGGGGCATACAGGGACACTGATATGGGTGGGACGGGAAAGATAGGGGCAAGATCAAAGTATATTTGAAAGCCTTAGTTACAGTAGTCACAACAGTAGCAGATTACATAATGGTGAAATACCCACCTGTGAACTTAGAAGTTAATTGAAAAATGTGTGTTCTATTTTTTGCACTATTTGTGTATGAAAAGATGTCCTGAGCTACTGTTGAATAAATAGAATTTATTAAAAAAAAGAAATTGTAGAAAGTCATGTCAAGGTGCTCAAATGTTTTTTTGGAGCCTGATGCCAGGGTTGCTAAATACAAAGGTTGCCTAGTCTGAATTCTACCCAGCACCTCTTTTTCCACTCCAATACCCTTTCTGTCTCTTTATCGCTTTCTTCCAGGTCCTCTTTTATTACTATTTTCTCCCTTTGTGACTGTTTTCGTATCTTCTTTTTTTTCTCTCTTTTTTGTCTCTCTCTCTCTCTTGCACTCTCTCTCTCTCTCTTTTCTTCTCTCGCTCTCTTTGAAAGTTTGATAATGAAAAGAAGTCTTGGTCTCCAAAAACGAGTGTCAATGCCCACCACCAGCTAACACTTGCACAAATTAAGCACTGAATATAGAAATGGTTTGCACTTTATGTAAGGTTTGTTGGGAAGTAGCAGCTGATAGAAAGTTTCCCCTGAAACGCAAGAGCTTCTGATTATTATTATTATTATTCTTGTATATAACAAAGCATAAGAACATAAATGTAAATGCATACATGCAGACACACACACACAATGCAGTGGAGCTCACACAGACGGTAGCAGGGGAATCCTGGCGTGCTCAAATGACTTGAAATGCATGTCATACACAAGGACAAATATAAGAAATAAAATGAAATGATCCAAATACGTTTCTTTTGCGCAGGTATAATGCTTCTTTTTTGAAACATGGTCTATCAGTTTTTAGAGGATGCGTTCGAAGATTTAAAAAAATGTAAACAGTCTTATGTTATCCGTACTTTAAAGTTATGAGGTCATTTAATCGTGCATACATTCTGTTGCAGGAAACAGCTGCAAGATTCAGACTAATAGCTATCCAAAACCTTTTTTCGCAAAGACAAAGAACACCGCCTGAACACAGTGTACTCAAATGTCATTTGAGTGAGTAGGAGGTATATAAGCCATCCGGTCCCGAAAAAAAGGCAAAGAGACTACCATTCTCTCCCAAAAGTCTAAATTCAAAGAACACAAATTGATCCTTTGTGTAGAAATATAATATCCGTCGTTTTCTCTCCAAGGAGACGCTCATTGTTTTTCGCTCATCGCTACAGACATAGCAAAGGGAAGAGAGAGTGCTTACTCAAAATAGGTGTACCGCTCTTGAACGCCCCCCTATACAAAGGTTTCCCCGGTGCTTTACTGTGCAAAATAAACATGAGCATAAAGCATATTTCTTGCCTCCCGGGGCTGTACATGTCTTCTCCCAGCCCTCCTCTCTGCTTTCAGTGGGCCCGAGCAGGGAGTCAAAATGAAAGCAAGCTTTGTTACCACGGTCTGAGGCATGTGAATGGTGCCAAACAAAACCCGTCGTTGATTCAGAGCGCTGGCTGAATGGCATTCCTCCGCTGACTTCTCCCTGCCAGCCGACAATGAAAAAGGTCCCTTTTATCAGACTTTACTAATGGCTAAGACAATATTTGCAGGAAAGAGTATTTTTTTTTCTTCATTTGCGTTGAAGCAGATTCCGTGTCTTCTAAAGAATTTCCAGGCCGTTTTGTACTGAGAGAAAACTAGACATTGAACCTGGCTGCTTTCAGTGCCTTTGTTAGAACTGATAATTGCCCTGCATGTCTTGTGGCCTCTTTGCTAATCTTTGGTGTAAGAGGACTGTCTTTGATTCCAGGACAGTTAATCATGCATCTACAACGTTAAATGTTGGGTTTACTGAATGTATCCAAATTCTGCTGAAACAAACTGTTTTGTGACAATCACACGGTTTGGCAGAAATGAATAAGCTAAAGTGAGGAAACAACTTTGGGCACAGTTTCTAGTTGAGGGGAGAGCGACCTTGATGCATGCAATAAATATGTCTACAAAAAAAGATGTTTTAGGATATTGTCTCTAGGAAAATGAACTTATAAACCTCTGTTCTAAGCCATGTCAGTAATAATAGTTCATTGTTCAGTTAATTAAAACCATAACAATATTACATACACAATTTCAAAAGAAAATTCCTAAAAAATTAAATTATTGTATTCTAAAAAACATCATAAAATATACACAATTGTTAAAATATTCTCCAGATTGGCTCATTAAGATACTTTTGCTTTCAGTTCTTGTTCATGCATGTGTAAAAACGTTATCAATTTGCAGTTCATTTGGTAATCGGATGAGTCCAGTCCTCTTATAATAGCGGTTCTACACGATTTTATACCTCTGTCCAAGAACGCTCTCCGTAAAAAGGTAATTTGCGTTGGTTGCAGTATCTCACAGTGGCATACAAGATGAACCAAATCTTCCTTTTTATTTCTACCAAGCCGGCATTTTGGGTTCTCCATTTTTACTTCCATTGCTGGGTGTCCGCAAGAGTGAGGAACTTTCCAAACCGCAATGCCATTAATTGTCTTTTTACATGCATAGAAAAAGTGGAGTCCAAATAGGTCGCTTGTTTCAGTATTTTATAGATATCGATCACTTTTCAAGAATGAGATCTTTTAGAAAATGTGCCTTTATCAACCAGCAACTGCTGGAACTTTGCAGCTTTGTTTAGAGCTAGCTTGAATGTTGGAGAGGGCATATTTTTAGTCCAGAGATCAGTAGTACAAGTAACTTTTAGCGCGTGTTCCAAGAATTTATAGGCTGGCAAATTTTTTCCTGTTCCAATTCCAGCCATAAAGATTTGTTGAGGCTATTTTCCTCTACATTTTGTTTTATTTGATACCACACCTTTATGTATGAGTAGAGTCTTCCCAATGTTTCAGTCAATAGCCCAAATTCTAAGCGCATTTACGCTGGTGAGGCGGTCTTGGGAGCTGTAGAACCTTTTTATAAATACTTGTTGTTAGCTTGTTTAGAGTTTCTGAGTCCTTCCCACGCATAGCCGCACTAGTGTATTCTAGTGTTGGCAGTACTTAAGCAGAAATAGTCATCAGTAGCGGTCTTAATGAAGGTCCCTCCAGTTTCTTTGCAAGTGCTTTAAGGGCAAGTTTTAGGGCCCTCGCTCGCTGCGTCATATATTTTTTCTGGTCTCAAAAGGATAACTTATCATCTACATAAAATCCCAAATACTATTAGCATGATGCATCCTCTAATAAGTTGCCTTTTAGCCTGATGTTATGATAAGAGGCTATTCGGGTTGTAATGAGCATTGATTTAGTTTTGGTTAAGATGAGTTCCAATTTATTTACAGACAAAAATTCAGATAGTTTGTTTAATAGTCTTGTCAAACCCACCTTAGCTAAGCTCAAAAGAACAATATTGTCTGCATAGGCAAGATGCGACAATCGTAGTTTGCCCAACTTCGGTGAATGTGAAATAATTCCATCAAGGTTTCCAGATAGGACTGAGATGAATAAATTAAATAGGTGCGGGCCAACACACACCCCTGTTTAAGACCCATGGTGGTATACACCTTTCTAGAAATTCTAGCCCCATTCCCAAGCTTCACACAAACCCAGCTATATGTATAAAATAGCAGTAGACCTCTAAGTATTCTCTCTGGTATAGACCAGGATTTTAATTTAGTTCACAATACTTTCCGGTCTATACTGTCAAAAGCAGCTTATAATTCTATATAGCACAGATGTAGGTCCTGTTTCTTGTTTTTTCATTTTTCAGCAATCAGTGAAATTGACAGGATATTGGAGATAGTTCTGATGCCCTTTCTAAATCCTGTTTGATTGTTTGGAATTAAATTACATTCTCTTGACCAATCAACCAGATCTTTAAGGATAAGTGAGGCAAAATACTTATCTTCGATGTCCTGTAAGGCAATTAGCCTATAATTTGTACGGTTGGATCTGTCTCCTCTTTGTAAATAGGGGTTATGAGAGATCCCTGCCAACTTTCTGGAACTAGATTATTAATTTTTACATCAGTGTAAAGTTTTTCTAAGTGCGAGCTCCAATACTCTGATTCATATTTAAAAGTGGCTTGCGGAATGCCATTCGGGCCAGGAGCTCCATCACTTTTACCTTTATTTATTATATTTATTATTTCCTCTGTTGTGCAAAATGACTGATTTATCTGTGGAATCAATTCATGCTCAGTTGTCTGTATCACAGTCAGCGATTGGCAATCGTCCACGTCTTGAAGTTATTTTTGTTTAAATTTCTCTCTGAGAAAATTAACCATTCCTGCTCTTGTATATACAATGTTAATGCATTTTGAGGTCTTGACAAGTTATTTATTGTCTGCCAGAATTTGTTTGAGTTTGAATGTCTTACGTTGTAAATTAGTTTGGGCCAGAAACTCTCTGCTTAAACTTTTTTTAATTCCCACATTCTCTTTTTAAATTGTTTTCTCAGTTGTCGAAATGTTTCCCAGATTATCCCCTCGGATTTGTCTAAGGGCAGATTCCTTTGTGCTCTTCTTAGTTCTCTCTTTAGCATTTGTAGATCATTTGGTAGAGCTTTTGTTTGATCGTATTTTTTAACACTGATTTCAGGTTCTTTCATTATTTTGCAAATTTATTTAGAAAAAGCGACCAAGCTTGTATTCTCTTCATGGAGTCTGTTGTTTGTGCTGCCAGTAGAACCTTAATTGTTAAAAACAAATCTGTTTTGGTTGTGTTTGTCCATTTCAGATGTTTTAGATTAATTAAAGTAATTTCACCCTCTGGTGTGTTAGTAAAATGGAATTTTGGCATGTTTAGATTAAAAATGACGTGTTGCATTAAGTGATCACTCAAGGTGGTGTTATAAGTGTAAAATCTAACGTCAATTGCGCCCTTGGGCCGTGATACATTTTTTCCGGTGGGCGATCTTCGTCCGTTCTTCCGTTAAGCACACGCATACCTTGGATTTCAAGATCTGTTGCTAGTTGCTGACCAATACGGTCCATATGACAAGTCCCAGCATAATGTTGCTGTGGAACACTCCAAAATGAATTATCTGCTGTTAAGATTTCATCATCATCCGGCGTAAATATCAGATTGGAATTTAAATCTCCTGTCACTATTAGATTCCATGTGGGCTCAGTACAGCGTAATCTTGATATTGTTTTAGTTAGAAGAGCATTTTCCTCCTTTTTTATTTGAGCCTTTGGTTGTGTGTAGTAATTAATTAATACCATTGTATTACCTTTACTTGAGTGTTGATCTGAGAATTTTACAAGTTGTGTACTGGGATCCGGAGATTTCAGCTGTTCCGTTGTTATTTTTATAGCTGTGGACATGTATAGTCAAGTCAAGTCAAGTCAAGTCAAAGATTTATATAGCGCGCTACATACCCGGAGGGTCTCAAGGCGCTTGAAGAAGGGTGGGGAATTACTTGTCGAATATCCAAGTTTTAAGTTGCTTTCTGAATGCTAGGTGGTTCTGAGTGAGACGAAGGTGAGTGGGGAGTGAGTTCCAGGTTTTAGCTGCGAGGTAGGAGAAGGATCTACCTCCCATGGTGGTTTTATTGATGCGAGGTACGGTAGCAAGCCCTTGGTTGGAGGAACATAGTTGGCGAGAGGGGGTGTAGAAGGAAAGTCGTGTGTTGAGGCATTCGGGTCCAAGTTCGTAAAGTGCTTTGTGTGCGTGGGTTAGGAGGCGGAAAGTAATCCTCTTATTGACGGGGAACCAGTGGAGGTTTCTCAGGTGATTAGAGATGTGGTCTTTACGTGGGATGTCTAGTATGAGTCTGGCTGATGCGTTCTGGATGCGTTGGAGTTTTTTCTGGAGTTTTGCAGTGATACCTGCGTATAGGGTGTTTCCCTAGTCCTGGCGGCTGGTGACCAGTGCATGGGTGACCGTATTTCTGGTTTCAGTGGGGATCCAGCGAAATGTTTTTTTGAGCATGCGAAGAATGTTGAAGCAAGATGATGAAACGGCGTTGACTTGTCTGTTCATAGAGAGTGAGGAGTCCAGGATGACGCCCAGGTTCCGTGCGTGGTCCGTCGGGATGGGTGCTTTTCCAAGGGCCTTTGGCCACCAAGAGTCATCCCAGGCGGAGTGGGAGGTACCTAAGATAAGGACTTCTGTTTTGTCTGAGTTAAGTTTCAGACGGCTGTGCTTCATCCACTCGGCTACATCTTTCATTCCTTCATGAAGGTTGGTTTTGGCGGTGTTAGGGTCTTTGGTGAGTGATAGGATCAGTTGAGTGTCATCAGCGTAGGAGATGATGTTGAGGTTGTGTTGGCGTGCGATGGCCGCAAGGGGGCTCATGTATACGTTGAAGAGGGTGGGACTGAGTGAGGACCCTTGTGGTACGCCGCAGATGACTTCAGTGGCCTCTGAGTGGAATGGTGGGAGGCGGACTCTCTGGGTTCTTCCGGTGAGGAACGAGGTGATCCATTCCAGTTCATTCCAGTGCTATTCCTTGGATTCCGATGTTTCTGAGGCGCTGTAGAAGGGTGCTATGGCAGACTGTGTCGAAGGCTGCGGAGAGGTCGAGGAGGATGAGGGCGACTGTGTCTCCATTGTCCAGTAGAGTTCGAATGTCGTCTGTTGCTGCGATGAGTGCGGTCTCAGTGCTGTGTTTGGCTCGGAAGCCGGACTGTGAGGATTCGAGGGATTTGTTGGTTTCGAGGAAGGCGGTGAGCTGGTTGTTGACAGCTTTCTCGATGACTTTGGCCGGGAATGGGAGGAGCGAGATGGGGCGGTAGTTTTTGAGTTAGGTGGGGTTAGCTGTGGGTTTTTTCAGAAGGGCGCTGAGTTTGGCGTGTTTCCAGCTTTCTGGGAAGGTGCCGGATTTGAGGGAGCAGTTGATGACGTCTCGGAGGTGTGGTGCTATGATGGAGTCTGCTTTGTTGAAGATGTGGCGAGGGCAAGGGTCTGAGGGGGATCCTGAATGGATGGAGTTCATCAGGCGAATGGTGTCCTCAGTGGAGATTGGGTTCCAGTCATTAAGGAAGTTCAAGGGGGGTGAAGGTCCTGCAGAAGGTTGGGTGGGTTGGTCTCCGGGTTGGTTGTCGAAGCTGTTGTGGATGTCTGCGATTTTGTTGTGGAAGAACGAAGCTAGGGAGTCGCAGAGGGCTTGAGAGGGGGTGATGTCGTTGGAGTTGGCTGAGGGGTTGGTAAATTCTTTGACGATGTTGAATAATTCCTTGCTGTTGTGGGTGTTGTTGTCTAGTCGGTCTTTGAATGCGGCTTTCTTGGCAGATCGGATAAGTTGGTGGTGTATGCGGGTGGCGTTTTTGAAGGCGTCCCTGGTGCTGGTGTTTGGGTCTTTTTTCCAGGCCTACTCGAGGGAGCGACAGAGTTTCTTTGATTTCTTAAGATCATCGTTGAACCAGGAGGCGTTTTTGCTGCCTAGTTTGATTTGACGTTTTTTCAGCGGTGCTAGGATGTCGGCGCTGTTGGATAGCCATTGGGTGAGGTTAATTGCTGCATGGTCGGGGTTTGAGGAGTGGGCAGAGGGGTTTTGAAGAAGCGATGAGGAGATCTGGTTGATGGTGATTTTGTTCCAGTTTCTTCGCAGAGTGGGTTGAGGATGGTTGTGAGTTGTGGTCTTATTGTAGGTAAAGTGTACGCAGCTGTGGTCCGTCCAATGGAGAATAGTGGTGTGACTGAAGGAGACATGTTTGCTGGAGGTGAAGATAGGGTCGAGTGTGTGACCTGCGATGTGGGTGGGCGTAGTGACAAGTTGTTTGAGTCCGAGGTTGGCGAGATTGTCCAGAAGGGAGGTGGCGTTGCTGTCATTGCTCTTTTCCAGGTGAAAGTTGAGGTCTCCCAGTAGAATGTATTCCTCGGAGGGGAGGGCGTGTGGGGTGATAAAGCCAGTGATAACGTCGCTGAATTGTGCGCGGGGACCTGGAGGTCGGTAGAGGAGTGTGGTCTTGGGGTCGGTGTGGATCTGGAAGTGAAGGTGTTCGGCGCTGGCAAGGTTGATGTCTGAGCTGGTTGAGATGCGGATGGAGTTCTTATGGACGATAGCGATGCCTCCTCCTGTTTGGTCGGTGCGGTCCTTACGGATGATCTTGTAGCCTTCCGGGATGGCAATGGTGATGTCTGGGGCTGATGAGGCGTTCATCCATGTTTCTGTTAGGAAGGCGACGTCAGGAGAAATGGTGTCTAGTAGGTTCCAGAGGTTGATGGCGTGTCTGTGGACTGAGCGGGTGTTGAGCAGGATGCATTTTAGGTGGTTGGAGTCAGATATCTGTTGTGCGATTGTGGATGAGGAGTTTATCTTGGTGCCGTCGAACTTGCAGGAGTAGCATGTGAAGGGTCCATGGGTGTGTCCAGGAGCGGCTTGGGCGCAGTTGGGGAGTCGGCCGGGGTTAAGGGCTAGGAGGGTGGAAGCATCGTATGTAATGCGGGAGGGCTGGGCATTGCATGGACCAGGGGGTCTGGCGCTGGGCGCGGCCTTGGCGCGGACGGGCGTAGACGGGCTTACCTTTGGCGCACCTTCAGCGCAAATGGGGCGCGACCGCTGCTCGTGAACGCTGCGCACAAATACTCCTGTCATATATGGTGGTGAGGGGGGAGGGGCGAGGGCGGGTCAGCTGGGAAGGCGGGAGCGGGGTGGAGACTAGGGCAGGGCGACCAACAACAACAACAACAAAATGGCCGGCGGCCTAACAGGATCGATCAGCTGCACTGTAACTGCAGAAATCGAAGGTATCCTCAGTGACACACAGCGCAAAGCGGCAATGATAATGTGATGCCAGGCAGGCAGCAGTACGATTGGATAAATATGGTCAGGGCAAGCAGCGGAGCGGCGCTGAATAATTAAATGAAAGCAATGATACACAGCACAGCGCGATGCAGTCAAGTCAATGCAGTGCCAAGCAGCAATGCAGTAGCAGCAAGAGCAAGCAGCGGAGCTGCGTTACGATACCCAACAGAGAGGCGAGGCGGGTCAGGGAGCAGCGTGGGGAGCGGTCGTGTCTGCAGGGAGCAGTCCGCCTATTGCACGACCATATTGCTATAATTTTTCTGCAGCTACCGTATGGTGGGTGAAACCTGCTATTGGAATCTCTTCCTGCAACCAAGTCTCCTGCAGGGCTATTATATCACAATCTGCCCACTCCTTAAGTGGAAGGCCCTCCTCAAGTAATCACCTGGCTCCAGCTATGTTCCAAGATAACATGTGTATAGCACTTGTTTCAGAGCTGGTAACCATAACTCTCTTATGTCAGACACTGCTTTTGTTGCTTAGTATACTGGGTCGCCAGTTCCATACATCTTGATTTAGTTCAGTCTCCCTTTGTACTTCTGTGACTAATCCCTCTGAAATTTGGAATGTACCACTCCTACCCTTGCGTTATTTAGAATTGAAAAAACCTGTGGGGAAACTGCCTTTTCATTGATTTCCTTTTAGTATCCTGCTTTTCAATTTCTTTCAGTGGAAATAGATAATGAGGTATTACTGGTGCTTTTATTTGAATTCCCCAGCCTGAAAATTGATCCAAGCTACATAGTATTAACTTTGCTAACTCTGACATCTGCCACGTAGTTAATGTTTGTTCTTTTGTTATATTACTATCTCCTGGCAGAAAGTGTACTGCTACAAGATCTGACCATTGTATGTGTTTTAGTTCCTGAATTTCTGCTTTAAGTTTCATAATATTACCTCCATTTAAGATATCATAATTGCTCTGTGCTTCATATTCTGCGGTCCATATTAACTGGTGAGTTACCTGGGTACTAGATACAATTCCCCTTCTTATATCTTTTTCTTCTGTATTCTTAGACTGAGATTTAATTTGATTGGGAATACAGATACTTAGATGACCATAGGAGGGACATTGCTGCTTAGTTTGTGTAGGATTTTAATATGCTACTGTAGTACATTGATCTGCCACTTCTTTTACTGTATGTCGCGGTAAAGGAGTTGTGTCTACTTTCTCAGCGTATGTATTTGCCCCAATAACAAATTTCCAATTATTAGTATTAGTAGGTTTCCTGTTTACCACTAGATCCGTTCTTAATTTTTGAGTACTTAACAGAGTATCTGGCTTCATTGCATTATGTTTTTTGGGAGTTTTTAAATTTCCCTCTGTGATGAACCCTTTTCCTACTTCCTCCTTGTTTTCTTGTAACTGTAGCCACGTTGGTGAGGACAGGTCATGTTTTTCAGGCTTATTTTTGCTTGTCACATTGTCTAACTCTTTATATATTTCATTACTTTATTCACGCTTTTTTGTGGCGACTACAAGTTTACCCTTTGACTTGGTTTTCATGGGATCTTTAAATGATGCTGATGAGCAGTCCTCGATTTCCATTAAAGTAGTATTGTTAATGTATTACCTGGGGGCTACCTCCTTTTCCTTGTATGTGCCTTTAGTACTTCACAGCATTTGTGTTACTTATAACAATATCCAGTGTTGTTCCAGGACGATATTCTTCTTGGAGCTCACCTGCTGTTGTTTTAGAAAAGATGGAATCTACTCTATTGCCTTGCTGAGGTTTAGGATAATTCGCCCTGTTTCTCGCTTTCCTTTCCTTCTTCTTTTGCCTTCTAGATTGAGGCCTCTTCTTTTCAGGTTGCTCTATTATGACACTCTGATCAGTTCTTATAAGAGCCACTGTATCAGCAGTGGGAAGTTGAATTTCTTTCTTTTGTTCTGGAGTTGTATTTGTAGGTGCCTGGGAATGGTTCTGACTTACAATTACCTCTGATTTCATTATATGGGCAGTGTCTAAATTTGCAGCCAGCGAAACCAAGAGCTTATTCAAGCAAAGTGTTTGGTCCAAATTTGTCAGAAGAAAGCCTAATTTGTCTATTATTGGTCCACATGTGCAGGTCGATTCCCATGTTGAGTAAATTTGCTGTACTCTTTTTATTAAATGTTTTAAATATTCCAGTTTTGTATTTATTCCAGCTATATATGATGCAATGATATTCATAAGATCTATTTGTATATGCAACTTATCTGATTGCATTATCAATGTAGCTGTCGACATTTGTAGTGCTTGGAGTACTGATGGAATGAATTCTTTTTGCCCATTTTTATTGCTTTTGAAGTTACTTGCCCCTTTTTTTTCGGTGAATCTCCAGATTTCTCAGTTGGATTTGATTGAAAATTGGCTCTAAGATCAGATGTTTTGTCTTTTCCTCCTGTGGTTTGGGCTGAACATTTGTTTTTCCTCTTCATCCATTCCTTGGGCCTCCACCTATACCACGTGTGTGTCTTCCACAGGTTTGCTCGCCCACGGAGCGACCACCTCCTCTTCTCCATTTCCTTCCACTGTTATCTCCTGTGTGCCTTCCACATGTTTACTTGCCCTTGAGTCATCCAAGTCAGTTAGAGATAGACCTTGATTTGACCAAAGGTGTGCTAGAACGTCTATGTTTGATTGCAAGTCATTTAGACTAACTTCATGTCCATGCTCCGCAGTTTGTAAGGAGCAGCTGTTTGATGTATTCAGATTGTTGGGCTTACGTGTTAGAGCTGAACTATATGGCATGCTTTCCCCGCAGATTTCACTAGAGGCAGGTAGGAGTTCATGATGTTGATGTTCCGAATTGATACTGTTGTTATATTGCACTGCAGGTACTATTGCTGTTGGTATTATGGAGCTATGCAGTGAGATTACACCGGCTAGGCTGCTCTTGTCTTGAATCTTTAGCTTCACTATCTGTTTGCTTGGGTCTTGCGTCTCAATGGAGTATAAATTTCAATTTGATGTTAATTTCCTTAGGGTAGGTTCTTGAACCAGCTCTTCCCCTCTTTGATGTGTCCGTTGTACGATTTTTTTGGAGTGCCAAACATCAGACCTGATGTTTCTCCTGGAGTAGCACAGAGAGATGAACCGGGATCCTTTAAATAGTGAAATCTTGAGTTTTGCATTGTTTTTCTGTTTAAAATTGATTTTTCAAACATAGACGCAATAGTTGAAATTAGCGGGCTCTTCAGTATTGAACTTTTATCATTTACTGTTGCTGGTTTGTTGCCTTTTTTCCTTTTGGCGAGAGTTTTATGAGTGACTACTTTTTCTTCAAAGCCTTCCTCACCCTGCCTGATCGCATAGCTAAAAATTTGAGTGGTTTGTATTTGTTTTGAATTGAAGTGCTGCTATCCACTGTCCACCTTCTTTAGACCTCTAGTCTCTTCCAGCTCCTTGAACCAACTTCTTCGACTCACCAGATTCCTTTCCGCGAGCCCGTCGCTTTTTCTTCCCTTCAGCTTAGCCTCCTGGGGGAAGGGAGTGGAGAGCAGAGAGCAGGAGAGCCTGCAAGCCGCCCCCAACCTAGTTGGGTCCCTTCCGCAGACTCAGCAGGCACTCACTCTGCTGCCAACACCTTATGGTGGCTGCGGTCTCTTGCCCCAGCTTCTGCTATTAGTGCTGTTACTGCTGTTGTCACCCACTCTGTGAATTGCTCCAGATCCATGCAACTTCTTTCCTGATAGAAGTGCCCTGCAGGGGGGACAAACTGCTCTCTGCTCTTGCTCCAATGTTGCCTCACTCTGCCCCCTCTGCTCTAGATCCTGGTGGAGGTAAGGCACTAGGCGCAGGGCAGTAATGTACTGTCAGGGGGCTGTCAGGGGGCCGAGTTGCTGAACTGCTCCCAACGCACTGCCACCCCCGCCTCCACTGCCGGTCACTGTCAGCCCTCCACAGCAGATGTGCGCAATCCTCCCGACTCCTCCTGCTGGGAGGCTCTCCTCTGGACTACGTTCCCTATGCAACATGTGCCCGAAGCTACAGTCCACATTCCTAGGTCCCGCCACACACCACTTTCTCTCAAACCTGTGGTGGGTGCTGTTGGCGCCGCAGGAGCTGCGGGATCCGCTGATCAGTGTTGTGTTCTCACGGCAGGGGGAGAGAAGCGGAGCAGGCAGGCAGGCTGTGGGCTGTCAGGTGTGAACGAGCAAGTGAGCAAAAACTACGGAGGCATCAGAGGTAGTGATCGCTAGTCCCGCTTAGTCCTGCTCATGCTCAAGCTCAGCTCCAACTGTGAGCTCCATGTACTCTGTGTGCTTCACGCTCTGTGTGCAAACTCCTCCCCTTCCAACAACTTCCAACAACTTTCCCTTGTGACCATCAGAAAGGAGCAATAGTGTGCTCTTCAGAGTTAGTATTTCTAAGCCATGTGACACCTTTGACAATGTGCGCGCTATAATAAAACTGCAAAATAAATATATTAAACAAAGGACTAAAAGGTATTACCCCCTCATGGGTCCTCTTCGTCCCAGTCCTAACATAGTGAGGCAATCCTGCCTCCCGACAGCCAATCAGAACACTTAGAATAATTTCAAAGGCCATATTAGCTCCTCCCACCCACCGCCATGTCTGTTTTTTATGCTGACCGGCGTCAGTCGGAACGTTGGTGTGCTCTGTGTTTCCTGCTTGCCGGTTCCCGAGTTGGAAGGGTTGGGTTTGCGGTACTGGGAACTTTTTTCTTTTCTTTGATGTTGCAATGTTTCTTTTACTGCTTTTATTATGCGCGGCCACAACGGTGGTCCGGTCGGCCGCGTTTCTGCTCCTTGGCCAGAACGTGCTCCCCGTGCATGTGCTGGGCTGGGGCATGGAGCTTTCTGGCCTCCGGTCATTCTTGTGCTGGGGTCTTCTAGTGGCATCCGGCTCCCGCAGCCATAATGTTTGTTCTGTGGCTCTGGGGGAGACTGCAGGGCTGTCCGTTTTTGTCTCCCATATCTCGTGATGCTGTGACTTGGTTGTTTGGGGACTGATTTTTAGGGGAGTTGCTGGACACTTCGTGGTGTGTGCTGTGGGTAGTGATTTATGCTGCATGTGGCCATGTGTGTTGAGGATTCCGCTCCTGTGCCTGCAAAATCTTTTGTCTATGCATCATCGCGGACAGAAGCTGCAGGTGGTTGACCTGTTGCAGATTTCCAGGTCTAAGCTTGCGGGATTTGGTTAATTCTGCTGTGCTGACTTCCCATGAAGGCTGCACTGCTTGAGCCTTCTGCTTCCTCCTCTGCAGAGGATGGTGACTACATGGGCATTTCCCTGCTATGGTTTTGTCCAGGGAAAGGTTTTTTCGGACAGGTTGGTCCATTTCGTGGGGTTCTGAAATTTGAACGTACTTCGTTGTCTGAAAGGGGTGGCTCCCTGTGTTGTTCCTTGTGGTGCATGACCTGCCTTTCCATTTTGTCTAGGAGGTTCTGGCTGTCGAACGGCTTGAGGTCGCCATGTGGGGGGATTCCTCGTTTTCTGGGGAAGCAGTATCACCAGTCGGTGTTTGATACTCAGTTTCCTCTGATTCCTGGGGTCTTTCTATTTGTCCTCCATGGCTTCTTCCTCATCTTTGTCTTCGGGGGAGTCTGCTCTCTTGCATTCTTCTGCAGCTTCTCATTTTGGGCTTTGTGCTTGCACTTCCTCAGCCCATGTTTCGCAGTTGCATTCTAGGGGTTTGGTTGCCTGTTTGAATGTCTTCCGGGTCAAGGGGATCTCACTACTGTCTTGGCGCAGATGGACGTCTTGTCTCAGTTTCTCTCTGATGTGATTTTATTGCCCTAAGGGCCCTCTCCCCGACTGCTGGGGGGGGGCGGAGGCTGGTAGGAGGTCTTTCTGGACCACGCTTTGGTGCCTGAACACTGCTCAGATGCCTTAGTCCATTACCTGCCTTTTGTGGATTGCTGTTTTTTTGGCTTACTCCATAGGCAGTTTTTGCTGAGGAACTTGTCTTTTTCCATGATCTGGAGTTTTTGGGTACTCTGTCTTCTTCTCGGCCCTTTCGTGGTCGGGCCCGTGGTCAAGAGCTGCGTTCCATTTGGTTACCAGACTCTGCAGTGCCTGCTGCTGCCCCTGGGTGTTGTTCAAATGTTGTTATGCCCAGGAGGATTCACCGTGGCCTGGTGGTTTCGGTTGCGGTCTATTCCTCAAAAGGTTATGTGTTCAAATCCTGGTGTTTCACTGGTTGTGAGTTCCCTGTCTACATTGTCGGCGATGTTGCAATTTTGAAGGCTCGGCTCAGTTGTTTCTGGATCATTGGTCCAGTCTATTTCCGTCTTGTGGGTCCTGTTGTCATCGATATTGGTTACCGGATTCCGTTTCGGTGCTGTCCGGTGCCGTCCCCCTTTTGGACTATTTTTGGGGTTACCCCATTGTCCATAGGCCCCATGATGTGATCTGCCATCTTCTCTGGCATTGGGCTGTTTTTGTCACAGGGCACTTTTGTGCTGGTTCCGGTCGCGGAGCGGGGCTTGGGGTTCTATTCCTCTCTGTTCCAGGTCCCTCCCTCCCTCCCGCTCTGTTTGGACTTGTTGATAACAGGCATGGCGGTGGGTGGGAGGGGCTTATATGACCTTTGAAATTATTCTAAGTGTTCTGATTGGCTGTCGGGAGGCAGGATTGCCTCACTATGTTAGGACTGGGACGAGGAGGATCCTAATCGGGGTAATGAAGATTACCGGTAAGCAACAAGACATTTCTGTCCAATTTATCAGAAAAAACGTAAGCCTTCAGTCAGCGATTTTCACTAAGCAAATCATTTTACACCCAATGTTCCTCTTGTTGAACGCTCCAAGTCATGACACCCACCAAGAGTTCATTTTACTATTAATTGACATTTGGCTAAACTTATGCAAAATCTCAACCTATATTTGCATCTATATGGCTTTGGATGGCATGTATAAGGTACACTACATATGTACATGTCTTCAGGTGATAGGCACCCTACTGTCTCAAGCAGTGTCAGGAGATCATAAAGGAATGGGTATTTCGGAGTCCATTTTAGGTGTTGCTCAGAAAACCTGATTTGGGGACAGAAATGGCAGTGTTGCACCAATTGTAGCACATCGATTATCACATTGTTTTTTTTCTTTGTAGATCCTTATATGCCTAAAGTTCTTAAGGCAACTGAAACCAACTTGCACAGTACGAAAAGCAATGCTAAAATGAAACATTTCAACTTCAGATTCAAGATTTAGTGACTGTATAAAATATTGCCCTCTGTATTTAACAGAAAATAGCACCCCATTAGGATTTGCCTGTCCCAAGATGGCCGCTGTTTCTACCTTGAAATTTTTTTTTTAACCAAAAATTTTGTTAACCATATTTTAACTGTTTTGCAGACTTAATAGAACGACAAGCTTTCTGTCTGCTCGAATGTAACAGTCATTACAGGCATATTAATTCGCTAAATATATCTCAAGGAAACGTTTCGGGTTCCCGTAGGAGCACTTCCGGGTCATTAGAAATCCGATTTGAATTAAAAGTCCGACTTTCGGCGTATTTCTTTAAGAAAAGCGTATCCCGACCTATATACACCTTGATCCGAACAGCTCTAGGCGTTCGAAATCACCGGCGTAAACGAGATATATGAAACGGCTGAAATAGTGACCGGCAGTACTTCCGGGTCAATTTTGACTCCCGGAACTTAAATTTGCGGTCCAATTACACCCGTGTCACTCTTCCATTTCCCAGAAGACGACAACACGGAGGAGCAGGGAGGCCGCACTGCAATTATAAGGTGAGACTCGGAAATAGGACCTATGCACAACTCCGGAGTTAAATCTTGACCAGGGACTGTGATTTTTTTAAATTGTACCACTTATAAATATAGCGGTGCATTTAACGTGAAAGAATAAATGTAACTTGGGCAATGCAAACCGTTTTAGAGCCATTTTTTGTATATAACTGCACCCGTTGTAAATCCAGAGGGGTATCTACCTTGGTTGAGTAAAAGTAACTCGGGGTAATGAAAACCGCTTTTAGCAACACAACATGGGCAACATATAAGTATTTAAAGCGCTCTATCACCTTTCTTAACGAGAGTGCCCATAGACAAGTGATACTGTGAGCGTATTGAAAATAGCTTTAAATAGATACAACTAGACAACAAATGCAAGTTTGACGACTAGAGTATCTGTGGGCCCCTAGGTAAACTATCCTTTTATCTTGTGAATTTTAGGCTCGTGCACAAAGAAAATTTCCCAAAGAGCCCGAGCAATTTAAAGCGTTCGGAGCGTATTTTCAGAAAAGCACAGATATTTTTACAGGTCAGTATACAGTGCCCACAATATTTCGGTAGCGCAAAATTGCCCTATTGGAAACAACTAATTGTTTAAAGACAACATGGAGAGAAAGGTTATTATACATTTCTTTGTTTATGCAATCATTCAGGTCCAAAGACCATATGAATTCCCCCTCATTGACGGTGGCTCCTCCGTGTAAATAGAAGCTCACGGTTGTTTTGTGAAGGTAAAACTGACTTTTGCGTATTAATATGTCACTCTGAACAAATGTAGAAGAAATATTAAATCAGGTTTTTATTCACAATTAATATAGCTCAAGGGAATTGAAAAACCTGAGCAGCTAGCAACCCGCGAGAAAACTCATTGAAACTCATCTGTTTCATGACACAGGTATGGTGGACAACCTGTATGCAATATGTATAAAGTATTGTGTTCAATTTTTAAAGTAGTGTATTAAGCCAATCAATGTACATCTATCGACAGGCAATGAAAAATCTCACAGGTGTTCTCCAAATGAGTTCCCTGGCGTAACCAATACAGATAAAGATCCTGGTTGTTTTTAGAGAGTGGTCTGGCATGATTTAAAATGTATATAATGATAGGGAGCATATTAAACATGAGGAGAGTAAGAGGAACCAAGATAATTAATGATAAACACTAAAATATTTTTATCTATTTTTAGAATAGCATGGAGTCAAAAGTCCTAAGGTCCTGAAGAAGGTGTCAAAAGAAAGAAAGCACCGAAACGCTGCGTCGACTGTTTTGACTGTTTTGACTGTCTTTTTTAACCATTGTTTTGAGCGTAATATATTATTTGGAACACCACGTTCTGTGGTCTTTTAATGAATTTGTGACATTGTTTTAGATTGTAACCCAGTTGGGAGGAAAGTAATAAATTCTATCTTTTTTTAACTTTACAAAAAGTGTTTGTCCGTCACATTTAACTGTGGTCTTAAGTTTGTCTAATTGGGGTTTAGTATCTTCCTCTGCCTATGCGAGGTATTTGCACAATGTCTAGGACTATATAGAAAAACTATTCCCTTAGCCAGACCATCTTTATAGTTAAAGACACAGGAACGCTTTGCCCATTGTTTGGATAAACAGGGACTTCCAAGTTTTCTGATGGAAAAAAATTCTGCCCACTCTTGTTATCTGATGTTCTAGCAATAGCTCTGTGTTCAGATGGAAGCCAAGGTTGTGTTCTGACCTAACAGGGCAGGGCATGGACCGATTAATGAAGACCGAGGGTTCTAGTTTGGCAATAAATTCCCTAGTATTCAACAACTCGGCTTTTGCTGGGTTCAGCTTCAGGAAGTTGGTAGACATCCAATCCCAAGTCACAAAGGGCCTCCATGAGAACGGAAGCACATAGGTTGTACTTATGATGCTTGTCTTGGAACACCCACCCGTGGAGGCTTACAAAAACGTTAAGCATCCAGAGCTGTCACATTTTGGCTGATTTATCATCCCCTAGGCACAGCCTTCCACTTTGACTTGCACTGGCCAAACACATTTCAGCTTATGTTTTCAAATCCTCCAACTTGGACAGATGCCCGACTGCCAATAGATCACCACTCTCCTGGAATCTTGCACCACAATCAGAACTACTGAAAAAAGCACTACTGCTCCCTTCAGTGAAAAAGCTGCTGGTCAGACAGACAGTACCCAGGAATTTTAGGTCTATTTCGCTTCTGCCCTTTCCCACTAAAGTTCTTGGAAAAGTATGTGAACAATATACTCAGTAGTTTCCTTACTAGATGAGGCGCAGTTTGGGTTTCGCCCTCTCCATGGAATGGAAGAAGCCTTATTTTCTGCTTTAGATCTAAGTATGGTGGCTGACAATGGTCATCAGGTAGGTGTGGTACCACTTGATCTATATACCGGGGTTGATACTGTCAATCATGTGCTGCTTACCAGGGTGTCAGTAATACGAGTAAAAGAAAAAGCTCTGCAATTGCTGGCTTTTTTCTTGGAAAGTAGAACACAGGCAGTTAATTTGCCTCCCTTTCACTCTGCTTTTAAAACACTTTAACATGGAGTTCCCCGGGTCTCATCACTAAGCCACCATTATTTAATGGATTTTTAAGGCCACTGGCAAAGCTTATTAGATCTTATGGTCTAAAATGTGGGAATTATGCTGACACCACTCAACTAATCCTCACTTTGGATTGTACCTCATATTCTCTAATGGCAGCTTTCCATAAATGCATGAGAAATGTCCAGTGTGGATTAGGGCTAAATCCCTTAGGTTTGTTGGAGATAAGACTGAGGTAATGAATAGTCTTTCTAGGTCTCTTGTGAAACCTTTGGCCACTGGAGGATAGCGCAGATCCAATTACAGTGTCGGCCATTCACAATCTGTGAGTTTATATAGATAGCAATCTATCTCTCTCCAGTCATGTTAACAAACTATGATCCACTTGCTTTGGGATGAAGAGGGTACTCAATAAAATTCTACCACTTCTGTCAATGCATCTTTGCCGGCTTGCTGTGTTAAGTATTATCTTACGCAGACTAGGCTATGGCAACACCTTATTTTTAGGTGGCCCTAGATATTTTGTACAATGTCTCAATTGAATACAAACAGTGGCTGCAAACTGGCTCTATCCAAGCCACACTTTTCTCTTCAAATTCTCTTCACTGTCTCCGAATGACCGAGTGTATTATGTTTAAAGCAATGTTTATTCCACGTAGAGCTTTTCATCACACTGGTCCCCATCTGCTTTGACATAAGCTGCAACACTATTTTCTAATGAGATCATTGTGCTCTGCAAATGCTATTTGCTCAAAGTTCCTAAATTGTTAAAAGCTTGCCACGGTGGTGGATTATTTTCTGCAGCTTGCTTATGGAGCAGTATGCCAGACCATCTTAGTCCTATTAGCAATCTCTCTACCTTTAGGAAAGCCTTGAAGTTCTTAAATGTCTGGATGGGTGTATGATTGGAATAGCAACTGGAATTTGTGTGTATATGTAAATAAGGGCAGTTGTGAGTCCGATCATGCCCTACAACTCTCCCTTGGTGTGATATAATGCCTTTTTAGGTGACAGTTTTGTGCTCTACAAAAATCATTATTAATAATAATAATAATAATAATAATAATAATAATAATAAAGTACCCAGGTTCCACAAATAATCCACATAAGTGACCACATCTACTCTGCTCTAGATTCCCTCTCTGTTCTTCCTGCAAACTTCTGTTACTGAACACACCATGTGCTAATGCAATCTGATATATAATGCCCGGCCTCAGGCATTAGGCCTCCTGCCCCCACTACTCTGTTCAGGCACTGGTCTAACCTCTTCATTACCAATTATTTGCATCATTGGGCTAGGCCCCCATACATAGTTCTTCAGATGCCACTTCTACTTTCTCAGACAGTCTTAGGCCTGTGCTTAACCACCTTGCTCTGCTTCAAAGGTTTCCTTCTCTTTGATCTCACCGCACACACCTTAGTTTGTGACAATCGTAGGGTTCTTAATCCCCTTTGTAAAAAGACTGATCATAAGTCCTCCTGCAAGATATCCAGGTCACGCTATAACCAGTCTAGAAACACATTGAAACCCCCTATCAGAAGGCGCTATGTAATTCACTACCACTTTACTTTCAGGAATGAATCATTAATGCATCCAGCTCCTCAAAAGAGGTATTTAAATTGCCTGCCTCAAAAACTGTAAAACCCTGCAGTTGGGCTTTTCTCAAATACCATTCATAAAATTAATAATTTGCCAGCTTTCACTCCTCTTGGCTCAGATCTTCAGTAATTGGACTGGTGGTCTATCCTTCAATTCCATCTTCTTCAGGCCACATTCTCTCTCCACCCCTCCTATTTGGAATTCATGGTAAGTTGGGGTATTACTCAACCCTTGGCGCAAAAGAATTGTTATTCTGGGCCTGCATTATTATACTATCACTAAGGCATAGAGCATCATTTTGCTCCTACAACTGTTTCAAGCTAATGGAAATTGGACCTCAACTCTGAACTTAAAAAAATAACAGCGACCTGTCTGTCTACTCAAATCATGATATTACTTCTCTCCTTCAATTCATTTCTAAAATCACAGATCCATAGTTAATTTTTAAACCTCTGCATATCTGGACCAACATTCGCTTATTGACTCTGCCCAAGTAGGTTTTTACTTACCCTTTAGAACTAAATCAGTGTTGATATCAGCCCTCAGTGATCAACCTGAAATTTTTGACTCAGAAGATTCAGCAACCGTCATCCAACTGGGTGTCTCAGCAGCATTTGACATTGTGCCCTGGTACATTCTTCGATCTTGGTTAAGAAACACACTGATCTGGATAGCCTCTTGTCCTACAAACAGGAAACAGATGTTTGACACGCTTCCTTTTAGTTGTTTTTCTGAATATTAGCCTGCAGAGTCCAATTGGTGTCATCCCTCACTCCAACACTTTTCAACCTCTAAATGACTCCCCTTTGCTCTGCTTATCAGAACCCACAGGTTTTGGTTCTTCTGTATGTGGATGACTCCCAACTCATCCTGCACCTTAACCACCATTTTGTATCAGTTCAATAACAAATACAAAACCGTTCAATGAGAATCTGTGGATGGGGTTATGAAAACCAACTAAAAATGAATATGGATATACAGATGAAACTCAGATAGTTGTATGAGGGCATTTATTCCACCTGGTCTGATACCTGGTAGTCTTCAACTATGTTTTCATTGTCCTTCCCTGCGCAGCAAACTTGTAATTTAGGGATCATCCAAGCCCAGCAGCTCACCGTAGTACCCCAGATTGTTAAACTGGCCTCTTCTTGTTCTATGTTTGGGCGATACTCCGTAAAGCCATTCATCTTTTGCATTCAGAAACCGTGTTACAAAAGCTCTGATCTTTTTCACCCTATGCTTGGTAATGCCTTATATGTTGGTCTGCCAAAAGCTCAGCAGTCCTCTATGTCTTTGGCCTTTCCAGGATGTAGCCTATCTCTCCTCGTGTAGAGAAATTGCACTGGCTTCCTGCCCAGTAAAGGAGAATGATCAAAAGTTTATGCTCATGCCACAAAGTAATTTATAATACTGGCCTTCTATTCCTTCATACTTGTATTTAATCATCCTGATATTATAGATTGCCCATTGGAAACTGGCAGACACTTCTGTATATATTTTGCACCAGATATATGGCATATCCTTTGCTTAGCTCACAGAGATAATCTGGTTCAGGTTTGTCTGCAATCATCTATGTGCTCTATCATCTCATCTTGCCTTTTCAAGGCTTTGAACAATGTATTTCATATCATCTCTCTACTTCGCATCTGAGATGTCACAAATATTGTATCCAATTTAGGCTTAGAAATGGCTTTGCTCCCCCCAGTGGCAGCTGTAATGTTTAGCAGGGGTGGGGTGGGGTGGGCCCACACATATGGACAATCTCATTCACGCACACACACACATATTCACACCCCCATACACACACATGTATACACCCACTCACAGCATACACACACACACACACACACACACACACAAATACACAAGCATTTATGTATATACACAGGCATGCACCCAACAATAAAAAAAAACTTACGAGAGCGTAGTGGTGATCTCAGGTGGCCGGATGGATGCCTCAGTGGTTCCTTGAGGATTGGGATTGGCTCCTCTCATTGGCTGACGTTGTTATGGGACAAGAGGTGGCAGTCCCTTTTCACAGAGTGGGATGGGGTCAGTGATACCACTGACCAACCCCACCCTGTGACGACTGTCACTGATGGACACTGGGCCCTGGACACAGAAGCTTCCAGGTCCAAGAATATCAGTAGCTCTCCCACTTGTCATGATGGGGAGGCTTGCACAAATCTTTACGGGCTGAGGAGGTCATGCCCAAGGACTGTGAAATCTTAAGCATGGCAAAGTTCGGCTCAGGCAATCAGGTGCCTGCACATTTAGCACATGTACAGTACCTGACTGCCTGACCTAACAATGAAGAGTATCTGTCAGGCAGACCTTTGCTGAGCCTGACAGACACTTTTCCTGCTCGCCAAAGGTGGACAGCTGGGGCGCCTCTGCTCTTAATAATGGGCCGCGGATGGGTCCTCCCTTGCTCATGATTTGATGGCTTTCCTGTTTATATCAGTAGTTTGCCC
Organism: Lissotriton vulgaris; assembly: GCF_964263255.1. Taxonomy (NCBI): domain Eukaryota; kingdom Metazoa; phylum Chordata; class Amphibia; order Caudata; family Salamandridae; genus Lissotriton; species Lissotriton vulgaris. Next base: position 699,500,973 of record NC_141698.1, read on the forward strand.
TTGACGCAATGCCTTTCCTCCCTATTTTTCTGTTTGCACCTACAAGGAGCATTTCTGCCTCAATCTGATTGTTTAGGATATTTTGTGTCATTCCACTGCTGATACCAGTGCCTTGTATAACAGATCATGATGGGCTATTTTCTCTCCTTTTCCCTATCTCTATCCTTATTGCCCTTGCTACCCATTCACCTTTCCTGCTACCCCACTATCTTTATTTAAATCTTCGGCTCCCCCCAGCTCGTGTTTGCCCTGTGCATCCGTGCTTTGCTCTCATTCGCAAACCTGCCCCCTCTCTTTTTTTTGCACCCTAGTTTCTTCATCTAAATATTTGTCCCTGTGCCTGCGAGCCCCTCCTGTCGTGCATCCACTACCCACTGCTGGGTGGCCATCTTTATATGGTGTTGAAATAATTCCAAGATAGCCATCCGTTTCTGGGAATGTGAGTACACCTTGCTGCCATGTTGGAAAGATGTTTCTTTTGTTTTAGTTTAAGAAAAATAATAATGCCCAGGGGTCCTCTTCGAATATTATTTCACCTTTCTAGGCAAATGGAAGTATTTCATGCTCTGCCATGCTTTTCCTGATTATCGGGCGTGGTATGGCAAGCAAGTCCTTGCTACAATGTGGTTTCCCCAGGTGGTAGAATCAGAGTCGGTGTTTCCACACCCGGTAAATACAGTTTTCTCATAATTACGTGAGGAGAATTCGTTCGAGAATTGCATTCCCCACAAATGGTAATCGGGGCCTTAAAGTAAACTGATATAATTATACTTGCCTAGAGAAACTGAACAGAAAATATAAATGCAAAATGCGGGGTTGATATGCAAAGTAAGTGTATCATTCAAGTATCTTAAACTAAAACCGTGTAAAACTGAGACGCTTTAATGATTCCTTTATGTGCAATATCAGGGGTAAAGATAACGTATTCTTCAGTTTCAGTTAATATTACACAATGCACAACTGTTAGACGTTTGCATCTTCCCGGACCAAATCGCTTTTTATCACAGGCATTACCTCCTCGTTAGTCTTCCTCGCCACATGAGTTACATAGTGAGCTTCAGCTCCACACCAGAACCCTCCAAAGCAAAATGTTAGCCTCCCATGCCTCCCATCCCTTCCCAAGATGGCTGACCCTTTACCACCTGACCTCTATAAGAGGCGGGCCGGCCCAACCCATCAGCCTGTTTTTTTTGTTCTGCGCGTCATTACTCTCCAGATGCGTCTTCAGGTAAGTGGTTCCTGCTGTTGCGGGAGCCTGGGTCCTTGGTTGGTGGTCCTGCGCTAGCGGACTCTGGGGCTTTTGGACCTCTCCCCTTCCTTCCCCCGGTCTCTTTGGGGCTGGTTAGGCTCTGCCATAGCGGGCCAGGGGTCAATAGGGGGGGGGCGGGCGGTGTGGTCTGGGGCTCTGTTATTTTGCTCCCATTTGCCCCGCGCCTCGCATTTACTCCGTTTGTGACCATGTTCTGGCTCACTATTACGGTGCTGCAGGGAGCCAGTAGCGCCCGCTGTGCGTGCAGCCATGGATCCGTTTGGTCAGCCTATCCCCTCGAGATTACCTCCTACTGTTTGGTACTTCATTTTTTTGGGGATTCACTGAATTGTGCTGTTGGTTGTAGGTGACCTGTTTATTCCGTGTCAGTGCTCGCTTCGGCAGCACTTATACTGATATTGGAATGCTGTCCTGCGGCGCTGTCTGCCCCTCTGATGCAGCTCCCCGGTGTTGCCTCTTGGCCCCTGTGTATGTGTGGCTCTTGGCGGGGTTGCTTGACTTCGCGGCTGCACCCCCATTGCTCTTGCGGGCCCCTGGTACACTCACCGTTTCATGTTTGCATGGGCGGTGCTCCCTGCGCTCTCGCTCCGTTGGGGCTGGCGGGGTGAGTCTCGCTTCTTCCCGTTTCCCGCGCTGAGGTGGCAAGGTGGACTGACGGTCCGGGCTCCTAGGGGGCGGGATGCCGCTTGTCCTCGCGTTTTCTGGCTCTGCCTCCGTGGGTGTGGCGTTCTGCTCTTCCCCCGGGGCCCCGATATTGGGCGGGTCCGGTTCCCTGGCTTCACTCACGTGGTGCGGCAGGCGGGCCTGGGTAGCTCAGTTGGGAGAGCGTTGCCCTGCGGTTCTGGTGGTCCCTGGTTCAATCCCTGGTTTTTCATTCACTTGTGTTGGATGTTATTATGATCATATTCGCATATTTATTTATTTTGTTGTGGATCTCTTGTTTCTTTCGGGATTTACACTATTGTTCCTTTCCCGGTTTTCTACTCTCGTTCTGTAGCGTTTCCCCGCTCTTCTGTCCTCCGATTCGGTGGCGAGGCCTGTGTGTCATGGGCCCTGCTGGGACATGGAGTGGTGGTATTTCGCCGCTGTCGGGTCTCACGGACCAGGGAGCTATAGCTCAGTCTTGTGCCTTTAGTGGGGACAGCCCTCGCAGGCCAGGGTTCGAATCCTGCCAATGCAGTAGATGTATCCCAGGGTGGATAATTTTCGAAACACTGAATTTTAGTACTGTGGCTCATTGGGTAGTGTTTTGCCTTTGGTGGTGACTGCTCTCGCTGGCCTGGGTTCGAGTCCCGCTTTTGCTGTGTCTGTTGATTTTCGGACGTTGTTTTTTTTATTCAGACTTTGCACGTTTTGTGGTCGCTGGGTGGCTGTTTCCATTCCCGGCTCCTACGCTTGTTTTTCTGTGGCAGTGCCTCGCTCTTGGTTGGGGCTTTGACTCTGCAGGTAGTTTACTTTTGTTGGCGCCTGCTCTTGCGGCCCGGGGTTGGAGTCCTGCTTTGCTGGGGCCGTCTCCTCGGGTGGTTCCTTGTCATGCCTTGTATTTCTTCTTATTTTACGCGTATTGGTTGTCACTGGGTGTCTGGTTTTCCGCGTTCCATGTCTCTGTGCTCTGTCCTGCCCTCTGGTGTCGGGGTCAGTTCCGGCCATTTGGGGTCTTTGTGCTCCTCTTCTAGTCTGTTTTCAGTCGTTGGGCATGGTCGGGGCTAGTGCCTGGGTGGGTCTCCTCCTGAGTTTGCCTGGTGCTGTTGGCGTGGTGGTTCTCAGTTCCTCTTGTGGGGCTGTGTTTGTTTGGTCTTTTCTGTGCCTTCCGCAGTTGTTCCTGGTCCTGCATCCGGGGGCTGTTGCTCCTGTTCTTCTTATCGGGCTGCTTCTGTGGTCTCCGGGTTGGTTTTTGGTTCAGTCTTTTCCTCCATGGACCTTGGCGGTGGTTTCTCCTCCCCCTGCTCCGGTGTTCCCTTGCGCCCTCTTCCTCATGTGTGGTTCACATGCTCTGCGGGTGCTCTTGGGGCTTGTTGCCTTGTTCGCTTCGGCTGCCTCTTGCGGGCTCTGGGGTTGCCGGTTTGCCGGTGGTTGTCACGCTTATTCATGAAGTGTTCCTTTGTCGCCTCTGCGTCTCCCAGTGGGTTGCTCGCTCTGCTTTTTTCGCAGGGTTCCTTGCTTTGGCTTAGGTCTGTGGCTCGGAGGTAGGTCTTGTCTCTTTAGCAGTGCCCTCCTGTGTCAGGCCGGGGTTCTTTTCCGGCCGTTGTATTTGTATCCGTGTGTGCTGCATTTTTGGGTTGCTTGTTATTCGGCACCTGTGGCATTGGGTTGTGGGGCCTCTGCTTCGTGATTCGCTTTGTTGGATTCCGGGCTTTGGGCCTCTGGTCCTTTTGTCCTGTGGCCTCCTGTCCCCGCTGTTTTTGGGTGGGGTCGGTCCCGGTTGGTTCCTTGTTGGCCGTCCCCTGGGGTTTTCCGGGGGCTGTGGGCTGCGGCTTGTCTGGGGTGGTCTTCCTGCTGTTGGCGTCTGTCCGTTCGTCTCTGGGCTGCGTCAGTGTTTTCTTGCTGGCTGTTTCTGCTCCTGGAGGGCTCTCCTGGTCTTGTCGGGACTCGGCGGGAGGCTCTTGCTCCCTTTTTTTCCTGTCGGCTTTCTGCTGTCACCGTGCTTCTCCTTGCCCCCTGGCGGTCGGGTCTTTGTTGCGACCCTTCTCTTCCGGGCCTACGTTGCCCTTGGGGCTATGGCCCTTTGGTGGCTCTGCTTCCTTTGGGTGGTACCTACCTGGTCGGGCATGGTGTTTGTCGCCTGCCTCTGGTGGGGCATGCGTTCTTCCTTTTTTGGTGCAGGTTCGCTTTTGACGGTTTCGCTGTATTTCTCTCCGAGTCCTGTTCGTGGGTTTTCCGGTTGGGGTTGTCTGCCTTGGTGGGACCTTCCTCTGGTCGTGGTTTGGGTATTGTGGGCTGGCAGTGTTTTCTCGCCCCTATCTGTCCTTTGCGGATCCTCCCCTTCCTGTTGGTCTCGGTGCCTCTGGCCCTTCCTTGGTTCTTTTTTCCCCCCAACTCCTCCCACTTTGTCTCCTGGGTGTGCTGGGTTCCTCCTGCCCGTATGTTGGTGGTTCCTTCCTCTGACCATGCTTGGGTTCCCGGTCTGTGCTGGGTCGGTGGATTTCCCTATGGTTGTTTTTACCGTCTGGCTTCTATTTTGCCGTTGCTTGACTTCTCTGGGGTTTTCCCCTGCCTTGATGGGGCTTGTTGGTCCCTGTGGTGTGTTTGTCCCCTGCCTCGTGCTCCGGGGTGTGTGCGGGGTTCGCCCCTTTTTTTCGTCTTTGGCGCATTGGTTGCTGTCCTTGCCTGGGTCGTTTTTGGCTGCAGATTTTCTGGCCCTGGGTGCTCATGTTCTCATCGCCTTTTGTGCCTGGTTCGGGAGTCTCCTGGGTCCGTCTGGCCCTGTCTGCTGCCTTTGGATCTCCGGTTTGTTGGCTCTTCGGCCTTCCCGTTTGGGCTCCCGGCTTTGCGCTTCCTGGGGCCCCTTTGCCTGCTGGCTGTTTTTGTTTCCGGCGGTGCTATGGGTTTTCCTGGCGGGGCCCTGCGCTCCCGGTGTGGGTGTGTCCTTGTTTCTTTCCCCTGGTTTTGGGGTCCCGGGTCCTGTTGGCTCTGGTGGCTCCCTGGGTATTTTGTCATGGCTCGGGCTCGTCTTCACCCTGCCCTTCTGTTCTTTACCCCTTCGGTGTGTTGCTGCCACTCTCCTGTGCCTGTCGGTTCTTCTTTGTCTCGCTGGGCTGGGCCTGGTTGTGGGCTGGCTGTCTGTTTGCCCCCCTGGGTGCTCTCTTCGGCGGCTCGCTCCCTTCTTGTGTTTCTTCCTGGGCCGGTTTCTTGGTCCCTGTGCGGGGTGTTCCCGTACCTGGCTGATTGGCTTCTTTCTGCCTCTTCTTCTCCCTTCTGGCCGTGGGCGGGCCTGTGGGTTTTCGGTTTTTTCGCCTTTGCCTAGTTGGTTCTCCTCCGGGTCCCTTCGGTGTCGTTTCCGGCTCCTTTCCTGGGTTCGTTTTCCCTGGTGCCTGCCTGGGTTCTCTCCTTGGAGTCGCGGTCCCTTCCGGGGGTCCTTTGTTTGTCGGGGGTTTGTCCCCCTTCTGTTTCTTTTCCGCTCCCTTTTCCGTTCTTCCGGCTCTTGCCTGTCTGTTGGATGGCTGACACCTTGAAATCTGTAGTCCAGGCTCTTGTCATCTCACGCCTGGACTATGGTAACATCTTACTTTTGGGCGCCTGTAAGGAGGTCACTAAGAAGTACCAGGTAGTACAAAATATGGCTGTTCGCCTTATTTGTAAACTACCCGCCAGATCCTCAGCCTCTTTCCACATGCGTAACCTACATTGGCTGCGGATCGAGAGCAGGGTCAAATTTAAGGCATTATGTTTCATGCATAAAATCATGACCGGAAAAGCTCCTCCTTACTTATCTATTCTGGTGCAGCAATATCTTCCTCCGCGCACACTTAGGTCTTCCACCCAGAATAAGTTCAGGATTCCACGCATCAAGAGAGCAAAAATGGGAGGTCGCTCATTTTTTCTGCTGGCTCCCTCTCTTTGGAACTCTTTACCCCTCCCTCTGCGTTCTGAAATGTGCTTCCTTACTTTCCGTAAGGGAATCAAGACCTGGCTTTTTAATATGTAAGTTCGCTGATTTGACTCCCTCCTCATTTGGCATACTGTTTTTTACTCCCAGCGCCGGGAAACCCACGGGTATCTGAGCGCTTAAGAAATGTAATAATAAATAAATAAAATTGGCTCTGGTGCCGCTTCCCAGTTTTTCTGGTTCATCTCCCTCATGGGTTGTGGTCGCCGTTGCGGTGTTGCTCTGTTGAGCGGACTGGTTGTCCCTTTCCACTGGTGATTTTTTGTTGTTGTTGGGTCGCTGTGGTGGGGATGTCCTCTGTTCCTTTTTGCTCCTCTCTCGCTTTGTGCTGCCTGTTGGGCTGCCCTGGTGTGTTGTTCGGGCCTGCTGTATTCTGTTCTGGCCTTGGTTGCTGTTGCCTTTTTGGCTCCGTGCGGTCCGGTCCCGTGCCCTTCTCTGCCTTCCTTCGGTTGGGGCGGTTTTTCCTGGCGACTCTTGGTGTCTCTGGGGTCCGGTTTGTTTTTCGGCCTTCCCGGTGTCTTCAGTCCCGGGTTGGTTCTCCTGCTCATGGTTGCCTCTCTCCTGGGTGGCCCTTCCACTCGTTCTGGTCTGTTGGGTTTGGCCTCTTTCGTGGTCTTTCCCTTCTGGTCTGTTGGTTTCTTGTGTGTGTCCATGAAGCCGCTTGGCTTTGGTATGTGCTCACTATGTAAGTCATGTGGCGAGGAAGACTAACGAGGAGGTAATGCCCCGGTTACTTACCGGTAATCTTCATTACTCCGAGTATAGTCTTCCTCGCCACATGAGTTCCCATCCCTCCCTCCCTGTCTGGCTATCGGCTTCATGTTTGTGCTTGGTGGTTTCAGGCTGATGGGTTGGGCCGGCCCGCCTCTTATAGAGGTCAGGTGGTAAAGGGTCGGCCATCTTGGGAAGGGATGGGAGGCATGGGAGGCTAACTTTTTGCTTTGGAGGGTTCTGGTGTGGAGCTGAAGCTCACTATGTAACTCATGTGGCGAGGAAGACTATACTCGGAGTAATGAAGATTACCAGTAAGTAACCGGGGCATTATTAGTTCCATAGCCTTTTCACACCTGGCGGCCAAAAGATGGAACGAGTTACCTATGGATCTTAGACACACTGCAAACCTCCTTCAATTCCGGCAAAAATTAAAAACCCACCTCTTTCCAAAAAACTAACTCCCTTCGCACAGTTTCAGTAGTCCCCCTTTTCTTACAGCGCCGTGATATCCCATGGGATGAGTGTTGCGCTCTATAAATACCAAAAAAAATAAAATAAATAAATTAAACTTAGAATTATTCTAAAAATAAATACAAATGTGTATACCGACAGTCTTCTTTAATTGTCAGACAGGTACACGTGCAAGGACACAAGATAGACTTTCTGAACAGTACTGAAGGTTTCTTAACTCCAAGGTCAGCAATGTCATTCCACATTACATTATAATGTAGCTCCGACAAGAACATCTAAGGACTTTCTGACTCACCTCTGAGGACACTGGGTCTGAATTTATGATCTTGGTGGCCAGAGTTACTCCGCTAAATTGCAAGTTCCATAGTATATCATCCATACTAATATAATAAAGAGAGAGCCCAAACCTTTGAGGCGGGTAATCTCAGGAACCACAGCACCAATCACAACACCCAATACAGCGTTGGAAAGGGCAGTTGCATCAGAAGGACATAGGCTATGCAGACGCCCACCATATACATTTAAAAGGTAAAAGAACCGTGCCAGCAAAGTAGTCCCTTGTGGGCGTGTCTGCGTTGTGCTGTGGGCGTGTGCTGGGGGCGTGACAAACGCTGGGGGCGTGTGGTACTTTCCGCCTTTCATGCCTTGTCTCATATTGTGAGCTAATCCCACCCTGCTCCCTTTAAATACCCCTGCACTTCATAATCATAACCCACCCTTATTCCTTAAAACACCCCAACACCCTTAAACACTAACCCATCTTAACCCTATAAATATACCCTGTACCCAAAAACCCAAACCTATCCCTAAACCCTAAAAATACCCCTGTACCCCAAAACCCAAACCTAGCCCTGAACCCTATAAATACCCCTGTACCTCAAAACCCAAACCACCCCTGAACCCTAAAAATACCCCTGAATCCCAAAATGCAAACCTAGCCCTGAGCTTTAAAAATACCACTGCACCCCAAAACCCAAACCTACCCCTGAACCCTAAAAAACCCCTGTACCCCAAAACCCAAACCTAGCCCTGAACCCTTAAAATACCCCTGTACCCCAAACCCCAAACCCACCCCTGAACCCTAAAAATACCCCTGTACCCCAAAACCCAAACCTAGCCCTGAACCCTAAAAATAACCCTGTACCCCAAAACCCAAACCTATCCCTGAACCCTAAAAATACCCCTGTACCCCAAAACCCAAACCTAGCCCTGAACCCTTAAAATACCCCTGTACCCCAAAACCCAAACCTACCCCTGCACCCTAAAAATACCCCTATGCCCCAAAATCCAAACCTAGCCCTGAACCTTAAAAATACCCCTGTACCCCAAAACCCATACCTATCCCTAAACCCTAAAACTACCCCTGTACCCCATAACCCAAAACTATATCTGAACCCTTAAAATACCCAAACACCCCAAAACATATACCTAACTACCCCAAAACATATACCCCTATACCCCTACTTACCTTATCCAAACATTAAAAAAAACATGCTTTTACCATTCATGCATTTACAACGAATTTCAATTTTATAAAAAAAGAAATAGGGTTAGACACAACACCCAATGTTTTATTATCAGCTTTATATGGGGAGAAACATACGGGTATTGGATTTTGGTATAAAAAGCTCTTCTCTTCTGGATCATCTCCTATAATTACTAGTCACTTAGAAAAAATAAGCCTTACGACCCAGTGTGTTTTTACAGACAAAGACTGGGAAGTTATATGTCATTTAGGAAACAAAGCACTTCGAGCAGCTAATTATAAACGTATGTCCTTTTTTTCTTGTTGGCTGTTATACTATACCCCTGAGGCCTTGCAGAAAATATTTCTTGAATATGAAAATAAATGTTTCAGATGTAAAACTAGGTCTCAGGGTGGCTGGTACCATATCTTCTTCTCTTGTCCAAAGCTAGAATCCTTCTGGAAGGGGATTTTTACAGACTTGGGGATGGCAGTTGGGAAAATTCTACTTCCAGAGGCAGAGGTGGCCCTTTTCGGTATCTGCAAAGAAAGGAATAGGTTTAATAAATCAGAAGAAGTGTTTATTTTTTATCTCTACGGCTGTAGCACGGTCTTTGATCCTTCAAAATTGGAAATCTATGATAGCTCCATGTCAATTAAAATGGATTAACAAAATGAGAAGAACATGTAACTTTGAGAGAGCCTATGCAGGTAGAGTGGGAGCGATAGCAAGATTTGAAAGGAACTGGAAATATTTTGAGATGCTTGAATCGATAAAATGTAGTTGATTGTTCAATTTAAGTTAATTTTTAGATGGTTCCGCTTCTACATTTTAAATATCTGCAAGTATATATTTGATCTGTTATAGTATATCAGCAGTATGTGCACCTAGTCGTATATATATTTGTTAATTCTGCGCGATTCTGCATTTGTATTTTAAAGAAATATAATAATACTCCTGCTGGTATATATGGACAGATTTCGCACTTTAATGCACTAGTCACTTTATATATGCTAACTTTGTAGGTTATTGCACTAGCACTTAAGGGGAAAAGAGTAAAAAGAAAAAGGAAAGGAAAGAAAGAAAAGAAAAGGAAGAAAAAAAAAAAAAAAGGGGAAAAAAAAAAAAAGTACAATAATACTCTTGCTGGTTTAAATTTGCGGCTCTCATTCCTCATAGTACTAGCACTTTATAAATCATATTGTAATCTTGATGTTTGCTCCAGACCAGTAGTTGTTGTATTTCTCAACTGAGTACGTCTTTGTTCTAGCACTTTATGTAAGGAATTTTTTTTTTTTTTTTTTTTTTTGTTGTCTCTTGTATATTGTCTGGAACTCTTTGTCTAATTATGAAGTATTTAATGTACCAATGTTTCTCCTACGGCTTGTTTAATAAAAAGAAAAAAAAAAAAAAAAAAAAAAAGAATTTCGTTGTAAAGGTATACATGGTAAAAGCATATAAAATGTAATGCCATGCGTTATAATGGCATTGCGGAGTCATGGTACTTTCGTAATGAAAGTATGCGGAGTGATGGTATGCGGAAAGAAAGTTGCGGAATAATGGGTGTTTACCCTCCCCCGGTAAGTACATTGGTGGCACGGCGGCCCACATCTCCAGCAACATACTCATATTTTTTCACCACCCATTTGAAAAATGCACAGGTCTCTCTCATTGATGGCCAGCACCGACATACACTTTTAGACACACCTCCCGCCACAAGTTCTAGAATTGCGAACTTTAGAGCTGGGGAGCTACGTTCGAATCTCGGCATCAGCTCAACATCCTGTGATTCCAGGCAAATTGCTTTGTCTCCCCGTGCCTACCACAAATGAATGTGTTCTTCTGTAATGTATATTGTGCTCATGTCATGTTGTCGAGTTGGCGCTAAATAATATTGCAAGGAAAAATAAAGTAGGGAAACTCAAGTTCACACACTACTGAACGCGCATCAGCAGTGCACTGTGAATCGGAGCGTTTCACAGGCCTGTCACAGATAAGAAATGCTATCAAAACAAAATCCTACAAAACAATATACTACTGGCCGGCAGCAATTCATACCCGGACAACGTCGGGACGGGCTGCTAGTGCAAATATGATTTGGAAGACTGGATATCCGTCATACCATCCGCCAAGATTGTAATCAGGCCTACACGCTAAAGTACACCTTCGAATCAATAATGATGGCTCCCTGAAACACCGTGTATTTCTGTCCCTACAAATGTTTTCCAATCTTAGAAATGTATGTGCTTTTTGAGAAATTACTAAAATGCCCCAGCAATATTTGTGTCTTACTGTGTGCAACCAGGTAGTGTAACCCTGATCTTGTATGCATTTTTGCTGCATACTGTATATTTTTCACTAAGGGCAGGTATTTTCATTGCATTCTGAAAAAATCTATGTGCATGTCTGTCCTTACTTTGTGACTAAGCAAAAACTGTAAATCCAATAACATGACATCATTTCAGCAAAGCTCATCAAATGAATTTGGAAGGATGATTACTGAATAACCTTGGTCTGTCAAAATACCAAGCAGGACCCTCTTCCTAAAGAGAGAACATAAACATAAACAAGCATTTACAATGCAATAGGTCTCGTAGCATTAAAGTTTGAGTTATTGGCATTGTGTATGACAATGCCGTTGCATAAAATTTTTAGCAAACTTTGAATTGGTGAGCAGTGACAGTGTGTGCAAGAGTATGCTGTTCTTGAAAGCAGTGTGGTAGAGAGTGCAGGAATTTGGGTGACGTGAGCAATGTGGATGAGGTGAGATTACAGGAGTGAGTGTAACTCGACAAAATGTGTTTAATTGCATACCAGTGACACCTCACGCACGGGCTCACAGCTGTTATTATTCACACAGCTTTGATGATGCACCTCACGTACTACGGGGCTGACGCAGTTATTATTCACACAGCTCTGATTATGCACCTCACGCACGGGGCTCACAGCTGTTATTATTCACACAGCTTTGATGATGCACCTCCTGCACGGGCTCACAGTTGTTATTCACACAGCTCTGATGATGCACCTTACGCACGGGGCTGACACAGTTATTATTCACACAGCTCTGATGATGCACCATACGCACGGGGCTCACAGCTGTTATTATTCACACAGCTTTGATGATGCAACTCACGCACGGGGCTGACGCAGTTATTATTCACCTCAGGCACGGGGCTAACACAGTTATTATTCACACAGCTTTAATGATGCAACTCACGCACGGGGCTGACTACAAGGGCAATCGTTTTTGAAAACCCTGGTTTCCTCTTTATCATCAATTCGCCCTGTAAAATGTGGGCACCCAGCATAATATCGACGGACCTATTTGTAATGATGCATTATATATTTGTGTAACCTCAATCACTCCACCTTTTCTTAATCTGTAAACTTGAGTTCATGCCTAACTTGTTAATCTGTAACTCAGACCGCGAGTAACTGTTGTACAGAGAAGTACTGACACCTACTTCCGAGTTACTATTTGTCTTTACTTCAATCTATTGTAAAGCACCCTGACACCTCTCGGTAAAGTACGCGCTATATAAACATGCATAAATAGCTAAATAAATAAATAAATTCATCCTGTAAAATTCGGTCATCCTGTGTGATGCGCGTGCCCTGTGTGGGTTGGGAGGGGGGGCACTCTCCCCTTCCAGGAGCCTAGCGGGGGAGGGATGCTCTCGAACATTCACCCTATGGGACAGCCTGTGCCCTGCCTCAGACTGACACCCCCTACCCCCGCCCCCCTCACCAGCCTGACAGGCTGACCCTCCCCCCTCCCCTCCAGCCGCAGCATTCCTCAGTCCACCTTGTGCATCTCTGCAAAGTACACTGTGTTTAGGGCAGGCACCGCCCCAAACAGGCAGGCAAATGAAGGGGTCCTAGAACATGCTCAGGGGCATAAAAAATGACAGGGCACCCCAAAACACCAGAGTGAAGGAAGGGGGCTTCTGTCTGAAACACCCCTTTCCCAGAAGAACTGGCCTCGCTGCTGCTTAAACCCCCTCTTTATGTATTCCTTTGTGCTATATAGCGCTCACTAGACACAAGGCATCGGAGCGCTATACCACATTACAGTTGAAAATCTAATAAACAGTTTATTTGGGAGACATCGATGATGAGAAAACACAGGCGCTCACTTCACACAGCTCACATTTATCCAGAAAGCATCCTTATCACTCCCCCCCCCCCCTCCTCAAGAACTGCACAGAAGAGGCGGTTCACACAGAAAGCGCTTTGAGGCTGTCTAGGCAGGTTGGCAAATTGGCTCATTAGCCCGTATATGATGTTGCCGATTGGCCAAGATAAAGGACTTGTGTGGGGGCACCGGGACTTGTGACCCAGCATTCCACGGCCCTGCTGCATGCAGTCACTGTCTGCCACACATGTTACCGGCACTAGAAACCCTGCACGGAATCTCTTCAGCCCAAGATGACACGGGGTGTGGACCTTTCAGAACAGTTTTCCGTGAGCCTTTGTATAGCGCCTTGATTACAAAAAGAGCACACTCAAGGATAGCGTGCAGTTTCCCCATTGAAAGTTTCCCGCCTGCTGGAAAAAAGCCTCACGTCTTGTTAAATTATGAGTGGTTGTAAAATGTTAATTTTGGCGCTTTTTTACTATGTTAAATCGCCTTTTATTTTGTTGCTTTGTGTTGGAGGTTTCATGCTTTATGTTATCAGTTGAAGTTTTTGTTTATCTAACATTGTGTGACATTTTGTTACGTTACACATGTGACATTACGTTTACTATTACGTTATATTTTATGATCAGATCCCTCTACATTGTGTAATCTACGTTATGACTTTGCTTTCTGATGGTTTGATAAGTATTTTAGGAGATACATATCCAAGTCACCTCAGAACGCTATCCCGCTGCCGCGGTTTCCCCCATACATACCGACCCTCTTGCACCCCTCGCAGCTGTGCCATGCATTATTACCATCAAAAACGCCTCCTTCAGATCCGCGATACCACCATCCTGATGTTTCATGCACGGAGTTTTGTGTTCCAATTCAAAATGAAGGCGTGAGCGAAACCGAAACTTTCCGTGGGGCGGGACTTCCGTCTTCGGAAGCCCGCGCACGCGCCCACGGAGTGCCACGGAGAGAAGCAGTGCTGGAGACGCGGGGCTCCCATGCCCGAGGGAGAGCCCCGCGGTGGCGGCTGAAGTCTGGAGTGTATATAAGTGGGGGAGGGGGCGCTCGGTGCACTTGTGTGTGTGCGCGCATGTGTGTGTGTATGCGACGGCGGGGGGGTGGTTCTTTGTATGTGTGGGTGCGTGCGTGCATGGGCGCTCGTGTGTGTGTGTCTCTGGGTATGCGCATGCATGTGTGGTGTTGGCGCTTCCCAGGAGACAGCAGCTGGCCACAGCGAGCGCGTTCGCGAGCGCGTGGCCAGCTCAAATCGCCTCCTCGGAGTGAAAATGCGCGCGGCCAGGTGCTGTCTCCTGGGTAGCAGACCCAGCAACAATAGATCTCTGGCGATACAGCGCTTACTCGCTGTGCAACGCCACGAGACCTAAAAAGCATGAACCAGCAATTCAAATATCGTCATGTCTAAAGTAAAAACACCCAAGCACACAAGCTATCTCTGGGTTACAAGCTACATGTCATATTGCTTCTGTAGCCTAACAAACAAACTAACTGACCCATCACCAAATCCTAATGGGAGAAGCAAATGAGACCATGCAGCCATCCACAAAATGCAGTGACTTTTAAGTCAGTCCATTTCAGCAATCCAATCCATTAGCTGAAGTTGGCTATTCCTAAGCTCATTCTCACTGCATTACGTGTTAAATATACTTTAAAAATATATATATATTGATAATATCAATACTGTGCTGTAGTGAAACCTATCAAGGTTCAACTGCTACAAGTACCTCTTTCAGAATTTGACGTGTTAAAGTAATGTGAAATATGATTTCATAATTCACTGAAGAGGGAATTCTGGAAAAAAACTGGCGCTTCAATATTACAATAAAACAGCAAAATCATTTTTGTAAGGTCACAACTTGCATTACAGAAACATGTTTGGTTTAAGTCAATTCTTTTACTGCCACTGCAAGTTGATAGAGCGCGGTCTCACCTGCTCGTTTTACTATACTCACCTGGACCCATATGAACATACACACTTTGAACAGGTAAACCTACGCTAATCAGAATTTTTAATTAACCATTTAGGACCTATACCAACTGACTTATCAATCCTTGTTACCGGTACCTAGAGTCCTAAAGGGATCAAGGGTGTTAGAATAATAGGCAGTAATAAAAATTTCATTCATAAAATAACCACAGACTCAGGAAAGGTTTAAACACTTTATCTATGTAAATTCTTAAATGTCAGAGTCCATACCAATTCAATTAAGGCTCGTTAAATTAGGAAAAAATTATCAAAGCAAGATGATGTGAAAATATTATAGGACTTTTTTTAAGCAACAAAACATAGGAAGGGTAAGAAAAGGGAAACAATACAATTACATACCCACATTGATTTATAATTACCAAGAATGGTGTGAAGACCAACCCTGGCCACAGACTGGGATAAAGGACAGGACCCCGGATAGTTCAGGTGCCAACAGGACAGGACAGGTGCAGACCAGAACCAGGATAAATACGGACCAAATTGGATCAGAACAGGACCACCACAGGTCAGGACCGTCACCCAAAGCTAAAGTGCAATGACAGCGTCGCAACCCTCTCTGCAGCTAACAGTCGGACCCCGATTGGTTTATCGAACTCCTTCCCAGAACCCCGATTGGGTTATCGATTCTTCTAACAGAGTGCTCTGCCAGCACCTCTGCTCTAGATCGCCTATTGAGTGTGTTGGGTCAGTGACAGGTCAGCTATTCGGACAATCTAACTAGCTAAGCCTACCTTAGATATACCATATTCCAGAGCAGTGTACCACCCCCCCCAATGTTGCAAGTTCGTGTATTCCCTCAATTTGATTGGTCAAAAGACGAGGAGAGGTCATCACACCATACCAGTTATGAGGTTACTTCATTCATATATTCAAATTAATGTTCCCTCCCATAGTTTTTATTTTCCCATGCACTTTTATTTGACCCAACAATGGATGTTTCAATAACTAATACAATGTATAACTTTGGGTACATCCGAGCTTACTTTGAGAGTTTGAAGGGTGAGATTCTCAAGAGTTTTTCAGGCAAGACTGTTGCTGGCACTGGTTCAATGCCATAGCTTGTGGACTCGGGAATTTCAGCACATGCGCAGTCGCGGGACCCAAGATGGAGCAACATTGTACTTGATTGGTCCAAACACGAGCTAATAGCAGAATCATAAAGAACAGTTTTAGAACAAAGAATAAATAAATGCACTGTATACCACTTATCTCTACTCTATTCCCATTACTTTATTTTAACTACAGCATTAGGAATTAAGCAGAACGAACAATTTAGTAAAAGCAGCAATGCAAGCGTTAGCATGTGAAAACATAGAGCAGCCATATTTAGTTCTAGTGTGCAGAAGCAAAGATTTCCCACCAAAGCAGAGAATACGTCATATCAGGTGAGTGTGACGGACGCATGCGCAGAAAAGTTCCCACATTCCGACGGCCATTTTAGGACACTCGAGTTACGGTTAGTAAAGGCACATAGGAAAGCTTCCCCTAGATACTAGAAATGTTGTGTGATGCATTATCAGTAAGACAAAACATGTTTATTAGTGCATTACGTTTTATTTCGAGAGGATTGAATCTGAGCTAGTCTCTTTACAAGCGTAACCTTGCTCCATCACAGACTTTTAACCTGTTAAATAGTTCAATCTTGTAGGTGGTAAAGGAGAGTATATAACAAACAATATATGTGTGCTGTGATACAATTTCTGAAAATATAACTGCACTCATTTTAGGTAAAGAGGTAAATCACAGCACAACACAGAAAACGCATGAACCATTTCTCCTAGCAAAAGAAGGAGATGGTTATAAGGGGGAAATCTGCTGAATCCCGTTGCAATGGTTGTGCTGTGGTCTAAGCTTATTTATTTTTGCAAAAGACAAAAACTAGATAGACCTGCAGTGTCTGCAATTCTGCCACAAGGGGCCAGATTTATCATCGTTTGGCCACACGCAGCAAGACGACTTGCTGCGCTGCGTCAAATAGAGAGAGCAAGAATGTGCCATAATTGCTAACATATGAAGCATTTCTGCTCTCTTTCTGCACTGGCGCACTAGTGGCTGACAAGCATCAACGCAGACATCCTTGCGTCATGGCGCAATGGTGCCTGTGTTACAGCCAGGACTGTTTTTGTGCAGTAAGGGAAACCTTCTTGCATACAAACAGTCCATAGAGGCATTTTCAATGTAGCAAAAGGAAAGAACAGCAAGAAATAAACATATTTCTCCTAGTTATGCTTCACTTGCAAAGGAATAGCATTTTTACACATTCCCAGGTTTACTAGTCTTAATAAATCTGCAAATGTGCCAAAAACCATGGGCACATTCACGCTACCCCGATGGAACGCATTCCCGCACAGAATAAAGCAAGGCAATGACTCACTCTGCCTTGTGTTACTCATGATTGTTGCATCCTTCCCACCCAGTAGCATGCGAATGAACACTCCATAAACTGAGCTCTATTGGTTATGTCTTTATTCTTCAGAGTGCAACTGTAAACTGCAACCACTGCGTTATGAACTTTATTAACAACACCCAGAAATGTTTACACCATTATGCTGCAGAGTCAATCAGGGATCAGGAGGGTTCCTCTACAAGACACTACATTTCCCCCTTTGTTAAACAAAAAGTAGAAATATTACATATATACATTGTATTTCCTCAATGAGTCATTGAGGTGCTTGAACCAGTCTCCAGACGGAGTCATGTGAGGTTGATGAGGTGGAGTAGCAGGGCCTACCTAAGGAACTGGGGATGCAGATGTAGGTGTAGGAGGTGGGCTCTCAGGACTCTCAGGTGGGCAGATCAAACGTATGACATCTGGAGCTGACAAACATCAAGGCATGTGCTTGAAGTGTTACAAGTCTCTTGTGATGGACTTTCCTGGACGCTGATCGGTCACCATAGGGCCTTAGCTCATCACAACCCTCGGAGATTCCTCATCAAACAGAGCAGCAGACTTTCATTTCTCTTTTTGTTTGACCAGGACCCGGTCTTCTTCCTTGAAAACCGTGTCCCGAGCACATTTGTGTTAATCTGCATAGGTCCTCATTCAGGACTTGTTCAAGGAATCTGTAGTACGGATTTAATATGTATCTGTTGACCTATGAGTGATCCATTGCCGCAATTTGGTTCCAGTGGCTTCCCAAACATCAAGGTGGCAGGGCTTTTACCTATTGTGTAATAGGGAGCTGATATGTAAGCATAAAGGGCTGATCATAGAGCCAATTTGAGATCACTTTCTTCTAGCGCAGTGCACTGAACTACTCTCTTTAGGGTGTCCATGAAGCGTTCAACAACACCATTGCCGTGAGGCCAGAGAGGGGTATACTTTACTGATGTTTAACATTCATGTTAATGAGAACATCTTTAAACTCTTGCCCATTGAATGGTGGGACATTGTGAGACTTGAGAAAAGAGGGGACACCCGAAATTGCAAACCTGTTATTTAATGCCTCAATTACTTTGTCATGTTTGGTTGACGACAGGTCTTCCACTAGGGCAAATCGTGAGAACTCATCAACAACTACCATAAGATGATGTTCAATGTTAAGAGGTCCAAAGAAATCAACTGCTATCCTCTCCCACACCAGCTTTAGGAGGTCACATATAACTAATGGATTCTGTGTTGTTTTGGGAGATTAGCAGCTGCAAAAATGACAGACCTTTAATTCTCTTTCATCTCTTTCATCAAGGCAAGGAAACCACACTTGACCCTCGTGGGATAGTTCAATGACTTGTTGTCGCAGACTTTCTGGAATGACAATTCGAGAACCTCTTAATATAATGCCTTTTTGCATGACAGAGAGTTCCTCACTCACATTTGTGAACATGGAAATGTTCACAAGCCACACTATAGCTAGACTTTCCTTCTCAGGTTGCGAATAAGCACGTTCAGTCTGCAACAGACTCCTGCTTGTATAAGCCACAATGTGCCTTGGTGCATTGTTGTGTCCATTGTGCTGGGCAAGGATTGCATTCAACCCCACTGGGCTGGTATCTACTACAATTGCATGATTTATTTTCTTGAAGCTTCGATCGCATACAGGTGACCACTCGAATACAGCATTCTTTTTTGTCAAGCATCTCAAAGGGGCACTGACTGTGGCAAAATCACGAATGTACCTAGAACTCTAACTGGCCATGCCAAGTAAGGATTGCAGCATGGTCACGTCTTCTGGTGGAGTAGTGGACGACAAGGCGTGTACTTTAGCCTGATCCAGTGTCATCCCCTGTTCAGGGAAAATATGCGCAAAGAATTTGAGTTGTGTTTTGTGATTCTCATACTTTTCTGTATTCAAAGTGAGGCTGGCATAAGCAAGCAAATGGCATAACTGTTTAAGGGCTTTCTCATGTTCCTTTCGAGTGGCCCCAAATACCAGTATATCATCACTATAATCAAAAGCATGTGTGACAAGCTGTATTATGCAGCGAATGGCATCCTGAAAAATCTCTGCAGCTGACTGCACCCCAAAACTCAGTCTTGTATATCTAACCAAACCAATATAAGTCAAAAAGGTGGTAATGTATGTGCAAATTTCTTATAGTTTGAGTTGATGATATCGTTGTTCAAATCAAGACGAGAAAAGACTTTGGTGCCATTCAGCTCCGTAATCATTTATGAAATGTGCTGACCTGGATGTTGTTCTCTCTCAATTGCCTTGTTAGCTTGGCATGTGTTGACACAGATGCGAATGCCACCTCCACTGTCCTTTTTGGGCACTACCACTATGGGTGACCCCCAGGGTGTCGGACCAGCCAAGTGTTCAATATTATCATGCTTTAACAGCATTTCCAGTTCTTTCTAAACGCATTTCTGCAAGTGAAAAGTAATATGATGATGTTGTTGAGCAGCAGGGCGAATGTCGTCATTGATATGAATTAGTACTTTTATGCTCTTAAGTTTTCTTAGTCCTTAAAATAATGACGAGAACTGAGTTACTATGTCTGCATGTGCATTTATGTTATAAGATAAGGCAAATCAGACCCATGTCAGCAGCAGTATGGAAACTGAGTAAAGATGTACTTGACTTGACAAAATACCTTGAAGAACATGAATCGTCACTTGTACTTTCGTGTTCTTGTGTCGCATGCTTACTACAAATGATCCTTGACTTTGCAATGGCATGGAGAAAGGCCCACGTGTATACCTTTGTCTTTGTAGGAGTGAGACAGGCACCGTTGACAGTTCTTTGCACTTCTCTGCCAGCATGATGTTTATTGATGCACCACTGTTGATGATAAAAGGTATGGGACAACCATTCACCTGTAGTGTAATCTTGGGGCAATATCCACAATAACGTGGTTGTTTCATGTGAAACTCTTGCTTGAAGCCAAACCCACATGTTCACATCCTTCACCATTCAACATCATCATCACACCACCATCTTCTTCTTCACTGTAGCTCGAAAATGTCGTTGAAGAACCTTTGGAAGATTCATTTGGTGATTATCAACCTCGTTTAGATTCCACTTGCCTCAACTGGTGTCGCTGTTTGGTCCATTGGTCCATTGGTCCATTGGGCAGGAATAGATTGTTTCTGGAACATTCTGGCAGACATTTCTTGCACCGATGTCCCGCAGTTTGTTTCTCTTTCACTTTGCAAACCTTTATGAAATGGTTTTATTTTCCACAGCCTTTGCATGTTTGTATAATGGTGGGACATCAACCTTCTTGCGGAAAGGAGAATTGGAGACATCACTTTATGGCCCTTGACCTTGTGTCACCTGCTTACATGTCACGTGCAATGTTGATTCACTCTGAGCTACTCCAGCCCCCATATCAGCAGCTTGTCAATCAGCACGTTCTTCTGATCTTGCAGCCATGAATACTTTCTTCAAACTGAGTGTCTCCTGCAGAATATGCCGTCTGAACAAGTTAGAAAGGCAACCATGGATGACTCATAGCTGTATGGCTTTTTCATCATTGAATTTATTGAACTTGCAATGATGGAAGAGGGACTCAAGTTGTTCGACAAACTCATCCATCGTTTCTCCAGCTTGCTGTCTCGCTTGGTTGAAGATGTACCTTTCATAATCGATGTTCAGCATTTGATTGAATTTGATTTCTAATGCCGCCTTAATCTGAAGGGTAAGATGTTTTATCAGTTTGTGGTAGTTTCTTTATTGCTTCTTTCACTCCATCATCTGCAAGGCTCTTTAAGTATTTGATGATCATTTTGTCGCTTGTTTCTTCTAGTGCGTCAATCAAATCGTTCTTCAAATGTTTCAATCCAGGTAGTCCATCTGTTGCCAATATTCCATTTTGTTTGGCGGTATTGAATGGAAGCTTCAGTTTCAAGAAGGCGGTGGCGCCATGCTTGACAATGGTCTCTGCAGCTATTGGAACCTTTCAAAATCTTGAAGACTTTTGAGTGGTGCTGAGCACAACCGGCGACTTTGGTGGTTGCTGCTTCAACGGCTCTGTAAGCACAACCCCTACGCGTTCACTTGGATTATCAAGGCTATTACTTGCTACTTTGCATGCTCTGGTATCTGGACAGAATTCGACTCGATGTCGGATGCCTCGTTCTTGCAAGTGAGTACAATTGTGTTCTTTCCGCTTAGATGCCTCTGCTTTCCTTGCTTCACTTCTGCACCTGACTATCATGGTCTTTGTGCTTTGTACCTTGTTATCGCTGTCTTCAGCGCAATCATAATGTATGTATGCTGGATCTGTGTTATGATGCAGTGGAGGCCCTCTTCTTTCAGCCTTACCACGAGATTCCAGGCTGACTTTGACTGAACTTTACATGGGGCCTTCATCTTTTTCGAAAGCCTTGTACTGGCTGTACTAGAGCTGTAACTCCACAAATGTTAACCGTCAACTGCTTCACTTTAATTTGATTGACGCACATGTGGTATGCATGGGCAGTTTGCTGGACCTTGGCAAACTCCCAAGGAGAACACTCTTGTTTCTTCAGGTTTACAGATACCCAATCTTTTTGCCAGTCGTCAGGTCCTACCCAGCCCGGTAGCACGTGAATGACCACGCCACACATGGAGCTCTGTAGTGCATGCCTTTATTCTTCAAAGTGCAACTGTTAACTGTACGCACTGCATCATTAACTTTATTAACCACACCTAGACTCACCCAAACGATTATGTCATTATCCTACGAGTCCATCAGGGATCAGAAGGGTCCCACTACAAGGCACTACAATGAGTTACTATGTCATGCAGAGCCACGCAATGTGGCTCTGCAAGGCGTAGTAAATCTGACTTAAAGGCTTGAATTGCCTTGTGTGACGCAATGGCAAAAAAAGCCCTTGATAAATCGGGACCCAGGTTTCCTACTTCCCGATTTAACACTATGCTATAACAAAAAAAACCTTTGTGACAAATCTATGCAAATGGAGACTCCGAATTATCAGTGACTCAAGCAGGTGTGCACCAAATGTGTCTTGCATTAACCAAGAGAGCTATCAAAACGCTGCAAATGAGGCAAGCTGCTGTGGCAGGGAACAAGCAAAACATGTCACTCTGTTCCATTTGCTTCTGGTTACCTTTGACAGTGGAACGTCCACATCCAAGGCCTATGAGTTGGAATGACAAAACAAGAGGAGACTTATAGACCGAGACAACATTTAAGAAGTTCAACCAAATAAAGGCCCATATTGCTTATGATCTGTTTTCACTTACACTGTGTTCTGGTAAAATTCTCGTATGCCGGGCCCAATGGAGGAGACTGCGTAATATATTACATGGTGAGTTATTACACAGTCAAGGGACAAGTTATCTCATCTTTCATGAGTGTCCACCAACCCTCTTTTGCGGTTCATGCCCATTGACAATTCTGCAGTCACATTGCTTAATGTGTACTACATGGAGGTCAAACGCATAAGCATAGGGTTCCTTCTTGCAGCAATCTACCCCCTCGATATGGCATTCAGCCCCATCCCTTAAGTAATGTCTGGGTTTAGTGTAAACTGGTACAGATTCAAGCTGTACTACTGTATCCTCCTAGGGGATGAAGGAGAGCACATGGGCTGCTCCTTGCCATCTCCAAAAGGTACAGTAGCGGCAAATGTATATTGTGAATCACCCCTTGGTTGGCATACAGTTAATGCTCATCTTACAATGTGCACTTCCCCAGTACATGGCTTCAAATGAAATATATGGCACAAGAAGCAAAGATTATTTTATTACAAGAACAAGGCATTAGTGGCGGCACCAACGCTAAGGGGGGTGGATCATTACCCCACTGCTCCAAAGGAAACGTCAAACGGTAATAACGTATCAGTATTATCATTTTATTTTCCCTATTGCATTCAGTGGCAGGACGGGGCTGGCCAGAGCAGATAGAGGAGTGGTTGGCACTCCCTTAGTGTGCATGAATGTTTGGCTGGCCCTCTTGAGCTGGCCAAATAGTCATGCGCACTTTGCATGTGGCTCACCAAGCTGCAATACACAGCCTAGCGAGGAACATGCACAGGCTCCCTGTCCCCGACTGAGCACCGATCCACATCGCTCAGACCAATCACGGTGCTGCATTGCAGCGTTGTGATAGGCTAAGGGGAGCCTGTGTGCCAGGGGGCTTTCTGTTGCTGGCCAGGACTGGAGACAGGAAGAAGGAAGATGAAGAGGATGGAAGAAAGGAGGTGGACGGCCGTTCCAGGTAAGCCCTTTCTTTTCATTCCCTCCTCTTCATCCCGCCCCACCACCTCCTGCAATAGCCCCTGCTGCAAGGCATCCATGCAAATGAGTGAACCCCCTTTAGACAAGGCGCTGGCAGGAGATCTCCAACAATGTACACAATATTAACATTCTGTTATGCCCCTGCAGTCTAAATGTGTCGCCCAACTGACAAAAGTGAAAAATACATGTCATGTTTGGATACAGGGTACAATAAGTAATTTGGAAATTTTAGAAATGCCAATACCTGCTTTCAAACATTGTGGAAACTGGTAGAGAAATGTCAGCAAAAGTTGATTGGCACCAAAATGGGTTACACTAACCCAAAAACGAGACTCAAACCTTAAAATTAAGGAGAATCTTGAAAGTGACTTGACTTTCATATAGAATACTACAATAATGTATTTTGTTGTTTGAGGCACACGACTCAGTATTTTATAGGTAAGGATTTTTTGTGGGATCACCTAAAATTGTCAGTGCTACATGCGATTCATTTAACTAAATATAAAATTATATACACTGGTTTAAAGAAAATTCGGCAGCCTTTTTTTATTTAGTTTTTCAAATTTAAGTCATGTATTTTACAATGTATATATTCAATCGCATTCAACTTTTAGGTTTCCTGCTGTGGTTAACAATTACTTTAACAAATGTTGCCCGGAGGAAATTAACTGGACGCCTCAACAGATGCTTTGGTATTCGGTTAATAATTTCCGATCAGTAAACTATCAGTCCATTCTGCTCTGCATTCCCAGACTTCAATAAGGGCGAAAATATTATTTTAGCCTGAAACGTTATTTGAGAAGTACGCTTTGTTCCACTGGTTGAGAAGGAAAAGTCACTAAAGTACGTAAACCCCAAAATATCCAATAATATATGTTCGATGTTGTTGGACCGACCTCAAAAAACAGATTTTGGACCAATGAGAACTAAGGTGTATGAAACGTTTTGGGGAGAAGAAGTTTTCAAATTAAAATTCAGAGCCCAGGATATTTATTTCTGGACAAAAATGTATTTTAGTGCATGGATTATAATATGAAAATGTCCTTTCTTAAGTAAAGAACATCATTATAATGATAATGGTTTGAGGGAGTTAGACCTAACTTCTCAGCCCGTTTGTGTTGAGAAGAGGGTTTCTTTAAATACACAGACCTTTAAAAGTGAACATATATCATTAATTAAATACATCTTACAGAATAATGTAGGACTTGCAATTGAAGTACATGGACGTAGCTAAAAACTGATACTTGATAATGCATGTCACATTGTTGGTGAGGTGACATTTTTCAGAGGTACTCCATCCAAAAACACACACGTACAAACGTTCAAATTCTAGAGTACCATTTAAAGAACTGGGGCATATTACCAAGCATAAGCGATAATTATCGCTATGCTTGGTTAGCGGCAATAATTTTATCGCTGTGCTTCGCCTATTTTTATCGCTAGAAAAGCCAGAATCCAAGGAGAGGAATCGGAAGCTCTCTTGTTCTCTGAAGGACGCGTCTCTCCTGCCCGTTCAGAAACTAGCCATACAGCGCATTGGCCTTGAGTTCTTGTGAAAGCATATTCTTCACCATAAACCTATTATATGCTTTTCACAGCTGTGACTTTAACAGGACTGAATCAGATTTCAGAGCAGAGGAGGTCCAGAGGACAGCTGGCAGTTCTCACCAGTTTCTCTGCACCCTATACATTTGGTGCATTTTGCTTCTAAGCTCTGTGACAGAGGGCAGCAGCACTGGGTGTGCGCTCCATATGTTAGGTCCTGTGTAGTAGACTGTGCATACGCTGCCTCTAGCAAGATATATTGTAAGCTTGGAGGGTCTTTCTCTGCCTGTGGGGTTCTTGCCACCCTCAGTGATTGCTCACCCTTGTGTGCATCTCTTCCTCCATTGCTTTCTTGACCATGTACTTCTCCACTCAACCTCCATGTTTTGCTCTCATCCATTTAATTCCTCCACTCCATTTGGTTCTCTCACTGCGCCCACCTTATAGCTTTCTCTCAGCCGAGCCCCCAAGTTGCTTCTGCCTGTCCCCATATTGTTCCACCGCCCTCCTGTTGTTTACACCGTGTTGTTTCCCCCCAGCCTAAGTTGCTTTCCTCACCCGATCACACTTTTTTCATTTATTGTCGATCCAACTCAGTGGTGGCTCCTCCGCTAAGGTGGAGGAGCGTCGCCCCACTGCTTTTAGGCAGTATCACTAAAGGAAACATTAAATGATAATAAGTTATTATCATTTCATTTTTTCCATATAGAAGCAGCTTTGCCAGCGGGACGGGGTGGGGCTGCTCTGCTGACAGAGCAGGGGAGAGAAGGAGTGATTTGCATTCCCTAAAGTGCAAATAGGTCACACCTTTGGGACCGTTGGCTTTGCTAATGATTTTAGCCATGCTGTAAAGCATCCCTAATGCTAAAAAAAAGTCTAGTAGAACAAAAGAAAAAAGTAATTTTAAGTGCCTACAAAATGACGCTACTGCTTTTTTTTGGAGAGAGGGGCAAGACCGGTGAGGAGGTAAGACTTTTTATTATTTACTCCCTCTCCTGGCTTCTCCCCCCCCCCCCACCCCCCACTCACGATCTGTGCCAGCCACCACTGATCCAACTTAGATCGGTAAACAAAAAGAAATAAAAGCAGTTGAGTTATTTTTTAAGCATGTGAAATTACTTTTTTCTTCTGTTTCATCTAGGTTTTTTTACCATTAGGGATGCTCTACAGCATGACTAAAATCATTAGCAGAGCCAATAGGTCCCAAAGGCGAGATCCTATTCGCTTTGCCAATGCTTGTTTTTCCAAGTATTGAAAAAATCACAAGTTAAAACGACACTTTGTTGGTTGATTGATTAATTTCCAATTTCAAAGTACATATTTCAGCTATGTCGATTTGCTAGACTAGCACAGTGTATGTCCTAAGACAAAGCAACGCTAGAAAACTATTTAGGACCACATCACAAGTGGGCCAGTAACAAGGTGCAGTAAAAGTGTACTTGGTATTAAAAGAAAAGTACCTGGTGTGCTGAGCATCCACATCTTGAATGCAGAATAACAGAGAGAAAAACAGTTTCACACACATTTTTTATGCATTAGAGCTCATATTCCACACATCCATTTACCTGCTTTTTGCAGGTTTATATGTGCCCGGAAATACCAGGAGACGTATAGTCCCTTTATGGCTGAAGATATGAGTTTTCTATCGAGAATGGGATTACTGACCTAACTGGAATCAAGAGCTTATACTGGACAGAGTAGGCAGGCATTCATTAACAATATAACAAGAAACTGTCCCATTGTCGGGGCCAACATGTCTCTTTGACTTGGATAGTTGCAATTCTTCCACCATGGTCTTGTTCAAAGACTCCACAGATCACTTCAGGTATTGTAGTTGTAGTTGAATAGCTTTATTTCGATATATTTGTCATATCATAAAAGCATTACAATACAAAAATAATAAAAAGTACAGTACATTTTGACAATTCATTCCTCTGTTCACATTATACAATTTATCAGTTCTTCGATTTCATGTAAACTAGCAATAAAACATCATAAAAAGGAGCTCATTTGCCAAAAAGTTGTAAAACATAGCTAAAATATGGGACTGGGTCAATGCAGTTCGTGTTACTGGAGAGACAATTGCCTCACGGATCTTATCCGCCATACCCAACCCAGGAATTTTACCAGACAACAGGCGAACAAAGGGCGAGCATCAGATCTTAAGATGCATAGAGCCTCCAGGTGGGATCTAGTGCCAAGGCTCCTGCATAGTGGTTTCAGCCATCTGCATCGAGGGGCTGCATAGGCTGGACACTCAAACATTAGAATGGCAATAGACTCATCCCTTTTCTCACAAAAAGGGCAATGTGGTGTAGTTTGCAGCGGTGGCTTCCAGCTTGCTGTCAACTGCCCTAAAGGTAGTACTCCCACCCTGAATTTGAAATACAATGACCTATCCCTGGAATTAAGGATCATGTCTAAATAAGGTTCTCTAAAGGGGAGCTCCTTGATTAGCAGAAACTCTACAGCAGATCTGCACAATTTAGAATTGCTAATTCTCCCGTTTGCCACCCATGACCAGTATAATTTCTTTAACATCTGTTTGGGTGGGGCAGTTCTATTGACCCAAGCGTCTCCAAGGCCCAGTTCACAAAGAAGCCGCTTAACTTCCCTGAGCCAGCCGACCTTGTACCAGCCGGGTGTTAAAAGGAGTTCTCTTAGGGCTTCAGCGTAACTGGACAGTTCTGGTACCTTCCATATTTGAGCCCACAGTAAGAGGGGACGTAGCCGTGCTTGCTCGCTTATTGGGCGTGTACCTGCATCTAATAAGAGTGGGAGTGTGGGGGTACTGTGTGGTAGCCTCATGAGATCTTTGTGGACTTTGTTTCCAAGATGTGTCAAAGTATCAACTTTCTGGACACCCCACAATTCCGACCCATACAGCGCCGCGCTCACCACCCTTGCCCTATAAATGTCTAATACCACCCCAATGGGTTTAAGGGACGAGGCACGTTTTTCTTTTAGCAGGGCCCCTGTAACCCTCTTATGAGTCAGAAAGACTTGTTGATGGTGAGCCTTCCAATTCATGGAGTCACAGAGTCGGATGCCTAAATAATCAAACTCCTTTACCCTTTCAAGTGGGACTGAGTCTAGGGTGGGAGGGATGACGGTTTTCCTAGGGGGGTTTAGGACCAGGAATTTGGTTTTGCTTAAATTAATAACTAGGCCCTTAGAGTCACAGAAATCCTTGAAACTAGAAAGTAACGTTTGGAGGCCTATCGGGGTTTTTGAGATCAGGAGGGTATCATCTGCAAATAGGAGGGTAGGAATTTTTCTGCCAGCCAGGGAGGGTGCATCTGCAGGGTGTTTGAGTAGGTGCTCCACCACTCCGTTAACATAAAGTGAGAACAGAGTGGGGGCTAGCACACAACCCTGGCGGACACCCGGATGTATGTCGTTACTACGCATGCTTTTACAACGCATGCCTTGTATTGTACTTTGTGTTAGAAGAGAATCCTTTTCACATAAAAGCAAGTATTTGACTGGACAGTCATTTAATGGTGGTAGCTGAGCTTATTTTGCGTTGCGAGTTTGTGCACACCTTACACTTCCCTCATCTCCGAGAAGCCTTGGACTGCTTGACCCATGCTAACACTAAAAGTCAGGCACTTGTCCCAGTTGTCAGAACACAGAGTATGCCGGGACCCAGGACGTCTACAGTAAAAGGTTTCGACCACCAAAGGGGGGCCCAGAAGCTCCTGCTTGCCTAGTCGCCCTCTGAAATGGGTTCGCACGGGTGGGAATTAACTCATAAGGGGATATATTGTATTTTGAGAAAAAGTCTAACAGTACCATCATTTGTACATATCAGAAAGGTGCCCCCACCCCCCTTAGCTTCCTTCAGGTAGAAAATAGTATGTGAAGGGAAACAAAACACGTCTCTGTAAATGGGCTGATTGAACGGGGGAAGGGGTGTTTTTGTTCTCTCGGGACACACAAGAAGTCTCCATGTCCTTATTTTGTAAGCAGTGGACCTGGGAGACTGGAGTCTGTCCCTACATCCGTCTCTCAACCACAGCATTGTTATCAAGGGCAAATCACTTTAAGTCGCTCTGTCTCAGTGCCTTTATCTGCAAAAAGAAGGAGTGTCTGGGCACTGGCTTCCCGCCAGGCTTGAGAGGGAGATGTAGAAGTCGACATGCCCAGAGGCAGCTTTCTCTCTCGACGAGTCGGGCTCGCGCCACCCATTCGCTGTTATTGTGCACTGTAATCTTGAGGTCGCGAGTTCATTGGAGAAGCAGGAAATATCTTTCGTTTGGAAAGGTTGTTACTTCCCTCAATGGGAGCATGAGCCCTAGCAATTCCTTGGCTACTAAAACGATTGCAATTCTTTCCACGAGCTATCGCCATGCAGCTGTGGCCAGGCTTCCTGTATTGCCCTTTTGGGTGAAAGCTAAAGAGAGAGAGAGGCGCCCAGCATCTCTGCAAACCCAGCAACCCCGTTAAGAGCTCGATTAAAGCATCTAGCTCTTTCATTATTTCCTTTTTTATCAAAATAAAGCTGAAAGTGTATATCATTCCACATTTTTTACTCTGCATTGAAAATTAAAAAAAATACTGAGGGACTGTTCTGGTGCATAGCTGGCAGAAACTGAAGAGCTGTGATGACCTGAGTGCTTCGAAACAGCAACATAACATCAATTTCAAAATGTGTTTGTGCACTTGGAATAGACATGAATGACATGCGTGACCGTCTGAGGACATTTGAGAACATGTCTTACAAGATAAGGGGTTTGCATATTTACTTTTAGCGGGGATGGGGAAAATTGGATGAAATGAAAGTTTTGGCAATTTACTCCATGACCGGAAACATTTACTGCTGATCTGATTTGGCGGTGGCTCTCTTTAATGGAGCAGTATTCTATGGTGCAGAACAAATGGCGTGCAGTCAGTCTGTCTGCCTTGGCCATAGCTCGTTACCCCGGCTTCTTCCTCATTCCAAACATTACTTACTCACTTTGGGAAAAAGCCACAGCACTGCCAAGAAAAAGCCCCACCCTTCTTGATAGACACAGTAGTACTGTGTGGTATCCACTGAGGCAGCTCGCGAATTGACGCAGCATGTGCACATTTGTCAAATGTTTTTTAATCTTGTAGAGCAAACCACTGTGCCATCGCAAAAAGGCCCTCTCGATCTTCTGAACCCAAAATTGGACCCTGGGTCCCAGAGGACTCATGCTCTCATTTCTAAGGAGTTGCACCGAGCAATTGCCCAAAATTGAGTTGAAGACACAAGGGGAGATTTACAAGCCCCTTGCGCCCCTTTTACACCGCCATTGCGTCACTTTTGTGACGTATCGGCGGCGCAAAAGATGCACCATGGTGCAGGGTACTTACAACGTGACGCATCTGGGAGATGCGTCACGTTGTAAAGCCCTGCGCCAGATTTCACTCAGTCCCTTTGGGGCCCATGCTGCGTCAAAACCCTGCGCCTGCTTGAAGCAGTCGTGAGGATTGACGCAGCATTAACAAGATAGGGCCCCCCAGAGCCTTGCTGGAGCTGCGTCGCGCTTTACGGCACAGATGCATCATGCATCTGTGCCGTTTTTGCCCATTGGTGCGCCACATTGTAAATGCAGTGCATCAATGGTGGCTGAGGCATGGCGCACGATATGTGGCGCATCCCTGCTAATATGCAGGGATGCACCACTTATTGTAAATCTGCCCCACAATTTGTAAACCTCTATAACAAAATCACCATATTGTTGGACGTGGCCCATCTGGCAGGTCCGCCCCTGAAGTTTTTATGGTATATGTAACCTGGGGATGGTGATTTCCCCTCTGAGTGAGTGTGAGGAGAGAGCGACCTACCCTTCCATAGGAATGCATGGGGAATGGATGAGTCCTCGGTAGTTCCCGATGCGTAGGGTGTGCAGGGTCAAGTCTGGTATGTATGAACTCGTGAGATTGAATGCTGCGCAACGGTATATGAGGTATGAGTGTGTCTAGTGTAGAAGTCCCCCTTTTGGAAGTTGGCATATTTGTGGAATATGTGCCTGGCGTATGATTGGCCGGGGCTGGCTGGTGAGCCTGGCTCCCAGGATCTGGGAGGGTCTGCCCCGGTGGGGAATGGAGTGTTTAGCATACTGATGTGAGGGGAGGAGTGAGCCTGGGTCTGCTTGTGGATTGACTGTCTGGTTTGAGTGTCATGAATGAGGCTGGGTTTTCCCCAGACAATGCTGGCTCCACCCCCTGGGGTGCGGCTGATGTTCCTAGCCTGGCCAGTGTAAAGAATCCCCCCATAACCAGTTCCAGCTGGTTCTCCCCCTGCCTGCCCCTTCAGACCAAGAATGTGTGTATAAAAAGGGTGCTGTGACACTCTGGACTTGTTCTTGTTCTCAACTTGAATCTACCAGGGGCTGCTGCTGCTTGGGCTCAGGGTTGGCTTGCCTCCCTGAGCCCAGCCCTACTCCTGGACTGCTGATGGCCTTTTCCCTGCCAGGAGCTGCTGTGCTCCCCCTGAGTTCCTGGACTCTTTGCTGGACCTTGCTGTCTCTCTGACCTGTGGGGCTTAAGGACACTGTATCCCCGCTACCTGCACTGGGAGCGCTGGTTCGGACCGGCGAGCGCGTGGGAGCATGTCATCTTGACCTAGCGCTTGGGGTAGCGCCTTATTCTTCTTTCCCCGACGGTCCATGCCGCTACTTGCTGATCATACCCCCCTGACAGGTGCCTACCCTGCACAGGGACTCTGCGCTGTGCCCATCGAGTGCCCACCTCGATTTCCGTCCCTTCTACCCCGAACCGGTGCCCACCCGGCATTGCTCCGAGATCGTCACCGCCGCTGCCGGATTCCGCCTGTGAGGCCCGGCGCCCGCCTCCCTATCCAGGGCCGCGCTGCCATTGGCGGCCCCGGAGAAAGCAGGCTGCCTGCTCATTGGTCCCGGCCGCCGGGACTCCGGCGACGTCATTGCTGGGCCGCGCAGGGATTGGCCCGGCCCGGAGGGCTTCCCCAGGCGCCCCCCCGGCAGTCTATCGATCTTCCCGAGGGAGGAGCGCTGCCATCGACGCACCGAGGAGCCTCGAGGAGAGGAGCTGAGACCCCGTAGAGCCGCCGCCTCTAACAGCCGGTGAGTGCGGACGCTCCTCTGCCCGGGGGAGTGCTGTGGGTCCGCGAGGCCTCCTCCCTGGGTCCCAGAGTCCGGAAGGACTCCCACGATGCTCCGCATACGGCTCCTCCTTCCTTGAGCCCCTGAGAGGCTCCCTCTTGGCCCCCCCTCATCTCCGAGCCCGGCGAGGCTCCCCCTTGGGCCCCCCTTACCTCTGAGCCCGGCGAGGCTCCCCCGTTGGCCCCTTTTACCTCCGAGCCCGGCGAGGCTCCGCCTTGGGCCCCCTTCATCTCTCGAGCCCTGCGAGGCTCCACCTGTGGCCCCCCTCAACCCCAGAGCCCGAGAGGCTCCACCGTGCCAATGCCCCCTCGTTCTCGAGCCCGAGTGGCTCCACCAGTTGGCACTCCTTGTCCCCAGGGTCGGCGAGGCCCACACGATGTCCCTCAGTTGCCCAGCACTTAGTGGGCAACTGCTACGTTTAGGTTTGCCCCGGGCTCCCTGCCATGAACATCGAGACTTCTGGGCCCCTTGCCCCAGAAAGGCCCGCTGGCCTGTGGATGGCTATGGACTAAGACTAAGGTGATCCCTACAAGTATTCTATGTTGCACCTCTACCGGTGCTCCTGTATGTTGTGTACCTTGACCTCCTTCACCCCCCTCTGAATGCCAGATGTCCCCTGTATGTGATTCCTGGCAGTGGTCCCTTGGCCCTGTGCTGTACCTTCTTCCCTGTAGCCCCTGCCCGTGCCCCTGGCACCTTGTACAATGTATGTTCCTATGTGTCCTGCTTAATACAAAGACTATTTTTATATATATATCTGGTGTGGAGTTCCTTTTGTGGGAGGCCGGGGATGTTGTTGTTGGTGGGTGCGTGCGCAAATACTTCACATGTCCTCCGAGATAGGCCTGGCTGCCCGCGCCGCGTTACCCAGAGGGCGAGCAGGGGTCGACTTTTCATAGGAGTGGCGGTCTCTGACTGGCTGGGGCGCAAGCCCTGGCCGGCCGGGGGTCCCATTTCCTACACTGGTGGCTAGCGGTGGGATCCGGACTTGTGTTTGCGCAGTACCACAATGATAACTGGCCTCCCTACAAAACTCTGTATTGTAAATGGTCGCAAAGAAAAGAGATTATTGTTTTAAGAGTTTACGTAAATGTCCGTCCTATGAAAGATGTGTTCTGGTTAGATGGCCCTAGCTAGGGAGGGTAGATCAACTCCCTAGTACAATGTGTTTTCTGGAACTCACCGGAAGGGTGGGATCCAGTGGTGGCAGCATAATTAGGTTCAATGTATATGGTCCCTGTCCGTTCCTTAGAATAATGGTACCTGTGCCACATAGGGTCAGGTCAGGTTGCTAAAAATGTCTGTGAAAAATGTTAAAGATTGTTAGAAATACCCGTCCTGTGGAAAGTTTTAAGGGTTACTTAAATATCTGTTCTGTAGAAAAAAATGTACATGTATGCTGAGAGTTAGGTGTCCCTAGCTTGGGAGGGTAAATCATCTCCCTAGTGTAATATGGTTTTCTGGATTCACCAGAAGGGTGGGATCCAGTGGTGGTTGCAAAATTGTGTTCAAATATGTATGGTCCTTGTCCCTGCCCTAGAGTAATGGTACCTGTGCCCCGAGGGTCAGGTTGAGGAATCAGGGGCGGTGGAAAACTGTCCTACCAGTCTAGGGAACGGTATGTGCATGAATGTTGAGGTATGCTGAGTAATGGAGTATAAGTTCTCTGGGATGGGGAGCTTGCTGAATCAACGTTAATCTTGTCCTTCCTTATCCTGATTAATGTGTTGGAGGCATCATGTGTTCCGTGCACCGCTGAATGTGGTTGATGCGTCAGGTGTCCCCCCCCCTTTTTGCCCTGCTAATTGTGTTTGATGCATCATGCGTTCCGTACCCCGCTGAATGTGGTTTAGGCGTCAGGTGTCGCCCTGGCTGAATTTATGTTAAGTTGTATCCCGGACAAGGAAGACCTGCTGGCTCGGCCGCGGCTTGCCTTGGGGAGAGCTGAACCTTGAGACCTGCTGGCGCTGCTGCAGCTCGTTTTGTTAAAGTTATGGTAGTTGTATCCCGGACAAGGAAGACCTGCTGGCTCGGCCGCGGCTTGCCTTGGGGAGAGCTGAACCTTGAGACCTGCTGGCGCTGCTGCAGCTCGTTTTGTTAAAGTTATGGTAGTTGTATCCCGGACAAGGAAGACCTGCTGGCTCGGCCGCGGCTTGCCTTGGGGAGAGCTGAACCTTGAGACCGGCTAGTACTGCCGCGGCTCGTTTTGTTGAATTCATGTTAGTTGTATCCCAGACAAGGAAGACCTGCTGGCTCGGCCGCGGCTTGCCTTGGGGAGAGCTGGACCTTGAGACCGGCTAGTACTGCCGCGGCTTGTTTTGTTGAATTTATGTTGAGTTGTATCCCGGACAAGGAAGACCTGCTGGCTCGGCCGCGGCTTGCCTTGGGGAGAGCTGAACGCTTAGTTCCCAGGTGAAAGACCAGTGGAGGGAGGAAGTTCCAAGACTGTTAGGAAAGTGTGTTCTGAGGGTGTTTCTCCTGGGAGAACGCGGAACCTCAGAAGTAGAGGTAGGGTGGGGCATTCTTGCCCGTGACCTCTGGCAAACCTGAGGGTGTGGACCCTAGGTGGAAGGAACAGTGGTAGTCGTGGCTACCCTGAGAAAGGGAGTGGAGAAGGGCTATTGTGGGCCCGGGGTTACCACCCCCCACTTCGGATTTGCAGGGACCAGTGGTATCTGGGTGGCCTAGGGCCTGGTCCTAGTCACGGACAACTAAGGCGTGCCAGGGGGGTAGCCTGGTTGGACCTATGTCTTTATTATTTTTTTTTATTTTTTTATTTTTCTTAATTTTTAGCCTGTGTGTGTCTATCGGCCCAGGTAGGCGTCGAACTGGAGGGTGGCTCGGTAGCGCGAGCCACGTCCATGTTCTATCGCCCTGCAGCAGGGAAGTCCATCACGGTAGTGATTGGTCTACCCTGCGTTTGGGCTGGGAGGGGCATGTGTTGGACGTGGCCCATCTGGCAGGTCCGCCCCTGAAGTTTTTATGGTATATGTAACCTGGGGATGGTGATTTCCCCTCTGAGTGAGTGTGAGGAGAGAGCGACCTACCCTTCCATAGGAATGCATGGGGAATGGATGAGTCCTCGGTAGTTCCCGATGCGTAGGGTGTGCAGGGTCAAGTCTGGTATGTATGAACTCGTGAGATTGAATGCTGCGCAACGGTATATGAGGTATGAGTGTGTCTAGTGTAGAAGTCCCCCTTTTGGAAGTTGGCATATTTGTGGAATATGTGCCTGGCGTATGATTGGCCGGGGCTGGCTGGTGAGCCTGGCTCCCAGGATCTGGGAGGGTCTGCCCCGGTGGGGAATGGAGTGTTTAGCATACTGATGTGAGGGGAGGAGTGAGCCTGGGTCTGCTTGTGGATTGACTGTCTGGTTTGAGTGTCATGAATGAGGCTGGGTTTTCCCCAGACAATGCTGGCTCCACCCCCTGGGGTGCGGCTGATGTTCCTAGCCTGGCCAGTGTAAAGAATCCCCCCATAACCAGTTCCAGCTGGTTCTCCCCCTGCCTGCCCCTTCAGACCAAGAATGTGTGTATAAAAAGGGTGCTGTGACACTCTGGACTTGTTCTTGTTCTCAACTTGAATCTACCAGGGGCTGCTGCTGCTTGTGCTCAGGGTTGGCTTGCCTCCCTGAGCCCTGCCCTACTCCTGGACTGCTGATGGCCTTTTCCCTGCCAGGAGCTGCTGTGCTCCCCCTGAGTTCCTGGACTCTTTGCTGGACCTTGCTGTCTCTCTGACCTGTGGGGCTTAAGGACACTGTATCCCCGCTACCTGCACTGGGAGCGCTGGTTCGGACCGGCGAGCGCGTGGGAGCATGTCATCTTGACCTAGCGCTTGGGGTAGCGCCTTATTCTTCTTTCCCCGACGGTCCATGCCGCTACTTGCTGATCATACCCCCCTGACAGGTGCCTACCCTGCACAGGGACTCTGCGCTGTGCCCATCGAGTGCCCACCTCGATTTCCGTCCCTTCTACCCCGAACCGGTGCCCACCCGGCATTGCTCCGAGATCGTCACCGCCGCTGCCGGATTCCGCCTGTGAGGCCCGGCGCCCGCCTCCCTATCCAGGGCCGCGCTGCCATTGGCGGCCCCGGAGAAAGCAGGCTGCCTGCTCATTGGTCCCGGCCGCCGGGACTCCGGCGACGTCATTGCTGGGCCGCGCAGGGATTGGCCCGGCCCGGAGGGCTTCCCCAGGCGCCCCCCCGGCAGTCTATCGATCTTCCCGAGGGAGGAGCGCTGCCATCGACGCACCGAGGAGCCTCGAGGAGAGGAGCTGAGACCCCGTAGAGCCGCCGCCTCTAACAGCCGGTGAGTGCGGACGCTCCTCTGCCCGGGGGAGTGCTGTGGGTCCGCGAGGCCTCCTCCCTGGGTCCCAGAGTCCGGAAGGACTCCCACGATGCTCCGCATACGGCTCCTCCTTCCTTGAGCCCCTGAGAGGCTCCCTCTTGGCCCCCCCTCATCTCCGAGCCCGGCGAGGCTCCCCCTTGGGCCCCCCTTACCTCTGAGCCCGGCGAGGCTCCCCCGTTGGCCCCTTTTACCTCCGAGCCCGGCGAGGCTCCGCCTTGGGCCCCCTTCATCTCTCGAGCCCTGCGAGGCTCCACCTGTGGCCCCCCCTCAACCCCAGAGCCCGAGAGGCTCCACCGTGCCAATGCCCCCTCGTTCTCGAGCCCGAGTGGCTCCACCAGTTGGCACTCCTTGTCCCCAGGGTCGGCGAGGCCCACACGATGTCCCTCAGTTGCCCAGCACTTAGTGGGCAACTGCTACGTTTAGGTTTGCCCCGGGCTCCCTGCCATGAACATCGAGACTTCTGGGCCCCTTGCCCCAGAAAGGCCCGCTGGCCTGTGGATGGCTATGGACTAAGACTAAGGTGATCCCTACAAGTATTCTATGTTGCACCTCTACCGGTGCTCCTGTATGTTGTGTACCTTGACCTCCTTCACCCCCCTCTGAATGCCAGATGTCCCCTGTATGTGATTCCTGGCAGTGGTCCCTTGGCCCTGTGCTGTACCTTCTTCCCTGTAGCCCCTGCCCGTGCCCCTGGCACCTTGTACAATGTATGTTCCTATGTGTCCTGCTTAATACAAAGACTATTTTTATATATATATCTGGTGTGGAGTTCCTTTTGTGGGAGGCCGGGGATGTTGTTGTTGGTGGGTGCGTGCGCAAATACTTCACATGTCCTCCGAGATAGGCCTGGCTGCCCGCGCCGCGTTACCCAGAGGGCGAGCAGGGGTCGACTTTTCATAGGAGTGGCGGTCTCTGACTGGCTGGGGCGCAAGCCCTGGCCGGCCGGGGGTCCCATTTCCTACAAAATCACCATATCCATCACGATTGCCTCAACCTCCCTCGAATTTAATTGAGGAAATAGTTGAAGACACACTTCTTTGAAGAACACTACATCATGATGCAATATCAATCTGCTTGCGCAGCCGTGGCCGGTGCAGGTAAGCACGGTGGGCTGGAGCAGAGGGGATGTCGACAAACGGCAGAATAAGATTTATTTATTTACTTAATTGCCCTATTCCATTGGCTGTCGACTTCCCCATCCCACCCCAACATGCTTACCTGCACCGGCCGCCGCTTCGCTTTTGCTATGAGTAGTCAGCTATCCCTTTAAATCTACATTGACTGTATCTTTACCGTGGATCCTGTACAGCGCTGTGATGCCTTTCGCCTGTATTTGCTCTATATAATTACGACTTCCATACATACGTCTAGGTGACTGGTTGGTTCAAGTGGATCCAGGGTCAGGAATTGCCGAGGTACAGGGGGCGTATATAAGGGGTTAGGAAACCACAGAATGCTGTGGTGGTTCTGATGTTTTCCTAGAACCATTGTTCCATGCTAGCAGTTCAAATCACAACCACGTTCCTCAGAGAACACCCAGTGCTGTAGTGTTTTGGAAGGATGCAGCAGGAAACATACTGCAAAATGTTTCCATTAGCCATAGCTGCATTTCCCAAATGAGTTTGTCAGGATATACATGTAAGAAAAAGTCATCACATAGACATCCAGGAACAGTGTAGTACTGTTTATCAAAGAAAACTACTCTAATAAGGTTAAACAGTAACCCCCTTTCCTCCCCCTCCATCCCCATGTTAATACCCCTGGGTCCCTACCCTAATAATTAAAAAATCACAGAACGCCATTAAGCCTGGGAGCATAGAAAGGACTGATATGATACACTGTCAGTGCACCTCCCACCCTGAGGTATGTATGTTCAAAAATTGCTGTTACGTGCTTTCCTCACCAGAATATCATTCATGCAGGTTCCCTAAACCAGTCCAGTAAATGGCCCGAGCTTGAGCCGTGTCCGTTGATCCCCTACACGTTCTCATCTCTCTGAGCAGCACTGCTGATAAGCGTGGCTCAAATCCACCCGAGTGACTTACCGCACTCACCTATAGTAACTATATAGGAAGTCAGCCGGACAGTGGAGAAGAATAAACAAAAGTCTTTATTAGGCCAAACAACACTCATATGAGAGGGCCCTGTCCGACCTCACTCCTAGGAGTGCGAACGAGAGGACTGACTCTCTGCATCACAGCAATACATTAAAATGCAACACAGTTCATTGGGGTACGCCCCTTCAGGAAAATTACTGAAACCCAGACCAGCGAACAATGCTATCATGCAACAGGCATCTGCACCTGCAAGGGATACATCGCTATCTCTACTCAAGGCCATGGAGCTAGGCTTCAGCGTCTCGGGGCATGAGAACATTACTGATAAAGAGACTTGTTAGTTTCGGCCACAGCAAGCCGAGAAACGAAAACTGCTGTCTTAGTGAAATTCTCTATTCCTGCGGGAGGGGCAGATGAGCGAGTGAGGCTCACGGGCACAGAGGGATACACAAAATGGCGGAACACAGGCTAAGCTAAGGAACTAATATAGCCACACATACATTTGAATAATAAAGTAGCAAACGGAATAATGCATCATAAGTACATATACGAACTCCATTAGTTAGCCATATGATGCTAACTTACATATTAGAAAGAGAGTGGTTGGGGCATCGAAAAGTGAATTGTATCAGACCCTCCTTTTAGCATCATTGGCTAACTATAGCCACATTTATTTGCCAAAAGGCAGTGCCGGCATCCATTCTAGGGGCAGGGCATCCTTTTTATTCAAAAACATCATCTGAAATAAACATTAACCAATGTGCATCAGGAATTTCGGTAATCATCGAAGCAGTATATTGACCTGACACCTTCTTTTGTGGACGCAAGTTCGTAGCACACATTGAGCAACATGGAGGGAGGCAATATACACAAAGGCAGCATGTCAGTATTACACTCACCACACCAACCAAACCCATCAATATTTTCCAACCCCAAGAGGAAAAAACACCCCAGAGCCACCCCTGTAAGGACCATGTCCCATTATCCTGATGTAGTTCAGTCGCTAATCTATGTAATTTCTGTACCGCCAAGTTAACAGTCGGAGCTGAGTCTGGAATATACACGCAACAAGACGTCCCGATGATGCGACAGGCCCCGCCCCTATCTGCCAGGATGACGTCAAGCACCATCCTATTTTGGATCGTGAATAATCTCATAGCCTGAAGCTCGACAGACATGTTAGTCGCAATGTCAGATTCGGTAAGGACTACCTTCTCCATTACCCTGGACAGTCGTCGAATGGCTCTACTATTAAATATCGGACCCCAGAAAGGCAACAAGCCCTTAGAAAAGTCAGTCCACTGCTGGTACGAGGTGTCTGTCTGGTCAACGTCATCTACCTGAAGCTCCCTCCTTTTGCGCTGCTCCAGTGGACTGGGAAATCTACGATGAGTTTTGTGGTAATCAGAAGGTGCCACATCCACACACCCCACCCCAACCCTCGGGCAACCATAAGTATCCATTATCTCCACACACAAAATAGATGCTGGTGGGTGTAACCAAAGAGGGGCTGAGAGGCAAACGTATCAATGCCGTCACATTACAGGAGCTATTACCAACCTTGATGGGGCCCCTCCCCTCTATACAGAAAAATGGCGAGGGACCCACCACAGCCAGGGGTATCAGAGACTTGACACTGTCATTTCCCTTTGGGGGGTGTCTGTAAGACAGGGAGGAATTCAATTGCAAGAAGCTTTCCCTAACTTTGTCAGTATCATTTGGTATCAAAAACCGACCCAACTTTTTCTCACATGTCTCTATAAATGTCTGATCAAAACGTCCGTCAGTATATATTTGTCCAAGGGAAGAGGAAGGCGAGGGCGTACTCGCATTGTCATTGTCGACCCCCTATTCTGCAGTCGAGGAGTCAGAAAATCTGGCTGCTGAAAATATTTAACAAGTCCAATGAGAGTATGCCACCCCACACAACTATTCACAGGTGTCAAAGGAAGTGCTAGGAATCTATCTTTCTTGTAGGCAGCAGAAGGGAGGAGCCCACAGACCCAACAGTCAGTCAGATTGGTGGTGACATGTGCATGGTGCAAAGTCTTAATAAAAACATTTTCTTTGTAACCCTTCCTCAACATTCGTTCACCATAATCCACAGTAATCATGTTATGTTCAGGAACGGCAGTAGGTGTGGGTGCAAACACATGAACGGGGTAGGCTTTATCCAGGAAAAATAATATACCAAGAGTCACTATAAAGGCAATTAGGATGACAATAATAAGCACTATTTTTCCTTTCTGGGAGAGGGCCAACCAGGGGGAATCAGGCACAGGTCTCGGTGGAGCCGCAAAGGGCTGCTCCTCATCAGGGAGGGGACGGCCAAAGGGATACATTCTCAATAGTGTTCAAAATATCAAAAAGGGAAAAAAAACACTTCTACTAAAAAAATAGTCCCAGACAGTCTGTAAAACCGGCCAGAGGGGTTCTTCAACCCTAAAAGAAGGGATCTTCTCCCTGTGTCCTTCAAAGCCTCACAGGCAGGCTTTTACCGTCCATACCTTATTCCCACGTCGCTCAACGCACAGCAATTGAAACAGAGGAGCACTTAATCTGGGCCCCGCACCACTCTATAGTCTCATAGAACACAATCTTCAGCTAAACACCAGGGCTCTTACAAGTCCATCCCTATCACTAAATCTTCATATTTAGAAAATTCGCTAAGCCCTTCTT
The DNA here is from genome assembly GCF_964263255.1 of Lissotriton vulgaris. Taxonomy (NCBI): domain Eukaryota; kingdom Metazoa; phylum Chordata; class Amphibia; order Caudata; family Salamandridae; genus Lissotriton; species Lissotriton vulgaris. The sequence continues at coordinate 699,542,008 of NC_141698.1, forward strand.
CCAGTGTTTAGTCCATCACATTTGTCACTCTCACTTATTTTCTTCGGGGCCGCAGATTATAACGAGTGCTCCCTCGCACTTCGGGATCAGTGAACAAAACAGGTGTGTCTAAGGCAGGTGCTGGACTCTCTGATGTCTCTTCACTAGTAACAACGGGAGTAGTAGAGCTCACTGAAACACTTTTTTCTGCACGTGACTGTGAATTCTCTTTTCCACTTTGCTCTTCTCCCCTCAGTGAAGCATCCGAGAAGGGAACATATCTGGGTATTTGCTCATGTTCCTCATCAGCAATGCCTTCCTGTACCCATCGATCATAGGGTAACGGCAGCGGGACTTTCTTCACGTGCGAGGCGTGGGTCCACGCCTTCCTGCCTTCCACACGAAGCGCCGTGCGCGTTGTCAGAAGCACCTGACGCGGCTCCAACCACCTGGGCTCCAGACAGGACTTCCGTTGATATCTTCGTACGACGACCCAATCACCTGGATTGATGGAGTGTCCGGGCCCCTCCGGCAATGGCTTCAGGGTGTCTGCTACCTGCTGATGAATAGAACGAAGATCTTCAGTCAAAGCATACAAATAGTCTGTCAACAAAGGATACTGAATTTCGGAGAAGCACTTAGGCCTGGGCACTCCCCAGACATTGGCCGGGCGGCCAAATATCACTTCATGGGGGGAGATGCCCGTTTTCGAATTTACCATCACTCTTGTGGAAAGTAAGGCTAAAGGGAGGGCATCTGGCCAACGGAGACCTGTACTCTCCTGTATTTTGGCCATTTTTAGTTTGAGCGTTCCGTTAAACCGCTCCACAAGTCCTGCTGCCTGAGGGTGTTGGGCCGAGTGGAACTTTTGTGAAATCTGTAAACCTTTACATATTTGCTTTACTAATTCTGCATTAAAGGACGTACCGTTATCACTCCAGATCACCCTAGGTAATCCAAAGCGAGAAAAATACTCCTTTATCAACATTTTTGCAGTAGAAATGGCCGTGCAATCTTTGGTTGGAAAAGCCTCCACCCACCGGCTAAAGGCACATAGAACCACAAGGACGTATTTCAAGTTGTTGACCCTTTCCATCTCAATATAGTCCATCTGAATCACCTCAAAAGGGAAAGAGGGAGGTGCGAAATTTCCAGCTGGGACAGGGGTACCCTTTCCAGGATTGTGCCTCAAACACACCATGCAATGTCGGACCAAGTGAGTCGCCACTTTGGAGATATTCTTATTGCTCCACACTGGGTCCAACAATTTGCATATGCCTTTCGCGCTAATATGTGCAGGCCCATGAGCCATCGTCACTACTGGAAGAACATATGCATTTGGAAGTAACCATCGTCTCTTATCGGTCACATCTGTCCAACATTCATCCGCATCCAATCGCCCCTCCCCATCCTTCCATGTTCTTAATTCATCTTCAGTCACTTTTTCTTGTATATTTTTTACACTCTGTACAGTATCTGAAAACATGTTAACATCTGGGCCCCATCTAGCTGGTCCTGCCACAAACATCCGTGGTAATTTTGTCCGAGCAGTCTCTTTTGCTGTTTCGTCTGCAAAGGCATTGCCTCGCCCTACGTCATCCACTATTGTCTTGTGTGCGCTACACTTTATCACAGCCAATCTTTTGGGTAACGTCAGTGCCGCTAACAGTCGTAGTATCAGTGGGCCATGTTGTATGCGTTGGCCGTGAGAAGTCAGAAATCCCCGTTCTGCCCAGAGTCGCCCATAATTATGAGCCACGCCAAAGGCGTATTGGCTGTCAGTTTAAATATTCACATCCAGCCCCTCACTCAATTCACATGCTCTCAGTAAGGCTATTATCTCAGCAGCTTGGGCCGAATTGTAAGGTATCCTAGATGTCTCCACTACCGTCTGTAATGTCGTTATTGCATATGCTGCTGTCGATGTACCATCTGGCAATTTGAAACAAGACCCATCCACATACAACTCCCCGTCCGGTTCGTCTAAGGGCTTGTCTGTCAGATCCACCCTCCCCTTAGTCTCTTCTTCTCTCCTAAACAAACAGTCATGTATGTCATCGTCCTTTGTATCTGTGGGGATAGGTAACAATGTGGCAGGATTCAATGTAGCACACCTTTTGATCGTCACATGAGGTGCAAAGAGAGTCATCTCATAACCGGTAAGACGAGCACTAGTTAAGTGCTGCGTCTGTGTTCTGTTTAGTAAAATGTCCACAGCATGCGGTACCATTACTGTGAGATCTGACCCCAATACGAGCCCTGCCGATTGTCTTATAGAGACCGCAGCAGCCGCCGTGGCTCTCAGACAACTCGGCAGTGCTCTTGCCACATTGTCAAGCATTGCAGAAAAATAGGCGCAGGGTCTCTGTTTCCCCCCAAAACACTGAGTTAGAACAGACAACGCGCAACCTTCCGCCTCATGTACGTAAAGAACAAAAGGCTTCTGGTAATCAGGTGTTCCAAGAACGGGCGCAGAACATAAAGCATCTTTTAGTAACTCAAACGCTTCTTGACATGCAGGGGTCCAGGGTAGGGGTTCGCGCACTTCTTTGGTAGTCAGATACAGTAGGGGTTTCGTTAGTAACACATAGTTAGGTATCCACTGTCGACAATACGATGTTATGCCCAGAAATGCGCGCACCTCTCGCTGCGTGTTAGGTACCTTCATGTTAGTGATAGCTTTTATGCGCTCTGGGCGTCAAACTCCTCCCCACTTTCGAAAGGAGGTGACCGAGGTAGGTGACCTCCGTTCGACAGTATTGAAACTTTGGAAGGGACACCTTATGCCCCCTTTTTGCCAAATGGTGCAGTAATTTTACAGTAGCATCCCGACAACCTTTCTCGTCATCTGACGCTATCAGGATATCATCCACGTACTGCAACATGACGTTGCCAGGTGAAAGTTCCAATTCATCCAATTGCGCCTTCAGTGCCTGACTATATATGCTCGGACTTTCAGTGTACCCCTGGGGAATTCTCTTAAACCTGAAGCTTCGGCCAGCCAATGAGAATCCGAATAGATAACGGCTGTCTTCGTGTACTGGAATACTGAAGAAAGCATTCTTCAGATCCAGGACAGAGAAATATTTAGCAGAAGGGGGAATCATCGTCAATATCGTAGTGATGTCCGAGACCACCGGGTATTGTGGCTCCACTACTCTATTCACGTGACGCAAATCAATCACGAACCTATATACATCAGGAGAGTTATCTGTAGTTTCTGGCGATCGTCTTTTAAGGATAGGTAGAATAGGGCTGTTGCATATGTTCGAATCCGTGTCTTCCACTACACCAGACCGAATCAAATCTTGTATTATTTGCAACAGAGCCTTCTCCCCCTCCCTAGGAATCCTGTACTGCGGAACCCTGGGCAATTTCGCGCCCACCTTCACTCTTATTGTCACCGGGGCTATATCCATTTTGCCTACATCTGTGTCATTTACAGCCCACAAACTGTCGGGTATTCCTTGGAATTCAGGTGGTAATGGGCCATCTTTGGAAAAACACTGAAGTGGGCGAGCGACATTTGGGCCTAACGTAAGGTACACGCCATCCGGGGAACAATAGATAGTGGCGTGCAACCTCTTCAATAGATCTAAGCCCAGCAAATTTTCTCCACAATTCGAAGTCAATAGGAACGGTGAATCAACAGTGAAAGGTCCAATTGTTAACGTAAGGGGTTTAGAAATGGGGCTAATCACCGGAGTTCCTGAAAAACCCACAGAGATATTGTTCTTGCCAGACAGAGCCGCCCCTGGGACCCGAGAATGAGCCACTGAACTTTTCGTCGCACCCGTATCCACTAGAAATTTTTGTTGAGACCCCAATAAGTCTGCCTCCACATAGGGTCCCCTTTGATCAACTTCCACAGGCACTGGTCCCTCGCTCTGTCCTACGCTGTCCTAGTTGTGGGAGAACCCTGTCAGATCATCCACTGAGTAATCATCATTATAGTACTGACCACCGCCCCTCTGCAACTGTTGCCTGTCTGCACCATTGTCGAAGTAATTGCCTCCCGGCCTCCCGCCACTATCCGACCGTGCGTTCTGTCTCCCAAAATCACCACTACCTCTTCCTCGCCCACGCCCTGAACCGGCATTCGACTGAAGCAATGGGCAATCCCTCCACCAATGCCCCTCCTGCTTGCACTTCGCACACTGATTCGGTCCCAGTCTTTCCCTACTCTCACCTCTCCCATAGCCGCCGCCACGACTCGGCGCCGCACCTCTTCCTCTGCCCCTAGCCACTTGCTGCAACAAAACCCTAGTCTTCAAATCCTTAGCCTTCTTTTCCTGTTTGTCCTTACTCTCATTTTCCCTGTGCTCATAATACTGTGCCATACTGAGGATACCAGAGGGAGAGGACGTAGTCCATGTGCTCTCCGACGCTTGCAATCTCGCTGAAATTTCGGGTAATAAGTTCATGACAAACCTATTAACAAAGAGTCGCAACCCTCCATCCTGTGACACATCCTGTCCACTGAAATCCATAAACGTCTCTTCGAACCTCGTGAAGAAGTCCGAGACCGCCTCATCCTTTTTCTGCTTGCAAGCCGTCAACTTGTCCCAGTCTACCTTCTTCGGGGGAATGAGAGAGTGCATGTATTTTATTATGCGCCCCGGTAAAGCTAATATCTCAGCTTTCGGCTTTTCCCCTGGCTTACGTTCTTTATCCCAATCCTGCAACTCCTGCCACGTACCTCCTAACTCTTCTGAATGATCTGTACCTTTCACCTGCCGCCATACATCGACTGGGACCAAAAGCCCAAAAAACAATTCAACATCAGCCAAAGTCATTACAGTGGAAGACGCAGCTTCCGTTAGCTCTTTGTAGTAGGAAGTAGGGTTCTTCCTAGAGTCTGGCAACTGAGCCTTCAATGCTAATACCTCACTTCTCTTCCATGGCGTATACACCCATTGCTCCTGAAAATGTGCGTCCACCCTATTTCTGGTGACAGCCCGCGTGACTGGATCCACTACCTCGGGGATCTCGGGATGGAAAATGGGATGTACCTCACGCATGGGATGTATACCTGGAAAATGGGGCGTACCTGCCGAGGGCAGCTCATTTCTGTACTGTAATAGAGCACGTAAACTACGCATCACCTCCTTCACCCCAGTATTCGTTCTGAAAGCTCCGCTCTGTATGTCTCGCAAAGTCGCCGGAGCCATACCTCCATACCCCTGCTCCCATAGCGGTATCAATACATTCGACATATGCCACAAAGCGTGCTGTTGCATCAAGGGCTCAAAATCTTTCATTGTGGACCAAATATCTTCAAACGAATAAATATTATTCCTTGCCCACTGGCATGCCTGATTAGCCACTATACTCTTCTCATCCAAACCAACTGTAGAACGCGTAAGCAACTTCCGTACCTGTGAGAGTAGTCCACTACCTGCGCCTCGACTCGGCGTTAACATCTCCTGACTGGGGGTGGTACTAGCTGAAACAGTAGGGAGAGCTAAAGAGAATTGGGAAGGTGCAGGTGAAGTGGTCTGGAGTAAAGAAACGAGAGGTGTCGAGGGCGGGGAAGCTGCGCTATGTTGAGGGGCACTCGCTGATGGACCCGGAACCCCACTAATGGAGGCCGGGGCTGGCAAGGAGGGGTACAAGGACTGCGGGGCATAAGGGGGAGGGGGTCGGGTATTCAAAATGTCTTCCATCTCATCAGGGTCATCCTCACGCACTACATAACTCTTATTTTCTTTCAACCTGCAAAGCCTATCTGCGCGCTCCAAACGCTGCTCATACTCATTCTTAGTATGTTCTCTCGCTTTCTGTGTCATAGTCTGCGCAGACTTTTTAAAAGCCTCTTTCTCTTCTCTCAACTTACGTTTCCTGGCTTCTTTCTGCCACACTCTTAAAGAATCAAACATGCTTTGACGACTACGCCTAGCAAACAATTTGTCCTGCAAATAATCCAATTTAGCTTCTTCAAAAGAACCCGTCAAGGGCCATTGTAAATCCACATTATCAGCGGTGTACCGGTGCCATAAAGTGCCAAACAAAATCGGGGGCAATCCATGCTTGATGTACATATCAAAGCTTGGAGTGCCCTCAGGGGGTGCAGGTTGGCTCTCGGCCAGTCTGGTATCTGAGGGTCGACAACAGCATCCAAAACATCGTAACTTACTAAAACACAGCATTTTCAAAACACTTCTCTGTCAACAAACTTCGTTACCTTGAATCACTAGCTCGAGCTCGTTCACACACACATATAATTATACGTTGGAAAATCACACGCACACATATACAATACCTCCAAACACGTGTTACCAAATGGGACAAGGCCCGTCGACCAAGTCCTGGGGAACCTGGACCCTACCGCAGACCGAACAGTACACTAACTGTTCTGAGGATGGGGAACGAATCCGCTCCACGTGCGGCACTATGGATCACTGCGCACTTTACCACGGGAGACCCAGATCTCACCTCCACTGAACCACCACTCTAGGAGTTCAGGGTAAGCACCGGAGTCCACCCGCAATGAGCCACGCCTTCACCACAGTACCACCCGGTCGGATCACTACAAACAATACATCTAGAAATTCCCCCAACCTCGTCAAGTCTGTCAGAGCGCCTGCTCGCACTCTGAGTTCCCCGGAGCACACTAGCCCCAGAAGCACACCGGCTCCTCAAACCACTGGAGACACTCTAGTCTCCCGGAACACTCCAGTTCCTGAAACAATCACAGGTGGACCACTCACCTTCCGTAGGCGGCACCGACCTCTACCGTTCTCCACCTCCGGCTGCCAGGACCAACACGGTCAGCTTCGAGTTCCGCCTTCTGGACCCCGGCGTAAGATCCGAACCGGGACCTCTCCCGATCAGCAGGATGGGGCAGCGCTGCGAGAACCAAGCTCGGCATCAGATGGGTACCCGGGCCCACCGTGCCGACCAGCGGGTCCCCGGTCTTCTGCTACCCACCTACGGGTGAGAAAGATCCTTATCGCGGGGTACCTATTCGGGCGCCATCTGATAAGCGTGGCTCAAATCCACCCGAGTGACTTACCGCACTCACCTATAGTAACTATATAGGAAGTCAGCCGGACAGTGGAGAAGAATAAACAAAAGTCTTTATTAGGCCAAACAACACTCATATGAGAGGGCCCTGTCCAACCTCACTCCTAGGAGTGCGAACGAGAGGACTGACTCTCTGCATCACAGCAATACATTATAATGCAACACAGTTCATTGGGGTACGCCCCTTCTGGGAAATTACTGAAACCCAGACCAGCGAACAATGCCATCATGCAACAGGCATCTGCACCTGCAAGGGATACATCGCTATCTCTACTCAAGGCCATGGAGCTAGGCTTCAGCGTCTCGGGGCATGAGAACATTACTGATAAAGAGACTTGTTAGTTTCGGCCACAGCAAGCCGAGAAACGAAAACTGCTGTCTTAGTGAAATTCTCTATTCCTGCGGGAGGGGCAGATGAGCGAGTGAGGCTCACGGGCACAGAGGGATACACAAAATTGCGGAACACAGGCTAAGCTAAGGAACTAATATAGCCACACATACATTTGAATAATAAAGTAGCAAACGGAATAATGCATCATAAGTACATATACGAACTCCGTTAGTTAGCCATATGATGCTAACTTACATATTAGAAAGAGAGTGGTTGTGGCATCGAAAAGTGAATTCTATCACTGCGCTCTTGTATCCCGACCACTGTATCAGTTCCTCCCTCCATTTCTCATACCTAGGGAACCTAGTGGCTTTCCAGTGCAGGGTAATCTCACACTTAGCTAGGACCAGAGCCAAATATATGAACCTTGTAGTAGTCTAGCTTTTTGCAGGTCTAAGGAATCCCCCAGGAGGCATGTAAGGGTTGCACAGTCAATCGATCTCTGGGTCACCTCATTAACACAAGTCACTACTTCCCCCCAGTTTTCCACCAGTAAGGGGCAGGACCACACTATATAAAGCATTTTCACTCCTTGTTATCCACATCGAGGGCAGGCCGTATGGGCAGCATGGAAGATCTGAAAATGTGACACAGTGTTAGATATGCACTGTGCAGCTAATAAAAGTTAATCAACTTAAATCTAGTATTTTTTGATACTGTAAAAGGTCAAGCAAGTATCTTGGCCCAATCTGATTCTGTAATTGGAAGTGCTCAGACTTATTCCCATTTTTCATGAAGCCCCCCTAAGTGTGCCAATAAATCAATCAATCAATCAATCAATCAATCAATCAATCAATCAATCAATCAATCAGGTGGCTTGTAAAGCACAACTACTCACCTGTAAGGGTCTCAAGACGCTGGGGGGAGCTGCTTGTCTGTCGAAGGTGCTGTGCCTCAGTCAAAGAGCCAGGTCTTGATGTCCTTCCTGAATTGAGGCAGTGACGGTGATTGACTGAGGTGGAGAGGCAGGTTTTCCAGGTCTTTGCTCCAAGGTAGGAGAAGAGTCTTGCGGATATGTGGGACGGTAACCAGGGCCAGATGAGCAGAGTGGGTGTGTGGAATGCGAGGCTGTGGTTGAGGTACGTAAGTCTCATGTCGTGTACGGCTTTGTAGACGTGTGTGAGGAGCTTGAGGGTGATTTTCTTTTTGACTGGGATCCAGTGGAGGTTTCTCAGGTGGCCAGTGATGTGGCTGCGGCAGAAGAATGTTGAGGCTGAATCTAGTGGAGGCGTTCTGAAGTTTCTTGAGAGATTTCTGGGTGATGCCGGTGTAGAGTGCGTTGCTGTAGTCGATTCTGCTGCTGATTCTACAGAATCTGTAACAATATCATGCCATAATGCTTGATGAACACACATCTCTGCCTTAAAGCGGCCCGATGTGGTACACAGCACCTGGCAAGCACTGTGTTGTGGGGCGCCTCCACACCCATACCCCAATGAAGACGCACCTTGGCAATTACCACCTGATGCCATAGAAACGGACGCCTCTGTACTTCAAAAGTGGTTGAAAAATCTTCAAATGTTGAGGCCAGGATTCATGCTGATGGAGGACTGAAACAATGCTGATTCCTTAAAGAATATTTCCATGGATGGTGCACTGTCTCATTATAATTTGGCCATTCAGGAAGAATGCAGTGCATGCCTGGATAAGGAGTGGTTTAGTATTTTGCAAGTGAGTTGAATGAAGTGCACGTCCAGATTCACCAAGTTGGGTCCCAAATATTGTCATACAGATACTTCAGGCATTCAGAGAGGCGTTAGATTTGAGCAGCATATTACTACCCAGATTTTGTGTAGCAAATTTAACTTACAACAGGATTGTAGTTTTGCCCAAGACATGTAATTATCCTTTGCTTTGTAAACTTCATTTTTTATGAATGACATATGTGCCTAGGACTCATTTGCATGGTGGATTACCACTTTGTGTTCTGTAGACAAGAACAGAAATTGGTTTGTGTGTTCTGTTGTCACCTTCTCCCTCATTTTCAACTCTCTTTCCGTAAATGCATTTTCTTGCACATGGAAATAGGTTTGGTGTCAACGGTTAAAAGGTGTGTGATATCAGTTATACCTTCATAGGCCAACCTATGGTATTGGTATTTCTTGTACTTTGTATTTGCCGAGTGATCAATCTAATTTTTCACTTCATCTTCCCCTTGTCATCTCTTCTCTATTTTTTTGGGGTAAGTGTGGAGTTTATGGGGGTTGGGGTCCGAATAGCCCCAGTGGTATGTGAGGCACACCATCAGTGGAATCCCAGTACCTATTGACATTCAGGGAGAAAATGTTGGCAAACACTCTGTCTCTTTGAAGTCAGTAGTAGGCAAAAGTGTCATTATCAGCTACAAATGTCTTGTTGTACATCTCTAAGCCAGAACCCTGCAATCTCCTGAGGCGGAAGCCGGGAGACGACGGATTTTTAAAATTTGCATTTTTTCTTGTGTCACTTACTGATTTATATCTGTTTTAAAACGCGCACTCACCCGTCTACCACCTCCATAGCGGGCTAGAGATACGCCTAAACAGCGACTCCTTCGCTGCAACGATCCCCAACAAAACAAATGTTTTGCCGCCATTGACGGCGAGGAGTAGAGGCCACGCCTACCTTTAGGCCACGCCCACTCGCCACAATATAAAACGCTGTCACTAGCGCTACCTTGCCAGAACCCTGCAATCTCCTGAGGCGGAAGCCGGGAGACGACGGATTTTTAAAATTTTCATTTTTTCTTGTGTCACTTACTGATTTATATCTGTTTTAAAACGCGCACTCACCCGTCTGCCACCTCCATAGCGGGCTAGAGATACGCCTAAACAGCGACTCCTTCGCTGCAACGATCCCCAACAAAACAAATGTTTTGCCGCCATTGACGGCGAGGAGTAGAGGCCACGCCTACCTTTAGGCCACGCCCACCCGCCCCCCTCTCCCTCTTTTAAGAATGTGCAATCACCGGACGCGCAGCGGACGGGCGCAGCGGGCGCGCCGTCAGCGCGCCGAAGGCGCGCCCAAGGCAAGCCCGTCTTCGCCCGTCCTCGCCAAGTCCTCGCCTCTCGCCAGACCCCCTGCCCAAAAATTCGTTTATGACAGTAATATACTGTGGTCGCTCAACACCGGCCCTAGATGCAACAATATAGAAGGTTGCATTGGTCGAACCGCCCTTTACTGCAAGCAAAGTAATCTGGCCATACCGGAACCACGCCTTATAGGCCATAAAGAGAATAAAAGGAACGAAACGTCACTCACCATCATGCAGTTGAACGTCAGATCTCTGGTTAAACACCATGCGGAGGTAAGAACGCTCCTAATGGACGAGAACCCAGACATAATGTTTCTAAGTGAAACATGGCTTAAAGACGACCTCACTAGCATCCCCAATCTAGCAATACCGGACGGGTTCTCTATGACGTGCATCAATAGAGACTCAAGAGGAGGTGGCATTGCAGCCATCTATAGATCCCCCTTTACCTGCTCCTTTCAAAATGAAAGTATTGCGGACTGCGAATGCGCCCGCTTCAAAATTTCCACGAGCCCCCATTGCACTTTCTCGGGCCTTTTTATCTATAGACCCCTGGGGCCCTCTACTAATTTCACGGAAGAGCTCATTGAAGTAACGCATGCCTTGATCACTGGCTCGGCTAACTTCACGATTCTAGGAGATCTCAATCTCCACTTAGACATTTTGTCGGATGCTAAAATCAGCAACTTTGTAGCGGACCTAGCTGCCTTGCAACTAACCCAGCTCGTCCAATCCCCCACAGATGTAGCGGGACACTTGCTTGATCCGGTATTCACTAACATTCCCGAGGCCAGAGCTGACGACCCTAAACCCATGGCCTGGCCTGATCACTCGCTAGTAACCTACTCTATTCCGAATAACTCCCCTCCTGTAAAAAAAACACCCACCTCCTGTCTAAAGCGACCTTGGCACAAACTCCAACAATGTGACCTTGCGGCCAGCCTAGGGCGACCTACCCTGGAGAACATAAACGACATAGAAAAATCTTATGCGTCTTTCCAGGACTGGATCACCAAGGGACTGGATGCCATTATACCAGCCAAGTGGACTAAAGGGCGAAATACTCCTTCCAACCCCTGGTATGACGAGAACCTCAAAACAATGAGGAAAGCCTGCAAAAAAACGGAACGGCAATGGAGGAAGGAATATAAGCAGGAGGACAAAATTGCATACTTGGCTACTCTGAAATCATACCACAAGGCAATTCGGGCAGCCCGTGCTGCCTTCTACGCTACTGAAATAAAAGCTAGCTCAAACCCCACGAAAACTATTTTCCAAATCGTGCAAAAATTACAAAACGGGGGTAAGCCGGCTGCTCACATCACCTCCATGCAGCAATGTGAAGACCTAGCTACCTTCTTCACGGATAAAGTGAAGAAAATATACAACACCTTCACCCAGGACAGTCCAGAGGACATCAGCCCTCCCAACGCCACCTTCGGAGACGTCAGGCTCACATGCCTACCCGCTATCTCCGGTGAAGAACTCACCAAACTCTGTAGGAAGGTGAAATCGGGTGCACCCACAGACCCGATGAGACCAATTCACTTTCTAGGAGCCTTGGAATTCTTCCTCCCATCCTTAACCGTAATCCTTAATCTCTCATTTGCTACGGCCACGGTACCCACCTGCTGGAAACAGGCTTGGGTAACTCCAATTATAAAAAAACCCTCCCTAGACCCCTCTAAACCGGAGAATTACCGGCCCGTCTCACTGCTTCCATGGGTCGCTAAACTAGCGGAAGCACACGTGAATAAAATACTCAGTGAGCATATGGCGAAAAATAACATCCTGGACCCCTCTCAGCACGGGTTCAGGCCGGGCCATAGTACGGAATCCGCGCTCCTCACCTCCACGGAAAGCTTACGGGAAATTATGGACACCGGCAAAAGTGCCGCGCTGATACTGCTCGATCTCAGCGCGGCCTTTGATACGGTCTCCCATGCCATTCGACTAAAACGCCTTGAAAACATAGGGATCGTAGACTCGGCGCTTCAATGGTTCCGATCATTTTTAACCAACAGATCATTCAGGGTATCTGCCCCTCCGTTTATCTCTCAACCCCAAGATATAGGACAAGGAGTCCCACAGGGCTCTGCCCTCAGTCCCTCCCTGTTTAACCTATATATGCAACCCTTGGCGGAGGTTGCTAAGACATGGGGCCTCACAATGGTGTCGTACGCTGACGACACTCAGTTGGTCATCAGCCTTAGTGAGGCCCCCTCTCCTGATGCCACCAATTTCAGGGATGGACTGACTGCTGTCGCTAAATGGATGACAGCAAACTGCCTCCAACTTAACGGTGGCAAAACCGAGGTGCTGATAATGGGGAAAAACAGCAACAACTGGAACGATCTCTGGTGGCCCCAATCGCTGGGCCCAGCACCCCCTCCAAAAAATTTAGTAAAAAATCTAGGAGTGTGGCTGGACTCGACTCTTAGCTTCCAGTCGCACACCAAAAAAGTTGCCGCAACTTGCATTGGCCTACTGAGAAGTCTCTACCCCATCTTAGGCTACTTCGACTCCAAGACACGACAACTCATCGTACAATCTACCATCTTGTCCAGGCTGGACTACGCGAGTGTCCTGCTGTTAGGAGCAAACAAAGCTGAGATAAAAAGATTCCAACGAATCCAGAATTCGGCGGCAAGAGCTATAGTAGGTCTTCCAAGAAGGTGCTCAGTGAGAGCGACCATTTACAGACTACATTGGCTGCCCATGGAAGCCCGCATCCAGTTCAAGGCCCTCATATTTGCCTTTAAAATCTTGAAGAACGAAGGTCCAGAGCTCCTCCGTTCGTTGCTGACCCCCTATAATCCCAAACGGAATCTCCGGTCCATGGGGCAACACCTAGCCTTGATACCCCATACAAAGTTCTGTCGCATCGGAGGGCGCTCTTTCAAACTACTGGGGGCCAAGTTATGGAACTCCCTCCCTCTCCACATCCGATGCATGGATAATTTGTTAGCTTTCCGCAGATCGATCAAAACCCATCTCTTTCCCTCCCCGTAGGTCCCTCTTTCGTTGTCAGCTGGTTGTGTTATGGTTCTAGCGCCGGGACGCCCCGTTGCTGGGGCAGCTGTTTGCGCTTTACAAAACAGGTAACATAACATAACATAACATTTCCGATTCACCTAAGTTCAGTTCAAGACACATAGGGGATTTTTTTCTTGAAGATGCACAATCCAACAGGTTGAAAGAGCTTGTCAGAGCTGCAACAGCAATAGACTGCAGTAGTCAGATAGTAGCTCAAAGCCCAGGGGAAATGGTAGAGCATCTCTTAACATTAGAACTGACTACAGGTAAATTGTTCCTATAGCCTTTATTTCTTTTGTTCAATGGGCAGTGTCAGTTATCATGGATACCAAGCACTAACCTACATCTTTGCACATCTGTTGAGATTTCTTTCCAAGTCCTCAAATTTACGAAGCCATGATCCTGGTGACGGCAGACATCTTGGTAAATTTGCAGTGATGTCTGGTTTTAGCAAACTTCAAAGGGGGCTATAAGGTTATTCCTTCTGTATCATGTGTGTGTCCCAAGATCCCATTGAGGTGCAGGGTGGTGGCCAACTTTGCTAGCCACTACATTTAGCCTGAGCGACAGATTCCTTAATAGAAAAAACGATCTGCTTTCATTGGCTGTCTGAAAGTTTTTGATTCCACGCATCAGAACAAGACGGTTGTCATTTGCACGGATAGTATGGTAATTACGGTAACTTTCTCTGCCCCACCCATCTACCTCTGCAGCTTGTGAGAATTTAATCAGCAAGCTCTTTCTTTATGCATAGCTCATTATCTTTGCAGTTGATGTTTATCATACTCTCGGTATGATTGTTCTTTCAGTGATCTCTTTGCTTACTTGATGGCGGGGATTAGCATTTCTTCGAAATGTACGGTACTAAGTTTACATTTTACTTGTGGGTGGAAGATCTCTCTAGCTGTCCTTTCACAAAAGTGTAGACTGCCTGTAACATCAAATTGTCCACATGGTGATAGTTCCACAACAATAAATGAAGAGACTACATTGAATCATCAAACCTGTCAAACTCTTTTTTCTTATCGAGGAATGCTTTGAGACCCAAGTGTGTGCTCCGGTACTAGTGCTCAAGTTTTGCCCCTGACTGGTTTTGTACAGTAGGGTTTACTGCACCCTGGGTGACTGGGTATTACCACCACGTGAGCACCACAATTGGACTACCTACTTTTCCATCTTTTTCTGATCATTAGCCTCTATATATGTCATGTGAGTACACTGATCTGTATTTTATAACTTATTGGATACTATTGATAGATGTGCAGACATTTGGCATAGCCACTACTATTGCATACTTCAACAGTGCTTCCCTGCTTGAGCTGCTCTTGTTTTTCTCTCCTCGTGCCCCTCCCCTGCCTCTCAACTCATGCCCCTGTGATACTTTGCCACTTTTTGTGCTCCAATGCCTCCAAGCTCCTGTAACTCCGGGCATAATGAAGTACTTCATTTGTGAAGATGGATGCCGTTGCTGGGCTTTGACACTGATTTTTGAGGGGTGTACCTAAGAAAGACAAAGGAAGAATAGAGAGAAGGAAAGGGGAAGCAAAAGACAGGATAATTGAGGTAGAGATAAATAAGGGATGAAAAAGAATATTTAAGAGTAAGCAAAAGAGACAGAGACTGCTTAGTCGTGGAAGAAAGAAGTATTATGTATAATCAAAAATGGGCAATCTTAGTTTTGTGCAACCCTGACATTCACCAGCACCATTAGTGGGTCTTTAAGAAAAAACCTAAACTCCTGCACATATCTGTTTGCTTCTTTGTTTATATATGTATTTGATAAATTAAGCAATGCCCTCCTGTACCTCACTGCTTGTGGCTTCCTTGCTCTGGATATCCAAGCTTGTAATGGAGCAAGTATTCGCACGCTAAGAGACTTGCTTGTATTCAAGAACCTCAAATAACCTTAATAGACTAAATCAACCTGTTTGTGTTACTAATATTGCACATTTTACACTACACAGGGTGTCCCAGAGAAACTTGCTTATGTGTTTACTGAACAGTAATACGCTTGCCTCTAAAATGGCCGCTGCTTTGCGGGAATTTAGTCTGCGCATGCGTTGGTCATACCCATGTGATGTGACGCACTTGCAGTTCTGGTGGGAATTTGTTGCTCATGCGCAATACAGCTAAAGATGGCCGCTTTGTTTTCTCATGTGCTCCGAGCTTGCATTGCCGCTTTTGCAAAGCTGTTTGTTCTGCACTTACCCTGATGCAATAGTTATTATAAAGTAAGGGATATAGTATAGCCATTTCATGGTATACAGTGTAATCTTTTTTCTGTGTTTCTAAATTGTTTTCGCTTGCTTTTCATGTATTGTATTCCTTGGGCCTGGGAGGTTCTTGTTACTCCATTTTGGAAGCTCGTATGGTCACAGTCACGTGATGGGGGGAAAAGAAAGCCATGCAGCAGTGGAACCCAGCCAGCTGGCAGCCTCCCCCAAGATGCTTTTGGGAACCGACCTGTAACCCAGCAGGACGAAGCTGAACTGTACCTGGATTCGATACATTTGTAATAAACTGCTGTATACTCTATTGTTCTCTGTAAAACATATGCCATGGGAAACTAGAATGTAAGGGGTGGGTACGAACATGAATATTAAGCCTGAGAAAGTCTAAAAATTTGGTGGTGTGATGACTTAACCTCCTCCTTCGTCCAATCAGAACTTGGGGATCCTTGCACTTGCAACATTGGGGGGTGGTACACTGACCCGAAAAACAGTATAACTAGCCTAGGTTTAGCTAGAGAAATTGTCCGACTTGTCTGAATAGCTGACCTGTCACTGACCTAACGAACTCTATAGATGATTGATACAGAGAGCTGCGGAGCACTCTGTCCGTATTTTCCACAGACCCAGTCGGGGTTTTGGGAACCTTAAGTGCTGGAGAAGCACTTTGCTGGGAGATTCGAGAACCCAAGCGGGGTTATTGACAGATTCCTTGCAGAGAGGGAGTAGCGCAGGCGTTGCAACCGAAGCTGCAGGTGTTGGTCGTACCCTTTGGTGAAACCCGGTCCTGATCCAAAATCCTGGGGTTATGCTGTCCTGACTGTCCATGAGCTGTACTTGCTCGCCTACTGGCAACCTAAGTCCTTGAGGGTCCTTTCCCGTCTTTCCAAACTGACCCGTGGCCAGGGTTCGTCTTCAATCTATCCTAGGTAAATATAAACTGTGTGGGTGTCTGTTTATCTAAACTTTCCTTCCTAACGTCTCAAATAAAGCATATTTGTATTTGTTCCTTTTCTCGCCTGTCTTTCTATAAATGAGATTTTTCATGCATTATTGTCCATTAGCATGTTCCACTTTTCTACATACCTATAGTCAAATGCTAAATCGTTTTGCATATATAGTTGTTCCATTTTTACCCTCCCTATAGATAATAAGTACATCTGGATAAATCAAATTGCATAAGTTTCGTTTCCTCTGAACCGTTAATGAATTTCGAAAGTCTACTTGGATTAGTATGCTCCCTTTCTTTACCCGCCTTTACTAAAGTTGTGAAAGTCTGTTAATCTAAAATAGCGTGTTCCTTATTTTTCCTTCCCATTAAATTTCGATTTCTAAATGATTCTTACTCTCATTCATAGCTATACGATATTCCTAATTCTAGTTATAGACAGTTTGATCTGTGTAAATCTGTGGCTCATGGCATATGATGATGATGATTAGATATAGGTGTTCAAAACTTCTTGAGTCTGTGGTCATTATAAAGAGTACAAACATTATTCAATTGTATATGGTATTGTGTTGTCTACTTACTCCACAGCTAGCTCCTTGCTCCATTGTGATCTTAGGTACCTGTTTCGAGGATTGGTAAGTCAGGTACACGTGAATAAACAGAAGGGAACTGAATTGCTGGTAGTAGTGTGTAGGTTACCTGATTAAAGTATAGTGGAAATATTTTTATGGGCCCAAGTGTGCATTATTTGTAATAAAGTTAGTCGGGTGACCTGCGTGCTCTATCAGTAATTTTCTGGTAGCAGATTGATGGTTAAGGACTAGTTAAGATAGGTAGATAGGTTACTTGCTGATAACTGCAAAATAAAATTGCTGCTAAAATAAAATTGCTTCTAAAAGTATCGATCGATCCAATGTAAAAATTGCTTTGAAATGTTATGGAATGTTTTTTAAATAATTTTGATGAAAAGGCTGCTATATTGATATATGTAATTAACAAACGCGTTAGTGATTGTTATATGTTTGTCTGGAATCCCCGGGGGCAGAATAGCGGGTGGTGAGGAGAATCCACCTCACGGTGAGGTCAGTGGCTCGAGGAAAATTAGTGTATGGTTAGGCAGAACTAGAAGCGCTAATTAGGGTTTTCTGTATGAATAATTGAATAAATGATAGCAAAGAGTTCGCTGGCAAAACTTCTATTGTGATATAACATAGTAAGGGTCACACTGGAGGAGTAGCAGGTTCGTCTGAGCTTGATTGATAGCAAAAGCGTTCACTAGTGAAACTTTAGACTTAGTATATATCCCGAAAAGAGTGGATGAGTCAAAGAAGTAGCAGGTTCTCTAATGTTTGAATGAAGGGTAGGCAGACAAGACCTATCCGTAGTGTATGAAAAGTAGACAGAAGAAGTTTACTTGCAGTGAAACAAATCTTTCCTTTCTAGACACTCGAGTACAGTGGCGAATGTTATAAGTTGTAAATTAAATAAAGCACTTGCACTTTAAGAAAGAAAGAGAGTGTCCGTTACCTTGTAAAGGAGGGAGTCAGTTGCGGAGCTGCGCTGACGTCACTCTGTGCCGCGCTGGTATTGGTAGAAACAGCGGGTGTGTAACGGAGCTGGTATTGTAAAGGAGGGGTGAGCACAGAAGCGTGAGAACGAGTCTTACGGAAAGGCCGACGGAAAGGCTGCGCTCCCATTGGTCAAAATTATTTGCAAACCCAGAGTTGATTGGTTGTTGAAATTTAAAAGACATGCTAGCATTGGAAGAATATAGTAAACAGGAGTACGTAATTCATGCACGAACTAGGTTTACGAAGTATATGTGGTATCCAGAATTTTTACCTGACCCGAAATATTTAGGTTTTGCTAAAGACCAGATGTTAAAAGGGAGACCTTATAATATGTACGGAAGCAAGAGAAAGATGACTTTTGTAGACAAAGTTAAAAATTATTTCAAGAAGGATAAACTCATCAAAACTAGAGAGGGTATAATCATTCCACCACCTAATACTCCCGCATCATTTATGTTAATTGACAAAGGGTATCATATCTGTGTATGGTTGGAAAATTGGGTGGAATATACCAAAGATGACGGAATTTTAGCATTTCCTTTAGACGGTACCTTTAACGGTAGAATTTTGTTTAATTTGAGGACTCGAATGAATGATTTACATTCCAGACCTAGATTGACGCAGTATGAGGCTTTAGAAGAATGGGAGATTGAGGCCTTTGAGCGAGATAGACCTAGAATTGACAAAGGAATAAGCAAATGGTATCCGAAAATGCATGGAGAAGCAAAAGAGAAAAAAATGAAGCAGTGGAGACAGAACATGATGACAGAAGGACTGTTCCCAGTATTGACAGTAGACGAACCCGTAGGAGGTAAAAGGACAGAGAAAACCAGACAACTAATGACTGCTGGTGATTCTGAGGATGAATACTTGGAGGATTTATTAATGAAAAATCCACCACCATATAATGAGGAGTCCAGGTCCCTGAATACGAAAAATCCATTCTTTAGGCCTCCCTGTAATAGAGGGGCAAGTACATCCGATCCGACTGGTCCGGGTTATAGGCCTAGCGGTAATAAGGGGTCGAACACGTCCGATCTGACTGTTCCATATTATAGGCCGTCCTGTGGTGAGGGACCAAGTATGACAAATCCGACTGCACCAAATCTTTACCCTCCATTGATTCTACAAGTAGTACATGAAACCACCATGGAAAAGGTCTTACAGGATCGAGAGAAGCTCTAGTTAAACAGAGAACTGAACTTATCCAGAAAATATCCCAGTTAAATACAAGTCCTGAGGCTTTGACAATTCCAGTAACATTGGCCCAGTTGTTCTTCTTTATGGGGATAAACAGGCTAGTCCAAAGACTCCAGTTATTACTCCAGCTGTGGTGCAGCCAAGAAAAGAGCCCTTAATGGTTGATGATCAGGCAAGTGAATGCGAGTCTGTAATTTTCCTAATGGATTTGCCCATAAGGGAACCAGAAGGCAATTCACAGAGAAAAAAACACTCATATTGGTGCAAGAGAAGTCCAGATAGAGTCATCTTCAGGTACTAGAAGTGCCACAGTAGTGACTCCGGAAGAAATAGATCGATGGACCCGAGAATTAGAGAAAATAAATCCTCAGCCAAAACCATTAGATATTTACAAATTAAGAATAGAATTGGAAGAACTGATGGCTGGGAACGTGGGACTAGACAGGCTGAACACCCTTAGTGAGGAAGAGTTATTCATTTGCAAGTATTTCATGAGAAACTAATGTACACAGCAGCTAACATGGGAATGAGCAGATCTAAAGTGTTGCAAAAGCCCTACAGAGCAGAATTTTCTGACAAAGACTTAGAAAACATAAATGTGTCAGGGAAAAAGGTTCAGATAAGAGAATTATTGAATCTGTTACAGAAATGGGGTGACCTAGAAAAATGGAAAGCCAGGTGGGCAAAGAAAAAGGAAGACAATAGACCCAGACAGGTCACTTCTGAATATGTTCTAAAAGAAGCTGACAAGGCAGAAACATTGTATCCTATGCGAGAAGTGCCAGGTGGAGGATATGTACATGTGCCATGGTCCATACAGGATATTGTGTCATTTATAAAATTACGAGAGAAACCTGTGGAGTGGTACAGACAGGTTGAGAGATTTATTAAAGTCCAAAAGTGCCTCCTGAAAGATCTAGATGGGTTCTTTGACATTGTAGTTCCCGTGGATTTGTGGACAGAATGCAAAATTGCTGTTGATTGGCCAAGTGAGGAATACGCCAGAGACCCAAAGACAGGAGCCCCTTCAGCAGAGGTAATGAGGAAGTATGACCAGGTAATACTGTACTAGAAAGGAAAGGTGCCTGCAAAAGAAACGGATTGGACCCGCATAGATAGAACTACTCAAAATCGTGATGAAACCGTACAGTTTGTTACAAGTGTTCAAAACGTACAGTGGGCTAGATAATATTGAGATGAAGGATATGACCCACTTCATTTATCGATTCGTGTTAGGGTTAAGACCTGAGATTTCTCAGTGGATCAAAGACAATAAAATCTGTTGGCAAGCTAAACCTATTGATGAAGTCCTGAAGTATGCCAAATATTGTGAAGATGAGCTGGAAAATAAACGTAAAGAATTAAAGGAAAAAGTTATGTGGGCACAAGTAAAATTAGCAGAACACCAAGAACAACAGTTAAGTAAAATGAATAGTACTCAGAATCAGAACCCTGGGGGTGGAGGAAAACCAAGAGTAAAAACGAGTCGAGAAGAGGCCAGGAAGAAGTTCCCATGTCACGGGTGCGGAAAGATAGGGCACTGGAGGGACGAGTGTAAGGCTGTGCAGAATGATAACGTACAAATTAATGATTTAAATCCGCAGGTGCAGAATGAGGGACCACGAAAGACACAGCAACAGGTAAATAGAATCAGTTGCCTCGTGCACCTAGGCCAAACTATAGGAGCAAAGCACAACAGAGTGAGGAAGCAGAGGTTTGGAAAGGAAGGGAGGATAGAAATGCAGCAACTTCGCAATTTCTGTTGAATGATACATTCCTCTGTAATGAACCTTTCTGGCGGTGCCTGAGGGGGGAGGACGAGGAGTGCGTGCTTGGCGCCTCCTTGCCGGTGGACCAGTCAGGGCCATACATTGAAGGAAAGGTTGAAGGAAATGATGTCACCTTTCTGTTGGACACTGGTGCTACCCGTTCTACTGTGAGAACAGCAGACGTTCCAAACCTACCCCTCTCGGGAGAAGCGATCCAAGTAGTGGGTGTTTCTAATCAATTAATTAGTACCCCAGTTACAGAACCCATGGAAATTAAAATAGGGAATTTCAAAGAAATGCATAGATTCGTTGTCTGTGACTCAAGTCGTGTGAACTTACTAGGACGAGATTTACTGTGCAAAATGAACTGTACTCTCTTTTGCACACCAAAAGGCGTCGAAATACAAACTCCAGATGAAGACGGAATATACAAATTAATGTTAATAAGACCTGACTCAGAAATCAAAAGACTGACAATACAAGACTTACCTGAAGAACTCCAACAGACAGTGAAACCAGAGGTATGGGATTTAACTGGAAAAGATGTAGGATTAATGGCAAATGTTGACCCAATTAAAATCTCCATAAAAGAAGACGCAGTTTACCGGAATACTAAACAGTATAAAATGAGTGCAGAAGTAAAAGCAGGGGTTGACATTGAAATAAAAAGATTGTTAGAAGCAAACATACAAGAAGTGATGAGCAGTCCTTGTAATTCGCCCATAATTGGAATCAAGAAACCTAGTGAGAAGTACAGGGTAGTACAGGACCTGCGTGAGGTTAACAAAATTGTCGTTCCTTGTTGTCCTATTGTGCCAAACCCTGCAGTGATTTTGTACCAAATTCCATGGAATGCTGGATGGTTTACCGTCATTGACCTATGTCACACATTCTTTTCAATTCCATTGCATCCAGACAGCAAATTTCTTTTCTCATTTGAATTCGACAGTCATATTTACGTCTGGAATTGTGTCCCTCAAGGGTACATGGAGAGTCCTTCGATCTTTAATCAGATTCTGAAAAAATGCCTTGAATCTTTGGTTTTACCTAGAGAATCAGTCCTGGTCCAATACATAGACGACCTCTTGGTGGCGTCTAAAAGTCGGAAAGACTGTGTTGTTGACACCATTGCCTTACTGAACCATTTAGGTGAAGGAGGACATAAAGTATCACCAGACAAATTACAGTTCTGCACCTCCTCAGTGAAATATCTGGGACACCAGATAGAGAGAGGTATCAGGAAGGTTACCACCGAAAGGATTAGAATAGTTCGAAACATGGAAATACCAAATACTCAGAAGGAAATCAGAATGTTTCTTGGAGTTGTAGGATACTGTAGGAAGTGGATTGTGGGATTTGCAGTCCTTGCAAGACCATTAATAAAAATGACAAAGAAAGGAGCAAAAGACCCAGTGGAGTGGATGATGAAAGCATGTCAGCTTTTACAAAGTTACGAGAATGTCTGTGTACAGCTCCCGCATTAGGAATGCCTGATTACTCGAAAGAGTTTGCACTGTTTTGTGACACACGAGACAGTTGTGCACTTTTAGTCCTAACTCAAATGCATGGTTTGACTAGACGTCCAGTGGTATATTTTTCCGCTACTTTGGATCCAGTGGCTGCTGGATTACCTTGAAGCCTGAAAGCAGTAGGTGCAACTTGCATGAGTCTTGAACAGAGTGAATCCATCATTATGGGACATCCTGTAACTGTGTATGTTCCACATGCAGTTGTAATGTTACTGACCAGACCTAAAACCCAGTATCTCACACCTAGTCGGCTGACTAAGTATGAGAGAATTCTAGTAGGTGCAGCAAATGTAACCATTTCCGATGTAATATTTTGAATCCAGCTACCCTATTACCAAATTCACTCATGGCAGAAGTAAAGGGAGAGGTCGAGCATGATTGCCTTGACCTGACTGAGTTTAGTACAAAACCACGCCCAGACATCAAGGAAATGCCCCTGACTGTTGAAGATTTCGAGCTGTTTGTAGATGGCTCATGTCTGAGACATGCGGATGGGGGCCTAAGTGCTGCCTATGCCGTGTGTACATTAGAAGGTCCAGTAGAAGCATTCTATTTGTATGGAGTTAAGTCTGCACAAGTAGCCAAATTGGTTGCATTGGCAAAAGCCTGTAAATTTGGGAAAAGCAAGAGAATAACCATATACACTGATAGCCAGTATGGTTACGGGGTTGTGCATGACTTTGGCCAATTGTGGCTGCAAAGAGAGTTCCTGACTTCTTCAGGTACTCCTATCAGAAATGGAAATTTTGTGCAAGAACTACTGGAAGCAATCCAGTTACCAAAAGAATTGGCAGTGGTCAAGTGTGCTGTTCACAAATCTGGCGATGACGATGTGACAGCAGGTAATCAATATGCTGACCAACTGGCCCAACATTGTGCAAAACATAAAATATCAATCAATCAATACGAAATTGGGGGTAGGCGGAAACAGCTGCCAACTTATGGTGTTTGAAGATGAACAAACATGGTAAGAACTGAGAGATCTGCAGAATGCAGCAGGACCTAAAGAAAAGAGAAGGTGGAGAAAATTTGGTTGTCAGCGAAGGAATGAGAATGGTGTCATTGTTTACATTGATGACATGCCTGTGTTGCCAGACAGCTTGCTTGCTCCTATGGATAGATTGATACATGGAGTTGCACATTTAGGAAGAGATGCAATGGTCCGTGTCTTTTGACAGACATGGTTCAATTCGAAATTCAGAAACATAGCAGAGGCACTCTGCCAGAGGTGCTTGATATGTCAACAATTCAATCCTGGAAAGAAAACAGTAGTTTTACCAGGTAAAATTGGAAAAGCAGAAGGTCCTTTCATAAGATTACAAATTTACTTATTCAGTTACCCCCCTGTCGAGGAATGAAGTACGTCCTCGTCATTGTTTGCCTATTTTCAAAATGGGTAGAAGCCTATCCTGCACGAAAAAAAGATAGCATCACTGTAGCTAAATTGTTACTGAAGGAACTGATACCTAGGTACGGTTTTCCAGTCACAATTGAATCAGACAGAGGTGGGCATTTTCAGAATGAAATAATAGGCCAAATCTGTGAAGCGTTCAAAATTACACAAAAACTACACTGTGCATATAGCCCAGAGGCTTCTGGAGTGGTAGAACAACTGAATGGCACTATCAAGTCAAGATTGGGAGAAATGTGTGAATCTACTGAAATGCAATGGATAGACGCTTTGCCCCTTGTCTTGATGGGACTCAGAAGTATTCCGGATCGGAAGACAGGCCTGAGCCCCCACGAGATTCTGATGGGAAGAGTAATGCGGCAAACATGGGTGCCAGGACACAAACTGATTTCTGATGATTTGGTACTAGAGTACTGCAAGCAACTAGGTGACCAAGTGCGTTCCATCTCTCACCAGATTGAGGAAGACGCCGTCCCCAGGCCAGCAACTCCAGCCCATGATTTGAACCCTGGTGATTGGGTTGTAATTAAGAAACACACTTGGAAGAGTTGCCTTGCACCGAAGTGGGGAAAGAAAAGACAAGTGATTCTTGTTACCACAACAGCGGTGAAGTGTGCGGGTGTGCCACGGTGTATCCATGCCAGCCATACGAAAAAGGTGACAGAAGACAAAGAAACTGAGGCTGAGGGTTGTGCAGCTGGGGGGTCTCCAGACGTTGGTCCTGAAGTAGCTGAAAAAGAACAACCGAGCACCAGTCAAGATGATTGGGTCCCAGTAATCGACCTGACACTCGACCCAATAAGAACCAGAAGACAAACCTACTGAGATAGAGAGTGGGATAGTGAAGACAAGACAGGAATAGAGGAAGATAATCAGATCATCGAAATCCAAATCAAATCTGATGAAGAGGAAGGTCAGATAGGGACAGAACAGGTTATCGACACACCTCCAAAAACTCCTGAGCCTGAAAAGGGACAGATAAAAAATAGGGCAGAAGTTCAAGCGGAAAAAGATCAAAAGTTCGAAGTGCTTGAACAGGATCAGATAGAGCTAGACGAATGCGTTCAGGAAATAGAAGTTGAAACAACCAAAAGTCAAAATCAGCATACACCTGAACAAGGCCAGTTTAGTAACCAGGCAGAAGAAAACAAAATAAGACCTGGAACTAGTCAGACAGGAAGGGAAGAAAAAGACACTGAAACAGATGTGCCACAACTAAACTAAAATAAAAGAGCATTTTAAGAAAGCCAAATTACAGTGCCAGTTAAAAGGTTCAAGAAAAATAATAGAGAACCAAGATTTGTCAAAAGACTGAGACTGAGACTAAAAACTGTAGACGAAAAACTTGAGCAAGAAAACCAAGACACCAGTAAATCTGATCAATCTGGAACAAACCCTAAAAGAAGAAGTGCCCGAATAAAAAGACTGAACAATAAGTATCAGAGTCCTGAATGGACTTATCTGGTGTTGGAGGAATTTGAAAGTCTTGATATAAGTGATGAAAGTGATGAAGAACTGATTGCTGACCAGACTACCGAAGACGAGGAACCAACCTGAACGTTGCCCTGTGTAAGCAACCTGTGCAAAGTTACAAAGAGGGGTTGAAAAACTTCTTTTAAGCAAAAATGTCTGATTCCACTGTGAATGGAAGACCTAGACGCAATTGTTGTAAAACATGCTGCAAAGTATGTTTGTGTAGTATAGCATTAGTACTGATATTATGGATAGGACTAACAATTACTATTCCTTACATGATGAGTAAAGATACTAATTTGTACCCTACTAAGATAGTGACAAAGGACACAGAAGAGCTGCAAACAAAAGAGACACCACAAAGTGTAGAAAGACCTGAGAAAGCACTTAGACTTAGAGAAACTAGAATGGACTCAGATGCATCAGATGAGGAAGAACTACATTATCACAGAATCAAGAACAGAACTCATTTAAATGTATTTGCAAACTTGTTAGTACACTACGTAGAAGCAATGGAGATAGAAGACTGTTACGTCTGTATGAAGCTACCTACTTCAGTAGCTGAGGGTGTGACATATCATCATTTACCACTAACCTATGGAATTTCCTGTAGTATTTTAGCTAGTTTATTCTATAAAAAAGGACCGTTACAGTACTATTACTCTAATTCAGACGTGATATTTTCTGAACTTCCTATACGTGGAAATCTGAATCCTGTACATACTAAGAGTGATGTAACACGTTATATGGGAGAATACATTCTAACCATAGGTACAATAGATTTAGGTGAAGCACATAGAGATAACTTGACATGTTCATTACATGAACAAGAGAAAATGTTTCTAAATATGGCAGAGAAAAGAAGAGAAAGTTTCCAAAGAAAAGCGAATGATAAAAGACAGAAAACTCCTAAGTGGGCTGAAAACATGGGGAGCACCTCAAATGGTAGAGCAAATGCTGCGTTGTGACTGGATTTCGAAAAGAAAGGGAAACTTTGTCTTCACAGAGAAAAGACTAGTTAATATAATAGCATATTCATTGGTTCCAGTGAATGCGAACACAATTACAAGGTAATTGGAGGTTGGGGTTTCAAAAATGGGTCAGAACCTGTGTTTCCCGGAATTTATTATATATGTGGAAACAAGGCTTATTTCAAATTGCCGGATCACTGGTATGGAAGCTGTTATTTTGGAATTGTCTTCCCAAAAATATACCATGTGAATGAAGTCGCTGGAAGCAATGAAAACACTAATGGATTAGTGCGTAGTAAAAGAGAAAGTGTAGGAGAAATATTAGGTGATATATTTAGTGCATTGATACCTGCAGTGGGAGTGACTCTGAATACACACAGAATCTGCAAATTATCTACAGTAGTAGATCGGTTATCAACTGACACTGCTGCAGGTTTCCTGATGGTCAATACCGAAATGGTTGCGATCAGATCTATGGTTTTACAGAGTAGACTTGCTCGTGACACTTTATTAGCAAAAGAGGGCGGAGTCTGTAGAATGTTGAAAGCGCAACATTGCACTTACATTCCTGACAAAAGTGTTGAAATTAAGAAATATGTGAAAAACAAAACTAATTTGGAAAAAGAGCTCAAAACACTGGAGGTTGACAGTGCCTGGAAGAGACTAACTGATGGTCTCTCCTCTGTAGATAATTGGTTTTCTAACCTAGGTAAAAGTCTTGTGAGCAAAATACTGATGCCAATAGCAGGAATTGGTTTAATTGTGCTAATTATAGTAATTTGCTGTAAATGTCGAAAACACAAAAAGAAGTATGCTGTGAATAAGAGAGGAATGAAACTGAATGTTGATGAACTTGAATTAGACGAGCTGAATAATCAAATCTATAAGAAAATGAAAAATTATCATCCAAATAAGGATGCAGAAAAAAGGCTGAACAAAAAGTTTGAGGAAATTGAATTGGGTGAAATGTGAAAAGTTGGCATCTGGTTCCATTAATAGTGATGATAGTAAATATCATCAAAGAGGGGATTGATGGAGCAAGTATTCGCACGCTAAGCGACTTGCTTGTATTCAAGAACCTCAAATAACCTTAATAGACTAAATCAACCTGTTTGTGTTACGAATATTGCACATTTTACACTACACGAGGTGTCCCAGAGAAGCTTGCTTATGTGTTTACTAAACAGTAATACGCTTGCCTCTAAAATGTCCGCTGCTTTGCGGGAATTTAGTCTGCGCATGCGTCGGTCATACCCATGTGATGTGACGCACTTGCAGTTCTGGTGGGAATTTGTTTCTCATGCGCAATACAGCTAAAGATGGCCGCTTTGTTTTCTCCTATGCTCCGAGCTTGCATTGCCGCTTTTCAAAGCTGTTTGTTTTGCATTTACCCTAATGCAATAGTTATTATAAAGTAAGGGATATAGTATAGCCATTTCATGGTATACAGTGTAATCTTTTTTTCTGTTTCTAAATTGTTTTCACTTGCTTTTCAAGTATCGTATTCCTTGGGCCTGGGAGGTGCATGTTACTCCATTTTAGAAGCTCGTATGGTCACAGTCAAGTGATGGGGGAAAAGAAAGCCATGCAGCAGTGGAACCCAGCCAGCTGGCAGCCTCACCCAAGATCCTCCTGGGAACCGACCTGTAACCCAGCAGGACGAAGCTGAACTGTACCTGAATTCGATACATTTGTAATAAACTGCTGTATACACTCTTGTTCTCTGTAAAACATATGCCATGGGAAACTAGAATGTAAGGGGTGGGTACGAAAATGAATGTTAAGCCTGAGAAAGTCTAAAAATTTGGTGGTGTGATGACTTAACCTTCTCCTTTGTCCAATCAGAACTTGGGGATCCTTGCACTTGCAACATTGGGGGATGGTACACTGACCGGAAAAACAGTATAACTAGCCTAGATTTAGCTAGAGAAATTGTCCGACTTGTCTGAATAGCTGACCTGTCACTGACCCAATGAACTCTATAGGTGATTGATACAGAGAGCTGCGGAGCACTCTGTCCGTATTTTCCACAGACCCAGTCGGGGTTTTGGGAACCTTAAGTGCTGGCAAAGCACCTTGCTGGGACATTCGAGAACCCAAGCGGGGTTATTGACAGATTCCTTGCAGAGAGGGAGTAGCGCAGGCATTGCAACCGAAGCTGCAGGTGTTCATCGTACATTTTGGTGAAACCCGGTCCTGATCCCAATTCCTGGGGTTATCCTGTCCTGACTGTCCATGAGCTGTACTTGCTCGCCTACTGGCAACCTAAGTCCTTGAGGGTCCTTTCCCGTCTTTCCAAACGGACCCGTGACCAGGGTTCGTCTTCAATCTATCCTAGGTAAATATAAACTGTGTGGGTGTCTGTTTATCTAAACTTTCCTTCCTAACGTCTCGAATAAAGCATAATTGCATATGTTCCTTTTCTCCCCTGTCTTTCTATAAATGAGATTTTTCATGCGTTATTGTCTATTAGCATGTTCCACTTTTCTACCTACCGTTAGTCAAATGCTAAATCGTTTTGCATATATAGTTGTTCCATTCTTACCCTCCCTATAGATAATAAGTACATCTGGATAAATCAAATTGCATAAGTTTCGTTTCCTCTGAACCGTTAGTGAATTTCGAAAGTCTACTTGGATTAGTATGTTCCTTTTCTTTACCCGTCTTTAGTAAAATTGTGAAAGCCTGTTAATCTGAAATAGCGTGTTCCTTATTTTTCCTTCCCTTTAAATTTCGATTTCTAAATGATTCTTACTCTCATTCATAGCTATACGATATTTGTAATTCTAGTTATAGACAGTTTGATCTGTGTAAATCTGAGGCTCATGGCATATGATGATGATGATGATTAGATAAAGGTGTTTAAAACTTCTTGAGTCTGTGGTCATTATAAAGAGTACAAACATTATTCAATTGTATGTGGTATTGTGTTGTCTACTTACTCCACAGCTAGCTCCTTGATCCATTGTGATCTTAGGTACCTGTTTCGAGGATTGGTAAGTCAGGTACACGTGAATAAACAGAAGGGAACTGAATTGCTGGTAGTAGTGTGTAGGTTACCTGAATAAAGTATAGTGGAAATATTTTTATGGGCCCAAGTGTGCATTATTTGGTAATAAAGTTAGTTGGGTGACCTGCGCGCTCTATCAGTTGTATCCTCCTGAGCCCATACTACCTATGCCCTGTTTAGCCCTTGATCTCAACACAAAAAGATAATTAACGAAATACTGAAAATTGTCAAACATTCACCCCAGTACAGAGATCTGGGGCTAAAGCCATTATTTTTTTGCTCATCATGCCATTCCAGTTTGGATCCAGCCATATGCAAATCAGTCTTGCTCCTGCTCCTCATGGGAACAGTCCAGCCCGAACTGCCAGGCCAGGTCCTCCGTGGACCGGAAAGAAGCATCCTGGGACTGGTTTCGGGGTATCAGTCAGGGTCAAAACTGATTTGCATATGACTGGGTCCAAACTGGGGTTGCACGATGAGTAATAAGAGCGGTAGGACGGGGTGTGGGAGAACTCAACAGATGACGACAATGGGGAACTAAATAAATAATGTATTTTCTCCCGCGTCGTCTGTCCAGTCCCCCACACCCTGACCCCCCGCTCTTACCTGCACGAGTCGCTCCTACAGAGATTGCCCCAGAAGTGTACAGGGCTCAATGTAAGCCCAAAGTGCTCTATTTGTGGCAGTGTGGTCAAGCAGCCTTAGGCCTAACCCAGACATTTGTTATGCACATAGTGACTAATAAATGAGACAACTCAAAAAGGAGATCCACACTCATGTTATAAAAAATAAGTTTCTTTCAAGATTTACTTTTAGACCAAGATGTATGTTAAAAGATAACTATGGTTTCCATTAAAGATATTTTTTTCTTTAAAAAGTGGGCAAGAATGCAGTTTTGTAGGTAAGTACACAATTTACAGATCCAGTCTTCGAGGTTTCAGGTCAACACCAGTTAAGGTTCAAATTAGTACCAATAGTGCACCACCAGGTGCAGTTGGGTGCAGAGGTCAAATTTGGGGTTGGGCGCACAATGTTGATTTGATTTGATGATTTGATTTGATTATACACTTATATAGCGATTACTGTCACCCTACGGGTATCCTGGCACTTTTGACTGAATTAGGTGACCAGAATGGAACCAAGTCAATGTTAACCAACAAAGACTGGGGATTATTGAAGATGCGCCGGTCATAGGTGAGTATAAAAGAGGGGGGTCCACAAGGCAGCACCAAACTTAAAACCCTCAGCGGCACAGGGGTGGCCAGCACATGGTGGACTCTGGCTCAGAATCGCTGGAGAACCTTCGCAGGACTGGTGGGTCACATGGACATGGGCTGTTGGCGTCGGGTGCATAGGTGGGTCCAGAAGCGGTTTTGCGGTTCTTCAGGGCAGAGTTCTGGTTTCATAGTTTGTTTCTTCTTTGGACAGGTACCCTTTCTTCAAGAGTTTCTTGATCTTGATAGACAGCAGGCTGTCCTCCCAGGGTGTTGGAGGTCACTGGCCCTGCAAGAGGAGTCAAAGTTGTGTAGCAAGGGTGAGAGGCAACAGACAGGCTGGCAGGGCTGGCACAGAGTCAGTCACTGGTCCTTCTTCTTTCTTGCTGTTGAAGCTCTTCAATGCCCGGGCTTTGTAGGTCATCAGGAATATGATTTCAGGGTCTGGGGTTGCCACCTAAATAGAAGATTCATGTGGCGTTACAGGGTGTGACAGGTAGAGACCAATGGGTTTCTTACTTGGGGTGTGTACACCCTCTATTTTGCAATCCTCCTGTGGGAGGCGGGCATAGCGCTAGCCATGATTGAATAAGTCACCCCATCTTCAAGATGATGGGCACTGAAAAATGTGCTTCACTTGCCTTCCAGCACTTGACGGGTGGAGTTGGTGAAGGTGGGGCACACCTCCAATTCTCACCAAGTTTTCCCACCATTTCTTGCACCAAAGTGGGAGTTTGAACTGGGGGCTGCCATCTGCTGCTAGCTGATGAGGCTGGGGTCGCATTATAAAGGCAGCAAGGTCTTTGAAGCTTCGCTCTCGAGCACTGTGGCAGAAGGTGGGACACCTCTTCCCAGGATGGACTTTGTTTCTGGCCTTAGAGAGTGGGGGCTCTCAGCTCAGAGGTACAGAAACATGTCTGGTGGTGGCAGGCAGCCTAAAGACATTCAGAGACCACACCAGGGTTGGTAGGTTTTCAGAGGCATCAGTGTGGGTTCATTAAGAGGATTTGTTTGGTAACAAACACTCCTGGGTTCAGTGAAGCCATCCTGGTGCTGGGGAGCTCGAGTTGCTGAGTCTCCAGCCCATGTACTCTCTATGGCTTCCCTCGCTCTTACAATATTGAGAATAGAGTTAAATATTGTAGGGGCCTAACTGCTCAAGCAGATATGCCCACACCTGAGATATATTGCACCCTGCCTTATGGCTTGTAAGGCATGCTAGAGAGTGACTTGCACATATCTTAAGTAGTGCTGCTTTGACACGGCACACAGACAGTGTGCCATGTTGACGTTGTCGTTTTTGTCTGCATCAAGGCATGCAGGCTGCAATGGCAGTTTGCATGGCCTTGATGAGGGGTCCCTAGGGGACCCTCTTTAGTCCCAATGCCCTAGGTACCAGGGATATCATTTACTATGAACTTGCAAGGGGTCTGAAGTTGCCAATTGTGGTACCATTTTAGGGAAGAAGCTCTGGCACAGGGGACCTGGTTGGCAGGGACCCTGTGCACTTTCAATCGAAACAGCATCATGTTCCAGGCAAAAGGTGGGGGGCTAACTATGGCAAAAGCAGCACTTTCCCACATGTGAGGAGCAGGGTCAACACTGATTTGCATATGACTGGGTCCAAACTGGAGTGGCATGGCAAGCAAAAAAAGGGTGGATTTAATACAGATCTGTCAGTAGGGGTGGATGTAGGACAATGTTCAGCATTCTATTGTTCATCTTTTTGTGTTGCTATAGTCACACTAAGTGAGAATGGTATGCCTTGACCTAGGTCCTGTGCACGCTTTGCCACTGGATTCAAGCTAATCTTGCTGATGAGGGGTGATACCCCAAAAAATGTCCCAGGATGCTTGTTTCTGGTCCAGGAAGGACCTGGCCTGGCAGTTCAGGCCTGGACTGTTCCCATGGGAAGCAGGTCAAGACTGATTTGCATATGGGTGGGTCTAAACTGGGGTGGCATGGTGAGCAATTAAATAATGGATTTAACTCAGATCTGTGACTTGGGGGTTGAATGTTTCAATGGTCGAAATTCTGTCCATCATCATGTTGCTAGTCCTTAATCTCCCCTGACATCCAATGTTACCCTCAATCCCTGAGCCACTGTTGCCCTCATGACTCCCTTTTACCCATTGACTCAGTGACTCCTACCACTCTGCATATATGACTCCCTAGCCAATCCAGTTTTCCGGCTTCACATCCCTTTGTGCCCTGTGCTGTTATGCCGATGTGCCTTCCTGAACACCATCTCTTGCCCACGCGACTCCTCACCCTCTGTCTCTACCTGCTCCTGTCCCACTATGTGGATCCCCTGCACTTTTTTATCCACTGCACCATTCTATCTCCTCACACTTTATTTCTTCCTCTGCCATGACCTTCCTCTTACACCACAAAGCCCCCTGTTTCTCATTACCCTCGTTCACTGTACATCCCTGTTCATGCCTCAACAGCTTCTTGCCTGCATCAGCGGTGCATCTTTGCTAATAATTTCTGTGGTTTCTTGCACATGTGTACCTCAGATCTCTTTGTAATGATGCCCACTGTACTTGCTTGCAATTGTGCTTCCTGTGCCTCAGTTACCACGTAGTCTTTGCACAGATTGGTGCAGGAAGTGTCCAAAAGCTGTACAGTCAGTCCATACCTCAGGTCCTATTCCTAACTGGCCGTTGCGGGCACCGGGCAATCCCCCGGTGCGCCGCAAGGGTGGGGGCCGGTTTTGGGCCCCTGGGGGCCGTTTTGTTACAGGACCGTTTCCCTGTAACAAAATCGTCCGAAAACCGTCCCGACAAAGAGCTCGGTCGCACCCCCAACTATGGGGGGCGGCCAAGCACTTTGCCAGGGCCGGTTTAAGTTCCCAGTCCGGCCCTGTTCTTAACTCCCAACTGTCTCTAGTACCACAGGTTTCAGACATGACTCAGTCCTGCTTTTTCCTCTGGAAAACCCTGTGAAGATTTCTTTCGTTTTTCCAGTCGTCGCAAACTATAGTTTTTGAAAATGCCTATATTCAGTCCCAATTTGATTATGGTAATTCAGTCTATTTAACCTCTTCTTAAAAGCATTGTCCTTCTACACAGAATCCAAAACGTAGTGGTCAGAAATCTCTTTAGTCTAAATAAAAATGTGACCACTTCTCAAAATATCTTCAATAGCTCATCAGGTTTCCAGTCAGCAAAAGTTTAAAATCAAACTGTTTTTAGACCACAGATTTCAAATGTGACCAACTCCTCCTGTCTCCTCTTGAAAACCCTGTGAAGATTATCTAGTTTTCTGCCTTTGTTACAAATTGTAGTAATTACAAATGCCTATATTCAGTCTCGATTTAATTATGGTAATTCCACCTATTTAGCCTTGCCTCAAAAGCACTGTTCGTTTACATAAGATGCAAAATGCTGTGGTTGGAATTCTCTTCGGTCTAAATACAAATTTGACCACTTCTCAAAATATCTTCAACTACTCATCTGGCTTCCAGTCAGGAAAAGGTTCCAAATTAAATCTGTCTCTATTCACCATAAAGTCATCTAGTAAAAAAATCCTACATTTATAACAGCCAAATTCAAATCAGCATGTCATCCCCTTAGCTCAACAAACAAGTTGGAATTTGTCAAAAGGATTTAGTAAAAAAAAAACTTCCATAAACAAGTTGGGCTGCAGCTCTTTTCAGTTCCTCGTGGCTTTCCTCTGGAACTCTTTACCTCTACCTTCCACCCACCTCGAATTTAACCCAATATGTTTAAACGCAGAAAGGTTCTAAAAAGTTGGTTATTTTCCTATTATTTTCCGCCTAACCCAGAACTCCCTGTGGCACAGCTAAGGCTCCTTCCATAGTGTTGTAGTTTATTTAAGATCTTCACTATAGCAGCAGGAAATTATTTTATGAGTGACGGTGCACGCTACAAAAAAAAAAACAAATTATGAAATCCGCTCACCCCAATATCAACCAAAGTGATTGACCCATTTAGCACTTCTATGTGAGTGAAAGTTAAACCACTCTTGTCCATATTGTATGTGCTCCCTTGGTGAGGGAAGCTTGCACTGCAGTGGTATAGTGGGTGGGTCACAGGGGCAGTTGCCTCCGGCGCAAAATCTTAGAGGCATTCTTAGGGGCGCAGAGGAATTCATAGGGGGGCACATTTTTAAAAGAAAAGTGGATGGATACTTGCCTTGCCCCGGGCGCTAGCAACCCATGCTACGCCGCTGCTTCAGTGGTCGCTGTGACTTGTGTTAATAACACTTGAGTAAAACTTTTTACTATCAATTGATGAAGACATTGGATTTCTCTGGGCTAGCTCCACTTATTTTCACAGTTCTGAACTTCTGGTTGTGCAATTAAATATTTTGTACTCGCTTTGACATTAAAGTTTTCACTTGTGCGACTGATGAATTTAGAGGCATCTAAAGCCAAAAAGAAGAGCAACAAAAAAACCAACCACAAATGGCCACCTCATTTGGCCACTTTGGGTTACCCCGCTCCCTTGGTCGTCTACTCGGTGCCCCACCCTCACTCACCAGTCGGAGATCATTCACCTCCTACCTCAGCTATGAATGAACGACTAAACACCCTAGGCTGGTGTGATTGAAGACCAGTT
This sequence comes from Lissotriton vulgaris, assembly GCF_964263255.1. Lineage (NCBI taxonomy): Eukaryota > Metazoa > Chordata > Amphibia > Caudata > Salamandridae > Lissotriton > Lissotriton vulgaris. The sequence goes on from NC_141698.1 coordinate 699,577,364, forward strand.
GGAAGAGATACGGCAGGTTTGCCGGGTTCTATGATTCTCTGCTAGATGGTGACAAATGTGTACTGGGTCACAGATGCCACAGAAAAGTAAACAGCGAGATCCTGATAGGGCACGACTGAGGTGAAAGAAGTAACTACGTCGGGTACTGCACGCATACAATAAATCACTGATAAAAGAACAGAAATGCAAATGAGGTCAGGCATGGTGCTAATGCACATGTAAAAGCTGAAACCCTGGTAGATGTGATTCAAATATTGTGATACTACTACTACTTCTAATAATAATACAAATAATAATAATAGTTGCAGTTGCAATTGTTAGTATTACTGTAGTAGTCGTTGTTGTGTGGGAATTGAGATTACCACTAACTACTTTAAACTACCAACAAATAAAATTGAATTCAAGTTAAGGAGCTGAAGTGGCCAGTTTCTCCACCATAACAACAGAATACTTTACTCCATTGCCCTGAAAAGGATGCCACCCGCCGAATTTAGAAATGACTGCCAAGCTGGTAGTCATTTATAAAGCATTGTTACAACCGCCATCATGGCGGTTCCTATCAATACTTTTCATAGTTCAATGGAGGGCTCCGTCACCTTGCACAACATTTATTTTTTTAATTTAAAAAAACAAAAAACAAAAACAAAGCATGATCTTCTTTTTTATAAAAAAGATATTATTCATGATCAATTTCCCGATTTTAAATGGTAAAAATTGATGTCTACTTATTTTAACATTTTTTTTAGCTTATTTATATTTTTACATTTCATACAATATAAGATGATATTCTTGAATTTGCCTCTAAAAATCAACTCCACATGAGATGTTGGACTGTGTCTACTTGTCCTTAAGGGACACACTTTAGAGGGGGACCGCTTCTCTCTATAACGCCATCTTCTTGTAATCTAGGGTTTAAATGCTAGAGAGTAACTGTTGAAATTGCTTTTAAATTTTATTATGCCATTTTATGCTGATATATCCACAAGCGTTTATTATTGTGCTTTTATGGCAGCATTTGCCGAAATAAAGTTTGATTGATGATAAAAAAGATAATGTCCCCTGGCCATGGGAGTCATCGCCCATGAGGAGGGGGACGACAAGCATTTTGTAATTTTTCTTGTCCCTTACTGCCAGGGTTTACCAGGCGGTGACAGACAGTAAATAAACGGCTATATGTTTGCCAATCCTAATTGGACGGATGAACATATAGCCAATTCTAAGACTGCCCAAACTCCTTCAGGCTGTCACAGCAGTTTAGCTACGGTGGTGACCGGGATCCGTCCACATTTAAATTAGGTGAGTGGACTACTGTGTTGGCATAGAGGGATCCCCGTCTTGCCCCTATGTTTCTTGGGTGCCAGATCTGAAGTCTAAAAATAATTGTAAGAGTTGACTACTTCACTTAGGTAGGATTTGACTCTGAATGTAAATGCTGCGTGCATTTTTGCTTGTCAAGTAGGCACTCCAGTAGGGCATAAATATTTGGTGTTCAAGTTTTATAGCTTTTGATTTTGAGGGAAAACCTGTTAAGTACTTGATAACGACTTTTAAAGCAAAACATTTCCAATGCCATCATTATGAGTGCCCTCTTAATTCTGCTTTCTTAATTTCTTTGCCATTTAAGACAGCACTGATCTGTCCTTCTTCATAACCATACAGGTACAAAGGTTTGATTTGAATATTTATAATATTCCATCTTTCCCCAGGCTCAAATTGCACTTAATTTTTCCAAGGCACATACCTTGGCCTAGTTGGCAGCATTGCCTCTGTGCCCCGCTCTCCTTATTTCAGTATTATTCATTTGGCTTTTTACTTGTTGGCATGTAAGAATATGCAAACTTGTTTCACAATGAGGCTTCCATTGGTTCGTGTTTTATTGCTAGATAGGCTTAAATATAATGACGGTGCATTTCACAGGAGGAAGATAATATTTGTTATTGTCAACGTTTTGTGATAAAGGCAATGCCGCTTGTCTGTATTTCTGTTCACTTTAACAGGTCAGTCTTCAGATCCATGCAAGTGAAAGAAACTGCATTTACAAATGTCCTTGCCCATTTGAACTCTTTGTAATAATCAAGCCAAGCATTCCAGTGTGCCCCAGTGGATCGTGGAGAGATCATGTTTTGAATGGAGCTCATATATTCAATCACATAATAAATGGTGAAGCTCAATTTGAGAACGTGGGTTGCTGATTGAGTCGGTTGTTAAGGTGTCAAGGTGAACCACAACAATCACTAAATCAACCTATGCTTAATCCTCTGGTAGCTTGGCACAAAGTCAGTCAGGCTTAACTTGGAAGAAATGTGTAAAGTATTTAGTCAGCATACAAACAGTGATAACGTGAAAACACAACACAAGAAAAATCCCACACCAATTTAGAAAAATAGAGTACACGTTAATACATTATTTGACACCAAAACGACAACCATCCAATTAGCAGAACCAGAGTTCTGAATTTTAAAGTTTAAGGTAATAACTAGCAACTAAAAAGATGAAATTGGCAACCGCAGGGATCTTGTCACACAAGACAGGGTCAAAATTGAAAACGTTTGCAGAACTGTATTTGGCCTAGTCGGCGCTTACTGTCAGTTTTTGAGAAGGTGAAGTTCAGCAGGGCAAGACTGCAGGCAGTGTCCAAGGAGGAGGTGTCGTCATCAGGGGAGCCACTAGACTTTTTCTTTGCTGGATTTTGATATTGGAACTTAGGCTCTATTTTGCAGGTTGGAAGTCTCCAGCGGGACAAAGCTGCAAGCTGTAGCCAATGAGGGCTCTATGTGGCCTGATACCCCATTCTGCAAAGGAAATCTATACAAGATTTGCTGCTTCGGAGAAGACCGTAGTGCAAGTGGCTGCTTAGTTAGGCTAACCGGCAATGTATTTTGGGCAGATTGATGAGCAGGTAGATCCCAGTCTCCTCTTGGTTCTTGGAGCATTTTTTTGCCAAAAATGTTCTATGTCCAAAGTTTTGCGTTTTGGCTATCTGGACACCTTTAACAACACTTCCAGGGACCAGGACTCAAGAGGCACCACTTGGAGGGTTGGGACTGACGCAGGCTGGGTCCAAGTGCAAGTTCAAGATGTTTGGAGCCTTTTCTGTACTTGAGGCTCTAATAAGGAGGCCAGCCAATTAGCCCTTGTAGTCCCCCTGGTAGTCCTGGGTTCAAGAAGTAGAACAGGGCTTAAACAGGTTGGCAGGCCTCCGGGGGTTCAAGGCAGGCTTCAGGCAGCATAACAGTCTTTCCGGATGCAGCAAAGCAGTCTTCTGAAGTACACTACAGGCCGCAACAGCAGGCAGTACTTTGAGAGTCCTTCCACAGGTCAAGAAAGTGAGCTTAAGAGGGGGTCTGGGTCTTTGTAGTAGAAGTTTCTAGAGATTCCCTTTGTAGTGCTTGGAATGCCATTCTTCCCCTGCCCAGGTTGCAGCCTGACTACAGGCACATTGAAGTAGTGTGAAGTCTTTTGTGTGAAGGCAGGGCATAGCCTATTCATTTACAATTAGGGGTTTGCCCAGCTCCACCCCATCCTCCCAGTGATGGCCAATTCAGGCACTCCTAATCCCTCTATTGTTTGGCTGTCTGTGAGGAAAATACAAAGCCCAACTGCCAGTGACACCCAGTCATTTGACCCAGGAGCAGGCTGCAGGCACAAAATAGCTTGGGCAGGAAAATGTCAATGTTCTAAATGGGCCATTTTCACAATTGTGACCTAAAATCCAGCTTTACCATTAAAAGGGTTTTAAATGACAATTTCTTAGACACCAAACATGACTGCCCTGCTTGCTTCCAATCAAAAGTTAGCACTTATTAAATGTAATAGGGCAACCCAATAGTATCCTATGGGAGAGGTCTAATAGGGTCGATTCTCCATTTAGAAAGCCCTCCTTGCATCAATCAGTGGAAATTCCCATTCCTTCCCTAATCTCTTTCTGAGTCTTTTAACATACCTTTTAAACTCAGTAAAATCAGGTTCCTCTTTAGAGCCTGTCTCTATTCATATTCTCCATCAAGGGCCTGAATGTATTGCCCCCTTTCTGATAGACCTACTAAACCTCTCCCTCATTTGTGGGTAGGTCACCGTTCAGTGGAATTACGCAATAGTTAAGCTACTAAAAAATAAAAAGACAACCTTGGCCCCTTTTGTCTGAGTAAATACGGACCAATCTCTCCATTACCGGGAGCTTCCAAGCTCCTAGAAAAACAGATTAATAAACATCTTTCCACCTTCTTTGAATCCAATGAAGTCCTCCACCCCACTCAAATGGGGTTCTCAGCACAGCACAGATACAGCTTTGCTGGCTGTGGTTGAGGAACTGAGACGACTTCTGGGACAAGGAGCCTCTGCTGACATTATTCTTTTAGATCTCAGTGCTGCTTCTGATACTGTAGACCACTCCACTCTTATTCAGAGAATATTAAACATAGGTATTGAGGGCAGAGCACTAAAATGGCTTTCCTCTTTCTTAGGGGACAGAATTTTTCAGGTTGCAGACAATTCTTGCTACTCTGCCAGTCTTTCTCTCAGTTGTGGGGTACCCGAGGGTTCTTCCTTGAGTCCTGCCCTTTTTAATCTTTATATGTCCCCCCCTTGCTGAAATTGTGTGTTCATTCGGGTTGTCACTAGTTTCCTATGCTAACACCCAGCTGGTCATGTCAATTTCCCCTGACCCCAGCTCAAGCCATTTATCCATGTCCCCTGGCCTTCAGGAGGTAGCCAGATGGATGGCTAGTTGCTGATTGAAACTCAATGAAGACAAGATGGAGGTTATGCTGCTGGGCAATAATTTCTGCAATAATGTCCCGGCCCCTATGCTGGACTACTTGAGAAAGCTTTCTAGCCAAAAAAGCTTGATAAAGAGCCTTGGGATGTGGCTGGACTCTAGCCTCAAGATGGACCATCAGACTAAAAAGCTTGCTGCCAGTTGTTATGGCATCTTGAGATAGTCAAGGAAGGTCCTTAATCTTCTCGCTTTCACAGCTAAAAGACTGATTATTTAGGCCCTCATGTTATTGCGCCTGGACTACAGGAATAACTTGTGCCTTTGCTTGCGCCATTATGTGATCAGAAAATTGCAGATTGTACAGAATGCCTCTGCCTGGGTCCTGATGAGTATCCTGAGACCTACATCTACCACTGGCTTCCGGTGGAACGATGAGTGCATTTCAAGACCTCATACATTATGCATTATGCAGAGGGCACACAACAAAGAAGGCCCCTCACTACTATGACTTTTAACCTCCCTATATATGCCTGGGAGTCCTCTCAGATTTTCCTCAGCACATTTATTACCTATCACCAAGATCCACAAATCCCAATGGGGTGGCCGTTCAATGTACTTTCTAGCTTTAAAACTCTGGAATACTTTTAGAGTACCTTTAGAGTTATGCCTACTCTAGCATGAACTTTCCTTCCGCAAAGCCCTGAAGACTTGTCTGTTCAGGAATCAATCCACCTCCCACAGTGTTCTGATGACTTGTGAGGTTTGTTTTTGAGCCCTGGGAAGCCTCCGGGTAGCCATGCACCCTAAAAACTCTAGACTAGAGTAGACTAAACTATACATTTCTTTTCTACTCTTTTTTTCGGTATTTTGTAGTGGCCTTCATCTTATCATCTATCTGGCAAGCACTCTTAATAGTTTCCTTATTATCTGGTTTGGAGGATTTTATTAGTTAACACTCCTGGTGCATTCAGTATACATACACCAATCTCCTCACTGAACAATGTAATAATAATTAGATCAATGCTCAAATAATGCTGAGAGGTGAGCAGTTGCGTGCATGAGCTGGTTCAACACTGTTCGACTTGCCGACTATTCCCCCACCACCTCCATTCTGCCACTGTATATGACTTCGTACCGTGAGAGCCACGCTCCTCCTGGAGCATGGCAGGAAATGCATCCAGCCAGTTGGGAGCTACACTCTCCTTCTTGATCGGGTATGTCTCCTTCCTCTTGGTCTCATTGCCTTCCTCCGGGGCTCTGTTTTCTGGCAGGTGAACTCCACGCAGCCTCTCCTTACCCTCTCCGCAACTTCGGCATTCCAATCACAGCTCCTATAGACTTCCTGCTCCACTCTCCTTTGAGATTCAAGTCTGCCCTCGCTTTCACAGGCCTCTGCTTTTAGTGGCCCATCCAGCGAAAGTCCTTCTTCTATTTCTGTGTTTTTCCTAGACATTGATGATTATGTTGGATCCATGACAGATACTGGTCTAATAGGATTGTAGTTAAAACAAGTTTAATCTGACATGAAGGGTTTTTATGAAAGTACTTTAGTTGTGCCACATGTTCACAAAATTGTCATATTAGTTGACATGGATGCTGTTTTGATGCTGATCATTTCACTCCTGCTCTTCCCCTTCCCATATTGTCCCCGGCATATGTTATGTTATTTGAAATTTCTAAAGCACGACTACTACCCTAGGGTGTCCTGGCGCTGAGTACTGCCTAATAGGTTCCATGTGGTGGGAAAAGGCTACTCCAGAAACAGCCAGGTCTTCAATGCTTTCCTAAAGGTGATCAGTTCAGTGGCATTTCTCAAGTTAAAAGGTAAATTGTTCCAATTTTTTGCGGCACATATAATAAAACTCCTGCCGCCCCAACTAGCTGTTTTATTTGGGGGAACAATCACTTGTCTGGCTTCCATGGAACGTAGAATCCTTCCAAGAACGTACCAATTGAACATTAGGTTCAAATATTCAGGGCTTGCCTAATTTAGGGTCTTAAAGACAGTGCAAAGGGCCTTAAACTGTGCGCATTGCCCTATTGGGAGCCAGTAGAGATGCTTAAGACCCTTTATTACAGAGGAAAACCCGGGAGTACCCATCAGCAACCTAGCAGCCGAATTCTGTACTATCTGAAGCCTGTTAAGTTATTTCTTTTGGATATTCAAATATCTTCTTGCCAACAAAGAACAGTATCCAGCTGCATGGAAAGCCCTGTGAGGACCCGAGGGAGGGTCGCTATATAGTTCCCTGCAATTGCCAACTTAAGGTCTTCAGGTTTCCACAACGTCAATCCCTGGCCTTAGGAACCATAAGGCTAATTTTTCTAGCCTGAGCTATTCACCAGAAATCATCATAACCGCCCCCTCCATTTAGGACTGTGTTATCTATCAATACTTCAGCTTTGTCTTGGCACTCCTCATGGCAATAGTGGCTTCCTCTGTAACCTATGGGTGCTCTCAACACCAGAAAAGTTTGACTGCAGCCAGTGGGTTTTGATATACAGGCATTTGAACTGCCCAATGGTAATGAAGTGGAGTTAATTGTGGACTAACACCTAGCTAGCTATTGTCCCTAATTAGTAGTCCAGTGCCTACTGGACTGTTGGTCTTATGTGGACTGTGCCCCCACACAAGGGAATAGGAACTAAACAATGGTCACAAGCCCCAGATATCACTTACAGACACTCCAAAGGGCTGTTCACTTTGCCAGGGTTGGAATGGGCTTTCTTTCCTGGGAGGTCTGGAGTGTCTAGCTAAGGTTTCAGATACACTGGACTACACACATACATAATCCAGGTACCAAAACTAAATCTCTGTAAAGCAAACAAAGTACAATTACTCGACAAAAAGTGAAGGGCTGAGAAAACTTACATAGTGTAGAATTCCATCTAAGGTGAATGAAGATTTGTATCCACATGCATGTTTTTTTCTCCTCTGGACAACATTTTTTTCCAATAAGAAGGCCATTTCTCTTCCATCCAAGCACAATGTGGGGGTAATCCAGTCCCCTTCTCATTTTGGAAAAGAAGTAACCCAAGCCCTTTCAGCACATTTGCAGTCTAAGCTCCCTTTCTGTAGGGTCTGAAGAATTCTCACTGAGCGAAGTCCTTGGGATCTTGTGTCTTGCTGTTGAATCAGTGTTGATGGGTCTGTCCAAAGTATTATTAGATAATTTGTGTAGGTTAGAGGGAAAATATGATGTATCTCAACTTGTCCTGGATTTTTCTTTGTATTAATTGTGCAGGTTTGTGGACGGTAGGACTTCACTGTTTGTTTCTAAAGTGGGAATGACTTTCTACTGCTCAGCTTGGAGGCTATTATGTTAGATAATATCATTAAAAAAAAATCCTAATGTAATGTTAAAAAGTGCATGTAGCGTGGTTATGCTAACGTTTTTTAATGGTTCTGAGTAAGCTGGTCCACCGAATGATGTGTGATGTTGAGATGGCAATGTCTGGTGGTCTGTTATTTGCATTACAGTGCGGTCTATTGTGTTTTGTTGTGGTAGAGCGAATTTTACAATTTAAATAAGTGGCATAGGGCAGAATATCATGCATTGTTAGATAGTAAGTGGTAAATATCTTTGACATGGGGAGTCATTCAGGGAATGGGGGGTTGCGCAATAAAAAGAAATATAAAAAAAATAAAATAACCTTACCCTGCTGCTAGGTCCCGTGTCTCCTGCTCTCCTCCTGGAACTCGGGGAACAGGAAGCAGGCCCCACTGACCAATCACAATACTGCAGTGCAGCTTTGTGATTGGTAAGCACACAGGCTCCCCTGACCAATCACAACGCTGTAGTGCAGCCTTATGATTGGTTTTGAGCGTCCTGGGAATGGGGGCCTGGGCTTGTTCTCCACGCCGGCTGTAATGCAGCCTGCATGAAGAATGGGGAGGAGCTATAGCGGAGGAGCCACTACTGAACCTACTTCTTTTCTTCTTAGCATATTCATCTAAACCGTCTTTTAACTATTAGGTATTTTTACTGTTCTTTATTATACCATCCCTCTGAATGCTGATCTGCTTGCTATCCGCATCAGAATTCTCCAGTTCACTTCATTACCTCTCTCTCGTGCTCCACTTGTATGATCTAATTACCACTCCCCCAACTGCAATGATTCAGCCATTTTGACTCCCTGTTTGCCTCTACTACCCATTTTAATCCTATCACTTCCAACTGTACAATGTCAGAGGAATGAGTTATTTTATTTATTAACCTTTGTCGTTAATCTCTCCTATTCCTTCATCTCTGATGCTGTTGTCCCTCAGTGTGCACTGTCTGCGATTGTACAAACCGTGCTGCTTTCCTTGCATCCAAAACATTGTGGTCCATCTTCTCTTTCAACTTTCGTTTGCTTCACAAGCTAAATAAAAAACCCTTTCCCTAGCTGGCTACCGATTACCTTCAATTTAAATCTGTTTCTTGTTTAGTTTCCCCCTACGGATTTATAGGTGAGGTACCGAAGCAGGCTGCTCAGTCTGCATACGTCTTCTTTAACCTACCCTAGGGTTAAGGGAACAGCAAGGAAAACAGGCTGGGATGCCCATTGTAAAAGATGTCACCAGTAAACTGAAAGGTGATGTGAGTATTTAGTGATAGAAAGGGAATAATAAAAGTGTAGGTGTTCGCTGTCCGAGAGTGACTGAGCGCTGCTGAGAAGTGCCGGAACACTCCTATTAAAGGTATTGAACTTCCACTGGGAAGTGCGGGTATCAAATTAATTCATGTATTTCTTTCCAAAGTAGGGCCTGATTCTGATGCGGGTTGGAAAGATTCACGACCGATTTGGTTTGGAAATGGTTTCCGACCCACTTGGATCGGGAGAGACCGACCGACAGAGTACGATGCATCCGGATGCTTCCCGATACGATTTGGTTGGACTCCCATTGACTTCAATGGGAGCATATGTTCCTAACCGCATCATAATTGGGCCCTCGGTCGGAAAGACACGCTCCTGATCGGATTTGGAAGGAGCAAATGCCGTTAGGAGGCCTTCCTAACTGCTTCAAAATCAGGCCCTATGTGGCAATGCTTTCCTAACCGCATCAGAATCAGGCCCATAGTGTTAAATTATTTTTAAGGACGTTGACATACAAAAGATTACTGTGTCGTATAAAGTGTTCATTTCGCAATGTATCCGGTAAACACATCCATGAAATGTTCATCTGGCCATTCCATAAAGCTACAACCAGTGGATGACACAGGCACACATTCTATATGCCCCCAGAGTAAGACATGAGAGCGGATGCAGGCCCTCTGTATCTTGAGATATTCAATGGAGGCACCACTAAGACTGGCTTATGACTTTAGTGCGTCACATCAGTCTGTCAATCAATCAATGAGCAAATCAGGTAATCAGTGAATCAGCCACACAGCCAAACAGCTAATCAGTGAATCAATCAACCAATGAGTAAGTCAATCAATCTGTCACTAAGCCATTCAGTCATCTGAAGTGACATTCTGTACCTTTGAAAGAAATGGCTCAGAAATTGGACAAATTGACTCAACTGAGTGGATGGATGAGTTCTGCTTGAGTGACGGCGGTCAAAAAAGTAGATGGTTGAACATGGCGAGTGAGGTGACTCAGTTCTTCAGACTTTGTTCTGCTATACTTACGTATTTATTTATCTATTTACGTACTTGAGCATTTTATATGCCACTTCAGCACTCAATTTGAGCCAGTGGTTGCTGGTGAAGGCCACCCACACTCATTTTTGGGGACCAGCACTTATTTTTCTTCATCAGACATTTACTTTGAGAGAGAACAACGAACGGAAAGACAGGGGAAGAGAAAGATGGAAAAACCGTCACAAAGGGAGAAAGCAGGAACATGTAAGAGTGGCATAAAGGGGCAAGGAGTGCCCGGTAGTGAAGTAAAGAGGCACCATGTGGAATAAAGCCTCCACAGCCTTGGTACTGGGCACGACAACATTTAATTGCACTGGTCATGGGCTACTGAGCAGAACTTTGGACAGTGGCACTTATTCTTTTACAGATTAAGCACTGTACCACTTTAAATCCATAGCATGTTTTCAGTAGTTATAATTTGACAAAAGAGGAACAGTATTTATGTTGATTTCAGCAAAAATTAAGTTCCTAGCAATGAATACATTTACATTTGATTAACCTTGTTGCAGTTCATGTTTACTTTTGCACATGCGTTCCATTATCAGGAATCTATATGTTTGTATTTGTTCTGGTGTCTTTTTGCTGATTGTGGGTGATTTGTCCAGGTTTCTTGTGTGGGGTATTACAAAGAGATTGCGCGGGTTAGGGTAGACGCAGAGACCTGTGGGATGACCTTTGGTGGGATTGTGGAGAGCAGCTTGATCCTTAAGGCAGGTGGTTGACGGATTTGTGAAAAAAAAATGTCATTGTAATTTTAGTAGATTTCAACCAGTCCTGGTTTATCTGGGAAACAAAGAGAAATAATATTTTATATAGCCTCATAAGCATTTTCAGTCACACCAAAACTAACAAAATGTTTTTGTTGCTTTAAATGCCTGAACTTTTTTAGACTTTTTTAATGTGGCATTATGCTCTTTCTCACTGTGTCACACAATTTTGGTTTTATGCCAACCCCTGACCAATGTGCCTGGTGGAGAACAGCTCATCTTGCTGCAGTTGGATGTCACATGCTTTTGGTTATTACATTCAAAGATCACCAGCCTCCATTATACTGCATTGTAATGTAACATTTGCATAGCGCTTACTGTTCCACCGAGGGACATTGAGGCACTTATCCACAATGGTAATATTAAGTGTTTCAATGTCATCCATGTTGACCACAGACATTTGCTTATCATATTATAGTATGCAGTGCTTGGTGGTGTGCTGGATGATGAAGTAAAGAAGGTGTGGGTGTTTTTTACAGCTTAGTACATGCTGGCAGCCCTGGCTATCACTACAGATTCCTTTCCTGTGTTGGTAGTTTTTTGTTTATGTTTTCAATCCAAATTCCTATGTTGACTGTGGCATGAGGTGTCAAATCTGAGATGTTATGGATTCAGAGGAGGAAGCCAGTGTATGGTAAGAGGGATCAGGAATCAGAGATCTAACTGAATAGACTGTGTGAAGTCCCCTTTTACATTACAATGTCAAGAGCTCTACTGCTTTTTGGCTAGGTTTACGCTATATAAATACCACATACATACGTACGTACATACATACATACATACATACATACATACATACATACATACATACTTACATACATACAAACATACTTACTTACATACATACATACATACACGCAAAAATAAATACATACATACATGTTGTTGCCATTATAATACATCAAGAAAGTAGATTTGGCAAGATACTCTGCATTATAAGCAACATTTTTATCATTATGGAAGGCTGCTTAGAGTGTGTGATAATTGGGACCTGCAGGGTGACCAGCAATGTGTGGATGATCTCTTTGGGCTGTCTGGTTAGTACTGAGTGACTAAGTGGACTTGTATAGCCTGTATCTGTGCCCTCCAAAAGTTATTCAAGTTCCACAAGTCCTTTCATACTCTTCTGCTGATAAATATGGGATCAGGCAGTTGATTGGCATATGATGTCATGTGGTTACTGAATCTTGGAGGACCATCAGCAAGACTGTAATTCTTGTCCTCCATCTTCTGGATAAAGGTTGAAGATAGGGGAGGCATCGTTTTCTACTTTGCTTGTGCCTGTCATGTTGGTGTGGGGTGCTGATTGGGATTGTTCCAAATCTCTGGACTGTTGCAGTTATATAAATAACTATCATGATTTTACAGTTCTTCTAAACTATAAATGATCCTGGATGCTTTCAATCTTGTCTGTCAATGAGTTTGAGAGCTTGGCTACTTACAATGAGCAATCAAAAAGTTGGTTGTAGCGTTCCCCAAAAGGGAAAAACGACACATCAAAAAACAGGACAATGTGGCAAATAACAAGTACAAGCGTGGATAGTGCTTATATGCAAGTATATCGGGGTGCTAGGATAGCTAAGAGCACCTACTAACAAATGGTGCTGTCAGCACATTACACATAATACGCAATAAACATCAAGGAAGAAGCTGGAACAGCACACCCTTCTTAGTTAAAATGAACCCAAAGTGAATGTATTGGACCTATGTCCATCATAACATAAAAAGATCAATCCCTATAGTTGTAAGGCAAGTGTAATATATTCCAATCCTATGCATAGGATTGGAACTAATAAGGGTGTGCTGTACCAGCTTCTTTCTTGCTATGTACAATGAGAACGCAAAGCCCTCAGTGGATTTCAAAGTGGTTTTGCACATTCAATGATAACTGATTTTGTTTAGTATGCTTCTAACTACCCCCTCCAAAGATTGAATGAATGATATCTTTGAAGCTAGTTGTTGGACTGGCTCTCAGAATGACCCTGATGCTCCGCTTGCATTGATTATGTAATAGAATTATTTTTCAGAAAGGATGTCGATGGTGGTGAGAGACGGAAGACTGATGATGCCCATCTTTATGATGGTTCTGTAATGTGTAGGAGGATTGTCAGTTTTGTCCTTAAGGAAGTTTTCTGTCTGGTCAATTTTTGACATCAGTTCAATGGAGACTTTTACACAGAAGGATGGCAATTGTGGGGTATTTTAGATGAATTTTGCTAGAATCTTGTGGAGTGCAATCAGCATCAATAATTCCTGTAGAGTAGTATTGTCTGTTTGTGATAGTCACTTTGTAGTTCGGTTATACTGGTTATACTAGTGATTATATGCAAGTATATCGGGGTGCTGGGATAGCTAGGAGCACCTACTACCAAACCGTGCTATCAGCACGTTACACATAATATGCAATTAAACATCAAGAAAGAAGCTGGTACAGCACGCCCTTATTAGTTCAAATGAATCCAAAGTGAATGTATTGGACCTATGTTCATCATTACATAAAAAGATCAATCACTATAATCGTAAGGCAAGTGTAATATATTCCAATCCTATGCATAGGATTGTAACTAATAAGGGTGTGCTGTACCAGCTTCTTTCTTGCTACGTACAATGAGAACGCGAAGCCCTTGGTGGATTTCAAAGTGCTTTTGCACATTCAATGATAACTGATTTTGTTTAGTATGCCTTTAACTACCCCCTCAAAAGATTGAAAGAATAATATCTTTGAAGCTTGTTTTTGGACTGGCTCTTAGAATTATCCTGATGCTCTGCTTGCATTGATTATGTAATAGAATTATTTTTCAGAAAGGATGTAGACGGTGGTGAGAGATGGAAGACTGGTGATGTCCATATTTATGATGGTTCTGTAACATGTATGAGGATTGTCCGTTTTGTCCTTAAGGAAGTTTTCTGTCTAGTCAATTTTTGAGATCAGTTCAATGGAGATTTTTACACAGAAGGCTTGCAATTATGGGGCATTTTAGAGGAATTCTGCTAGAATCTTGTGGAGTGCAATCGGCATCAATAATTCCTGTAGAGTAGTATTGTCTGTTTGTGATAGTCACTTTGTAGTTCAGTTATACTGGTGCAGTATGAGTTTATTATTTTTATCACTTGTTTTCTGAATTTGCAACTAAGCCATATGGTCTTCTTATTGAGGTTACCCAAGGTGATGGTCTTTAGCAATGAAAATCCACTTGTAGAAAGTGGGTATGTCCTCATGCTGCATATTGATTGGGGTTCTTTCAAGTTGGATAGAAGGTCCTTCTTGTGGAAAGAATTCAGGAAGACCTTGGAACAGGTGTTTATATTTTCTCAAATAAAGAGCAGATTTTACTATTGGTATTTATATTGCCTGAACCTACCTAAAAGGCAGCCAATTGCTTTGAAGAGTCAAATGTAAAGATAGTGTCAGCAAATGTTTGGAGTAATAGTGTTCTGTGAATAGAAGTGGATTATTCCAAGGCAGTCCTAATGCATATATAGGGATGTCCTTCCTGTGTGCATAGATGGGAAGTCTGTTGCCTAGTTCTTTCTTTTTTTCAGTTATTCATTTCTAATCTGATGGCGCCTTTGCTCTGGGCCTGATGAGAGTCAACAAACGTGGTAAAATTATCAGTCAGCTATATGGGTTTTGTAAATCATAATCATTCATTACAATGATCTTAAAACACAAGAAATGTCACCAGCCTTCACATCATTATTTTAATGTAATCTCATTTTTAAATTTCAGTATGTACCACATCATTTTTATGCCTGTTGTTTATGTAAAGCACTAAGAGTGTATCTGTTAATATTTTAAGAGCCCTCTCTGTAATACTAGGGTAAAATTGTTAACATGATCTAATGGAGTGTCTTCTTTTACGCATCCAAAATAAACTTTCACTCGACTACTGAAACCCCCATGCCCACTGCCTGTGCCAACATACCTGCAGCTAAGATCCATAGGCAAATCACAACCAGAGAAATCAATACACAGCAGTCACCGCTTTTCAAAAGCAGGAGGATAAAGCAGTGGGGGTCAACAGAAGCTGGAAGTAGAACAATAGTGGAAAGAGACAATGAAGCTCACATGAACGTTTCATTTTGGCAATTGTATTGGGAGTCTTTATGAAAAAATGTGTTAGTTTAATTAAATTTTTTTAAACGTATAGAACACTTTCTTCAAAGCTCTGAAAAAAGAAGCTCAAACAGAGTTCAAAGTAGGTACATTAGAGATATCCATTGTATTATATGAGATAGGGAAGAGAGGCATACAAGATGGTCTTTAAAAGTACACAATAGAAATAAAGCAGATAGAAAGAGGAAAATGCAATGATTGAGGGTAAAGAAGAAAAGCAACAAAAATGAGTTTACTATATGCAGGGGATGGAGTGATAATACTCAACTAGGATGTTGAGTGTAAATTGGTTCACTGACAAAATATCCCCTTTGAAAATATTACCATATCAAAATATTGTTGTCAAAAATATTGTCATTCTATACTTATAAGGGTAAGAACAAAATATCAGAAAAAATATATTTGTCATTAAAATCGTTGTATTAGATATTGTTTTTTAAACATATATAAATATACAATATTAAATATAAAATATATTAAATAGTAACATTAATTTGATAGAAATAAAATAGATGTAATGTATATTTAAACAAATACAACAAGGAAACATATTTAAAAAAAGTAAAATACACATATATATATATGAATATATATATATATATATATATATATATATATATATATATATATATATATATATATATATATTTCCATATATCTAGTTAAAAATGTTTTTTGAACTAATAACTTTAATTTATAAAATAATGTAATACTATATCAATTAAATATGTACATATATATATATATATATATATATATATATATATATATATATATATATATATATATATATATATATATATATATATATATATATATATATATAATATTACCTACTGGCGGTCGCCAGTAGGTAGTTATAGTTAGGATTTTTTTCAATGTTAAATCTCAAAATTCTATTTGGAATAACTTTGGCGCCGGTTGACGAATCTGCCTCAAAATTTCCTCAAAATGGCCTCGCGGCGTTCCGGTCCTTCCCTGAAAGTTTGGGGGGGATTCGTCACGCGGGGGCCGAGATAAAAGGGGGGTTCCAAAACGCGTTTTCCCCATGTTAATTTCCATAGGGCGGTCGATTTCACTTTTAGCCCGAACGGCTGAATGGATTTCCACCAAACTTGGCAAAATTGTAGGGACTGGTAGCCCGATGTGCCTTTGCTATGTCTCAAAATATGTGCTCCAGTCGATTTTGAGTAATTAAGGTTCAAAAAAATATATATATCTATAGCTGCGCACTGGTACGTGCACCGGTACGCGCACCGGGCACGCCACGCGAGGTGCGCACGGAAAGCTGATTGGCTCTCGGGTGTCTGTAAACATTCGAAACAGTCTGGAGCGGCCGCCATCTTGTGTCTCGGTAGGATCCAGACACGAGAGGTGGGCAAAACAAAGAGGGAAATGACCATAAGGGGGCAGGGTAGACCCCCCCTTAGCCCCCTAGGTTTGATGTGGGGGCTATAAAAGGGCCCCGCGGGGCATTTAAAATATTTTTTTTTTTTCGTTTTGCGCGGGGGAAGCGCCCGGTACGCGCACCAGGTAGCGCACCGGGGAGCGTAAAATGAGGGAAAAAGATGACAGAGTTTATAAAAAAAAGAAGCCTTTATTTAGAAATTGGAGGTTAGTTCTAAAAAGAACTTTTTTTTTTCTTCTTTTTGTTGTTTTATATTTTTTTGTGTTTTTTGAACATTTTGAACTTTTTTTGGCTTTTCAAAACAGTTTTATATATTTTTTGTATTTTTTTAGGGGGAGAAACAAAAAAAGGGAATTGAAACTGGCTCAACTGGAGCAAAAAAACAAAAAAACCCAAAAATTACTTATTTTTGGGGCACTTGTGATTATCACCTGCAAGGACGATGAGCTTAACGCTTTTTTCACCATAGGCTATAAGCTTGCCACATGCAGAACAAGTGATTTTAAAATCAGCAAATCTTGGCTGAATGCAAGGCATCATCTCGGATGTTTCTGGTCCCGATGAAGTGGGTTGGTTTCTTTGGGAGGTGGTCCTTGACGACTGGGGGAGGTTACTGGCCAGTTCCCTGAACTCTGCACGAGAGTAGTTGTTTGGGTGCTTTCGGGTCTTATGACGAATCATGGTATGGTTACCAAATGAATATTTTTTGTTTGGGTTGCCCCGTGAAAGTTCTTCATTGCAGATTAGGCAAGTTACCTTGGCCGCATTCACTTTTTTCTTGCCCTCTGGGATTGAAAAAAACTCCCATACAATGTGTGGCTTGGGTTTGTATGGGGTATTTTCTTCAGGCAGCCATCTTCTCCTCCCCTCCTCCTCTTCCTCTTCCTCCTCCTCCTGTTCTTGACCACCAATATAATCTGGAGCTGGTCCTGTTGGTGGTGGTGGTGGTGGTGGGGGGGCAGATGCACCAGCTGCTGCTGCTACTGAAGCCATTATTAAGATCAAAAAGGTACAGAGATGTACAAACAGGTCTTCCTCAGTCAAAGGACAAAGTCAGAATAAGGAAAAAAGGTGGGGTCTTTCATCATTTTGAAAACAAACTGTCCTGAACCAATGAGAAGTGTTAATTTCAGGTCACAAGACCAGGGGCTTCATCATTATGAAACTAAAACTGTTATAAACCAATGAAAAGTGTTATTTTCAGGTCACATGACCCGACGCGCTTACGCTACGCGCCCCCGGGCGCGCCCGTGGGCGCTCCGGGTCGCGTAGCGTAAGCGCGTCGGATGTTTACGTTGCGCGATCGTATTCGCTCGAGTACTTCCGGGTGCGCTTACGCCGTGCGTATCACGCGGACGCGGCTACACGATACGTCATGATCATGTTTTCGTTCGCGATATTGGCGCTTACGGGACGCTCCCCGGAGCGCGCCCGGGGGCGCTTTATAAAAGTACGCTTTTCGGGGAGCTCCCCGGGAAGCGCACCGGGAGCGCTCCAAAGCAAAAGAAAAAAAAAATTGGGAAAAATTGTAGGGACTGGTAGCCCTATTCTTAAGTGGTTTTTACGAAAATTAACTTTGATAAAATATATATTGTGCTACATTGGGCTATATATATGCCAAAATGTAGCCCAATGTAGCCCAAAGATGGCCACCAGAGACCAAAAAATGCAAATGTAGCCCAAATATCAGCTAGATGTAGCCCAACTGGAGCCCAATGACAGAATGTACCAGAGTGTTCTAAAGAACAACTACAGTGCTAACAGTCTTATTTATAAAGTGAGACTTATAGTTAGGAATTAGAATTTAAAAAACGTTTGAAATTCACTGAAAAAAACATAGGTTTCACACCAGTTATAGTTAGGAATTAGCATTTAAAAAACTAATGAAATTCACTGAAAAAACCATAGGTTTCACACCAGTTATAGTTAGGAATTAGCATTTAAAAAACCTATTAAATTCACTAAAAAAAACATAGGTTTCACATCAGTTATAGTTAGCTGGAAATTTTACTGACATAAAACCAATGAAATTCCACGTTATAGTTAGTTGGACTCACTATAACTTGCGCGCCTGCAATGCACTGCTGATGACGTCACATATTACATCACTCATGACATGGTCAGTGACATCACTCATGACATCACTGATGACACCATCCTTGTGACAGAGTGACAGACCTCCTTTCAGTGTAATGTAACCATTGAAACACATATTCAAACAATAGAAACTAACATTTTCCAAAAAAATGGAGATACCCATACCAGTTACAAAAACCAATTCAGTAATTCCACCATCTATATACACATCCACTCATACACCAACAGTTTTATATAGTCACTCATACATATTCTCACTCATCATATATAGTGAAACACATATACATCCTGTTACACACCAACAGTCTTACAAAAGTTACTCACACACATACTCACACATGCAAATAAACTATTGAACATCCATTTATTTGCATATACAGCTATACATACATTAGCACAATACTTCTAAGGAAACTTACACATACTTACTCTCTTAAACAATCACTTATAGAAACACATACTTATTTAAAAAGGAACTCTTTCAATCTCTCACTCTCACATATACTGACTTATATACATCAATGCTCATATATACAAGATTAAAACATATGTAGTTACTCATAAAGACACTAGTGAGACAGGCATTCACTCACTAACACACACATATACACACTCATCCACCCATACAGTCCTGCACATATGCTGTCTTCAAAAAACATACAAACAGTGAGTCAGTCACCAACCCATGCAGCCACTTATACACAAAGTGAAACACTGATACACATATTTTAAAATATATAAATTACTCGTTAATATATGTATTCATTAAGATACACTTAATAAGGCAGTTAACCAATCAATTCTTTTAAAAAAACATCCATTTACACACTTATTTAACCATTTACTCTTCCATCGTCCTTTACAAATACAAATATAAAACATATTTATTTTTCATAAAGACACACATTCACTGGATGGTGTCATCAGTGATGTCATGAGTGATGTCACTGACCATGTCATGAGTGATGTAATATGTGACGTCATTTGCAGTGCATTGCAGGCGCGCAAGTTATAGTGAGTCCAACTAACTATAACGTGGAATTTCATTGGTTTTATGTCAGTAAAATTTCCAGCTAACTATAACTGATGTGAAACCTATGTTTTTTTTTAGTGAATATATACGAAGTGGTGGGAGCACAAGTCTCTCACCAAATACGTCGAAGCCGGTCGAGTTCCGCGTGGTTTGCGGATAATGCTGGCACCCAGCTTCGAGGACCCCAACCCAGCAATGTTAAAGGAATGGGGCGAATTGAATTTGGATGCGTCAATGAACCTGGTAAGAGTACTTATAAAATACGCAGTCATAGACCGCGACAAACTGCTTGAGGAAATCAAGGGTATTAACGAGCAGCTGGATGCCACTACTGACCCTGACACCAAGTTACTAATCTCGAATATGCGCAAGGAAATAAGTGAGAGACTGCACAAACACGAGGAGCGCATTAAAATTAGAAAAGTGCACAAATTCGCGAGGGACCTGAAGGACTACGAGACTGGGCAAATTTACACGTTTGCTAGAAAATACGACCGTGCCAAGCAAGCAAAATGGTCCAAACAAACCGCGAAAGTGGGAGCCAATAGTACAAACGTGGCGACAACCAGTAGACAGGATGAGATGATGGAAAATTCTGATCCTGATACAGTCTCTCTGGCCAGCTCATCCAGTATGTCTCTCTCCGAGATTAGCAACACAGAAATACATCCGGGAAGAGTTTTAGAAATTGGTGAAGAGATGGATTTTTTAGTGGACGACAGACTGCAAACATTGCGTCCGAGGCACAAAAAGAACTACAACGCAAAAAGCGCAACGCAAGACGCCACGCAAGACGCAAAAGGCGGAAAGCAACAACAGCAGCCTCAACAACAGAAGAGAAAGAAACAATGGTTCAACAAAAAGAAACAATAAAAGATTGTACCATTACGAACCTCTCTGACGTCACCCTAACCGCAGCAGAAGAGCAATTATTAGCTCTAGGACTTAATTTTTGCCCAGAAAGTTCATTTAATTATACAAACACAAGAGCGGATGTTTTTAAATTCATTCGCAAACTTAAGTTAAAAAAGTTTTTTGCATCCAAGACTACAACTAAAAATATGGAGCGTACTACCAGCACAAATGTCACTGCAGTTGCTACAATTCCAGCAGTCCCGGCAGCAAAAGATGCTAGACTCTTGCTTACTTTATGTGATCTGGGAAATGCTGCGGCGGCTTCAACACAGGACAACGACGGTACTCAGAATACCCAAAGAGAACTGATTAATGTGGACATTCGCCAAAGAGGAGCGGGAGAAAGTCCTTTCAAACCGGTAAGCACCTTTTTACCCGTCATGCCGAAAGATGCAATCGATATTTATCATGAGTGCGTGACGGAAGATTTGAAAAAGCTTAACCGTGTGACACAGGCTTACTCTAATAAGAACAATGCTAGGATCATGCAATATAACACTCTTATGAAAAAACTTAGTCACAATCAGGAAGTCATCATTAACAAATCAGATAAGGGGGGTAATATTGTCTTGTGGAAAAAGGAAGAGTATATGGCCGAAGCCATGAGACAGTTAAATGACCCCACCTGCTATGAAAGATCGAATGGGATGGCCTACAAACGAGCCAAAGACAATTTGAAAAAACTGTTAATGTCTTACAAAAGAACCAATTTGATCTCCCAAGCTGAATTTGACTATCTACATAGAGAACATCCTGTTATACCGATATTGTATTTGATCCCCAAAATTCATAAGCAGAAAATTCCCACTCCAGGCCGCCCCATTATAGCAGCCATAAACAGTGTGGGGGAGAACATTTCTCATTATATAGACTTTTTTCTGCAGGACATTGTCAAAGAGTTGCCTAGTTACTTAAAAGACACGGGGGACTTTCTCAACAAACTCAATTCCATTCAGTGGCGTGAAAATTGGTGCATTTTGACTTTAGATATTGAGTCCTTATACACCTCCATAGACCACACTAAAGGATTGGACGCCATCACACACTATCTTAGTTCTCGATCTTGTGAATACTATGCACATAATAAGATGTTGTGTGAGCTGATACATTGGTGTTTAAACAACAATTACTTTATGTTTGCTAAGAATGTCTGGAGACAGGTGCGAGGTGTGGCGATGGGATCGTGCTTCTCCCCCAGCTATGCATGCTTGCATGTTGGCTGGTGGGAGGAGCGCGGTCTCACCGCTACTCCCGGATTTGAGAAGGTCAAATACTGGAAACGGTTTATTGATGATGTGTTTTGTATTTGGGAGGGGGATGAGGAAAGTGCTAAAGTTTTTGTTGATGCTTTAAATCAGAACAATGACAACTTGTTCTTTACGGCCCACATCAGCAGGGAGAAAGCAGATTTCCTAGATGTTCATGTTACATTTTCCAATAATACTGTTGCCACGTCATTATATCGCAAACCGACGGCTGGCAACAGCATATTACATGCTAGCAGTAAACATCCCCAACACGTCATCTCAAATATTCCATACGGGGAGCTGCTTAGAGTAAAGAGAATCAGCAGTACCCCTGAAACCTTTGAACAAGAAGCTCAGACTACAATAAATAGATTGAAAGCTAGGGGATATAACAACAAGGTCCTTAATAGCGCACTAAGGCGGTGTCGAGCCAAGTCCCGGGAATCTCTTCTAACATCTGAAACCGTAGATATAGAATCTGAGAACCCTGCTCCTCGTCTTATACTAGCATTCAGCAAACAAGAAAAACAAATAAGGTCCATTATGAAAAAACACTGGTCCATTCTGCGTACTGATAATGTCTTGGGTGATATTATCCCCAATGCACCTACCATCACGTATAAAAAAGCACCCAGTATGCACAACTGTCTGGTCAAAAACAGCCCGGAACTAGGAAATGGTAGCGCCTGGCTAAAACAAAAAGGTTTCTTTAAATGTTCCTCTTGTAGGGCGTGTAAATTTGGTATAAATACATCCCATTATATTACACCTTTTAGTCCTAGGAGGAAAGCCATCCGAGGTTACTTTAATTGTCACAGCGAGTTTGCAGTATATGTCCTGACGTGCACCTGTGGCCTACGGTATGTGGGCAGTACCAAACTACAGGTGCACGCCAGGATTCTGCAACACTTACGAGCCATTGTAAATAGTGACAATACGTACCCAGTAGCACGTCATTTCAAGTCCACACATAACAATGATTTGTCCAATCTATCATATTATGTTATAGATGTGGTTGCGCCCCTCGTCCGAGGAGGCGATAGAGAAAAACTGCTACGAAAAAAAGAAACCGAATATATTATTGAACTAGACAGTAAATACCCTAATGGACTGAACACCACTGAAGACTTACATCATTTGTTATAGTCTCTTTAATCCTATTATTCTCATATGGGTTCTTTCTGTATTTTTCTCCTCAAGGTCTTTCTGAATATAACAACTGATACCAGATGGCGCCGGTCTGGCACCACATGGGAGTCCGAAAAGGATTCATGTATCACCCTGACCTTGATGTACATTGCTTTCCTGTATATAATATCTCTCTATCCTTGTATAGAATAATTTGGGGACTAATGAATTTTAGTCCATGTATGATGTGTTTTTATTTTCACTAGGGTGCACTTTTGTTATATTTCTAAAACATAGATCACAATAAGTATTATCACCAGTGGGTTATTCAATTTCAGCGTTGATAAACCATAAGCACGTGTATATAAAAAATTGATGCTATTCATTTTTTTGAATCACGTACAGATATGTGTCCATGTGTCCAATAGAATTTGTAAATAGGAGAATAGAATGTATTTTTGTAGGATATTATTATGTATATATGTATAGGAGTAGGCATATGTATATTTATAAATATATATATATATTTTTTGTATAATTTTGTATGAATGTTTAAAGATAGGATATTTATATATATATTTTTCTAATTGTATAGAGATGGATTCGAGTATGATGGACACAGTTATGTATAATATTGACATGTGCATATTCAGCATGTTCTACACATGGCTATGGTTTAATATGATTTTGTAAATGCATTCATGCAGATATAATTTTGTCTAAACTATTATCAACTCTGATATGTTTTAATAGTATATAGAGGTGTGCACGTATATATATAACGAAATACGTGTTTTTTCTATGTCTACACCTTTGCAACTCACGTGAATGGGTGGAGCATCACTGATAAGAAAAAAACTGTATAAATTTGTAACTGACCAGGTGCGCGATGTGTGACCAAGAGCACTAGTTGCTCGAAACGCGTAACCGGAGAGGTTTTAAATAAAATCTCCTTGCCTGCAACCATTGGGTCCGTGTCTTCGTGTCCACAGAGGTGTGGTTTTTCTGAAGATTGTTTTGTTCATATATATATATATATATATATATATATATATATATATATATATATATATATATATATATATGTATGTATGTATGTATGTATGTATGTATGTATGTACGTATATATATATATATATATATATATATATATATTTATATATATATATTCCAACACGATCAGCTTTGTAGAGCCAAAGACGGAGAGCACCCAGGTATCCTTCCAAAGATGTTTATAGCAAACCCCCCCCCCCTCCCGACAGACGCGTTTCGCCTTACGGCTTCGTCAGTGTCGGCTTGTTGTGTACAAAGAGCGGCCATTTCTACTCATGACACATCATCCACATTCCATGGATATAGAAGAGGGACCACTGCAAGAGTTATGAATGTAGTGGCAATCTTTTAACATATATTGTTCAATATGTTATTCTTAGAAAAGGCTTTGAAATAAAGTGCTAAGTGTTTATAAAATAGACAACAAACAATAATGTGCAAAAAGAGGGGGTAATTGCAGATCGAATTATAGAAAAATGGTCAATATACCAAAGTGCAACACGTATAATAAATATATGAATATATGAATATATACATGCATTATATCATACATATTATAAAACGGTCATTTTTATAAGGTTTGCAATATTGATTCACAACCTTTTGTTAAAATATACTTGAATGTCCAATTTGTGTCACAAACATATACAATTATAGGTATTCAATTAATTTTGATAAGGCTTCCCCGTCAGAATATCTGGCCCTGTATGGGCAGGTGTCTCAGTATTAATGTGAGCATTTATGTAAAGAAACCTATTTTCTTATTTGTAGTTTTGATCTAAAATCTACGAGGGAAGTAGCTCACCTTCTAACATTCTCATTATATTGTCTTGATTTGAAGAGTTCAACCTGTTAGATCGCCTTATGTTTCAATTTTCAGTATACTCATTGATGTACCCACATCTCTTCATCATTTTTCAAACCTCAAGGGGCCCTGGTTTGGAGATCGGTGATATATTTGGATTCCAGGATCCTGAGTGCTTTTACTCTGTCTCCTCCCCTTTCTTTACGATCTACCTGGTCTATGCAGTAAAAACGAAGTAAGTCCCTGTTGCTCTGATGATATTTAGAAAAATGGCATGCTACAGGGTAGGTCTTATCCTTATTAGTTATGGCACACATGTGCTCAAGTACGCGCTTCTTCACAGGGTGGATCGTGCTGCCTATGTAGAGTTTGGGGCACGGACATTCCAGGCAGTATATAGTGTATTCCGAGTTGCAATTCAGAGGTTTTTTGATCTCTCTAGTGGGTTTAACATCATCTGGTCTTCCTAGATAATTTGATACTTTTTTACTGTGCTTGCAACCATTTTACTGCTGCAATTCCATCTTCGTGGCCTATACCTGTATAAAGGTTGGTAACATCTAGCATGATAAGAAGCATGTCTGGTTCCCACATTATGTTGTCCATAAGTCGAAGGAAGTCCTGCGTATCTCTCACATACGAAGCTAAGTCTTTCACGATCGGAGCTAAAAAGGAATCAAGGAATCTTGAAGTATTCTCCAATAGGCTGATAATGGAGGATACGATCGGCCTCCCTGGTGGACTTTTGGCATTCTTGTGGACTTTGGGGAGGTGGTAAAAGTTGGTATTGTGGGTGCCTCGCATTGTAGGAATTGAAATTCATCCATGTTTAACATTCCTTCGTTTTTCCAGCCCTCCAACAGAGTTTGATAGTCAACGGTGCATTGAACATAATCAGATTTCTTAATTGTTGTATAGCATTCAGTATCTGTGAGTTGGCGTAATGCTTCTTGCATGTAGGCCTCCTTTTTGAAAATCACGATGTTTCCCCCTTTATCAGAGTGTTTTATCTGAATGCTTTCATCGCTTTTCAAGGATTTTATTGCCTCGAATTCCTTGCGTGTTATATTGGAAAGTTTTTTACCAGTTCCACTCTTTATTTTCACTAGTTTTTCTAGGTCCATGAGAATTGCTTTGTTAAAAACTACTATGGCATCATGTGGTGTATTCGGGAGTTTTTTTGATTTATTTTTTAAATTGCTGGGGTCTCTCATTTGTGCGACCCCGACTCCTCCACATGTACAATTAAATCACCACCAATTTCTGTTTGAGTTTGATCCATAGATTGAATTGGGAGCTAAGTCTCTAAATCTTCACCTTGTAATTCCGCAATGTCCTCGCCTACATCGTTATATTCTTCTGCCATGTTGTTTGTACTGGGATGTAGGAGAAATACTTTTTGAAACTTCAGTTTTCGAATATACTTGAATAGGTCTATCCGTGTCGGTACCAGATCGAATTCCGCAGATGGACAAAAACATAGTCCTCTTTTGAGTACTTTCGTCTCTTCCTCTGTTAGTACCCGGTCTGATAAATTGATGATGTTATTGTCATCTGTTTTCATTACCATTTGTTCCGCCTGGCCCGGCTGTGTGTTACCCTCGGTGAGGCGGTAGGCAGATCTCCCCCTCTTGCCCCTCCTTGTTTTCCTTTTAGATCTTGTTGTGGGGGGTGTGTTCTCTGTTGGGGACTCTGACGGGTTTCCTTGATTACATGGTATTCGTGAAAAAAAGGAAGTTCGTTCGATCTGTCATTTGCCCTTAGGTTTGCTGTCTGTTCCCCTTTAGAGGTCTCTGCTTCTGATTCTGAGGTGTCTCTGTTGTTGACACTTGGGGTACCTTGTGCCAATCGTTTTCTTGTAGTAAAACAAAAGGGAGAGTAAGGGTATTTCACTACAATGTGTGGTAGGAACTCCTGGTCCCCTAGAGATATATAACGCAACAAATGGAGGAGTGCCCCCTGTAGGCAAATCAGAGCAAGTCTCTGTGCCACAAGCTTAAGGCTTAACCAAGCAATTGTGCCCAACCTTTACATAGGACATTGCATATCCTTTTCGAAGATCCCTCACTCACCAACCTGGTTGGTGACATGCTTCATCATTGGGGTCCCACCCCGCTGGCCGAGTGCCAACAGGGTGTGCTACGACACCTGACTACAGTGGAGCGGGTATTTTTCTTTTATATGTGCTGTGATGAAAAAGGTGAAAGTGATTTAAAAAGGGGCCAGAACTACTCACTACAAGACTTTATTCCTGAGTGACTGGGCACCCTAATAAAAGAACTGTGACACCTATGTCTAATTATGTAGACTTCGGTGTACAAGACGTGTAGTGTTGTTTAAAAATAGCGACGTGTGCTATGTGATTTAAAATTAAGGTCATAGGTCTACGTGTTTCAACCTCTTGCGATTGTGGTGCTTATAAAATAAATAACAAACAATAATGTGCAAAAAGAGGGGGGTAATTGCAGATCAAACTATAGAAAAATGGTCAATATACCAACACGTCACGTATAATAAATATATGAATATATACATGAATTATATCATACATATTATAAAACGGTCATGTTATAAGGTTTGCAATATTGATTCATAATCTTTTGTTAAAATATACTTGAATGACCAATTTGTGTAACAAACATATACAATCATAAGTATTCAATTAATTTCGATAATGCATCCCCATCATATATATATATATTTTTTTTAAGGTAACGTTTTTCCATATGATCCAAATGCAGCGTCAATCAGAAAGCAGGAACTGACACCTCTTCTTTTGTGCAAATTATTTTATTTGTATTTTTGCGCTATGCCGCCATGATGCGTTCGGTCAACAAGGACCTTGATCACATGACGTGCCGACAACACTTCCCCATTTTTAAAGTGCCAGTGCAACAAGTTGACATAAACAACAGACTATCCTTTCGTGAACCGAAGTTGTATGGCTATGTAGCAGCAAGATATGTATAATCAGTGCAACAGCAGATGATAAGTTTATGCAAAAGGACAAATGTTGAAATATGCATTTATAAATTAAATAAAAACACAGAGTGATATCAAATTCATGTTTGCCAAAATAGATGATAAATACCCATGTTGCTGACCAACCTATCAATTATAGGTTGTCAATTAAAAACCAATGGATGTTAATGCATATGTATAAAAAGTTCATCTGAATATATATACAATAGATCTTGGCTAAAAAAAAACATTTGGCAAACGGGTGTATGTAAATTTGATGTGCATATAACCTACTACCTGTTTAAATACAATAAATAGTATAAATATATGATACACAATGATTGCTATTACTCGTACCACGTCCTTAAACGTTTCTGTATAAATACATTTATCATAAATACTGTCGCGAAACATTCTTAAAAATTATATTCCGCCCACAGTGGGCCTGTGTAAAAAAGCAAGTGTAACACCCAATGCATGGTCCACTGCTAATCCTCTCTGGGATTCAGTAGGGCATTAACCAAGTGTAAAAAACTATTTTTCCCCTTATTTAGCGTTATTGACAATAAAACATTTTTTTTAATTATTATACTTCCTTGATTTTGAGGGTATACTTGCTAAAAAGGAAGTAATATTTAGCAGCGATTACGGAGGTCATTTGTTAATTCCATAAAGCTTAAATGCTTGTATAAAAGCTGTAAGAGGTGTCTACAATTGAATGTTAAAAATTACTATTAGTACGTCAGAAAATTGTCACTAATCCAGCCATGTGTATAAGTCCTCAGTTGTAATTAGTCCATGAGGACTTTCACTATTGAGTTCCAAGATGTATTTGGTCTCGAGATTGCATAGGAGTGCCTCTCTATCTCCGCCTCTTCCTAATGGTGGTTTAGTATCCATTGCGAAGTATTTCAATTGAGATGCATCATTTCGAAGCATCTCACTGAAAAAGCGGGCCACTGGATAGGTTGTATCCACGTTTGTTATGGCTCGCAAATGTTGGAGGATCCACTTGTGGACCTGCAGCTTTGTGTTTCCCACGTACTGCAGTCCACAAGGGCACTCCAAGATGTAGATGGCATACTCCGATTTGCAAGTGATTAGCTTACTGATCTAAGTGGGTCTGGTATCAAAGGCTGTCTGGAACATGGTTTTACTGATCCCATGTACATTCTGTACAGGGTGTTTACATGCTTTGCATGTTGATCATCGAATAAAACCCTTTCTTCCTGAAAGCCACCCTCAATTTGTTGTCAGTTCAGGGCTGCTGCTGACTAGAAAATCACTTGTGGATGGGGCCATTCTGTATGTGATTGTTGGTATGGCTGGAAAATTGGGACCTAGCACAGGATCATTACCAATTGTTTGTGATGATCTTACTCAGACTATCTTTTTTTTATTAAGATTTAAGATGAGTCTGGGACCACTCTTGTCTGTGGAGGCTTCTTTCTCCAAGATTTGTTTCGTAGTTTTTCGAGAGGGCCTGGATAAGAGTTCTTCTCTGGACAAGACTCTATTCTTATTGATGGCGCTGTATATTATTTTTTCAGTATAGCCTCTCTCTAAAAAGCGTTCTTTACTGACTAGTTTAGCCTCAGCTAGGTCCTTCTCGGTACTGCAAATACGCCGAATCCTGAGCATTTCTCCATATGGAATACTACATATAGTATGCCTAGGATGAAAGCTGGTGGAATAGGGTGTGGTGTTGCCTGCAGTAGGCTTGCAATGTAATTTAGTGTGTAGCTGATTTTATGGCACATATATCTCCAAAACCAAAAAAAACAGATTCTCTCTTTGCTTATATTGCAGGTAAATTGTAAATTTAACTAATTGACATTGATTTGTTTGACAAAATCCGCTGCAGTTTGTACAGATCCTCGCCATATGATAAATAAATCATCAATATATTGAATCCAAACAACTACATTCTCAGCTATTGTGGCAGCATGTTTGATGTTAAGCACTAACTCTTCCCACCACCCCATATGGAGGCAAGCATAACTGGGCGAAAAGCTCGCCCCCATAGCCACTCCCCTTATTTGTTAGTATAGTTGTTGGTGGAATAGGAAGTACTAGTTATTGAGGCAAAATTGAACCAAACTCATAATCATCTTGTTATGTTGATGAGGAGTTTGCACGCCCCCTATGGGCCGTTCTGTATGAAACTGCGCAATGTATATTGGGAGTTGTATTGCGGAGGGAAATACGTTCCCTGTGAAGATGCAAAAATGTCCTGCTGAAAATATGAAAGCCCGCAATGGGCCCCGGCGGGATAGGCTTCTCCTCAATCCTGTGGAATTCCTCCTCCAATGGATGCTGATAGTTGACAGCTTCCAAAGCTCCCAGCATTAGATAGGGTGGTGCATTCTCGGCGGTACGGCCCCCGCCTCGTATTCATGCTCATGCTTGTACCAACAACGTGAGAAGCACTCGAGAAACACCACTGAGCTGCAAGCTTCAGACTCACTGCGAGGTATGGAGAACGCTGGCCCGCTGGTCTCTTTCACAGTCTTATCACCTATGCCTGACGCCTTTCGAAGAAAGTCTTCTGTTTCAAAGGCTTGTTGGTGAAATGAAAATGCATAGTCCGAACCACACTCTTTATTAATACCAGTTTGCGTGCCCCTTTGGGGCCATTCTGTATGAAACTGCGCAACAGACGGGGCCCATTGCGGGCTTTCATATTTTCAGCAGGACATTTTTGCATCTTCACAAGGAACGTATTTCCCTCCGCACTAGCACTCCCAATATACGTTGCGCAGTTTCATACAGAACGGCCCATAGGGGGCGCGCAAACTGGTATTAATAAAGAGTGTGGTTCGGACTATGCATTTTCATTTCACCAACAAGCCTTTGAAAAATGCCAGTAGGTAGTTATAGTTAGGACCTATTATCCATAGAAAATCCGCAACATTCTATTTGGAAAAACGTTGGCGCCAGTTGACGCATGTTCGCGAAATTTTCAAAACTGTTGGGGCACTCCGGTCCGCTCCTATCCTGAAAGTCTCGGGATGATTCATCAGGCGGGAGGCGAGAAAAAAGGGGTGTCCCAAAACGTGTTTTCCCCATGCAATTTTCCATAGGCACCTTTAATCGCAGCTACAGCCTGAACTGCTGAACGGAATTACACCAAATTTGGCAGAAAGGTAGACCTTGGTTCAGAGTCAGGCCTTTTGGTTGAATGGTGTAAATCTGTTCAGTAGTTCCTGAGAAAATTGAAATTGAAATCACATATATATATCTATGGCCGCGGTGGATCCGCGCACCCTAAGCGCACCCTGCCGAGCACGAGCTGTATTCTAATTGGCTGTCAACACTCAAAATCAGGAAGTGTTGGCAGCCATCTTGTGCATCAGTAGAACCGAGGCACAAGAAACCTAAAAAAAAAATGCAAAAAGGGGGCAGGGTAGAAACACCCTGATCCCTAGGCCTGCTCAGGGGGTCCCACAAGGACCTCCAAGGCCCCCCCATTTTTTTTTTAAATCGGCAAAATCCGTGCAGGGTGTGCGGATCCTGCTGATAAAAAAACAATGACGCACTAGCTCCAGCGCTTCTTTGGTAATGGGCCCCCGGGGGGCCAAGTCCCGGGGGCAATACTTATTATGTAAAGGGGGGACCAGAGGCGCCCCCCAGCACCGGGGACCGCCACCCCTGGGGCTTTTTTTAATTATGGGCGGGGGCTCTCTGGCCCCCCAGCCCCGGGGACCGCCACCCCGGGGCTTCTTGAAATTAGGTGGGGGGCTCTCAGGCCCCCCAGCCCCAGGGAACACCACCCCCCAGGGCTTGTTGAAATTAGGTGGGGGGCTCTTAGGCCCCAAGCCCTAGGGACCGCCATCCCTGGGGCTTCTTGAAATTAGATGGGGGGCTCTCAGGCCGTCCTAGCCCAGGGAATTTCCACCCCCGGGGCTTCTTTAAATTTGTTGTGGGGGGCTCTCAGGCCCCCCAGTTCCAGGGACCACCACCCCCGGGGCTTTTAGAAAAGAATTGCGGGGTGGCTCACGGCCCCCCCGCAGCCCCGGGGACCGCCATCCCTGGGGCTTTTCAAAAATTTTAAATATCCTGTGTAGGGGGGCTCAAGCCCCCCACATGCCCCGGGGACCGCCACCTCCCGGGTCTCTAAATATGTAAATTGGGGGGTCCATGATGGACCCCCCAATTTACATTATTTATTTGTACACAAGGGAATTACCACTTGTGTTCAACACTCACACGATCTTATTAGGACACAACTATACATGTCCTGATGTTAATAACGCCCAAGTGGGCTATAACACCAAAAAGTGCAATCGCTGTAATCTAGGTACATTGTGACAATTTCAATGCTGTAGCTTTTTTATGCTGGCAGTAATTTCAAAAAATGAACAAGCCTGCGGGACAGGCGAAACGCGTCCGAGGATTGACAAATAAACTTATTTGTCTGGTACACAGTCTCGCCAGCGTGTGGTTTTTCTGCTCGTTGATATTGAAATATATTTACATGTTCGAGCTACCATTAACTCTGACCGCAGTAATGCCATGGCAAAACATATGGAGAAGGAACACAAAGGGGATTGGAAATCTCTAATCTTCTATGGAATTGAAAGTGTTGGACCAAATCAAAGAGGTGGAGACCGTGAAAAGGTGATGAGGCAAAAAGAATCTAAACACATCATGAACTTTCGAACTCTGAGCCCTTTTGGGCATAATCAGGACGAAGAACTACATTGCCAGCTGTAAAATTGTACTTACACATTTATCAGAAATAACTGATACCTACCCTGCCTTAATTCATACATGTAATCCTCACAAACATTTTTTTCTTCATTTCGGACATGTTTGAATATTGTTAATTCATTAGCACTGTTAATTTTAAAGATTCATGAATTGAACTGCTGCTGAACGTTTATGCCCACTGGAGGGCTTTATTCTTTGGGTTGTCTAATTTTATAGCATTGGAAGTCTACAAATGCATATAAATGGGTGTTAATATCAGGCATTGACCTGTTGGGCAATTTAGAATGCCCACTAGAGGGCCACAATTTATGTTTTGAATGGTTTAAAATGATTCTCAATTAATATCAATTTGGACACAAAACTGAATCTTATGCATTTATGGTTGAGCAAAAAACGTCAGTTATCTTAAACTACATGTCCCAGAATGCCTGTACGAGATACAGGAAGTGATGTAACTTCAAAGAATTTTTTCTTTATTTAACTGTGAAAATAATGTCGACTCAGTTAACCTGTGAGCAAGGTCTCCGTAGAGACCGAAACGCGTAAGGTGTTGCTGGTTGCTGAATAAACTACTTACAATCGACTTAAACCCAGTGTGGTTTGAACTTTATTTGTCACACAGGAGTGCATGAGGAACAAACTTCCCCGCAAGGAGAAAATCTGAATTCATGTAATCGCAGCGGGTCCTGCTGTGCCTCGCGTGCACCGCCCCAGAGCACCCGAGAGCCTCCGAACTTGGGCCGGATTGAATCTATATATAATATATATATATATATATATATATATATATATATATATATATATATATATATATATATATATATATATATTTCCACAGCCAATCCTCCTCTCACGATTCAAATTTGAGGCGGCACGGAGGGGTAGTTCAAAAACACCTTTATTAGAATCTGGGCATGACGCGTTTCGGAAGTAATCCTTTTTCAAACGCCCTTTTGTATTCTGTAGTGCCACTGTTACTCTCAGTCCCAAAGTGTCTTCATTTGTAGCAACCAACTCGCTAAAGTAGTGTTTGGCACCCGGCAAAATGTGGCATGGAGTCACAACGCTTCCTCCTTGGAACTGCGTCTCCCAGCATGCAGCATTGCCATCACGCTGTCTGTTTGCTCCAATTCTCGGTGCTGTGTTGTTTTTCCAGTTGGAATCCCGAGTTGCAGCGTTTTCCAGGTCGGGATGTGAGGTAATTGTTCTGGGCTCAGTACGATGTTCTTGACCCTCGCTCCAGCCCCACACTTCCATCGGCGGCAGAGATCGGGGATGCTGTTAAAGTATCAGCACCCCTCCATTACAGTATGGACTACCGTTGGCAGCATTTCTCCTTCGCTCCTGTCATGCGAGGCGGTCGGGAAGTCTTCCGTAGCGACTCCCCTAACACTTGCAGGAGGTGCCTTCCTCGCGCACCGCAACACGCCAATATTTCCACAGCCAATCCTCCTCTCACGATTCAGATTTGAGGCGGCACGGAGGGGTAGTTCAAAAACACCTTTATTAGAATCTGGGCATGACGCGTTTCGGAAGTAATCCTTTTTCAAACGCCCTTTTGTATTCTGTAGTGCCACTGTTACTCTCAGTCCCAAAGTGTCTTCATTTGTAGCAACCAACTCGCTAAAGTAGTGTTTGGCACCCGGCAAAACGTGGCATGGAGTCACAACGCTTCCTCCTTGGAACTGCGTCTCCCAGCATGCAGCATTGCCATCACGCTGTCTGTTTGCTCCAATTCTCGGTGCTGTGTTGTTTTTCCAGTTGGAATCCCGAGTTGCAGCGTTTTCCAGGTCGGGATGTGAGGTAATTGTTCTGGGCTCAGTACGATGTTCTTGACCCTCGCTCCAGCCCCACACTTCCATCGGCGGCAGAGATCGGGGATGCTGTTAAAGTATCAGCACCCCTCCATTACAGTATGGACTACCGTTGGCAGCATTTCTCCTTCGCTCCTGTCATGCGAGGCGGTCGGGAAGTCTTCCGTAGCGACTCCCCTAACACTTGCAGGAGGTGCCTTCCACGCGCACCGCAGCACGCCAATATTTCCACAGCCAATCCTCCTCTCACGATTCAGATTTGAGGCGGCACGGAGGGGTAGTTCAAAAACACCTTTATTAGAATCTGGGCATGACGCGTTTCGGAAGTAATCCTTTTTCAAACGCCCTTTTGTATTCTGTAGTGCCACTGTTACTCTCAGTCCCAAAGTGTCTTCATTTGTAGCAACCAACTCGCTAAAGTAGTGTTTGGCACCCGGCAAAACGTGGCATGGAGTCACAACGCTTCCTCCTTGGAACTGCGTCTCCCAGCATGCAGCATTGCCATCATGCTGTCTGTTTGCTCCAATTCTCGGTGCTGTGTTGTTTTTCCAGTTGGAATCCCGAGTTGCAGCGTTTTCCAGGTCGGGATGTGAGGTAATTGTTCTGGGCTCAGAACGATGTTCTTGACCCTCGCTCCAGCCCCACACTTCCATTGGCGGCAGAGATCGGGGATTCTGTTAAAGTATCAGCACCCCTCCATTACAGTATGGACTACCTTTGGCAGCATTTCTCCTTCGCTCCTGTCAGGCGAGGCGGTCGGGAAGTCTTCCGTAGCGACTCCCCTAACACTTGCAGGAGGTGCCTTCCTCGCGCACCGCAGCACGCCAATATTTCAACAGCCAATCCTCCTCTCACGATTCAGATTTGAGGCGGCACGGAGGGGTAGTTCAAAAACACCTTTATTAGAAACTGGGCATGACGCGTTTCGGAAGAAATCCTTTTTCAAACGCCCTTTTGTATTCTGTAGTGCCACTGTTACTCTCAGTCCCAAAGTGTCTTCATTTGTAGCAACCAACTCGCTAAAGTAGTGTTTGGCACCCGGCAAAACGTGGCATGGAGTCACAACGCTTCCTTCCTATTTGTACTTACCAAGGGGGGCGCTAGGTGGCGCACATCTGAGATGGCCGCACACCTGTGAGGCTCTGGACACCCGGTGCAGAAATCCGCCAGAAAGGAGCGGGGCCGCAGCGGCCTCTGCTACGTCTCCACACACATCTCAGCGTGACAACCCGGGCCCGTCCTGCACCTTCGCTTCAATGGTCCCGCTTTGCGGAGGTGAGCAGCCCACTGTCTCCTGCGTGCTCTGACTATCCTGCACGCTTCTCTATTGCGGCGCGTGCGGCCGCTCTGCTCCAGTCCCCTCTTGGGCCACTGGGGGCCTGTGCCTGGTGGCTGGTGCACGCCATTTTGCTGTGCGGCGTCCTTTCTCCTTATTTTTACAGCGCCTTGGGAAAACCTTCATCGCTGCTCTGCTTGCGCTGCTGGTAGCGCTTTCAACTGTCACTCCCCTCTGGTGCCGTATTTGCATCCTTTTCACCTTGAGGCTTTCTGGCATCTTCCAGCTGCTTTATCCTTTGCCGGTTGCTGCGAGGCAGCGGTAGGGGGGCGCTGATTGCCCCCCCTCTTCTCCTGCTGAGAGTCTTTGCGTCTCCTGGGGCACTGGGGTGGCCTCGTGGACTCAGTGCCTACACCTTGGGGTACCTGGCCTTCCGCCTCTTTCTCCTGCTGCCGGCTGTTGGGGTGGGCCGCATCTGGAGGGGTGTCTTCTACATCTGGCTGACCCCCTGCACCCCTTGTTACCTGTGGACTGTTATCTGCTTACCGGCCCCTTTCAGTTGCTGCATCCTGTGCCGGTTGCGGTGGGGGGGGGGGCGCTGATTGGTCCCCCCCTCTCCTGCTGAGTGACTTTGTGGCTCCTGGGGTGGCCTTGTGGACTCAGTGCCTACACCTTGGTGCCTGGCTCTCCTCCTGCTGCCGGCTGTGGGGTGGGCCGTGCTGGAGGGGTGTCTTCTACATGTGGCTGACCCCCCTGCGCCCCTTGTTACCTGTAGACTGTTGTCTGCTTACCAGCACCTTTCAGTTGCTGCATACTGTGCCAGTTGTGGCGGGGAGGGCGCTGATTGGTCCCCCCTCCCTCTCCTGCTGAGTGTCTTTGTGGCTCCTGGGGCGCTGGGGTGGCCTTGTGGTCTCAGTGCCTACACCTTGGTGCCTGGCTCTCCTCCTGCTGCCGGCAGTGGGGTGGCCTGCATCTGGAGGGGTGTCTTCTACATCTGGCTGACCCTGTGCCCCTTGTTAACCGTGAACTATCAGCTGCTGCCATTCTTCATGCTGTCATTGTGAGCCCCACTTCTGTCAGTGGAGGTGTCCCCCCCACCACTGTTGTATCCGTCTACTTACTTCTGCAGGCCCCCAGCCTTCATCGCTTTTTGGGGCGCCCGTGGGGCCCAGCCTCCACCATCACTTGGCTCATAGCACATGTGAAGGTCTTCGCCATTCTGCACGAAATACGTCGCCTATGGCTTCATTCTGTCTGAATACCTTATAGCTACTTGGGGGTTCGCCAGCTGTGCCCTGGCTGTGCGCTACTTGGCGACCTGAGCACCCAACCGTACGCTTCTCCCTCAGGGTTTCCCTCAGTATAAGGGTGGTAAGGAACAACACGTCTGGCCGACAGTTTCCGGTGGTGCACCCCTCTTTGGGCCTCGGGGCTATGGGGAAAACTGATGCCCGCCAACCTCGGTGACGTTTGACTCCAAGAAAGCCAGCACACGCGCCTCTTCTGTTGACATGGCGTGTGGTCGCCTGCCTCGCAATCCTCCGGGGATGAGGTTAAAACACTTCTCCTACTGGTGCAGAACAGCTTAACAGACTTGGCTGGGAAAATGGCTTCTATGAACAACCGCCTTGATTTCCTTGTTCATAAAGTTGACAAACACGATGGACAACTGAAAGAGGCCGAGCGGTGCATCTCCGAGATGGAAGACACCACATCTCAACTTCAAGAGCGCGTCACGTCCATGGACAAGTTGCTGCAGGTCATCGCAGAGGATATTGAAGCACGTGGACGACGCAACAACATCCGCCTGGTTGGCATACCCGAATCTACCAACACGGGTTGTCTTGAAGATTATGTTGAGCGCCTTATGAGGGGTTGCTTTTGTGCTGATTCCTTCTCACCCCACTTGGTCGTGGAGAGCGCCCACCGATACCTGGGGCCGCGCCCACCTCCAGGCGCACTCCCTCGACCTATTATCGCCAGACTGTTAAATTTCAGAGACCGTGATGTGGCACTACAGAAAGCTCGCGAAACGAAGCCTCTGCAATTTGAAGGCAATGCCTTTTTAGTCTATCCAGACTTTACCCTTGCAGTTCAGGAGGCACGTCAGAAATTTTTACCAGTGAAGCAAAAACTCCGGAAGGCTAATATAGAATATGCACTCCTATACCCTGCAAAGCTCCGGATCCTTCATGACGGTAAACACATCTTTTGTGCAAATCCACAACAAGCTGAAGATTTCTTGAAGAAGCTGGCTCGCAGATCGCCTCGACGAAATCCCGACTCTAGGCCTTCCTCACCGACTGGCGATTGACCTTCCACCATGCTGAAGAGCTCCCGGTTACTTGAAGTCCCTGGTTTTGTGCTACAATCCTACGATGTGCATGATGGTTTCCTGATACCCTAAATGTGGCCACCATGCGTGTGATACTTGCAATTCACCTGCACCGTGAGATGAGGGCGTTGGGTGGATCTGATTGATGTGACTTTTATTGGTGCATTTGTCGCAGTCATATTTTTGAACATTGGTCAGGTACACTTCCTATTTCACCCGGTACCCCTCCCCCCTACGCCGCTGGTCATCCCTTTGGCGAGAGGACATGGTTCTCGTCTTTCCTCTGGGGTGTATGACATAGCGTTGCTGGACACGGGAGGGGGTTCGTGCCCACCACGCGCCCCCCCTTAGGGGAGCTCCCCTCTGCATGTTTGTTTTTTTGCTTTTTTACATACTGCTATCCAATGTCCTTCCACCTGTTCATTTTTGGGCCACTGCAGTATTTCTGGTTTATTGGGTTTCTTTGGGTGGGAAGTGGAATACCAGCACGATTGGGGTGCTGTAGTGGGTGGTTGGGGTTTTAAATCTTAATGACTGTTCTTCATTGCTCCTGCATAGATGTTCTTTGTGGGTGGGTGGGTTGGGTGGGGGTGGTTTTGGACTGGAGTTAATGGGGAGGTTGATCTTTTGCTTTCTGCACCGTCAAGCATATTGTACATGTATTTGGCTCTACTGTTCAGCGCATAGGTACGCACTGCACTGCGTTACACCTGCATATTTGACATTTCCGTACTTCCCCCTTTCTTATGTCGACACACACTGAGGCCCTAGGCATAAAGTTGTTTACGTGGAATGTCAGGGGTCTTTGTGGCCCCCGTAAAAGGAGACAGATTCTGGCATATTTAGACTGGCACCAGGTGCACATTGCACTGCTTCAGGAGACCCACATAGACCCCCCGCTCTCCCCCATGTTTTGGCACCAGATGGGCCTCTGTTCGTGCTTTTTCCTCCTATTCTACCTACTCAAGAGGTACTGTTATACTGATTAAAAAGAATACACCGCTCATACTGGGAGGCACATACAGTGACGACTCTGGCAGCAGTTGTATAGTGTGCAGTACTTTATGCACACAGTCTGTCGCCCTGGCATGCAGCTATGGCCCTAACCTTGATGATCCACAATATTTCTTCACTTTCTGGGGCCTCATATTAGATATGGGATCCACACACGTGATATGGGGGGATTTTATTATACCATTGCACCCGGCTGTAGACCCCTAAAACCCTCAGCCTCACCATTACACCAAGGACTGTGAAATGCTTTTGGGGATACTGGAAGAACACGGGCTGGTAGATGCTTGGAGGTATGCACATCCCGCCAGGAGGGAGGGCACATATTACACCTCTGGTCACACTGCATAGTCTCGCCTTGACTACTGGCTTTGCTCCCGGGGCGTGGCGCCTTGGATCCAAGCTGTAACTCACCTTGCCCGTACATTCTCTGACCATGCTCCCGTGTGCCTCGAGCTAGTCCACCCCCCCAGTGCTGTAGCCACCCCTCGCTTCTGGCATCTCCTTCCGGAGTCCCCTTTGAACACAGTCTTCCAGGCTGAACTTGGGGAAGAAATCAAAGATTTTCTTGACAGGAACATGGGCTCTGTAGATCGTCTGTCTATGCTTTGGGACGCTTACAAAGTTACAGTCCGAGGCATAGGCATATCCAAAAGTAGTGGGGTCCTCCGGGACATTAGACGTAACTTGCAACGCCTTGAGGTCGATATACGGCAGCTTGAGACTGACATGTGGAGGGAGGGATCCAGCAAATGTAGGGCACTGCTTCGAGAAAAAATGACTGACTATGTTTCCACTGCTGACCAAGAAGTGAAATTCCGTGGCAAATACTTCACGGTTTGCCTATATGGGGAGGGGGAGCAACCCGGTCGGGCTCTAGCTACAGAGATTAAACAACCTTGCTTTTCCAACTTTGTGTTGGAAGTGATGGACGAGGACGGTTTACGACATAGTGATAGCCAAGACATATTGCATACATGTACCTTGTTCTACAAGAATTTAAATAAGACGCAGCGCACCTCCCCACCGGACTTCAAACCCCTCTTCGGTGACATTTATCTAGGTTGGTTGGGGGAAACCCAGCGTGAGTTTCTTGCAGCGCCTTTTGAGGACGATGAGTTCAGGGAGGCTATTATGCAGATGAGGTCGGGGAGAGCCCCGGGCTCTGACGGCCTTCCCATGGATTTTTCTAAATTGTACATTGACCAGTTACTCCCTGTGTTGAAGGAAGTCTTCCTGGAAGCCCGAGAGATCCACATCCTTCTGCCTTCCATAAGGGAAGCCCTAATTACCTCCTTGTTAAAGCCAGGCAAACCCCCTGACTGTTGCGAGTCCTATAGACCGATGTTTTTGCTGAATACTGATACCAAGATTCTTGCTAAGCTTTTGGCGAACAGACCGTGTCTCCTGCTAAATTGGTCCTTCCCAACCAGTCGGGTTTTATCCCAGGCAGGGCGTTGTCACATACTCTCTGCACTCTTTTTTTCCATTTTACAGACAGTCGACCCCAAGCTGGCACTGGTGTCGGTCTTTCTGGACGCCTCCAAGTCCTTTGATTCTGTAGAGTGGGATTATTTATTCGCTGTGGTTCAATGTATGGGATTACCAGTCGGTTTCCTCTCCTGGATTCGCTTGCTGTACACATCGCCCACGGCGAGAGTTCTGATAAACGGGCAAGCCTCATCCTCCTTCTCCTTATCCCGAGGCACCCGCCAAGGCTGTCCTCTTTCCCCCCTCCTCTTTGCCGTCATTATGGAACCACTGGCGGCGAGGATCAGACAGCACTATCAGCATGTAGGTCTTCGTTGCCTGTTGCGCCCTATCCTCATATCCCTATATGCTGACGATGTCACCCTTTAAATAAAAGACCCCCGTCAAAATTTGAATCCACTCATGCGTGAATTTGTAAGATTTGGTGGCCTCTCAGGCATCAACATAAATTGGTCTAAATCACAAATCTTTCCCTTGACAAGTGCTGCTGTCCCCTTTGAGATGGACTACCCAATAGTGTGGTGTGAGGACAAGGTCAAATATCTTGGGATCAGGGTCACGACGAATCGCGAGGAACTCATGCGCCTCAATTATGGATGCACTATGGAACACATTGCTAGTTACGTCACTCGCTGGATAGCGTTACCTCTGACCATGCGGGTCATATTTCCCTTATTAAAATGGTTGTATAACCGAAATTCCTTTTATTTATTTTTAAATATCCCTTCTAAGCCTGGGCGCCATTTCTTCTGTTCCCTTCAGTCAGAACTAACTATATTAGTGTGGGGGGCAAACAACCCCGTATTCAATGGGACACGCTTGCATGACCGTATGAGCAGGGAGGCATGGACATCCCAAACTTTGAGTTGTATTATATCACCACACAGGCGCATTTTGCTCACTATTGGTTTGGTCCCCCCCCGTTACACCCCTCACGTAGCCACTGAGCATTGGCTGTCAGACCCTATCCCGATGGATGGTGTTATACTATCCAGAGTGGGGCCTCGTGAGAAAGAACCCACCACAATTGATTTCACAAACGCAGCCTGGGCTTGTATTTTAGAGCATACGTCTGCTCCCTACCTTTATTCTCCTCTTCTCCCTTTGACTTACCACCCCGATGTGGCGTTGTTGCAAGAAGGCATTTTTAGTAACATGACACGTGAGCGGAACATTCGTACCTGGGGTGATCTCTTTGATAAAGGTAAATTCCGCACTCTCCAGCAGTTATGTCATGACCCTGCGCCCTCTACTATGGACACATTCCTATATGTCCGCCTGCGACATAGGGTACGGGCTTCTTACTCCACGTTCCCCTCAGAGCCTGCCACCCCGCCGCCTCTGCATCGTGTGCTTCAGGCGGATAATGCTAGTCACATGGTGTCTATACTTTACCGTTCTCTATATGCCAATCATGACTACTCACCTTGCACTTCCCGTGCAATGTGGGGATTAGATTTGGGTCAGGAGCTCTCTGATAAGCAATGGACAAAATGTTGTAAACAGACCGAGGGGGTCTGCTCGAACAGCAGGTTACGCATTATTCATTACCGTTATCTTCACCGCTATTATCACACGCCCGTGAGGCTACACAGGTACGGGCTACTCGACTCTGACGGTTGTGCTAGGTGCCAGGCAGGTCAGGCAGATTTTCTTCATCTTGCTTGGGTGTGTCCTGAGGTTTATCATTATTGGCAACTAGTATTTGATGCTCTGGACTCTCTGACTGCTGAGCCCCTTCCTAGATCTCCACTCACTGCTCTCCTGGGCTATACTGCACCCATCCCTACCACATATAGAAAGTTTGTTTCTTTTAGCCTCGTACTGGCGAAGCGGCGCGTGACCTGCAGGTGGGGCAGTGGCCGTGTGCCTAAATTCAAGGAATGGTTGGGAGATATGATCCTCTGGCAAGATCAAATTTGCACGTATGCTGACCTATTACCTCGTTCTTCACGACCCCGGGATATGTGGGGCCCGTTGCAGTCATACTTGTTGGATCATCCTTTTACTGTTGACTCCTGAGCCTGTTCGCCTGGCAGGTGGTCCAGTGATATTCTTGCCAGTCTTGTGATTTCTGGGGCAGGATACACAGCTCTGTCTTGATACATATACCGTTACACGCTGAGCAATACACCCTGTTTCCTTTATTGTCATCAAATGAACAATATATGCTATGCAGCTCTACTGTTGCTTTGGCATTATTTGTGTTGGGAATTTTTCAATAGCATAATTTTTTGCACGACGATAATGTACTTTGCTGTACCTTATTAATGCATTACTTGTACTCTACTGACGGTTGTTTAATAAAGGACTTTGAAAAAAAAATACATATATATATATTTGTACTTACCACCTCTATTCTCGCTTATTGCCTTCGAAGTCCGCCGCATCTGTAAGAGAAAAGGACAAGTTAAAAAAACTGTTAATTTGCAAGCAATCACATTTACAAAAGCATGAATCTACAGGACAACATTTCTAAACACATGTGGAGAGAAGCTAATCCGCTGAGTAATTAAGGTATAGAATGTATTGTGAGCTTAAAGAATGTTAAGGTAGTTTAATGCGGAAGAGTTGGGCTTTGGAATAATATTGTGCTTTGTGGTTTAATGTGCAGAAAGTCCAGTCCTGGGAAATTCCGCTAGAAGAAGCACCGCAGTGGCAGTCTCTCTTTTCTTCCCAATCCCCTTTCACCCTCAGTACCGTGGTCAGGCTAACATCTAGCTCGCAGTGGTGTTGTGGAATTGAGAAATAATACATCAGCAGCAGAGAAGTTCAGCAGTTCAGCTCCTGTGGAAGATCAAGCCTTGGTACGTGCTTCTGACACAGTCAGTGCAACAGTAGGAAAAGTGTTGGAATGTGGAGGGGTCAAATGTACTATTCCCACTCCAGTCAGTGTAACAGTAGGGAAAGTGTTGGATTGTGGAGGGGTCAAATTTACTATTCCCACTCCAGTCAGTGCAACAGTAGGTAAAGTGCTGGATTGCAGAGGGATACGTTTTCTATTCCCACTCAAGTCAGTACAACACTAGGGAAAATGTTGGATTCCGGACGGGTAACATTTACTATTCCCACTTCAGTCATTGCAATAGTTGGGCAAATGTTGGATTGCGGAGGGGTCACATTTACTAGTCCCATGCCAGTCAGTGCAACAGTAGGGAAAGTGTTGGATTGTGGAGGGGTCAAATTTACTATCCTCACTCCATTCAGTGCAGTAGTACGGAAAGTGGTGGATTGCAGATGGGAAATGAACTATTCCCACTCCAATGAGTCCAACAGTAGAGAAAGTGTTGGACTGCATACAGGTAAAATTTACTATCCCCACTCCAATGAGTGCAACAGTAGGGAAAGTATTGGATTGCGGAGGGGTAAAATGTACTATTCCCACTCCAGTGCATGCAACTGTAGGAAAAGTGTTGGATTGCTGAGGGGTAAAATTTCCTATTTCCACTCAAATGGGTGCAACAGTAGGAAAAGTGTTGGATGGCAGAGGGGTAAAATTTACTATTCCCCCTCCAGTGAGTGCAACAGTAGAGAAAGTGTTGGACTGCGGATGGGTACAATTTACTATTCCCACTCCAATGAGTGCAACAGTAGAGAAAGTGTTGGAATGTGGAGGGGTAAAATGTACTATTCCCATTCCAGTAAGTGGAAAAGTAGGGAATGTGTTGGATTGCGGAGGGGTAAAATTTACAATCCCCACTCCAGTCAGTGCACCAGTAGGGAAAGTGTTGGATGGGGAGGGGTTACATTTTCTATTCCCGCTATAGTCAGTGCAACATTAGAGACAAACAAATTCTCTTCTATATAATAAAACAATTAAAAACATAAATATGTTAAAAAAATACACATATATTTTATATTAAAAATGAAATTAAGAACATATTACAATGTTAAATACAAATCATAAAAAACTACAAACATTATTATATTTCAAATGCAAAAATATATTCTCAACATATATTTTATA
Source organism: Lissotriton vulgaris (assembly GCF_964263255.1). Classification (NCBI taxonomy): domain Eukaryota; kingdom Metazoa; phylum Chordata; class Amphibia; order Caudata; family Salamandridae; genus Lissotriton; species Lissotriton vulgaris. The sequence continues at coordinate 699,621,849 of NC_141698.1, forward strand.
TTAAAAATGAAATTAAGAACATATTACAATGTTAAATACAAATCATAAAAAACTACAAACATTATTATATTTCAAATGCAAAAATATATTCTCAACATCATAACAACTAACAAATATAATATATTTAAATTAACCCCCAACGGGAGCACTCCCGCCCCAGTGCTGCCATCGGCCAACGGCCGGCAAAGCCCCGCCCACCTATTAGAACGCCCGCACCGCAGCGGAAAAAACGCTGCAGTTAAGGGGTTAAAAAAAACACAACACAATTAACATATACAGTATTAACATAATTTTTTTAAATAAAAGGATTACTTATATTAAAATTTGGTATCACTTAAGTTACATTCTGCCCTATACTTCAACAAAGAATAAAACACATATCTAAAAATTGTATTTAAATTTAAAATAATATTATTTACAAATGTTACATATTAAAATATTACTTAAAGAATTAATAATATGAATGTATTAAAAAAATGTATAGTTAATTACTACCCCACCATTTATTCTTACAAATAAAACAACGCACAGCAAACATTTAAATAAAAAATAATATTGTCGACATTTTCATAATTAAATCAAAATTAAACATTTAATATTAACACATAAGTAATAATAAATTAATAATATTTCATTGATTCCCCACAGTTTAGTCCTACAACGTCAACCACTCACACCCAATATATAAAGTGAAAAAATATTTTATAAACATATTTTATGTAAATATTTGTCATTTCTATAATTATTATAAATTCACTTTATTTATCATTTACTATGAATAATTTCCTATAACCCTTTTCACATACAAAAGCAACACACATCCCAATCAAAAATATTTAATTATTTGCACAATTTGACATAAAGTTATTTTATTTAAATAAATATGATTTAAAATTGATTACATTATCAAATATATATTTATTAACTAATTAGAATGTAGTTACATCCCAACCTATACCCATACAAAACTCCCAACCTGCACCTAAAACTTAACTTAAAAACACATATTTTAAACTACTAACATAAATATTTATCAATTGACCAATTATCATTAATCAATAATTAATTATTACTTAATTATAATTAATTTTCTTCCCACAATATACACCGACAATACACACAACAGGCTCCTAAAATTTAAATGAACAAAAAATACATTAACCAATTTACATAATTTATTAACAATGTAATAATTATTATCAATTATTACTTAATTAAAATTAATTTACTTTCAACCCTATAACCTACAAAACCCACAACACACACCTAAAATGTAAGTAAAAAACTATGAATTACACAATTAACATAATTAATCACCAATTAAATAATTAAATAAAAACCAAATATTAATTAATTATAATTCATTTACTTCCCACCTTCAACCCCTTTAAACCCACAACCTACACTTAAAATTAAAAAATAAAATGTATTGAAAAATTAATATAGTTAATTGTACATTAAATGATTAAGATTAATTGATTTTAATTACATTACTTCCTACCCCTTACCCCTATAACCCCACAACCCGCTATGGTACTAAAAATCGCAAACATTAATTAAAATGAATGTAACGACTACAAACATTTAACAACTACAATAAAAAAACATAAAGAATAAATATGCAAGATGTGTACATGTAATTATATGTAATAGGGTTATTTGTAGAGCGCACAGCTCCTCCTGAGAGTGTCCCGGCACTAACTTAACCCTGTTGACCTATATACTAAAATATATAACAATAATTAAAAAACGATATTATAAACACATATATTTTTGTAAACAATAATGACATTGATTTCTTAAAAATCATTACTTACCTTAAAATCTGTAATCTTGACTACGATATGCTTGCAGACGATATTTCCATATCACGATAGTTAATAGATAATATTTGGTAGAACAATATTTTAGTTTCGATATTTTGTGTGAATACTGTGTAAATTGCCTTAGGAGTGTAAGCTTTCATGAGTGAAAGACAGTGGCAGCCCGTTCAGGTAAGAGCGGTGTGCTGCGGGGCAGTGAGGTGGTGGAGCGGAGCAGTGGTGTTTTTTTTTTATCTATTTATTTTATATTCCATATTCCATTGTATGTTACTTTCACCCCCCTGCCCCACAGAGCTCACCTGAACAGGCCGCCACTGGTTAAAGAAGATGTTGCGTGGCAAGCCCATGGATAACTTTCAATTTAATACAAAGAAAACAAAAAAGAAGATACAAGTGGAAAATAAGTCAGCTGAGTGAAGGTAAGAACTAAGCCAAGTTGACGGAAAACAGCAGAGAAAATTAATCACAGAATTTAAAATGCTCTGAAGTTAAGGATTAGGGGCCATATGTATCAAGCCTTTTTTGATTCGCAAAGTCCGAATTTCGCCGAATTTCGGCCTTTGCGAATCGCAAAAGGCCGTTTTGCATGTTTTGGTATGTATGAAATATTCGCAAAATAAGGAATAGCAAAGATTTGCGATTCCTTATTTTGTCATAGCATTTAAGGAATCGCAATTTTGCGATTCCTTAAATGCTATGTATGTAGCATTTTTGGGCTGCGAATTATGGTTAAGAATTCGCAAATTACCACCAACTTGTAGTTGATGGTAACTTGCGAATTCTTCAAAAAATGCACAATTAGGCATTTTTGAAGGTGGCATGTGATGCACACACATGCCCATAGGACATGTATGTGCGCCATAGGCACACTCATGTACATTTCAGGGGTGCAGCAGGGTGTCTTTGAGACACCCCTGCACCCTTGAAATAATTCTCAAATTGCGAATTCGCAATTTGAGAATTATTTCGCAATCATTCCTATGGGCCTCCTGGCCCATAGGAATGCATTGGAAATTATTCCTTAATTGCGAATTCACAAAATGCGAATTCGCAAATAAGGAAGATTAAGAATTGCTAAAAAAAAGCGAATTTCTTCAAACATACCATTTTGCGATTCCTAAATAGCGATTCCTTAAAATCGCTATTTAGGAATCGCAAAAGAGTTTGTTGATACATATGTTAAGAGAGCAAGATGAAGGAAAGATCCTGTTGAGAGGAAACACATTTTCTAAATAAATAATAAATAACTACCGTCTTTCAATCAGTAGATAACAGAATCATGGATGCCACTTATCAAAAGTGCACACATACCTTGACCCTGATTACCTCACAGGGTTGACCCCTTGTTTCACAATCATCCCCATAGCAACCTCCGATTTGCTGCTTAGGATCCGAGACCGATCCAATGGTACTTTGCAAAAACTGTAAAAAATAAATGTGGCTCTTAGAACCAGGCTTAATTTCTTTTCGTCTCAATACCTGTTTGAAACCTGTGACAAAGAATAGCAGACAGTACCCGGATGTGGAAGTGCCAGACAGTAGTAGCAGCTCCAGCCCTTAGCAATCTCTAAGAGACATATTACCAGTGGCCTGCAAATTCCATGGGGCGGCAGTAATGACTGACGACGGCCTGATCTGAAGAGTTCTCTTTCTAAGCAAATGACAATTGTGGCAAGCTTTTCTGCACACACAACTTGTGGCTTCGCTTTTGGAGACAAGCATGTGTGTTTGCATAGGCTTTTCCTAAGCCAAGCCTGGCAGTGCCACATTACACGTATTTGCTTAGATTAAAATAGAGTGGGTTTTATATTTCTTTTTCAGTTAGGTTTCAATTATTTAGACTTGTTGCAGTTAGCACATTAAACTCTCTGCTTGTTTTCAGCCTCGTTTTTAATTAACTAATACAAGTCACCCCAGTGGGAAGGCAAACATCGTAAATGGGAAAACAAATTCACCGGGGCAGGGCAAACTGGGAGATTCGAGAGATGTGCTTGTTTGAAGAGCCTAAACGATCCATGTGGAAGATTTATGTCAATTTAACATTTTGGATGCTGCCTGTCATTTGTCACTCTGCCTAGGCCCGGATATGCTCTAGGAGTGAGTGGTGTATATTTTCATGCTAGTGATGTTTACAAAGTGCAGCTTTTTGGCCAATTGCAATGGTTGCAATATGTCATGTATGTCTCTGTGATCATTTTAACTGAAAAAGTCAGATAGCTTTCACTCTTGGGGCCAATTACAATGTGAGGCCGACGCCGTCTTGTAAACGGAACCGACTGTCTGGTCAGTGGTCCCAACCGCCTGATTAGGATGCGACCGAACACTGTTCAGATGCATTCTGAAATTTCCATATAGGAGCATGTGTTACGGGCCGTACACTGGCCGTAGTACATGCTCCCATAGGGAAATGAAGGTGATGTTAACCCCTGCAACCCGTGGCAGGCACCTCAAGGTTTAACAGGGGGCATTGTAGGTGTCCCTTTGGCTCCAACCGGAGGCTGCTCACACCAGGGGTCCCTGCTAGGGGCCCCCAGACACGATTTCCGACAGGGTTTTTATGTCGGAAAGGCAGGTATGGAAACCCTGCTGAAAACTGTGCATTGTAATCCAAAGAGCAGACAGGTCCTTTGGGATTACGGGCCGGCCTCCGACTGGCTGACGGGATCCTTGAGGCCATAGGAAGCCAGCCAGAATAACTGGCCAGTTTCAATTCCGACCGGCTGGTTCATAACCAGCCGGTTGGAATTGAAACCGATGATGGTGGTCAGAAAGCCTCCGACCAAGGGTCAGAGACTTTCCAACTGCCATCGTAATAAGCCCCTAAATGAACGCTGTCAAGCTGGACAATGTATTCAGAATAGTTCTATGGAGATACAACTTTTGTTGAGCTCTTCTAAAGTTTACACAATTTTTCACAGCAAGCTGACCTTTTTCAAACTTTATCAATGCACAGTTGCATCTTAAGAGAAAAAAGGTGACATCCCTCTTCACGAAAATTGGGAAATCCAGTAACTGAAGTTAAGAGCTGAATTGTGATTGTGTGGAAAACTAAACTCCAGTTTAAAAAAACTGGTGAAATCTATGCAAGGGAAATTGCCCAGAATTGAGGATAAAATGTAGGCATTGACACAGAATCACTGATTCCGGCAGTTATTCCCTATTTCTAAGAGGCAACCTCACAATGCCACTGCCTTCAGAAATGACTGCACCCCATGGTATTGAAATTTCCAGGTGCAGTATTACCATACCGAGGGTTCCACGACTCTGGTAATAGTAGCTTGTTTTCTATTTCTTCTGCTGAACCAATTTTTGTAATGTGAAATAAGGAAATGTGCAAATAAATTGCTGAAAAATTAATGATTTTTATGTGTAAGTGATAAAGCAAACAACTTTGCATAGTTGAAACTCTTTTCATGGACTTTACAACGGTTGCAAAAAACTACAGGTGAGCTAGCAAACAATTTAACAGGAAGAGCTGAGCCAGAGCCAATCACAGACTCTGTTTTTAGAGGAGGTGCACGAGCTGAGCATTGAAAATACTAGCTACAAGCCTGAAAATTTAGTGAACTAAGAGGTATGACAGTTATGTATACCCTGTATGTGGCTTAAATTACGTAGCGCTCCCTGCATCGCAAAATGTGATGCAGGGTGCGCTACGAAATTTGTTTTATTTATTAAATAGTTTACTTACCTTCAATTATCCATACTCCAGTTTTTAGCACCCCACCCTGCCCCTCCCCGTCCCGCCTCTCCACCCCACCGAAACTCCCTCCACGGGCCGTGGCTGATTCTGAACTCATATTTGAAAGCGCTTTTATACATGATAATGAAGAAAAAGATATCTTGGTGAAATAAAATGTGTAAGATCACGCAATTTAAGTGGGGAAGCCCTGATTTATCTAGGTTTTCTGGTTCCACTTTGTACAAATCAGCCACAAAATGAGCATCTATTTGTCTGTCCTTATTATGTTAACGCTTTGTTTTTACCTCTTTGCGCATTTTTCTGCAGTTTTTAGATAGCATTTTTTTAACGGCATGGGGCGATTAAGTGATTTACCCAGAATCACACAATGTTGAGCGGATGCCAACAGTCAAACCTGGTTCCCCTGTTCCAAAATCGAAGCCTATTACTCTAACACCAAATCCTGGAGCAAGGGAGGGTGGCAGGCAGGAGCTTCTTTAAAGCTTGGCTTGTTCTGGGCTTGAGGTTCCAACATGACCTTGAGCTGAGCCAGGAGCGCAACTAGAGCCATGTCAAGCCAAATTTGGGGTGGGTGGCTAATACTTCCAGCAATGTAGATGCAAATTCTTTTTGGAGGGCTAATACATCCAGCAATGTGTCCTTTTATAATGTAACTGGTGCTCATGCAAAGCGCCTCAATACATTTGGGTAGAGTTCTAGCTGTATAAAATTGCAAAAAGACAAAGCCTAAGGTTACTTTTCAGGAAATGCATTCTCACTCTGTGGCAGCAAAAGTAATTTGCAACTTTAAGGAATAGGCAGAGTGGAAATGCAGGGGCTCTAGGAACGGGTGAAAAAACAACAAAGCCTCTTTATCAAGTAAATTGTATTTTAAAGACTAGTGAAATACTTGGGTGCAGCTGTGATAAGACACCAGCAGAGCAGCCAGACCACAGCAGCTCAAGAACAGTCTGTGTGTGTGTGGGGAAGCTGTCTCAGCCCTGGCTGACACACACAACGGAGGAGGCGCTGAAGCCCTTTGAGCTTAACGGGCGTTGGACGCCTGAGCTGAGCCAGAGCAGGCTTCAGGCTTGAGCTTGGCTCAAGGTTTTAGTGGCTCACCCAACTCTACAAAGACCATCTCACAACACCTCACTCATCTAGACAGTTCCCAGCTGGAGTTAGCACTGACACAGCCTGCATCTCAATCAGGTATAGAAGCAGAGGAAACCTCCACAGAAGCTATGAATGTTGATTCTAATGACAAATGGCTTTAACTTAAATCTAAACAATGAATGTGAAGCAGATGAGCTGGATATGCAGCAGCATCTGACAGAAAATCTGGAAACCATGCGCCGATTGGCTGCACAGGAACAGCCAGATGTTCACAGGCCTCACATCATGCCCCGTAGCTGCTGATTCACAGTGCTTTCTCAAGGTGCCAATCAAATTGAAGCATGGGAAATATCATAATATACATATTTGTACACTGGAAGCCTGAAGTCTTTTCCAGATGGACTGCAAAAGTACGTGTGGCTAAGGAAAAGTCGGACGAGTGTCCAAATGTATGCAATTCGTTGTACACCTAAATGTGGTACATTATTTGGAATTAACCCCTCCGTTTGCACTGCTTCACTTAAATGGGTGCCTAATGGTCACCGAAAAGCACGCAAGTTTGTTCAGACAGTGCAGGAAAGTTATTCAATCCATGCACTTTTTATTAGATGTCTGGCGGGTGAAATGTCGCGTGAAGTAAAAAATAAATGTCATTTATTATATGTATTGCATATATTGCACAGTCCCAAGTTCGGAAAAAAGTTCAAATCGCCAATGCATGCTTGTGCCATACACTTTTTACATGTCCTGAATGAAATGTATATATTATGCAGGACTCCAAAGAATATGTAAACCTATCAGAAAATAGGTAACGTGCACATACGTGTGAATGTGTAAATCTAGGAAAGAATTTTCGTTAGATACAAGTCTTGCACTGAGCTCTGGATAGCTGCCCCACAGAATTTGCCTTGCTGTAGTAAGCTCAGTTGCGGCCCGTAGAGGGAGTTTCGTGGGAAGAAAAGGCGGGGCAGGGGAGGGGCAGGGTGGGGGGTAGTAAACCCTGAAATATACATTATTGGAGGTAAGTAAACAATTAAATAAATAAATAAAAAATCGTTGTGCGCCCTGCATCGCAAAATGAGATGCAGCGCGCGCTACAAAATTCGTTTTATTCACTTAATTGTTTACTTACCTCCAGTAATCCATATTCCGGTGTTTACTACCCCCAAACCGCCTTTCCGCCCCACGGAACTCCCTCCATGGGCCGCAACTGGGGTTACTTTGAAAAGTTTGCCTTCATCAAAAGGTTCATAAAATGCTCTGTTATATATCCTCTTATTGGTCGTGGTCACGCTCGTGTCCTTAGGGTTTCTTGAACCTTGTATGTCAGTGGTTCTTAAGCTGTGTTCTGCTGTCCTTTAAGGGTCCACAACGGCTGTTCAGAAGGTCCTTGTTTGCTTAGAAAAATAAATGATATTGACAGATTAATACAGTATGTAGATGCACAATTTTAAAAATGCTAATTTTAAATCATGCTCTAAGAGAGAAGGAATTTGAAACTGGCGGCTGAAAATGAATGTGGTATCCTCAGATTGATTTGTGGGAGCAGTGCAAGTACATCAAACAGAATATAATACGGATGATAGGTGGCCTCAATAGAATTTAGAAAAGCTTCACCCTTCCCATTAAAATTACAATTTTTATTTGGTATTTGTAAATTCAATTTTTGCATTTGTTTAATGAATGCTTGTCTCTGCATTTTTGTGTGTAATTTTGAGATTTAAATCATTGAAATTGCATAGGCAAGACTCCTCGGCTTTCAGTTATATCTCAATGGAGGGTCCTCAGTGTCCAATGAGGATTTAGTGTGGGTTCCCAGATTTCAGTAATAAATAAGCGGGGTCCACAGAAGTCAAAAGGTTAAGAACTACTGCTGTATGTCATTTACATTTCATAGCATTAACACACCTGAAGATCACTTTCTTCCCATGTTTTCTGATCTTACTCTGATCTTGTTCTGATAATTTTACTCTCATTCATTCTTGTTTTAATTAGATAGGTTCACTGCTTTTGACATTTGGTAGGTTGAATATGTTTCTGGTGCTTTTGCATTGATACCAGTATTACTAATGTGGACATCTTAAATTCGCTGATAGGCTTATAAGGAATCCTACTGAGTAATTACCCTGTGAGCCCTGTGGAGATTCTGTGAAAATTATGCTTTTTGGCTTAGTTCAGAATGTGATTTTTTCCGTTTATTGCAGGTACTATTGTAGTGAGTTCCAGAGTTGAGTTTTAAGACAGCTTGTCCACTTGTTGCCTTTAAATTGTACATTTTGCTCTTGGGACACTTTGGGCCTAATTACGAGTCTGGAGGTGGCTGGCGGTGGTGGTCCAGCCACCACCGCTCCAGTGGTCTGACCGCCCTATCACAACATTTATTCTGAATACATTGTCCAGCTTGATGGCTGTCGGACCGTAATTTGACCGCCGGCTCTGCCAGGGTGGTGGTGCGACAGTCAGGGACTATGTAATATGCAGGTGGTGCCGCTGCAGCACCGACATGCATTTTATAAGTTTCAGGACCACCAGTGATTTCATGGAGGTCTTTCCTCCATGAAACGGCTGGCAGTGCTGAAACAAAGGGTGTCCCATCAGCCTGGGGATGCATGCAGTGGGGTGCAACCTGTGTCCATACTCTCAGGTTCCTGCACAGCATAGACTTTCGAGCCCATGCCATGAAGGAACCCCATGTAGCGTTCCCATTGTGGTGCCTCTTTCATAGGCACCCCTGCCTTTGAAAGAAACACTGCAACGGGCCGTCATGCCGCCCACCTGTCAAACCACAAAATTGGTTGGAATCTGGAAGGCGGGTGGCAGCAACCTTCGGCAGAACAGTCGTGCAGAGTTTGGCACTGCTGCACCACCGCTCAGCCAAACGTCGTAATTAGGCCTAAAGTAAGTGGGGAACTGGGGTTGTTTTATATTGTAGGGTGAAGGGGTAGAGTATTGTCAGAAATCGATGCATAAGTATTAATAAACTGATGTTTTTATAGAGCACTATCATGTCCCCTTAGCACTGCTTCAGACTAGTGTGCAAGGCTACTTGGGGACTCCTGGGAATGAGGACCATATTCTGTGAGCCATGGCCAACCTCTTAGCAAATAGGAATTTCCCTTGCCCAAGATTAAAGGTCTCTATTACGTCCTCGAGTTTAATAAATCTGTCATTTGGATACAGATCACGTAGGGTGCTACTACCTCCCACGCGCCACCTATCCATTGGCATCATGTGCGTTATTTGAATGAAGGGCCGCAAATACCATATAAATATGTCATGTGTGTAAAGGGAGTGTATAAACTGGGTAGTTGCAGCCCTCCTCATTGCCAGGGTGCCTTTAAAGTTGCCAAGCTTACCCTTTTCCTCCCAGCCGCCCACAACAAGCCAACAATGATCTTGTCCAGTTCGAGAAAATATTTATTTGGAATGTCAAACATTGCACCCTAAATATTGCAGAGACACTGGGGCAGTACAATCATTTACACGAGTGCCACCTAACCCATTTAAGATATGGAGTGTGTTCCAGAATTTAAAGGAGGGTCTAAGGCCTTCCAGAACCCTTCTAATATTCAAAGACTCAAATGTCCCCATCTCCCTTGCTATCTGTATCCTGAGATACCTCACGTTGGAGACCTCCCAGGATAGGTCCGCCCGCTGAAAGTTTGCCTTCTAAAGTGAGGCGCATAGAGTTCCATTCACTTTAGAATGGTGCACAAGGAGGAGGCTTTATCTGTGAAGAACAAACCGAGCATCATGAGCCTTCGTTGCTGTAGCACAATGATCCAGTCATTGCTCGTTCCTACGAAGAGCAGGTCTTGCATTGGTGGCCATCGTGGGCAGTTGCTGACAGCGCAAAGAGCAGGTCTCACTGGAACATACATGTTAGTGATTGTAACAAGCAGCAGAGTCCTAGCATAAACAGGCCTATTTGCGGTTGCAAGGAGATGTCAGGCCTGTCCTGAGAGGGCCCCCGAAACTGCAGGGGCTGGCTCAGCCTTTGCTACATCACTGGTACCAGTCAAGGGTCCAGGACCTGAGAGCTCCTCTTCAAGACTCACTTCAGCAGAGGCCAGCAGCAGAGCTCAGGCAGATCCAGGCAGGTCCAATTGCAGCTGGTCATTTGAAGGGAGACTTGTTATGTTTCTGTAGCTCACACAGGAGATCAGCCAAATGGCCTTTAGAGCCACTCTGGATAGCCTGGGATCAAGGCAAGCAAGTCCAATCTTGCTTCTTCAGACAGCAAGGTAGTCCTTTAAGCCGCAAGACCGTCCTTCTGGCAGCAGGGCAATCCATTTAATGCAATCATTACAACAAACTGAGGATGTGCAATTGTCCAGGTCACACTAAATGCAAGAGTTTCATGATAATCAGTGCTAGCAATAGTTAGGGTCAGCCTATACATCGTCAATTACATTATCTGCCCATTGCTGTCCTGGGAACTAAACACTTATAGTCAATCAGAGTTTTGGTGAAAATCCACCTTATATCTAGAAAATGATGTGTACACCTACAACATGTTCGTTTGATCACTATGTGATTCAAAATCTAATTTTAAGTGATTGTTTACATTTATTGATGAGACACAGTCCTAGTTAGCCTCACAATGGCTTGTCTGGCATCTAAATAAACATCTTTCGATGGGACTGCATTACCAAGTGGTGCTTTCTCCTTTCTGATGCTATTTTCTCTAAAAAGTTTCTCTGGTTCTGAAATTTTCCCTGCATAATTAGATTGTGAAATGGTCTGAGTAGCTTGCCACTGGCATAGAAATAGATCTATTTTAGTGATTTTGCTCATGAGAGTCTACAAGTCACTGTAGTGTCTAAATTTAGAAAGAGAAAGTAATGAAGCTAGTTCACATTTTTATAACACTAGTGTTGCAGCGGAAGTGGAAGCTTTTTATTCTTTCCTTTAGGTTTTATATTACTGGGCCCATGTGGGTAGGATTTTTACTCAGACTCCATACATCACCTCAGAGGTCGGAGTGAGGAATGAGAAATCATGATGAGGACCATTAATTGGTAGCTGACTCTCAAATTGGTAATCGGGTTCAAAAATATCTCTCTCAGAACCATGCTGTAATAGAGTATTGCAACTGGAAGAACCAACCTCCTAAATAAGTTTAGTCTGACAAGACTCATATACACCAACAGCTCTGCTGTGGCTCCACAGAACACGAGGAAAATACCCTGATGTTCTGAAAATAATCTATGACCTTCTCTATCATGCATTTAAAAAAAAGATAACTGCAGGCACAGTTACTGTAGAAATAACATTAAGACACAATAAAAGACCGAGACACATTTAGATAATTTGGTTATTCTATTAAAGATCCAAAATCAATGCATGTAAGTAACATTTTAAGAAGCTCAGACATGAGTCTTACAGTTTTAAATATAAAATCACACATCTAGCCACAGTAAATCTATTGTTAAATCCAGGCATCCTTAGGAGGATGGTTCCAATTGTTAGAGGTTGCTACCACCACAAAAGGCAGGAGTGTGGTTTCAAAAGGGTTCTCATAACATGGGCAAGGGGAGCAGGTTAAAATCCCCTAGGGAAACATCCATGGGTTTGGGCAAGGGGAATGGAGCACAAATCAAGAACGTTCAATTCTGTTCTGTCTCCAAACTGTTCCAAATCGTCTAACAGGCAAGTTCATCAGTAAGGGCAAAATGGCAAGGGGCATGATAGAGAAAGTCTGGCAGGCAGTCGACGATCAAGGACAGGGAAAATGAAGAAGGGGTGTCCCCCTCTTCTTAGGAAAGTCACTTTGTATAGTCCAAATTGTTCATGGTGCCATCAACAGTCACCCTACGGTGGGCTGATCATCATGTGACCATTCTTCTGTTCTCTAGGTACAAACTGATACTCCAGCACACTTTCCCATGCTCATTGTGAGAAATGACTGCCCATTCCATCCTCACAGGTTAGTTGAAAACAAGCGTATTTACTTTGTTGCTCTCCATGATTATAGTCCAAAAGTCAGTTTCTCACCATTCATATACTAAGAAATGCTGTAAAAAAGTCTCTTGCAGCTTATAGAATGTTGCATGAACAAGTACAAATAAAGCAACATTTAAGGAAATGTGTCAAGAGCCCATTACATCAGGCTATGAAATAATGCATCCTAATAAGAAAATCAATTCAAATGTTTTTTAAAGTTAACATTTCTTATTTAGTCAAATAATCTCCTAATTAAGTTTAAGCATAACAAACAAAATAAATAAAACATCATATCTGAGCATTTTGTAAGGTTGTCAGTGATTTATACAGGAATGTTCAACTCTCATTGTGGTCTACTACCACAATTTCAAAAAGTACCAATATACAAACTATTTCTACAAATCATTAAAAGAAAGTTGTTTCTATGATTAAAAGATCTTTATACTGTTAGGCACTTATACTGAAAGTTTCAGTCATATAGCATAGTGCATGCATGAATTGCACCATTGTCGAGTTTGTTATGGCGCTCTACAATGAAGTCAATAGAAATGCTAAGTTTCAACATTAATTTTCATGACCTCCTAGTTAAGAATATCACGTTCAAGTTCAAAACCACTTTAATCGATTATTTAAAATCATAAAAGTTCATCAATATCACAATACATTACAAAATACATATGGGTAACAAAATGTTATTAAAAGAAGCTATCAAGGAACAAATATATGTCATATATTATGTTAAAAATACACTAAAATGCGAAGATCATTCATGTAATGGTCAATGCAGGGCATCTAATTTTCTTCTTCCTAGCAGCAGCTACCAAAAAGTTTGCAATGTTATAAATAACCCATGGGGTGTCCAGTAGTTGGAAATACATTAAGGCTGGTTTCACCTGTAAAAACCCCTTTCCTCGTAAAAGTGGCAGAATAAACTTTTTCCTACAGTCGGAGTACAAGTCACAGAACAATAGAAAGTGGGAGGTATCTTGGATTGAGATGTGGTCACACTCTCAAAGTGCTGCATCCTCTGGTTTATTCCAGCCTTGGTAATTCCCCAATATGAAATGAATCAGGTTAAAACTGAACCTGATCAATAACCAGTGATGGAACGGCTTGGTTACTGACTTAGGTAAGGTTCAATAAGTGGAGATGTGGTTAGGAGAAAATGAGCTCTTCCCTTGGGTTTTTTAAGTTCCTCGCTCTCACGTTCCTGTGCCATTAAAGACAAAAAATGTGTTTTTACCCAGCTAACATCAGCTTTGGTGACTACCTCCGAGTTGACATACATTTCTGGGCACCCTAATTTATGAGACATTTCCTTAATATAAGAGAGCAATGGAATGTTAGTTGCTCTATCTAAAAGCATACAGTCCTTTAAAATCAGATGATTCATAATGAGTTCGGGGTTCAACCATGTTTTAATCCAGTGGATTAGAGGGGCCATGCTTATCAGATCTGAGACATAACCCATCCCCAGCTCCTGATGGACAGCAAAAGTAGGTGACGATTGGGGTAGGGAAAGCAGGGAGCGAAAACATTTATTTTCAGCCTGCTGAACCCCCTCTGCTTTCTTGTACCCCCATATTCCTGCACCATACACTGCTATTGCGATGCATTTAGCTTTATAGATTGCGAGGATGGCCTCACTTGGCTTACCACCCAGACGACGAGCAAAACATAATATAGCAGATGAAGACCTGCTTACACTGTTACGTTTACCTCAAAATTGGGGGGCCATGACCCTCTGTCGTCAAATAAGACTCCTAAATAAGTAAAAACCTTAACTTTGGTGACTTCCAGCCCTTTACAATAAAATGTTCTAACTTTATCCTTTCGGGGTCCCATAGTTAGCATGTGTGATTTTGCTATATTAACAACCAGGTCCAAGGAACTCATGAAATCACCAAAGGCGTTCAAGAGTCTTTGTAGACCTAGTGGGGTGCGTGCTAATAAAACGGTGTCATCCGCGTATAGGAGAACCGGGATGGGTTGGCCTCCCACACGCGGAATGTTCAAAGTAGCTTCCCCTAAGGTTTTATTGATACTATTTATATATAGTGTAAAAAGTAAGGGGGCCAATATACATCCTTGTCGCACCCCTCTACCTGATGTAAAGGGTCGTGTACAATTTCCCATATGGGACGTCCTTACTGCCGCATTCAAGTCCTGATGCAGGTCAGCTAAGAAGTATACCAAGCTGGGATCTAAACCCATGTCCAGGAGAATGGTCCACAGCCTCGATCTGTTTACTAAATCGAAAGCTGTGGATAAGTCCATAAATCCCATATACATGGAGCCTTTGGTAGCAATGGTGTACTTACTTATCAATAGATACAGGTTTCGGCACTGATCCATTGTGCCTCTTCCAGATTTAAACCCATATTGGGAATCCGACAGGATCCCCTTCTCTGTCACCCAGTTTGACACCTTATTCAGGATTACTTTGCCTAAGATTTTTACGGCAGAGTCAATTAAGAAAATGGGCCTGTAGCACCTTGGATCACTTCTCTGCCCTTTTTAAAAACAGGCACTATAATCGCTTTTGACCAAGACTTAGGGAACCCCTGCGTAGCACTAACATTAAAAACATTATTCAGGATATTGGCCCAAACTTCCACATTGCTCTTGTAAAAATCTACTGGAACCCCATCAGGTTCAGGGGCCTTATTGCTAGCAGAATACATTATTGCCTTCTTAACATCCTGTACATTAAAACTTAGGGCAGGTAGGGGGGTTAGTAATAGGCACCCGGAAAGATTCAAACCCCTCATTGCTAGCATAAATGCCTTCAAAGTGGGTCAACCACTCGTCATCGGAAATATTAATGTCAAGTGCCCCATTTTCATCCCCCGTGAGCAGAGGACTATTAACAATAGTCCAAAACTTGGAGCTGTCTTTAAGGACCTCTTGCGTGGGTAGGGCATTCCAAGCAATCTTTTTAACCTCATTTTTTCGTGTCTGGACGATAAGTTTATATTCTTTTCTCAAGCGAGCTATAAGGATTTTATCCCGGGGGACACTTTTAAGTGACTTAATCAAATTTTGGTGGGCCCTGGAGTATTTGGAATCAAACCATATTTTTACCTGTCCTACTCTAGGTCTCAAAGTGGTAGTGAGGTCGGTAGCGACCTGTCTACAGATGGTTTCAAAGGCTGAAATGGTATCCCTATCCGGGTTTAAAGAGTCTAAACAATTCTTGATTTCTACCTTAACTTCATCATTTAGACTGTCATGGAAGTGAACAGGAACTATTTTTGATCATTTCAATCTCCTCCCTTGGTCTTTAGGAACCACAGAGGTAGGGCATGAAGTATAGATTTAGCAACCTCCGGACAGAACCCCTTTTCCAGCGTTAGGATCAATGGATTGTGATCACTAAAAGGGGAAAGGGATGCATTATACTTCAGTGTAATCCCTAAGAGTGCAGGGGATATAAAGATGTAATCAATAATAGACTCATAACCTCTGGCTTCAAAAGTTGCAACCCGCTCACCTTTATCAAAAAAGACTGGCTCGTAGAGATCTGCATGTAAAAGGAGTTCTTCCAGTGCCTCCCCACTGGAGGTATGTTCAAATTGGGGTAGATCAGAATGAGGGGGGCCGTGGGGTTCAGTTATAAGACAGTTAAGGTTACATAAATGGGTGTTAAAATCTCCCATAAGAATAATATAAAAGAAAGTGGTATACTGAACTTTATATAAATCTAAAAACCGTGTCAAATAACACAAATGTTCATTCGGGAGCACACATTCACCAGAATTATAAAAGTTGATAATTAACGTCTTCGGGTGATTCACCGGGGTAAGCTCAATTATTAAACAGTTTGGTGAAGCTGTATCTATTATTTTTATTGAGGCACTAAGGTTGACTGATATAAGAAACATCAGCCCCCCCTTTGCTCTACCCGCTGTAGTTGGACAAGCGGGCTTGGAGTAAGATCTATATCCATCAACCCACAAATTACAATCCTTGTCCCAAGTTTCTTGTAGGGCTATAATCTCATGAGTACGGATAAAACTTAACCAGTTTTCATCTGACCATTCTTCTGTTCTCTAGGTACAAATTGATACTCCAGCACACGTTCCCATGCTCATTATGAGAAATGACTGCCAAATTCCATCCTCACAGGTTAGTTGAAAACAAGCTTATTTACTTTGTTGCTCTCCATGATTATAGTCCAAAGGTCAGTTTCCTACCATTCATATACTAAGAAATGCTGTAAAAAAGTCTCTTGCAGCTTATAGAATGTTGCATGAACAAGTACAAATAAAGCAACATTAAAGGAAATGTGTCAAGAGCCCATTACATCAGGCTATGAAATAATGCATCCTAATAAGAAAATTAATTCAAATGCTTTTTAAAGTTAACATTTCTTATTTAGTCAAATAAACTCCTAATTAAGTTCAAGTATAACAAACAAAATAAATAAAACATCATATCGGAGCATTTTGTAAGGTTGTCAGTGATTTACACAGGAATGTTCAACTCTCATTGTGGTCTACTACCACAATTTCAAAAAGTAGTAATATACAAACTATTTCTAAAAATCATTAAAAGAAAGTTGTTTCTATGATTAAAAGATCTTTATACTGTTAGGCACTTATACTGAAAGTTTCAATCATATAGCATAGTGCATGCATGAATTGCACCATTGTCGAGTTTGTTATGGCGCACTACAATAAAGTCAATAGAAATGTTCGGTTTCAACATTAATTTTTATGACCTCCCAGTTAAGAATATAAGGTAATCAGGTACTAAAAATCCTAAATTCGCTTTTTGATTGATCCTACTGTTTCTACCTAGTCAAGCACACTTTTATGGTGTTGGAACTTCAGCTTTTTCTCAGTTTCAGTGTCCTTTTTCTAGATGTGCGCAAAGTGCACATTTGTTTTTTCGTTGTTAAGATTGGTATATGTGTCGTGTAAAGCATGATCAGCTATTTTGCCACATACCAGTGAAGATCTATTCATGGAATTCATGTTCAAGAACTGCTGGTCAATGTCTATGTAGCCATTTGGTGAGTGATGATAGCATTTAGTTGTTTTCGTTTTGCCCTATTCTCCAACCACTCTGCCAAGCAATATTTGGCAAAATCTCTGTGGCTGTGGGTACCTATGTTGTAGCTTATAGAATTTCTGAGTATGCTGGGGTTAACGTAGCGATCCATAATAATTACATTTTCCTGCTTCCTTGATTATGCACTGTAGTATTGTGTGTGTTAGAGCTAGTGGGGCACCTCTGGTCCCTGCAGGACTCCGTAGAATAGTGATGTTAGTGATTGTTTGTAGTTATGAAAATTCATGATGTAGTATGGGCAGTCAACAGTTAGACTCAGAAAAAAGTAAGAATAGTGATGTATAATACCGAGCTCCATGTGTGGTGTGATCACTTTCTTGTAACCGAGCTGGGGAGGATGCTATAACTGGCCACGAAGATGGAATTATGTAAACCTTGAAACACGAAGAATAAAGAGAGCTCTCTTAGAGAGTGTTGATTTGAACAGAACAAACGCCAATACTGTTATACTCAATCCCTATTAATTATCACAACACATTGGAATCAAACCTAATGTGGGTTCTTAGACTAGTAATTCATCTGAATCAATCATTGTTTTTTATTTTCACTTTGAACACATCTGTGAATTAGTTAGTACAATTTGAACAATTTTTTTATCCCTCCAATCAAAAACACATTTTATACAATGAACCATAAATACAAATATACATGTTCTAAAGCATTTATAACACATCCATTATATCTCAGTCAAACCATGCATTCCACATTAACTCAGTCAATCTACAAAAAACCTAAGAGAAAAAATTGCATATTTACATAAAGCATACAAAAACGTCATAAACAATACTTTTTGATATTTTGTACTTCCAATAAAAATTATAAAATGATTGAGATCTATTGGCGTGTAAACTGGCGGTCACTATAATTTATGTATATGTATATTTGTATTTATGGTTCATTGTATATAATGTTGTCTCCGATGGAACATGCTTATTCACAACCTGAAAAAAGAATGTCTCTGCTGTGGTGTGGGCTTGTGAGCATTTTCATTTGTTCCTGTATGGAAAGCCCTTCATGGTTGTTACCGACCACCATGCATTACTCACCATTTTCGGCAATCCTAAAGCCAAGATTTCCCCTTGCATTGAGAGGTGGGGGTTGCGACTTCAGGAGTATGATTATATGACTGTGAATCATCCAGGAAAAGATCAAAACCCTGCTGACTACTTTGCACGTGTACCAATACCGTGTCATGGCACCACTTCTAAAGCAGCTAATGCTTATGTTAACTTCATCGTAAAATACAGTACCCCTGCTGACAATCAGTGGAACAAATCATTACTGCCACAAGCACTGACAGAGATTTACTAATACTCAAATACATTATTGCACATCAGTATTAAAGAAAACATACTTGACCTCTTCATGATGACCTTGAATGCCAGAAATCTAAAAATGTACAGGAAGAACTTCCATTTACCCCAGAAGGCATTATATTATGAGGGCGAAGAATTGTTATACCTAAGATCCTGAGACAGCAAGTCATTGACTGGCACACAAGGGACATTGTGGAGTTGTTGCTACTAAACGAGCCCTACGGGACCGACTGTGGTTCCTTCATCTTGATGAAAGAGTTAAAAAAGAACTAAGGGCATGTCATTGGTGCAACTGTTTGTCATTTACGATGGAACAAGCGATTTTGCATCTGCATGATGAAACTCACAAAATTAATTCTTTGGAACAGGAGCTACGTAAACTCCAACAGCACACAGAAGATTTGGAAAACAGGAATTGGCGGAATAACCTCCATATTTATGGCTTACCTGAGGCTTTGGAAGGGGATTATCCTGTTTACTTTTTTACCTCCTTCCTCCCAAAATAATTAAACATGCCTTCTTCAACCTCAATGAACATCCAGAGGGCTCACAGGCTTAGGCCTCGTCCTTCTTTGTCTGCGTCTTCTGCTAAACCCAGAGGTGTCATTATCCTTTTTTTTAAATGTACAGACTTTCTGTGGCTAAAGCAAAGCGTCAAGTTACTTGGTTAGGTCAAAGGGTCTCCCTGTCTCAAGTTGTCTCCAATGTCACTGCAGCAAGACAAAAGGAATTTCCTAATCTTTGTGCTCCACTACATTTTCTCGATACAAAAGGGGGGGTTTTCTCGGCGCCCAATATGGTCATTTTCACCCATGTACTTTTAAAGGGGCTTTTCAGAATAATACTACGATGTTTGAAAATCCAGCAGAACTTAAGAAATTAATATAGTTGCATAATTTGGTTAATACGGATACTGCTGGGCCTTCTAATGGATGATTTTCTTGTTTTCTTTAATCTGATCTGTATTCTCCGTCTTTGACTCCTCAGCTGGTTTGAAATGTTATATTTGACTTAATATCTTTTAATTGTATTTTTGTGGTGTTACGTATGATTTATATCATGTCTTACGACGTTCTTGTTATCTCTTTGCAGATTCGTCTTATGTATTTGCATTTGTTCGGTCCGTCATCTTAAGTGTTTTTGGTCCTGACGTGGCTTGGAATCTTCTACCCTTGGGCATGTCATTGTCACATGTGTCATCACCACACCTTTCTTTTCTCTTCCTTACTTCCTCGGTATGTTACTTCAGCCATCCCCTTGGGATATGTACTATCTCTTCGTTTGGATTTCCTGTCTTCCTTTTCGCACATCTCTTTTGTTCAATCTAATCCCTCTTATTCTCTTTATATTATTATTCTCTCTTTCATATCCATTTTTGTCCTTTTTCCATTCCCTTTGCTCCTCTCTGGTTTTTCATTTCCAGGTTAATGTTCTCAAGCAAAGCTACCATTGTCCCACTGCTTATAATTCCACATAATAACATGGAATATAAATGTATCCATAAATCCAGTTAAAAGCCAGAGAATATCATCCTATTTGGAGAAATCTAATCCAGATCTAGTTCTTCTGCATGAAACCCACCTCACGGAATTGGAAGCTTTCAAACTCAAATGTCGCTGGGTGGGGAATGTATTTGTTTCCCCGTTGCTAAATAAAAAGAATGGGGATGTTATATTGAGTAGGAAATCTCTTAATTTTACTCTTCTATCACAGACAACGGATGATGCAGGTAGATGGATTATTGGTACCTGGTTTATAGATAATACTCTCCTTAGGGTGTTAAATGTGTATGCTCCTACGATTCCTGATGTTAATTTTGACCTTCTTTTGCTAGGAAATGTCACAGTATCATGACTCATATTTTGTTTTGGGTGGTGATTGCAATCAGCTTATGGATCCCTTTTTAGACAGATGTTGTTCGTCCCAATTTTTAACTCAAAGAATATGTAAACAGTTCTGTAGGGCCATGACTCAGGGCACCTTGGTAGATTCATGGAGGCTTTTTATTCCTACTATGCGGGACTACACTTATTATTCACCCTCTCATGGGACACTTTCACATTTAGATCATATTTTTATTTATCTAAGTCTCTCTCACAGCATATTACACAATCATATATTTTCCCATTTCTTCTCTCTGACCATGCTGTGGTTATTAATGGCTTTGATTTGGCTCCCCCTGATCTTTCTTCTCATAGGTGCAGGTTTAATATCTCTCTTTTACGAGATGCTCAGTTCTCTTGTTCTTTTGTTTCTTTCACCTCTAAATGTTTTGCGTTTAACGATAATGCTTCTGTTTCCCCTCCCTTGCTTTGGGATACATTTAAGGCATCTGCAAGGGATTTAATCATACGTTATGTTTCTAGTTCTAAGAGAAGTTGTGCTACGGAACACACAGCCCTACTTTCGTCCCAAAAATATTTGGAACAAAAGTATTTTTCCTCTAAACTGCCCTCAGATCTTAATAATTTAATTCAGGCAAAACTAACATTTAACTCTATTTCTACCAATGAGGCTAATTGTATTCTTCCTAGACAGAATGCACGTTATTATGGTAGGAAAAACAAAGCGGGCAGGCTGTTAGCAAACTATTTAAGAGTTAGGAAAGAACTGCAAGTTATTTACTCAGTGATCAATACTCAAGGTTGATCTGTGACTAATCATAAATATATTTTAGAAGAATTTGTTACATTTTATAAATCTCTATATACTCTGGAAGCACTGGTTCAGCCCCACACTATTGTAAACTATTGGAGTCAAGTCTCCCATACCATTCCCCCAGATTTAGATTTTGAAAACTTAGAGAAGGATCTTACTCCTGAGGAAATTTCCTGTACATTGCAAAAGTTAGAATTGGGGAAACCCCAGAGCCGGATGGTTTTACAGTGGCGTTTTTTCTACATTTCTGAAATATTCTTCTTCCTTACTTATATCACCTGTTTACCTTTTTTGTTTATTCTTCTTCCACGTCTGGTTTATTCTATGAAGCTATTACATGTTTAATTCATAAAGAGGGTAAAGATCCCCAGGATTGTAAAAATTATAGACCCATCTCATTGTTAAATGTGGATTATAAGATCTTTGCTAAATTGCTTGCTCTTTGTTTAGGGTCCTCTCTCCCATGCCTCATCGGAAAATAACAATCAGGATTTAATAAGGGTAGATTTATTTCTAACAATGCTTGTTTACCGTTCACTGTTCTCAGCAAGGCCCCTTTGTTTAATTCCTTGCTTGAGGCCATAATATTAGATGCTGAAAAGGCCTTTGACAGGATCAGTTGGGACTTTATTATTAAATCCTTAGCTTGGCATGGTTTTGGACCTAAATTTATTGCTTTTGTATCCCCTTTTCATCACTCTCCTAAAGCCTCGCTTCTGGTTAATGGTAAAATCTTTTCATATTTTTCTCTTTACAGAGGAGTAAGGCAGGGTTGCTCTCTTTCCCTCTTATTATTTGTACTGGCGCTGGAAGCTTTTCTTTCCCGAATTCGTCTTAATCTGTCAATCTCTGGCTTTCCGTATGGTGATCATCACTTGAAATTCGCTGCTTACACAGATGATATTCATTTGTTGATTTTATCTCCAGAAAGTTCTTTGCCTTCTCTTTTGATGGAGATTTCTCTTTTCTCTATGGTATCGGGATATAAAGGTTATAATGATAACATGGAAATTCTTCCCCTTGATAAATTTACTTTCAGCCATCCCTATTGTATGACTGGCTTTCACTGGTTATCTTATGCCAAAGTTGAATATTTAGGTATATGGGGCACAAACTATTTTACAGGAGATGATTAGGAATATTTTTAAAGATCTTAATGTAAAAGTTGGAAATCTTCTTTCTTCCTGGAATCCCATATTTCTTTCTTTGTGGGGTCGCTTAGATACAATTAAGATGATGGTTTCTCCTATTTTCCTATATCTTTTTCCTATGTTACCTTTTCATATACCTAAATCTTTTATTTAGAAGTTTAACTCATTCCTTCTTTCTTTCTTGTAGCACAAAAATACATTGTGTGTAGCTCTTTCTGTTCTGCAGAAACCCAAAGCTGTTGGAGGGGTTAACTTTCCTGATTTTTATTTTTTATCATAGAGCATATACTCTACGACAAGCTGCTTTTTGGACCTCTGTTGTAACTGCACCCCTCTCTCCTTTGTGGTTGAATCTTGAAAGGGCTTTTGTTAAACTGTCTCTTTTAAGAAGGTTTTGTCTTTTCTTCTACAAAATCATTCCTTTACTCTCCTGTTTTAAAGCAGTCTGTGTGGCTGCTCAAGTCCTCCTTTCTCCCAACTCAGTTGACTACTTCAGTATTTCTTTAAATGCCATTATGGTATAACTCTTTAATTCAGATTAATAATAGGCATCTTTGTTGGCGTACTTGGAGGAATAAAGGTCTTATGTGGGTGCGTCAACTTTTCTCTAGTAATGCTCCTATTTCCTTTGCATAATTTTGCGAAACTTATCACCGTCCCAAATCTTTCTATTCTCATTTTCTGTAATTGATGAATGTGGTGATTGAAAAATACTTTTCTCTTCAAAATTCATCGTCAAGCGTAGTCTCTGTGTCCTCCGGATTTACTGAGTTTCTTTTAACTAGTTCTAAAGCAGTGGCAATTTAAAAAAGTCTTGTGTTGCCGGACCCTACTCAAGCCAAATTCAAGATCGAACTTTTATGGGATGGCGATTTTGGGGTATGCGGGCAAGTGGGTTTTGGCGTAGGATATGGTCACAAATTCAATAGAGTTTTAATATACATCAGCCCTTTAATGTGCTTTATTTATTTTGGGGTGCATTGTCTCAATCTATTCTTCAAACATTTCCTAGTGATAAGTTATGGGATATTCTATTAGCTATTGCATTTCAACAAATTATTTTCAACTGGAAATCCTCAGCTAAATTCTCATATAAGGTGTGGTGGGATTCTGTGTGTTCACATCATAAATTGGATACTATGTATATTTTTTTAAATTGTATTTATTTTTGTAAGATGCATGAGACAGTAGGGTTGAGTCACTATAGTACAAAAACATTCATAGTAAATACATGCATATCAGACAGAAAAATACTGGCATAAAGTCAAAACTAAGTTAGTAATACTGCCATATCCTTAATAGCAAAGAAAGAGACTAAAAAAAGCGAAAATACAGGCAGTCATAAGTCCTATCATACATTGTGGAACATTGAGGGTTAAACACTTGAATCATAAAAGGATCTAATATCAAATATCCCACGCAGGGCTGGGGTTCAAATTTCAGGCTCAAGATACAGTGAAACTGCTCCCCATATCTGTTCACCGAGCTTCTTCTTTCGATGGCCTTTGAGAGTATACAAACTATGCTCCATGTTATATACTGAAAAAACCGTGCCCTCCATACCTCGAAAGAAGGCGGCTCTTGTTGTAACCAAAAAGAGGCTATACATAGTCTGTAAACCGCTGTAACTAAGAATATTAAATTAGCCTGTTGCATTGACATTCCTATCCTCGCCAGTCCCATTTCTACATCTAGAAGAATCTGAGTTGCGGAAAGCTGATTTGGATTGCCCATAATCTCATTTTTCGATCTGTGCCAGTAGGCGAGCTAAAGCTGGGCAGGCGAAAAAGATATGAACATCATCTGCCGATAAAGCTCGACAACGAAAGCATTTCCCAATCAGATCCCCTGGCCATTTCGAAACCTTGTCTGGTGTATAGTATAAGTTAAAGAGAGATTTAAAATGCTGCGGGGACAATTTTGCAGAAAGGAATACATTTTTAGCCATCACCAGGGAAGTTTCTATTTGTATATCCTGCCTACCCAATCTGATCCCCCATTTAACATTTTGTTGTTCGATATAACCCTAGTGCTTAGCATATGTCCATATAACATACCTATCCTTGCACCTTTCAAATTATCTTCAATCAAGGGGTTTGACCGGAAAATGACTCCACTATTAACCAAATAGTTCCTAATCTGCAAATACCTAGCAAAATTCTCCCTGGGAAGTTGATACTGTTCCCGTAATTGTTCAAAAGATTTAAGACCACCACTGAAATAGAGGTCTCCCACCACCTTTATTCCCTTAGACCTCCAGCTATACACCACACGGTCCCACAAATCCACTGGCAGAAATGTTGAGGATGTCAATGGTGTGTACCATGAGATTTTCTTAATGTCAAACATACCCAATACCCCATACTCCAAACCTTATATGCAGCTTCCAAAGTCTACGGGCCGTGAGGGGGGTGTTTCCATGGATACTATTTATATGATGCGAAGTTCTGCCTCTCCTAATGCCCTGAGGTTATGGTTTTCCCTTACTGTATTTCTTAAACAAGTTGATGATGTGATATCACATACTGTTTCTACACTGTCTGAACATTTTGATCCTACAATGAATATTTCACTCTCTGTCCTTCTTTTAAATTTGAAGGATTGTAGCAGTTTCTGAATGTACATTGTAGTTATGCTTATTCAGATTGTCATGGTAAAGGATATATACTCTTCATATTTCTCTACTTATATCTAAATATTTTCCCTATTTTACCCTCTCCCTTCTTTTCATTTTTTTTTTCCTTTCTCCCTTACCCCTCCCATCTTTTTCAAAAATCTATAAAGACTTTAATAAGTTATATAGAGTTTATAGCTGATTTTAGCCTGCTATCTTGCTATTCTTGTTGCAGACATTATTATATAGTCTTATATTAAATAAAGTCTTTTCAACACAACAAAGTTATCCTGTAGTGTTTCTTATCTGACCAAATAAACATATCCCACCTGTCCAAAATTAGCTTGCCCATGCACCACACTATTCATGTCAGTTGCTGTATTGTCCAACTCAATCTCTGACCAGTGATCTTCAATCAGTGTATTGAATCCTTGTATGTGCTAAGAGCTGCCAAGGACATCAGCATTAACCAGTATTACACATATATCTGTTTAAATGGGAGCTTTGTTTGTGACACAGAGAGCCTGAAGGAATTCCTAAATCTTAAATGATCAGGGAATTTAGTCTCCTCATCAGTGGCTACAAAACATGTACACAAATGCTGTTCGGGAGATTAATATGCGTTGTTAGTCTCCACTATTTGCCAACAGGTAAATATCCTTGGGCTTCCACAAAAATACAGATCTTAGCGTCAGGGCCCAAACTGGATATCAAGCAAACATTATAACCCTGTACTTAGAGTGAAACCCTACCTACACACAATGCACATCATTACAGTCATTTAGATGATTGTACTTTTTGATCTCAGTCAATAACTCACAATAACTCAATATAATGCTTTGATTATCAGTATCCCTGTGGTCAAACTTACACTGATGAAGAGCAACAGCTCCATAATCAAGCCTGGCATCCAAGATATAGACATCTGGTGGAACATGCAAAACACACAGCAACCTTAACAGATTCGAAATAAGATAATGCATGAAGAAGAAAAGATAACAAGCCTTCTCCTGCTAGGCATGCAGCCTAGTTAAACAAATATTGTTTAACTGACTGATAGTATATACACACCCTCCTCTAGGACCTCATTTACTGCACTGAGATAACCAACCACAGAAAAGGACAACATTTATGTTTTTCTTTGATTTACTTTTGCGGGCTACTGAGTCTTTGTGTTTGTACATACGTTATGTATATATCGTGTAAGGCAGTTAAATAATAGGTATTTTTTAGTTGAGTTATTTATATTTGCTGTTTGTTATATCTTTCAATATGTTTGCCTTCAAACATGTTGTGTTATGTTTTTTATTATGCTTAAGCTCAAGGTTTGAGTCGAGTGCTTAGAACTAATTACACTTTAAACAGTACTGAAAGAAATGCATGTATGCACATTGATGCAATTCCATGTCTATGCTAGTTATTTATAGTTACATCTATGGCTAGTGGAGGTACTGTTTCTTTTTTGATTTTGATACTTGATCCCTCCCCCAAGAGCTAGACCAGGGTCAAACCCTGTCTTTAGAGAATATTGAGGTCATGTTATGTCAAAATCATCATTCAATCACTGTACCATGGACAGCAGCCTAAACAAAAACTATGTTTTCTTTGCTCCAAGCCCTTGTTTAAACTGTGAATGGTCTCTGTCGAGAAGGTTACAGTGTTTTCAGTATCATAAGGGTTGGGTGATTACTAATGCCTCTCAATTTTGTTTTGAAGTATACAAAAAAGGGATGGGTGGAGTGCTTGAAGTTTTCTCAGCCACTGGTAATTACTTGGGGGTGCATCCCATTTCATTATTATTTTGCACAACCCGCCACCTCAGTTTAGACCCAGCCATATGCAAATAAACCTTGATCCTGCTTCAGCTCCTGCTCCAAATGGCCTAGCCCGAATTGCCATACCATGTCCACCCTGAACCGGAGTGCAATACACTAAGACTGGTTTCACCTTGATTGGGACTCTTCAGTCACCTGTTGGCTGAATCAGTGCCACAGTGAGCAGCGGACCCACATCTGGGCATACCCATTGCACTAAGGACGTTGCACTGAATTATACAAAAAAGTGCTGGGTGGAATGCTTGAATTCCTCTCAGTCACCTTTAAATATTCAAGGCTGCATCCCAGTCCATTGTTATTTTGCACACCATGCAAAGTCAGATGGATTGGAATGAGGACAGGGAAATAAGCAAGTGGCTGAGATTAATTGAAGCATACATCCATGTTTATGTTTATGGATTTGTAGAGCTCATGGCTGCCCGAAGGCTTCACAGCACAGAGGAAAAGTTGTAGTTAGGGTACCGAGATTGTTATGGGAAGAGCCAAGTTTTAAGTTTCTTCCTGAATGCCAGTTCATCGTCAGCAAACACATTTCTTTGGGCAGGTCGTTCCAAATCCATCACTTTGTTGTTGTTGCAACTGATGCCCTAATTATGGCTGGTATGCCCAGACGTAGGTTAATTGCTCACTCTGCCCTAGGACTCAAGCTACACCTCACTGACAAGCCCCAAATTGTGCCAAACCTGTGTGGGGTTGCTTGTTATGCTTTCTGGAGGGGGCCTCACCTGGCAATTTGGAACAGACTGGTCCAGTGAAGAAATGCAGGACTCATCTGCTAAATCTGACAGGGTTGATGTTTCTCAGCTGATGTCCTTCCTTGTGCCGAAACACCTTTACATTCTTGATAAATCTTACATATGATATTATATCAATACATGACATAACATAACATAACTTTCTTTGATGACAGCCCTAGATTCCAAACAGGCTTTTTTTATAGTACTATTGGAGTGGGGGTGCTGGTGTAGCAGCACAATTTTTTAGAGTATTCATGGTGGTTCAGTAAGAGGAACTGTACACCACAAAAATGAGTTTAGGTTGATTTAAATACATATAGATTTTTATGGTCTGCATACATTTGATTGTCTTTTATACACTGGACTTTGTCAATTTAGTGTGATGCTGAAGTTAAGTATTCCTTGTGTTTAAAGGCTACTTTTTGTTGTTTTAACATTAATATCCTATGGTTTTGTACAGTCCAAAAGCGTGACGGATTTCAGTAGTTTTCTTAGTTCTTTTTTTAACCACTCACCGCTAAATTGACTATTTGTTTTAAAAAAATTCAACTCAGAGAAATGTGCCATGATCCCATTTTTGGGGATGTTTCATAGATTTATGAAATTTGATTTTTACAGGTACACTAACGACTAAGACGACTGGAGAGAGGCACCAGTTTTTGGAAAAACATGAATTCTTCATATTGGATGTATGTTGATTAATGCCTGAGAATAAAATTTTTGCAAATGAGTGAATATTACCAGACATGACTGACTGAGCACAATGTCTACCAGTATCCGAGATGGCCAAACAGAAAAGGAAAAAGAAGAATTGATGAACAGAATGCAGAACAATGTCATACATTCACCCCAGTACAGAGATCTGGGCCTGAATCCATCGTTTTTCTGCTCACCATGCCATTCCAGTTTGGACCCAGCCATATGCACATCTCTCTTGACCCTGTGCCCAATGGGAACAGTCCAGCTTGAACGGCCAAGCCAGGTCCTCCCCGAACTGGAAACAAGCATCCTAGGACCGGTTTCGGGCTTTCAGCCCTCAGTAGCCAGGATAGCTTGACTCCTGTGGCATGGAGAGCACGGGACTCACGTCTGAGCATACTCGTCCACTTGGGGTGACAAATGCAAAAAGAACAATTGATGGACAGAATTCAGAACAATGTCATACATTCACCCCCGTACAGAGATCTGGGCGTAAATCCATAGTTTGTTTGCTCACTTGCCATTCCAGTTTGGACCCAGCCATATGCAAATCAGTATTGACCCTACACCCAATGGGAACAGTCCAGCCCGAACTGCCAAGCCAGTCCTCCCTGAATTGGGAACAAGCATCCTAGGACCGGTTTCAGGCTTTCAGCCCTCATCAGCCACAATAGCTTGACTCCAGTGGCATGGAGAGCACGGGACTCACATCTGAGCATACCCATCCCACTCGGGGGACAAATGCAAAAAGAACAATTGATGGACAGAATGCAGAACACAGTCATATATTCACCCCAGTACAGAGATCTGGGCCTAAATCCATCGTTTTTTGCTCACCATGCAGAAAACAGAAAAGGACACATCCATGGCACAGATAGGAATATTGTGTTATGTTCTATTATACTACCAGTGTAAAGCACAAGTATGATTTTGATATGGCTTTTGTTTGTTCTGGAATTGAAGACATACCCCCGTTAATTGTGTAGTGGTTTGTTTGTTCTAGCTAGCTGTGAGTATTTCATTGTTTCTTGATAGTGTTGTCCAGAAATACCCACTAATGTGTGGTGAATGTTGGACAGATGGCAACCTGGGAGTGTTAGTAAATGTTGGTTGACTCACTACATTTTGACTAGTTTAGTTTTATATTTGCCAGCATAGTTTCTGCACCTTGTGGCTTTGCTGGTTTCCGAATATAGTGACAGATGTAGCAGTGAGTTTAATTGCTTGATTTTACCTGCTTCTAGGGTGAAGGTTTGCCATTGGCACGAGCATCGGTAGAATGGCGGTGTGCTGTGGGGTGTTATGCAGACGTTATATGTAATGCTGTTTCTAAATGTGTTTGTTCAAGCAATAAAGGTTGGGCCTGGTCCGACCCCTTCTGGGTAGTGTTAGCGCTCATATGGTTGGGGAAAAGGTCTTCCTAGGCCTTGAGTATGAATTGAGTGGAGTGGTATTCTTAAGTGGGATACTGTTCTGCTCAAATTATAATTGGCTCTGTGTTCCCACTCCCGGGTTTCCAAGAGTGAGAATACTGGGTCTGATTTTACAAGCTGAAACCTCTGGTCTGTTGAGGGTCGTGCTGCAAGTGCAGTATGGCTTGAGCCTCCAACCTCCTACAGACCTCCTTCCATGGCACATAATGAAGAGGTGCGTCTCCTACGCAATGGCGGAGGAGCATCGTCCCAGTGGCTCAGAGCCAGCCGCTGAAAACTAAAACAATATACTTTTAGCGTTTTATTTTTCAGTTGCTGGCTGAGACAGCGTGCAGTAGGAAGGGGCTAGGCAGCATGCAGTAGGAAAGGGCTAGGGACTAGGCCATGGGAGGGGGGAGGAGATGTGCTAGGTGCACTTCTAAGTGCACATGTGTGTTTGGCCGGCCGTCTCATGCCGGACAAACACACATGCGCACTTAGGTATTTCAAACCCGTCTGTTTTGAACAGCCAGGCTGGAGAAACAGCACAGACTCCCTGCTTTGGGCAGAGATTCATTTCAGCCTGCTCAGGCCAATCCCTGCACTGCTATCATAGCATGAGAGCAGCGCGTCGAGTGCACAGCATGTCCTGGTGGCTGCTGGGACAAGGAAGAACACCAAGGTGTGACACGGGAGGCAGCGGGCAGCTCCAGCAACGTTTTCCATTTTTTATTAGTATTAAACTCCCTCCCCACCCCGCCTTCTCCCTCCCGCACTCCCCCGCCCACCACTTTTTGTTTGTGTCTACTTGTGATCCCACAAGTAGACATTTTCCTTTTCTACTGAACGCACTCCACCTTAATATCAACTAAACAATGGTTTTGATGTTAGGTGTCAACTATGTGTAGAGTCTCTCATCAGGTGACTTTCTAACAGGACCCACTTTTTTTTACCAAGATCTGCAACTTTGCTGCATTATTAAAGACGCTTTCAGTGATTCCTCAAGTGAACAGATAACATTCTACCCACTTTGGACTCTTAGAAACCTAGAAATCTTCAATAAAATCCTTTCAGTTCTTCCCTCTTATTATCTGAGAGTTGTAATGCAGAATGCTAGAGCTTCCTAATTGGGTTTGAATAACACGATCTATACAGTTTCGAGCGGACTGATCTCCTGCATATAAATGATCCCGAACTCTGCACTCTGCCTCTCCATGCCCAGAGAAGCTATACTGACTCCCTGTCCACAAGCCAACCATCTTTAAGGTCCTCTCTCTATGTCAAAAGTTACTGATCATTACAATAATTCTGTGGCAAACAGTGTTGACTCTATGGCACCCCTCCAACTAAAAAGAGTATCAAAAGACTTCAAGCCTCGGTACAATGGTAGCCTAAAGCTTAAAGGTGCAATCTCAGATTGGCTGACCGGTCATAGAGATTCTACCGTCGCTTGAACACCTTAAGCACCTGAGATCTCTAAAAAGCATATACAAACGCATAAATAGCTCAAAAGCAAACTTAGACGTCGATTAGGATGGCGGACGGACAGGGGCAGCGGCGTTCCCTCCATCAGAATTAGGATGTGACCGCCACCCTGGCTTTCAGCAGCACCGCCGCAATGTTAAATATGCATGTTCTGCATTTGCATGCACAAAGCGGCAGGCACCGCGCGGTGCCTGCCGCTTTGTGCATGCAACTGCAGGGGGGTACCATAGGTACTCCCCATGTGTACCCCCCACCCCCCGACACCCTGGGGGCCCGCATGGGCCCCCAGAAGCAAATGTCCACATGCTTTTCCACGGCGGAAAAGCCGCAGCAGAAAAGCATTGCACACACATCGTAATTTGGCTGGCGGTGTCTTGTAGACACCGCCACCAAATTGCGGTCAACACTCCGCAGATCAGAGGCGGACTGACCTGCCGTCCGCCGCTGATCCCACCGCCATCATGATCTGTCCTCCGGGCCGGCGGTGGCTTGGCCCAGAGGATGCGGATTCACCGCAATCATAATCGACCCCCAATTTAGGAAACAGCTAAAAGATGCCAGGAATTGACCTAAAAACTGTTTGAACTTGTTAAATTGCAATCTAACAGGCAACCCAACCCGCTTGCTGGGTCTAAGCTGCAGTCTAACTACGATTAACTTGCCGCCTTCTTCCTGGAAAAGATGGAAAAGATTGAAAGTAACTTACGGACTACATTGGATCCCCTTCTGGTGCTTTCACACATCAATCCCCACTCACCCGTGTGGCCTGAGAGTCCTGCTCACCCCTCAAACATAATGCATCTTGGCATTTATTCAAAACCTTTGATGAAATGACCATCCTAAAAATCCTGTCAACACTTAAACCTTCAAATCACTTCAGCTATCCGCTTCATTTCAATCTCTTCAGTGAGATTAAAACCTCTCTCCTCCCTCTCTGGACTAAAATACTAAACACTTCATTACTTAAAGGCACTATACCAGACTGCCTCAAATCCGGACAGCTAATCCCCATCCTCAAAAAAACCACGGCGGACCACACTGATCTAAATACCTTCTAGCATCCCGGCTCTTTCAAAGCTCCTCCAGAAATGTATCCATATCCAGTTATGCAAACACATAGAGCAATTCCAACTCTTAGACCAATACCAATCTGGCTTCTGTCACAACACTGAATAGGCACTAACTCATATAGTTGACAACGCATTACAAATGCTTGATCAAAATGAATCCTGCCTTAGAATCCTCCTTAACCTCTCATCAGCATTTGATACGGTCAAACATGACAGCCTCCTTGACTTACTGGAAGGCACAATGGGGATTTTTGGGCCCGTCCTAGTCTGGTTCGCCTCCTTCCTCCTCAATAGGTGTCAAAGAAAAAGATTCATCATTCCCTGTTCAACTCCACACCTGTCTCATTAGGGGTGCCACAGGGTTCTTATCTATCATCCACTCTAATCAACGTGTTAATGGAGCCGTTAACCAACATTTTTAAATCATCAAACATCAATTATCACATGTATGTGATGACACCCAACTTTACCTGAAAATCTCCTCTCTTGAAGTTATTATCTCAATGCAACTCTACAGGAAGCTCAACATTGGTTGACCTGCAACCACCTCAAGCTAAATACTATCAAAACCAAATTCCTTTTAATTACACCCCCAAACAATTACTCAACATTGCCGAATGGATGAAACATTTAACAGCCCTCAGTTGCATTCTGCACATCATCAATTCCATGAAATCACTGGGATTAACGCTGAACAAGAACTTGAACATGCAGGAGCACATCCCTTCAGCCACCAGAAGAACTTACTTCCAAATGATCATCTTAAAGGAAAATCAAACCCTTCCTCCTCAATACCTTCAAGTCAGTTGTTCCAACCCTTGTGATTTTTAGGCTGGACTATGTAAATGTAACCCTTTGTGGCCTTCCTAGATTAAAACTGGCGTCCCTTAAGGGCCTCCCTTAACTCAGAAGTAAGGCTTATTACTGGATCTAGACACAATAACTACATCACACTTGATTTGAAATCCCTAAACTGGCACCCTCACGAAGCAAGAATTCATTTTAGAATTGCCTGCATGACACACAAAGCCATACACTTCAACACCCTGAGGTACATTGCATAAAAACTGGAGCTGTCTGGTGTCTGTAGAACTTCAAGAAGCACCTTTAGAGCCAAGTCCTAGGGGGGACTAACCTAGTTTGTCAGTATGCAAGTGACATTATGGCGCACAACATTACGGCACACAACATCACAGCTCATGACATCACAGCGCATTACATCACGGCACATGACATCACACATGGCATCACAGGAATTGACATCATGGAAAGTGGCATGACAAGCCATAACTTTACAGGAAGTGGCATCACAAGAAGGGACATTAGATCTAAAGCCCTTACATATATGTTTAGCAGGTCTATCATCTGTACGTTTGAGTGCATTGCGAGGATAATAGCACAGTGAGCTGTGGAAGATGATATGTGACTTCTACACCTTGCAATCCCCCAGTTTTATGTAACACATCCTGCACATTCATTTACAAACATATAATTTATTGTACATGTAATATGCACGTGTTGATGTAAAGCGCTATGACACCCTGGTTTGGAATGAGTAGGGCTATACAAGAAAAAATAGGGGTACTTAAATGATTTCAAGGCCTCCTCAGGGGAAGTAAGCTCTATATGAATGCAATTTGCTTTGTGTAAATACTGGGAAAGACCAACCCTTCTGGTACTCTTACAGTGCATCCATATCTCCTAAACAGGGACTGAACAAAGTGAAAAGCTGCCTCTCTTAAGTATGTGTGAAATGCTAAAAAGGTGTGAGCCTTTGTTTCCCCTCTGCTTAATTTGCATCAGGTGTGAGGCTTCTGACTGCTCCCAGCCAAGGGACTCGAACAAAAGGAGACCTGATGACCCTTCAAATTCGGCCTTTGTTATGGGCCCAGCAGGAGTCCTAACGCCTTAACTGCAGCGTTTTTCCACCGCGGTGCGGGCGTTCTGTCAGCCGCTGGCCGACAGCAGCACCCGCAAGGTAGTGCTCCTATCGGCCAACGGCCGACGGGAGCACGGAACGGGTTAAATAAGAAAGCTAAGACCCAGCCTGCACATTGTTGCTTGTTGCAGATGAAAAGTAGATAACGTGTTGGCGCTGCTGAAAGCATCCCAGTGTCTGGAAATTACACCAGGACGAGTTCAGCACAATATTCAGTGGGGCTCAAATTCTTGGCAGGGTGGAGGGCGTTCACCCTGGGAAAAAAGTGGGTGGACACTGTCCACCCGTGTGTACCCCCAACTCGTGCCCTGAGCACCATGTCTTGTCTGTTGAAACTGCAGAAATTCAAGAAGAAGAAAACTCACAATTGTGCCTTTTCTGGCATTGCCCAGAGAATCTGGAATTCCCTACCACCTGAAATCCGAGTTAACCCTTCACCTGCATCTTTAAAAAAACAAGTGAAAGTGCTACTGATGAAGGAATTCTTGCTCCAGCTCCACTGGCACTGTTATTAAGATGGGTATTATTGTTTAATATTGCCTGTCTTGCCTGTTTCTCTCACCCTGATCATTTATGTAGAGCTATGTTGGACTAATGGGAGTTCTTCACCCCGCCTTTATACTGCTACTTCCTGTACTGTTATACTGTTACTGTGATTGTTAGTATTGTTTTTTATTGTCAACCTTCCTGTTTCTCTCACCCTGATCATTTGTAAATGTAAATGTAAATGTATGTGTCTTGTAAAGAGCTCTGATACCCTCTCAGGTCATGTTCCTGCTATATAAACCTTTAAATAAATAAATAAATAGGAGGCCATCTCATTGGGTTTACCACCTTTCTCCTAAGCAGTCAAGAAGAATGTTATGGCCTACTTATCAAGCTTTTCTGTTGATTATGTGAATCCATTACCTTTTGGTTAATAGTAAATCATTTTGTTATCTTTTCTATAACGTTTTCAGTGATCTTCACAACTCTTTGCGAATGCAATGTAATTTTTTCTCTTACACAGTCAGCTGGAATGCTATTTTTGTTTAAGTTCCTCTGTCAGTGTAAAAACATTCACTTCCAGTATTTGAGCACTTTAACCCTTTAAATGCGGGTGAAATTTTCCCACAGCGCGGGAACATTTCACGTATGCTCAAATCGGAAGGCTCCCGGCCGTCCGACACACACGCCACCCATGACGTTGGACGCCGGGGGCTGTCCGGCGCATCCAAAGGGTTAAAAGCTTCAAAATCCATTAATCAAGCATTTTTGCTTTTTTATTGGTATAATTTAAATCCCTTCTGTGTGTGCTTTGCTATTGAAATATTAACTTAATTATGATTGAAATTGTGGTTTGATACACAATATTGAGTCTTCAAATGTTTTATTTATATTTCTACACTTCTGTCAGAGGAATGTTCAACTTGGTCCCTGGCTTTGCTTTGCTGATCATCAAAAACCCCTTTAAACTGCTATAGAATAAGCTATTGTACATTTGTGGTGAAAATACTAAGGTATGCAAGAATAATTTTCCATTTTCAACTCCTGTTAACATCTGTGTTTATAATTTGCAGCAATAAATACATCTAAATCTCTGCTCTACAATGGAATGTGCCTGTTATCTTACACCGCTTACTTCTCGGTATGCAAAATGTTGATGACTGTTCCATAGTAAATGTATCAACATATAACGGAAGCATTTTTTCTGACAGATGGCTGTATATTCTTTTGCAAAATAAAGTAGAACTATAATTTCAGAAGATAAACAGTATAGGTTTCCACTTACAGTCCTTGGGTACATATAGTACCCATACACTCCATATTCTATCAGTACCAATTAGTTGTAGGCCAATTTTACCATGTTTAGAAGGGAGAGCACAAGTCCTAAAAGCCTACAAAAAAGGTTCAGCAAAGGAAGGCAAGGAAAGCAAGGAAAGGCAAAAACGCAGTGGTGACCCTACAGAAAGGGCAAGGCCCAACATCCAGGATTGTTCTGGTTCTTGTTCGTTGTTCTAGGCAAATACTAGGAATTTGTCTTAGCTAGATTTAGCTTCAGGTAGGCACTGTGTTTTTAGCTTTGGATGATGTGCAGGCAGTTTTCGAGGCATTAGATGTCTAAAGAGACTTTCATGTTTAGTTGAGTGTCATTGTCATATGGTGAGGGCTGATTCTGTTATCTGTAAGTAGATCTGTGAGTAGAACACCAAACAGCAACATGTCAAGGTTCAAGATGATAGAGGATAGTATGGAACCCTGGGGGAATCCTCAGCTGATATGGTTCTTTTGGGACAATGTGGTTCCCCTGTGAACAAACTGGTTTTAGTTTGAAAGGTAGGACGAGAATTAGTGAAGAACATTGATAGTGAATCCAGCTCACGATTTCAGGGTACATATGAGTGTGTGTTGGTTGACTGTGTTGAAGGCAGCTGAGAGTTCCAGAAACTTAAGGAGGCAGAGGCTCATTTTAATCTGTGGCCAGGAGAGCATAGTCCACAATGCTATAACATGATCTAAAGCCAGACTGGTAGTTAGGCAGTAGATGGTTAACATTAATGTGTTCTTGGGGTTGAATATAGACTGTTCCTTCAAATATGTGGCCAATCAATGGTAGGTGAGTATTTAACGAGGTCATCAGGGTGTAGTGTGGGGTTCTTTAGGATCAACAGCATTGCCTGTTTTGAGAGTTTCTCTGAATATTCGTTGACTGAGGGAGGAATTGACAATGGTGAGTAGGGATGAGAAAGCATTCCCAAAAGAGCTCTAACCAACAAGGACAAGGATAAGACAGCATCTTCATAAGAAGTGGCTTGGAGGAAGCTGAGTGTGTCGGTGAGATCTGAAAGAGATAGGTCTTTTAAGGATGACTGTTGCAGGATTCTACTCAAAGAGGTGAACATAAGAGATGACGCATGCTTGGTGATGTTGATGTTGATGTTTTGTCAGAACATCTGTATTGTTTCAATGAAAAAGAGGTTGACAGCATTGCTATTTTCTTTGGTGTGCTGAATAGTTGCATCTGGCAGGTGGTTGTTGCAATACTTATAGTCTTGAAAAGTTTTTTGCTCCTTTTGATGGTTTAATTGGTGGTGTAGGTATAGTACTTTGCTTTAGCTGATGTGATGAGTTGCCTGCATGTTTAAAGAAGGGACTTCAGTATCATGAAGTCATCTGGGGTTCTGTTTTTCTTCTATTTTCTTTCCTGTCTGCAGATGGGTTGTTGTTGGAAATGGCCCTTTCTGCAGGGTCACACCCAAACATTTAGCCTTCCTCCTCCTACTTTTTTCTGAAGTCATTTTTGCTTTGACAGAGTGCTATCTCTGAGCACTTTACCACTGCCAACCAGTGCTAAATTGCATGCGATCTTGCCCTAAAACATGATAACATTGGCTCTCTAGTAAAGTGCACTACATGTGCCCAGGGTCTGTAAATTAAATGCTACTAGTGTGTCTGCATCGCT
This sequence comes from Lissotriton vulgaris, assembly GCF_964263255.1. Taxonomy (NCBI): domain Eukaryota; kingdom Metazoa; phylum Chordata; class Amphibia; order Caudata; family Salamandridae; genus Lissotriton; species Lissotriton vulgaris. Next base: position 699,659,850 of record NC_141698.1, read on the forward strand.
GATTTGCAGTAGCGGCTAGCAGGGAATGAGGGTGGTGAGGCAGGGAAGAGGGTGTTGGAGGGGCAGGAAGGAGTGGGTGGGGGAGTTGGGGCAAATAAAAAAAATACCTTTTACCTCATCTGCAATTCCCGTCTCTACTCTGCTTCTCCGGCAACGGTGGTGAGTCCTTGAACCAGGTAGCACCCAGGCCCCCCATAGCCAATCACAGCGCTGCAGTGCAGCATTGTGGTTGGCTCTCCTAAGCCAATACCAATGCTGCACTGCAGGGCTGTGATTGGTCAGAGAGCCAACCCAATGCCCGCATATGGGGACTGGGGGCCTGGGCATGTTCCCCACCAGGCTGTGTAATGCAGCTTGATGGGGAACATGTAAAGTGTGCATGACTGTCTCTGGCTTGCCAGCAGTCACAGGAACTTGGAGTGTGAAAACCACTCCTACCCCTGTGCCACAAGCTCCGCCTGCCCTAACCAAGCACCAAACCTGCGGAAAAATGTATAATAACTATTTTATTATTTTATTTTTCCTGCTGGAAGAGCAGTAGGGTGATGCTTCTCCACCTTAGCGGAGGAGCTGCCCCTCTGATTGTGCACACACTTAATGAGTCCCTCCAACCATGTCTCGGACTTGCCATTGCAGAGCCTGTGCGTGCAGTTTATACTGCCATTTCGACCTGGCAAAATAAACCTTTTGACAGGCCTAAATCTTCCCTTTTATTTTACATATGTCACCCCTATGTTAGGCTCTGGACAACCCAGAGGGCAGGGTGCAATGTATTTAAAGGTCAGGAGATGTACTTTTAAGTTGTACATGTCCTGGTAGTGAAAAGCTCTCAAATTCGTGTTTCACTACTGCAAGGCCTATCTCTCCCATAGGAAAACATTGGGATGACCATATTACATGTTATAAGTGTAATTCTCAATTGAGCAGAGATAAACCATTCAAGGCTGGTGTCTCTAGAATCACAATTAAAAATCCAAACTTATGGTGAAGTTGGATTTTAAATAGCAATTCTGGAAATGCCACTTTTAGAAAGTTTGCATTTTCTTACTTTAGCCATTCGGTGGCTGATGCCTGTTCCTGATTACATGTATGGGGTGGGTGACAGCTGGGTTTTCGTGTATTCCCCCTAGATAGCCACAAAGAACAGGAGCTTAGGTGTGACCTAAAGGGCCATCTAGGCAGGATGGGAGGGAAGAGCTGGACCCAGCCTCACTTACTGTCACGATTGCCAGAATCGGCAATCAGAAACTACAAGTATGGCCGCCTGCCGGGGACCCGCATGTGCAGGAACAGGTTAAATTCCAGCCTTCTCCGCATTTCGGCGCTTCGCGTTCTTGCGTCGGGATTCTGTTTCAGTCCTCCCTGTCAGTTTCCTGGGTTGAAGCTCGCTTCGCGTTTGGTTCGGCGTGATTTCCTCGTAGTCCCCGATGAGAGGTCTTGTCTGCTGTGTTTATTGGGTTCTGTTCTGGTTTACCGCCACTTCCAAACCCTGAAATCTAGAGACGCCTGCATATCTGTACAGACGGTAACAGCGCTTCGCGCTGGCTCGTTCTTCCTTGTTTGTTCTGCCGTTCACCTGCCATTGCAGTACTGCTCAGATTCTTGCTCTGGCCTGTCATGTACTCACTTGTTCTGATGCTTACCTGCCATTGCGCTCTTTGCGTTTTGGGGATCCGCTCTGTCTGCTTAAGCCTAAAGGGAAGCTAGAACTGCTCTTACCTGCCTAAAAAGATTCTTGTTTTATTTTATATATTAAACTGAAGTGTGTCATACACAAAGACATTGTTATCCACAAGCTATGCCGTACTAATAGGTAGCACATATAAAACCGATTACCTTTGCTGTTGACAATACCTTTAATAGGCATATTACTCACCTCAACCTCTTATCTGTTCCAGCACCAGATACAAGTGCCATACACAAGGACATTGTTATCCATGAGCTATGCCATATTAATAGGTAGGCATATATAGAACCAATTACCTTTGTTGTTGACAATACCTTTAATAGCCATATTACTCGCCTCATCCCCTTATCTGTTCCAGCACCGGATACAAACTCCACCCACCATTGCTTTATACCCATTCAGTTAAAGAAGAAGGGATAAGGTAGGGATAGAGGTAAACATGTAATATTCTAGACTTGGGTTGCAATTTCTGTATCTAATCTGTTTTTTCCTTCCTACAGCCTTATTTGTGCCATTTTGACTGACCAATTGGCCCCGTGCAACCAACTTGGGATTCCTTCCCCTTTTTTTCCTTGTTTTGTTTACCTTCTTCCCCTGGTTATCCTTGTCACCCTGGTTGTATGAAGGGTGCTGTGGGTGGTCTGTGGAAGTAGTGGACCTTACTACAAATCCATGACGTTCCTGCGGAAACACAGGTGAGATTCTTACATTTATGCCTAAATAGGCTGTGTCTTGTCCCCACACAAAGGGCTGCATACCACCTAATAATGAGTCTTGAGCCAGGGCGGGAGAGAAGTCTGTGCCCTTCAAAGGTATTTGAAGGCTTCCCCCACTTTAAAGGCACAACTGGGTATAAGTACGGGACCTCTGACACTACCACTTCAATACCCATCTGGACTGGGGAAGATCTACCAAGAGGAAGGACTGCTGTGCTGCGAAGGAACTACCACTCTGATGGACTGCTGCTTTTTTGAAGTCCTGCTTTGCTGTGCTTACCTGCTAGCTTGCTGCTCTCCTGCCTGTGTGAGAAAGACTGGACTTGCATCAATTGAACACAGAGTGACTCCAAGCACTAACTGTCTGGTCTCCTGATCTGAAGTCTCTGGGACATGAAAGACTTCCAACCACCCTGTTTCTGCACCTGGACTGTGCCATCTGTCAGTCTGCCATGCCAAGTGGTGCCACCTCAGTTCTGGACACCTCTACTTCGTGGATCCAGCTCAATGCATCGCCACTGCATGACGCTCTTCCCTGCGCATGGTCCTCGCATCCCCAGCAGCCTTGATTATGAACCTCTGCATTGCAGCTTTCCTGCTCATTGGAGCTGACGTATCGCCTCAACTGCACAACACACCCTGGACTCTGGTCTTCGCAATGCAAGCTCCGTCAACAGGATCCTTGACGTTGGCTCATCAGGATCTCGCACCACAGCCTCGCCTAACTGGGTCCCTGTTGTCCACTCATGCTCCATTGCTTTTGGTCTGAACCTTTGACTTTGTCCTGATCCGGGGTAATCAGATATTCCAAATAGCACTTTTTGCTTTGAGGCGCTATTTTTACCTAAAAACTTGAAATTCAATATCAATATCTCAAGTTCTACTGATTCAATTGTTGTCGTATTGGTCTTGTTTTATTTAATAAATTAAGCTCTATTTTAATAACATTGCGAGGAATCGTTTTGTGTGGAGTTTTTTAATAATTTTACTGTTTGTAGTGTAGCACAAATTGTTTACACACTGCCTCTAAAGTTAAGCCATACTGCTCTGCACCAAGCTACTAGAGGGTGAGCACGGGTTAATTTAGGGGTTGCCTGCTTCCTACCCTGACTAAGATTGTGGTTGCCGCTTGCCTAGGGCTCAATCCCAGTCAACCCACAATCCAATTTCTAACATTTGTTTATTATTAGCAAGGTCTTTAGAATACCAGGATGCTGAAGGCTTTGAATTGCACTTCTGTGTTTTAATTGGGGTGTGGTTGTTGACATAGATTTCCGAAATAAAGTGTTGAAGTTGTTAGAAGAGCTTTGGTGTTGTATGTGGAGTTGATAGGGCAAAAAATGAGTTTAAGTATTAGGTTGTCTATCAAGAAGTCTTTGAAGGATATGAAAATGTGGTCTTCTTTTTTGTGTTGACCTTGGTGTGTTGGTAGAACACAGAACACAGAGCACAGAGATAGTAATGGCAAAGTGGTTACACCAGTCCAGGTGTATGGGTGGTTTGTATTGGGCTGTTGGCGGTCATGAGAAGACAAGGTTGATAATACTTGCCATCTGTGTAAGAACCCTCATTAACATAAGGATAGTTAAAATGATGTCATGTAGTGTATGCTTTATAGAATTGCCATTACTTAAATGTGTTGCCTTCTATAATTTCAGGCATATATAGCCATAGGGTGTGAAATCGAAATGTAACACTCATAGGGCCCTAATGATATTTTTAATGGGGGTATTCAGACACCAATATTGTAGAAAATCACATCAGTCAAAAGTCCATCTTCCCCCATGGAAACGCCTGGAATCCAACTGTAGGCTTTGCGATAATCCAAATGAGGACGTTTTACACTTGTTATGCAGCTGTAAAGCCCTAGACAGTGCCCGAAGGGGCCTACTAATCCAGCTCTGGAATCAATACGGTGTGCGAACTCGCAGACAAGCCTTGCTGATCAGCTTTAAAGGAGAAAATATCCAACTGGCCTGTCGACTAGTGCGCTTCATGAAAACAGTTAATACGATCTAAAATCCTGAGACCAGCGAGTGAATTAGACTCATAAAGACCCGCTCCTGTACCTTAAGAAAACTCTTTTTCAACCAACAAAGACCTAGTAAATGCTGAACGGTCTTTTTTCTTTAAACGTTTGCAACTCATTGTACCATTTTTGTATAGATTTATCGTCCATCCTTTGAATTTTCTTTTATCGATTTTAACTACTTTTTTGCAAAAATCATGATTGTGACATTTTTCTTGTATTTTTTATATAAAAAGTGCTATTGCAAAGATTTTTATTAATCATGCAATAAAGTAAAGTAAAGTACATCAGTTGTATGCTAGAACACCATTCTCAAGAATCAGACAATTAAATCTTTTCATGCCCTCTTGAGTTATTTTTGCACCTATTCACAGCGGATTAGCTGATGAGAATGAACCAAATTATCTCTTTTGTCTTTGGAGCCTACTGAGCATATATATACACCTTGGTTAACAGCAAAAGATCTCACTCCAGGTACAAAAGAAGACTGTCACCTGAAGGAGGCCTAGAATCTATTCAAGCAGTAGTTTTTTAATGTACTTTGGATTCCAAATATTGTTCCTATTCTTAAGAACTCATTTGGAGTCAACTGTTAAAACTGGAGTGGTAATTCTGGACCTATAATCATTGACACCTGGTGGTCATACCAGCCCATTTCCAGGTTACTGCAATAGAGCATAACCTGTGAAATCTAGATTTAACAGGCCATTTAACACATTTTTTCTATTTACGGATCATGTTCTGGTCCTATATTCCACTTTTTGCAATTATTCTTCATTTGGGCTTATTTTAACACACAGAGATTCAGATCAAGATCATTCAATTTCCAATCTTGTGGTTAATGTGAGAAGGCATTGATCCATATGTCTAAACATTAAGTATACTATTCAGATTAATCTTATATGCCATTTTTTAAATTGACAATCATTCGAAAGTCTCAAAGATATCTCACAATGTAATAGATAGAGAAAAATGAAAACAAAATCTATTCCCTTCCTCTCTCTGCCCCGAATGAGCCGTCCCATATCTTCCTGGTCAGTTGTCAGTTACATTGTGCAGCATCTTCCATTCATCTTTTCTCGATTTGCACACCATTTCCCATTATTGTAATTTGGGTGAGTATAGCAGATTTTTCTTTCAACAAAACACTAAGAGCCAGATGTACAAAGCAATTTTACTGTCGCAAACAGCCCGATTCACCGAATCGGGTTGGTTGCAATCGCATGAATGCTTTTTCTCATCTACAAACCCTAAATTGCAGTTTGGTAACTTGTTACCAGTTCGCAATTTTGGTTTGTAATTGAATTCTAATTTGAAAGGAGTATGTTTAGGGCATTCCTCCCAAATACCAAATCGGAATGGTATATATTAATGTTTTGAGACTGAACTCCAGTTGCAAAATATTCAAACTTCACTGGCTACAGTAGTTCTGTGGTAATGCCAAGTTCCTATTCCACTTGGAGAAAGTTAAAAAATGTGAGTCAAGGGTTTCAATTTTTTTAATACATCCTGTTTTCCTTTGAGGAAAACAGGTTGGGTGTAAAACAAAATAAAGATTGCTTTATTGAAAAGCAATCACAGACATGATAGCCTGCATCCCCCTGCGATGGCTGTCTTTCCTCGTTGGTAGCAAATATTGACCAACCTCATTATTAGCATGAGGTAAGTCAATTTGTGAGCCTGTAGAAATTGGGAATTTTGCTAACCGACCTATAAATACATAGGTCAGTTCACAAAATAGCACAGCGGTTGCAAATTGAATTGCAAACAGAATTATGCAACAAGAGTTTAGTACATCTGGTGTAATGTGGCGTATTTAAAAAGGCCAATTGTGGGAATAGGATGCACACTATTTTTTTTGCTAATTTTCAAACTTGTCATATGTTGTCCTTAGGTTGCATGCAGACTGGTAAGGTGCTAGCCCATGTGACACCAATCAAGAACAACTTCATGAGGAAGGGCGTCCTCTCGCCCCAAACCAATCGCACAGCTCGTGGAATTTTATGCAATTTTTCAAATTTCTAATGTCCAAGATGTGTCCGTTCCCACCTCTTTGCATGAATACGACTGAAGCAGAAGATCGTAAAAGGCAGCGTTTATTCTGAAAATACCCAATGCATTTCGGGCTACAAGTGCCCTTTCGTAGGGAGTCACTATAAGTAACAATAAAACAATAAGATAATAAACAGTTTTTAGGTCTCGGCTTCGAGACCTATTGTGACTGAGTTCACTCTCAACGGAGCCAGAGCGGTGAACGAGCGCCGATTGCATCTCGTGGACGCGCACGCCGAGCCTCCTGGAGCCGTGCACATCTCTTGCTCTTCACCCTTCCGTGAGTGCTTCACACTCACGGAAGCACACACTCACGCACGCACGCATGCACACACACACACACACACCCTCCCTCTCTGCCGACTCCCTCTCTGCCGCCCCCCCTCGACCCCCACTCACCGGGCTCTTTCCCTCGCAGCGGGTCAGTCATGGCAGCAGGCAGACTCGGTGTCTTCTCCAGGGATCTTCAGGTGATGTGCACGCCCACGCTGCGTCTCGTGCGCGCCCACCACGCTGTTTCGCGCCCATTGATCCTCAGCTTGTTGCTTACAGCCAGTGGGTTGAACTTGAATGTACTCGACAAAATATCCTTATATAACTAAAAAGTGAGCATCATCTTCATCTCACGTTTGTAAAGGTAACCATGAACACCAATTGTGTTAAAATATATTGAATACGATAGATCACCTTCCACTCGCCCATACATATACTTTAAATTCCTTATTCATATTATTAGAACAAAGCAACGCAGAAGATAATTTTTTGTTGTCTGTGGGTGGGGAGATGGGGTTAGCACTCTCTGCCCTCTTTTCCTATCATTGACTCTTTGGCGCCTATAGGAAAAACCCAAGCTGCTTATACTTTAGAGGAATTCTGCATAAGGATTATTATAGTGTGAGTGTAGAGTGCGCACAGTTCAGAGTGCGCAGAGTGCAGAGTGTGAAGTAGTGAGTGCAGAGTGTGAGTGCAGAGTGTGAAGTAGTGAGTGCAGAGTGAATAGTAGTGAGTGCAGAGTGAGTGAGCAGAGTGTGAGTGCAGAGTGTGAAGTAGTGAGTGCAGAGTGAGTGTGCAGAGTGTGAATGCAGCATGCAGAGTTGAGTGCAGAGTGTGAGTGCAGAGTGTAAGTGTGAGTGCAGAGTGCAGAGTAGTGAGTGCAGAGTAGTGAGTGCAGAGTGTGAGTAGTGAGTGCAGTGTGAGTAGTGAGTGCAGAGTAGTGAGTGCAGAGTGTGAGTAGTGAGTGCAGAGTGCAGAGTAGTGAGTGCAGAGTAGTGAGTGCAGAGTAGTGAGTGCAGAGTAGTGAGTGCAGAGTAGTGAATAGTGAGTAGTGAGTGCAGAGTAGTGAGTAGTGAGTAGTGAGTAGTGAGTGCAGAGTAGTGAGTAGTGAGTGCAGAGTAGTGAGTAGTGAGTAGTGAGTGCAGAGTAGTGAGTAGTGAGTGCAGAGTAGTGAGTGCAGAGTAGTGAGTGCAGAGTAGTGAGTAGTGAGTGCAGAGTAGTGAGTAGTGAGTTCAGAGTAGTGAGTTCAGAGTAGTGAGTGGTGAGTAGTGAGTGCAGAGTAGTGAGTGGTGAGTAGTGAGTGCAGAGTAGATAGTAGTGAGTGCAGAGTAGTGAGTACAGAGTAGTGAGTGCAGAGTGCAGAGTAGTGAGTGCAGAGTAGTGAGTAGTGAGTGCAGAGTAGTGAGTAGTGAGTGCAGAGTAGTGAGTAGTGAGTGCAGAGTAGTGAGTGCAGTGAGTAGTGAGTGCAGAGTAGTGAGTAGTGAGTGCAGAGTAGTGAGTGCAGAGTAGTGAGTGCAGAGTAGTGAGTGCAGAGTAGTGAGTAGTGAGTTCAGAGTAGTGAGTGGTGAGTAGTGAGTGCAGAGTAGTGAGTGGTGAGTAGTGAGTGCAGAGTAGATAGTAGTGAGTGCAGAGTAGTGAGTACAGAGTAGTGAGTGCAGAGTGCAGAGTAGTGAGTGCAGAGTAGTGAGTAGTGAGTGCAGAGTAGTGAGTAGTGAGTGCAGAGTAGTGAGTAGTGAGTGCAGAGTAGTGAGTGCAGTGAGTAGTGAGTGCAGAGTAGTGAGTAGTGAGTGCAGAGTAGTGAGTGCAGAGTAGTGAGTGCAGAGTAGTGAGTGCAGAGTAGTGAGTAGTGAGTTCAGAGTAGTGAGTGGTGAGTAGTGAGTGCAGAGTAGTGAGTGGTGAGTAGTGAGTGCAGAGTAGATAGTAGTGAGTGCAGAGTAGTGAGTACAGCGTAGTGAGTGCAGAGTGCAGAGTAGTGAGTGCAGAGTAGTGAGTACTGAGTGCAGAGTAGTGAGTAGTGAGTGCAGAGTAGTGAGTAGTGAGTGCAGAGTAGTGAGTAGTGAGTGCAGAGTAGTGAGTGCAGAGTAGTGAGTGCAGAGTAGTGAGTAGTGAGTGCACATTGCAGAGTAGTGAGTGCAGAGTAGTGAGTAGTGAGTGCAGAGTAGTGAGTGCAGAGTGCAGAGTAGTGAGTGCAGAGTAGTGAGTAGTGAGTGCAGAGTAGTGAGTAGTGAGTGCAGAGTAGTGAGTAGTGAGTGCAGAGTAGTGAGTGCAGAGTAGTGAGTGCAGAGTAGTGAGTAGTGAGTGCACATTGCAGAGTAGTGAGTGCAGAGTAGTGAGTAGTGAGTGCAGAGTAGTGAGTGCAGAGTAGTGAGTGCAGAGTAGTGAGTGCAGAGTAGTGAGTAGTGAGTGCAGAGTAGTGAGTAGTGAGTGCAGAGTAGTGAGTGCAGAGTAGTGAGTGCAGAGTAGTGAGTGCAGAGTAGTGAGTGCAGAGTAGTGAGTAGTGAGTGCAGAGTAGTGAGTAGTGAGTTCAGAGTAGTGAGTAGTGAGTTCAGAGTAGTGAGTAGTGAGTTCAGAGTAGTGAGTAGTGAGTTCAGAGTAGTGAGTAGTGAGTTCAGAGTAGTGAGTGGTGAGTAGTGAGTGCAGAGTAGTGAGTGCAGAGTAGTGAGTGCAGAGTAGTGAGTAGTGAGTGCAGAGTAGTGAGTAGTGAGTGCAGAGTAGTGAGTAGTGAGTAGTGAGTGCAGAGTAGTGAGTAGTGAGTGCAGAGTAGTGAGTGCAGAGTAGTGAGTAGTGAGTGCAGAGTAGTGAGTAGTGAGTGCAGAGTAGTGAGTAGTGAGTAGTGAGTGCAGAGTAGTGAGTAGTGAGTGCAGAGTAGTGAGTGCAGAGTAGTGAGTAGTGAGTGCAGAGTAGTGAGTAGTAGGTAGTGAGTGCAGAGTAGTGAGTAGTGAGTGCAGAGTAGAGAGTAGTGAGTGCAGAGTAGTGAGTGCAGAGTAGTGAGTAGTGAGTGCAGAGTAGTGAGTGCAGAGTAGTGAGTAGTGAGTGCAGAGTAGTGAGTAGTGAGTGCAGAGTAGTGAGTGCAGAGTAGTGAGTAGTGAGTGCAGAGTAGTGAGTAGTAGGTAGTGAGTGCAGAGTAGTGAGTAGTAGGTAGTGAGTGCAGAGTAGTGAGTAGTGAGTGCAGAGTAGTGAGTAGTGAGTGCAGAGTAGTGAGTAGTGAGTGCAGAGTAGTGAGTGCAGAGTAGTGAGTAGTGAGTAGTGAGTGCAGAGTAGTGAGTGCAGAGTAGTGAGTAGTGAGTAGTGAGTGCAGAGTAGTGAGTAGTGAGTGCAGAGTAGTGAGTAGTGAGTGCAGAGTAGTGAGTGCAGAGTAGTGAGTAGTGAGTGCAGAGTAGTGAGTGCAGAGTAGTGAGTAATGAGTAGTGAGTGCAGAGTAGTGAGTAGTGAGTGCAGAGTAGTGAGTGCAGAGTAGTGAGTGCAGAGTAGTGAGTGCAGAGTAGTGAGTGCAGAGTAGGGAGTAGTGAGTGCAGAGTAGGGAGTAGTGAGTGCAGAGTAGGGAGTAGTGAGTGCAGAGTAGTGAGTAGTGAGTGCAGAGTAGTGAGTAGTGAGTGCAGAGTAGTGAGTGCAGAGTAGTGAGTAGTGAGTGCAGAGTAGTGAGTGCAGAGTAGTGAGTGCAGAGTAGTGAGTGCAGAGTAGTGAGTAGTGAGTGCAGAGTAGTGAGTAGTGAGTGCAGAGTAGTGAGTAGTGAGTGCAGAGTAGTGAGTAGTGAGTGCAGAGTAGTGAGTGCAGATTGCAGAGTAGTGAGTGCAGAGTAGTGAGTGCAGAGTAGTGAGTAGTGAGTGCAGATTGCAGAGTAGTGAGTGCAGAGTAGTGAGTGCAGAGTAGTGAGTGCAGAGTAGTGAGTAGTGAGTGCAGAGTAGTGAGTAGTGAGTGCAGAGTAGTGAGTAGTGAGTGCAGAGTAGAGAGTAGTGAGTGCAGAGTAGAGAGTGCAGAGTAGTGAGTAGTGAGTGCAGAGTAGTGAGTGCAGAGTAGTGAGTAGTGAGTGCAGAGTGCAGAGTAGTGAGTAGTGAGTGCAGAGTAGTGAGTAGTGAGTGCAGAGTAGTGAGTGCAGAGTAGTGAGTAGTGAGTAGTGAGTGCAGAGTAGTGAGTAGTGAGTGCAGAGTAGTGAGTAGTGAGTGCAGAGTAGTGAGTAGTGAGTGCAGAGTAGTGAGTGCAGAGTAGTGAGTAGTGAGTGCAGAGTAGTGAGTGCAGAGTAGTGAGTAGTGAGTGCAGAGTAGTGAGTAGTGAGTGCAGAGTAGTGAGTGCAGAGTAGTGAGTAGTGAGTGCAGAGTAGTGAGTAGTGAGTTCAGAGTAGTGAGTAGTGAGTAGTGAGTGCAGAGTAGTGAGTAGTGAGTTCAGAGTAGTGAGTAGTGAGTAGTGAGTGCAGAGTAGTGAGTAGTGAGTGCAGAGTAGTGAGTGCAGAGTAGTGACTGCAGAGTAGTGACTGCAGAATAGTGAGTAGTGAGTGCAGAGTAGTGAGTAGTGAGTGCAGAGTAGTGAGTAGTGAGTGCAGAGTAGTGAGTGCAGAGTAGTGAGTGCAGAGTAGTGAGTAGTGAGTGCAGAGTAGTGAGTAGTGAGTGCAGAGTAGTGAGTGCAGAGTAGTGAGTGCAGAGTAGTGAGTGCAGAGTAGTGAGTGCAGAGTAGTGACTGCAGAATAGTGAGTAGTGAGTGCAGAGTAGTGAGTAGTGAGTGCAGAGTAGTGAGTGCAGAGTAGTGAGTGCAGAGTAGTGAGTAGTGAGTGCAGAGTAGTGAGTAGTGAGTTCAGAGTAGTGAGTAGTGAGTAGTGAGTGCAGAGTAGTGAGTAGTGAGTTCAGAGTAGTGAGTAGTGAGTAGTGAGTGCAGAGTAGTGAGTAGTGAGTGCAGAGTAGTGAGTGCAGAGTAGTGAGTGCAGAGTAGTGAGTGCAGAGTAGTGACTGCAGAATAGTGAGTTGTGAGTGCAGAGTAGTGAGTAGTGAGTGCAGAGTAGTGAGTAGTGAGTGCAGAGTAGTGAGTGCTGAGTAGTGAGTTCAGAGTAGTGAGTAGTGAGTAGTGAGTGCAGAGTAGTGAGTAGTGAGTGCAGAGTAGTGAGTGCAGAGTAGTGACTGCAGAGTAGTGAGTAGTGAGTGCAGAGTAGTGAGTAGTGAGTGCAGAGTAGTGAGTAGTGAGTGCAGAGTAGTGAGTGCAGAGTAGTGAGTAGTGAGTGCAGAGTAGTGAGTAGTGAGTGCAGAGTAGTGAGTGCAGAGTAGTGAGTGCAGAGTAGTGAGTGCAGAGTAGTGAGTGCAGAGTAGTGACTGCAGAATAGTGAGTAGTGAGTGCAGAGTAGTGAGTAGTGAGTGCAGAGTAGTGAGTGCAGAGTAGTGAGTGCAGAGTAGTGAGTGCAGAGTAGTGAGTAGTGAGTGCAGAGTAGTGAGTAGTGAGTTCAGAGTAGTGAGTAGTGAGTAGTGAGTGCAGAGTAGTGAGTAGTGAGTTCAGAGTAGTGAGTAGTGAGTGCAGAGTAGTGAGTAGTGAGTGCAGAGTAGTGAGTGCAGAGTAGTGAGTGCAGAGTAGTGAGTGCAGAGTAGTGAGTGCAGAGTAGTGACTGCAGAATAGTGAGTGCAGAGTAGTGAGTGCAGAGTAGTGAGTAGTGAGTGCAGAGTAGTGAGTAGTGAGTGCAGAGTAGTGAGTGCAGAGTAGTGAGTTCAGAGTAGTGAGTAGTGAGTAGTGAGTGCAGAGTAGTGAGTAGTGAGTGCAGAGTAGTGAGTGCAGAGTAGTGAGTGCAGAGTAGTGAGTGCAGAGTAGTGACTGCAGAATAGTGAGTAGTGAGTGCAGAGTAGTGAGTAGTGAGTGCAGAGTAGTGAGTAGTGAGTGCAGAGTAGTGAGTGCAGAGTAGTGAGTAGTGAGTGCAGAGTAGTGAGTGCAGAGTAGTGAGTAGTGAGTGCAGAGTGCAGAGTAGTGAGTAGTGAGTGTAGAGTGCAGAGTAGTGAGTAGTGAGTGCAGAGTAGTGAGTAGTGAGTGCAGAGTAGTGAGTGCAGAGTAGTGAGTGCAGAGTAGTGAGTAGTGAGTGCAGAGTAGTGAGAGTGAGTGCAGAGTAGTGAGTAGTGAGTTCAGAGTAGTGAGTAGTGAGTAGTGAGTGCAGAGTAGTGAGTAGTGAGTGCAGAGTAGTGAGTGCAGAGTAGTGAGTGCAGAGTAGTGAGTGCAGAGTAGTGAGTGCAGAGTAGTGAGTGCAGAGTAGTGACTGCAGAATAGTGAGTAGTGAGTGCAGAGTAGTGAGTAGTGAGTGCAGAGTAGTGAGTGCAGAGTAGTGAGTGCAGAGTAGTGAGTGCAGAGTAGTGAGTGCAGAGTAGTGAGTGCAGAGTAGTGAGTAGTGAGTGCAGAGTAGTGAGTAGTGAGTGCAGAGTAGTGAGTAGTGAGTAGTGAGTGCAGAGTAGTGAGTAGTGAGTGCAGAGTAGTGAGTGCAGAGTAGTGAGTAGTGAGTGCAGAGTAGTGAGTAGTAGGTAGTGAGTGCAGAGTAGTGAGTAGTGAGTGCAGAGTAGAGAGTAGTGAGTGCAGAGTAGTGAGTAGTGAGTGCAGAGTAGTGAGTAGTGAGTGCAGAGTAGTGAGTAGTGAGTAGTGAGTGCAGAGTAGTGAGTAGTGAGTGCAGAGTAGTGAGTAGTGAGTGCAGAGTAGTGAGTAGTGAGTGCAGAGTAGTGAGTGCAGAGTAGTGAGTAGTGAGTGCAGAGTAGTGAGTAATGAGTAGTGAGTAATGAGTAGTGAGTGCAGAGTAGTGAGTAGTGAGTGCAGAGTAGTGAGTAGTGAGTGCAGAGTAGTGAGTGCAGAGTAGTGAGTGCAGAGTAGTGAGTGCAGAGTAGTGATTGCAGAGTAGTGAGTGCAGAGTAGTGAGTGCAGAGTAGTGAGGGCAGAGTAGTGAGTGCAGAGTAGTGAGTGCAGAGTAGGGAGTAGTGAGTGCAGAGTAGGGAGTAGTGAGTGCAGAGTAGTGAGTAGTGAGTGCAGAGTAGTGAATAGTGAGTGCAGAGTAGTGAGTGCAGAGTAGTGAGTAGTGAGTGCAGAGTAGTGAGTGCAGAGTAGTGAGTAGTGAGTGCAGAGTAGTGAGTGCAGAGTAGTGAGTGCAGAGTAGTGAGTGCAGAGTAGTGAGTGCTGAGTAGTGAGTGCGGAGTAGTGAGTGCAGAGTAGTGAGTAGTGAGTGCAGAGTAGTGAGTGCAGATTGCAGAGTAGTGAGTGCAGAGTAGTGAGTAGTGAGTGCAGATTGCAGAGTAGTGAGTGCAGAGTAGTGAGTGCAGAGTAGTGAGTGCAGAGTAGTGAGTGCAGAGTAGTGAGTGCAGAGTAGTGAGTAGTGAGTGCAGAGTAGTGAGTAGTGAGTGCAGAGTAGTGAGTAGTGAGTGCAGAGTAGTGAGTAGTGAGTGCAGAGTAGTGAGTATTGAGTGCAGAGTATTGAGTGCAGAGTAGTGAGTGCAGAGTAGTGAGTAGTGAGTGTAGAGTGCAGAGTAGTGAGTAGTGAGTGTAGAGTAGTGAGTAGTGAGTGCAGATTGCAGAGTAGTGAGTGCAGAGTAGTGAGTGCAGATTGCAGAGTAGTGAGTGCAGAGTAGTGAGTGCAGAGTAGTGAGTGCAGAGTAGTGAGTGCAGAGTAGTGAGTGCAGAGTAGTGAGTGCAGAGTAGTGAGTGCAGAGTAGTTAGTAGTGAGTGCAGAGTAGTTAGTAGTGAGTGCAGAGTAGTGAGTGCAGAGTAGTGAGTGCAGAGTAGTGAGTACTGAGTAGTGAGTACTGAGTAGTGAGTACTGAGTAGTGAGTAGTGAGTGCAGAGTAGTGAGTAGTGAGTGCAGAGTAGTGAGTGCAGAGTAGTGAGTGCAGAGTAGTGAGTGCAGAGTAGTGGGTGCAGAGTAGTGGGTGCAGAGGAGTGGGTGCAGAGGAGTGAGTGCAGAGTAGTGAGTGCAGAGTAGGGAGTGCAGAGTAGGGAGTGCAGAGTAGTGAGTGCAGAGTAGTGAGTGCAGAGTAGTGAGTGCAGAGTAGTGAGTGCAGAGTAGTGAGTGCAGAGTAGTGAGTGCAGAGTAGTGAGTGCAGAGTAGTGAGTGCAGAGTAGCAAGTGCAGAGTAGTGAGTGCAAAGTAGTGAGTAGTGAGTGCAGAGTAGTGAGTGCAGAGTAGTGAGTGCAGAGTAGTGAGTAGTGAGTGCAGAGTAGTGATTAGTGAGTGCAGAGTAGTGAGTAGTGAGTGCAGAGTAGTGAGTAGTGAGTGCAGAGTAGTGAGTAGTGAGTGCAGAGTAGTGAGTGCAGAGTAGTGAGTGCAGAGTAGTGAGTAGTGAGTGCAGAGTAGTGAGTAGTGAGTGCAGAGTAGTGAGTAGTGAGTGCAGAGTAGTGAGTGCAGAGTAGCAAGTGCAGAGTAGTGAGTGCAGAGTAGTGAGTAGTGAGTGCAGAGTAGTGAGTGCAGAGTAGTGAGTGCAGAGTAGTGAGTGCAGAGTAGTGAGTGCAGAGTAGTGAGTAGTGAGTGCAGAGTAGTGAGTAGTGAGTGCAGAGTAGTGAGTAGTGAGTGCAGAGTAGTGAGTAGTGAGTGCAGAGTAGTGAGTGCAGAGTAGTGAGTGCAGAGTAGTGAGTAGTGAGTTCAGAGTAGTGAGTAGTGAGTGCAGAGTAGTGAGTAGTGAGTGCAGAGTAGTGAGTAGTGAGTGCAGAGTAGTGAGTGCAGAGTAGTGAGTGCAGAGTAGTGAGTGCAGAGTAGTGAGTGCAGAGTAGTGAGTGCAGAGTAGTGAGTGCAGAGTATTGAGTAGTGAGTGAGTAGTGAGTGCAGAGTAGTGAGTGCAGAGTAGTGAGTAGTGAGTGCAGAGTAGTGAGTGCAGAGTAGTGAGTAGTGAGTGCAGAGTAGTGAGTAGTGAGTGCAGAGTAGTGAGTAGTGAGTGCAGAGTGGTGAGTAGTGAGTGCAGAGTAGTGAGTAGTGAGTGCAGAGTAGTGAGTGCAGAGTAGTGAGTGCAGAGCAGTGAGTGCAGAGCAGTGAGTGCAGAGCAGTGAGTGCAGAGTAGTGAGTAGTGAGTGCAGAGCAGTGAGTGCAGAGCAGTGAGTGCAGAGTAGTGAGTAGTGAGTGCAGAGTAGTGAGTAGTGAGTGCAGAGCAGTGAGTGCAGAGCAGTGAGTGCAGAGCAGTGAGTGCAGAGTAGTGAGTAGTGAGTGCAGAGCAGTGAGTGCAGAGCAGTGAGTGCAGAGCAGTGAGTGCAGAGCAGTGAGTGCAGAGCAGTGAGTAGTGAGTGCGGAATGCAGAGTAGTGAGTGCAGAGTGAGTGTGCAGAGCAGTGAGTGCAGGTGCAGAGTGGTGTGTGCTGTTGAGTGCAGAGTGCTGTGTATTGGCAATGTAAATGACAATGCCATCTATTTATGATTTAAAGAAAAAAAAGAAATGTCATGAGCAATGCCAATAGCTCCACCTTTAATGATGCCGAGACCATTGCATTGTAAATGCTTGTTGTTTCATGATTCTACATCTTGCACTATTCATCCTTACAGGTTGATGTACAATTGATCACAATTCCACTTTGCATTTCATATAGCTCGTATGTCCCCTCAATAAAACACAGTATAAATAATGGTGTGAATGATCTTAATTAATAATGAATCTTGTTGTCATCATTTTCTGACCCAGCTTGGGTAGTTTGTTACCCAAACTAGGCCTTGGACACTCAGACCTAAGGCGCGTTCTTACATTTGTAGGGATTTCTCTGCGAATCCAATAAGAAATGTATTTTGCAACATGATCAGCAGGCATCCACTGGGGGGATAAAGGATGCTGAATCAAGGTAGGGTCGAAAATTTCTTCCCACTGGGGATCTAAAAAATGTTTTGATTCTATTTTCACCTTATTTTCCTCTAATTTCTTTTTCTTCCTAACAATTTCATCCGCATCTGTGTCATCAAAACTCGATGAACAAGTGATTTCCACATCCCCACTTGTGGATGATGAGTCACACACCACCACACTATGGCTCCTTTTCTTCGCCTTAATAGTGATTCCTTTGGCCTTTATAGCCTCGCTTTCCTCATGAACCTTACGTTAATTTCCTTTTTCATTATGTTTTGGTTCAATATTTTTCCTCTTCTGCGTCTTTTTTACACATCCTTGTCCTGAACCACTTGCCACTACCTTCACTTCCTCTGTGGACCAGAAAACATCCTCCTCACGAGGATCATCCCTCTTTCTTTTCTCCATCTTTTTGTCAATAGCCAATTCTCCAAACATCCTGTCCATGTACTGCTTGAATTTATCATCCAAGTCTGATCCCTCATTCTGATGCATTGCAAATATTTTCTCAAAATTAATCTTATTTTCCTACCTAATAATCACTTTTCCTTTTTAAATAATGTATTAATAAATTTATCACACAACTTAAATCTCTCAAGCGCTAATAAACCTCTCTCTCAAAATTCACTCCGATCTAAACTGTCGATCGCCCTACTGTTATAAACCTGTCATAACATATCCCTAAATATGGATGACCCTTTGTCCTTTTTTAACCATCTAACTTTCCCAATCTTTCAAAATGGCCGCCTTACGCAACGTCATGCGTATGGCGGCCGGCACCAGACTAAACACATAAAAAACGAATTCCTCTCGAGCCGGGCGCATTCCCCTTAACTCTTCCCTGGCTCGCGAACAAGGAAACCTCTTCCTTATGTTTACGTTCACCCTCGTTCGCGCACAGCTCGTGAATTCCTCAAAGCTTCATTCAAAGCCCCTTCGCGCGCCAAATCAACGCTTCCTCACGCGACTAAAGAATAGTCATGCTCGCGCTCAACGGTAATTTCCTTCCATTTTGAAAAACAAATTACCTAAATACTAAAACCCACGAAGAACTCTCTCCATTGCTTTTGCCCTTAAAATAAACACAATCTATTCTCTTTACAATTTAATCCTCAAACGTCTAATTTATAAATTACCAACTAAACATAATCTTTTTTCCCATCTTATTAAATACATAGGATACTAACAATGTTTCTAATACATAGAAATGACCACAATTAAGAAATTTCTTTAACTTGAATTTCTAATAAATTACTCTCTCTTAATCATGCTTTGAAAAGCACGAATCCAAACTGTACTTATCTCTTGTGTGAGCAGCAACAAAAGAAGGAAGATGGCTGCCTGAGATTGGATATTATTCATGTTCAGTGTTCTAGACTGTTGCTATTGTTCTAATTCTAAGCTTGTTGTTGCTGCTGTGTGACAAAGCAATAAAGGAATATTGCATTATATTGGTCTCTGGGCCTTTTGCCATAAAAGTAAGTTAAAAGTGTTACGTTAGTACTCATAACTTTTCAAATGTATGTACTGTACTCCACTATCGCAGCAGAGATCTCCCCTTGCTTGTGTAGGGAACATTTTTAAAGATTACTCAACTTTATGAAAATAATTATAGGATGTTCATGTTAAATATTAATGAACTTTATTTTATATGTTTATTTTAAATGTAGAACAAACAAAAAAAAATAATTTCGGCACATAATTATGTGAAATACACTGGTGTCATTTCAATTTTGCAAAGGCCTGCTCCTAATCCTTTTTTTACCTCCCTAAACCCCTCCCTTTATGTAGTACATAGTCCCCTTTTAAAGACAATCCCTCTGGTCCCTCTCAAATTTACTAGTAAGGGCCCGATTCCGATCCCGTCCAGAAAGCCCCCCGTACAGCTCAGATCCGGGGGTGGCTTTCCAGACGAAACGTGCTCCGGGCTGCCGAGCGAGCAAGTACGATGTGTCCTTAAGCATACGGACTTGATTAGCTCGGAGTTGCATTAAAGTCTATGGGAGCCTGCGTACAGGAGCATACACAGGCTCCCATTGCAACAAATGGGTGGTCGAGGAAAAGCATACACCCTGCGGCGGGCACCCCATGGTGCCCGCCTCACGGTGCATGCTTAGATCGGGGGGGGACCCATGGGTACCCCCCGTAACTGATTTGGAGGGTCCTGGGTGAAGGTAGGCCTTTTAAGACCCCCAAAGTACGTTTTCCAGAGTTTTTTCGAGTCAGAGGCTCCGACTCGATCCGGCTGATCGATGCGTGCATCGTACTTCGTCGCTCGGAAATCAGACCCATTGCGCTGCACGAGCCGACCATGTTGTAGTCATCTGGAGGGCTTCGCTGATGGGTATGAGTCGCTCAGAGTTCAAGGCAATATTCACATCATACTTGCTCACAAGTACAGTGGTACGAGTCGTTCGGAAACTGGGGCTATGAATCGGACTTGCTCGCTACGGATCCCGTTCGGAGCCCTTCCAAGCGAGATCGGAATTGGGCTCTAAGCAGTAAACTTGCACATGCAAAGAGGTCCCCATAGAAAAGGTTGGATAGGTGGAGATTTACACTAGTCAATTTGTGAAGTGGATTCTGTAGCAAGTAATTACTACTACTGTAGTACTACTTTTTTCTGAAGTAATAAGCATATTGACAGAAATTGGATCACAAAACATAGTCATTGCGGGGAATTGAAGCATTGCTACTGATCCAATATAAGAAAAAAACAGCCACTATAGACTGACAAAATAATAATCACAGAGCCATTTTTACAGATGTATGTGATGATATCAGTCTAATAGATATATGGTGCCTAACACATACAAGGGAACAAGAAAATGGAGAATTGACTAAAAATGCAATTGACTTGTTCTATTGGTTTTTCATAAAACCTTTTACTTTGGAGATAAAGTCATTGCACTGACCTGCCCTTCCTAGTCTTCTAAAAAGGTATTCCCTTTTATGATGATCAAATGCATTCCATACAAATAAAGACAGTGCAATTGTCCCATTGTGAGATCATGTGATGAACTTTGAAGATGAGCAAGGCTTGTATGGTTCCTGGAGGAGGGGGTCTCGGAAGAATACTGCTTGCGTGTCATGGATTAGCAAGGGAATGATTTTCCACAATCTGGTGCTAAATGTTTTGATAAGATATTTATGTCCATATTAATCAATGATATCAGACGGTAGCTTCCACATTCTAGAGTATTTCTCATCAATAGTTAGAAGGAAAATTATTGCTTTATTTGTGAAACGTTCCTGTGAACATGTGTCCTCTGCTTCTTGTAGGAAGCATGTAGCCTTGGTGCTAATAATAATAGTGCAGCTCTATTTTATCAAGCTCCCCCGGAAGCCATCATCCCTCGCAGATTTACAAGTGGGTATATTCTCAATCATTTCTTGCAGTTCATCTAGGATAATTTCCTTCTCAAAGAATGATCTTCCTAGTAAAGGTGGTGGTGGTATGCATAAAGGTCTCAAAAACGCCTCTTCCATGTCTAACGTGTCTGAGTGTACCGTATTGTATGGATTTTCAGAAAATGATGCAAATGTTTAGAAAATTGTACTATAAGGGATAAAAGCTTCCAGGAAGAGTTACATACATCGGGAATGGCAATCCTGATTGCCATTCCTGATGTATGTAATATGAATATAATTAATATGGTTACCTAATATTCTTTCAGCTCCAGCATTTTTGCCTGTCTCATAGTGGTGTCTTCGAACTTTAACCCATCTTCTTTCGCTTTGGGCATAAAAATCAATTCCACATAGCTTTTATCATTTCCACTTGTTTTTGTATTGCTAATGATGTCTTATTGAGTACTGGGTCATAAGGCATTGGATTGATTGTTCAATTCTACTTTGATTTGTACGGGGCACTGTGATAAAGGCCCTTGACAAAGGCATGCTTTATCAATCCCCTCTAAATAGATCTTCCTGCTGCTCCCTGACATTGCACCTTCAGGTATTTCACACTGAGACACCTTATTTTATAGTGTAAGGAGTACCAGAAAAAGTCATTTTGGGATTTAGTACCATGTGGGTTGAATAAAAATGTATATACTTGTTCCCTGGTATGTATTAAGCGCGGTATATCTATTAGACTGAAAACACCCTATACCATCTGTGAAAATGTCTCTGTAATTATTATTTTCTCAGTCTATGGGGGCTGTTTTGTATTATATGGGATAAAGACCAATGTTTCAACACCCCATAATGACTATGTTTTGTGATCTGATTTCTGTCAATATGATTGATGGTTTAGAGAAATAAAGTTCTTAGTATTGGGGGCATAGACTGAACCATAATTCAGGATCCACGGTTTTGATTTTGACAACTCCATACCTGCCATACGGATCTGCCCATGCATATAGTATGTTATGAGGCATGTTTTTCATTATAAGTATCGTGACAACATGTTTCTTTGTGGACTGGTATTTGTATGTGCTTGCTTTAGGGATACACCACTGCTGATTACTGTGACTACCCTGTCATATTTTAGTCAGAGAGAGCCAGGATTGGTATATAGGAGTCTCCTTTAACAGACCAATATCTGTTAATTTGGTGTGTAGATACAGTAATATTTTTCTGTCTCTTGGTGCAACAGCCCAGGCAATGTATTTAAAGAGAAGAAAAAGTCAGTGGGGTTGTGTTAAGATGTGGGATAATTATGCCTTACGACATTTGTTGGTCATGATTCTGTGCCCACTACTTATCTAGCTTCTTGTGGCAATTATGAAGCTGTATCTGATCTCAATAATCAGCCACCAAGGTTTTCTGAGTAATGACAAGGTATATGTTTAGTAAGGTGTCTATGTCTACAAAAAGAAGAGATTTTATGAATGCATCACTCTAGAAATAGTCTTTCATCTGAAGACACTAGCAGGCCTATTCACGAATTGCAGTTTATAATATGTTTAGTAGTACTATTGAAGTACTACTAAGGCACTACAAAGTGGTTATCGCAAACCTACGGGCAGAGGCTCGACCTATCCTATCTTTTTCTGTGCAGAGATTTACCCCACTCGACTACAGAATTTCCAAACATGTAAATATATGTTTTAGTAGTAAATGTGGTAGGGACAGGCAGGGGCGGCAGATAATGGGGAGTACTTACTACTAAAGAGTATGGGCTAAGTTAGAATTAAAGAGGGGTTTAGGGAGATTTGTAGAGGGGTTTAAGGAGCGACCTGGACCCATCCACAAAAAAGTAAGACCATTCCTATTCACAAACAGCACTTCTAAAGCTACTACAGCCAAAAAGGACCGTAACAATAATAAATGTACCCCAGGCAGACCAGGGGTACATCCATCACTCCACATGGCCAATCACTGGTATGCAAAACCCTCCCATAGAAAATAATGGTAGTAGGGACTTAAAATGAAACCCCTTTGGAAATAACTAGAATATAAATATATATACATAACATATTTTAATTAAAAAATTGAATTGAAAAATGAATGTATCAGTATTTATTATTATAATATAATTAAATTACTTTTAATTAATGCTATACATGGCTTTTAATCATTATAAACCCATCCCATTACAAAACGAATGCTTTTTTTTAAACTCAAGTTTGGAATTTTCTTTTATAATATAAACAACAGAAAAATAATTTTAATTTAATGTATTATCTTAAAATAATGTAATTTTTTTTCTTTATATTGTTTCTTTTTTCAAAATTTACTATAAATATATAACTTTCATTTAAGTTATTATTTAACATAAAATCATTACTATTTTTTTTAAGTTTAATAAGCTATTTTACTTTTCCCTGTGCTTTACCTTACGAAGATCTCCGCCACCATAACCTTCTCCGTCTAGTAGGTTCTCATCTCTTTCATATCTGATTAACATTAATAGCTGGTATCCTGTGATCTTCTGTCACCACCCTCAGTGGCAATAATAGCAAAAAATGGCAAACATACTTGAGTCCTGAGAGTGACTTAAAGATTTTGAATAATTATTATTGATGATCTTTTGCAAGATATTCACAAAAGAGCTATTAGCAACGCTGTCTCGAATCTCACCTAATATAGATAGATACACATCTGTGTACCTGTTTGGTCATGCGCTTGCTTCACAATCTCAGGGAACCTAGAATGCAGAAAAGCTGTAGCATTTGAAACCAGCATTATAAGCATTTTTTTTCTTTTTTTTTGAAAACCTTTATTTTGTAAAAAGAAGTTACAGTTACAGACTTACAACCACGGAGGCTGGTCAGTTATACACAACAGAAGCGGCACAATAATACACAGCTCATCCGCCGACAACCCGAGGGCCCGGCAGCGAAAAGTCACGATGATGTGGGAAGCATGTGGCAACAAGAGGATAAGTGAAAGGTTTTACATTTTATATTTTCATAAATAATAACAAAAACTGAACACAAAAAAGATCGAGGCAGTACCGTGCAATAGTTTGGCTGTCCCATACGGCAGGGGGAGACGAATGATGGATGTGCAACACTATGAAAGAGGAGAAATCCTGGAGAGGGGGGGGGGCAAGGGCAGAATGATACAACACATACATCAGGAAGTCAAGAATCTGAAACGCACAGTCAAGGGAGGTGAAGAAGATCAGAAGCGTCAGTAAAAGGGGGAGTGCAGATCTCTCCACGGTACGAATTCCATTGACCCCAGATCCTGCCCCATTTCTTGGGCCTGCCACGGGAAACATACACAGTTTTTTCTCTAAACATGGACCAGTCCATGTTTTCTTTCCAAGTTAAGAGTGATGGTGGCCTCTGAGATCCCCACAATTGGGCTATATCTCGTTTCGCAACCATGTTGCCCAGTGTGACCCATTGAGTCTGAGCAACAGTGCAATCATTTGGCTCCCAAATATTCAACAGGCAGCGTCTGGCCTCAGGCAGTAACTCAACACCCGTCACTTCACCCATCACCGCATGCACCCGATTCCAGAAAACCGCCACTTCCGGACATTCCCACACGATGTGAAGGAATGTAGCCAGCATACCACAACCACGCCGACACAGCCCATCCACAGAATAACCCATATGTACCAGTCGTGGACCCATGACATAGACACGGTGCAGTATCTTAAGTTGCACCAGTCTGAGGCGTACCTCTTTAGGGGAGGATATCGCCGCCTGCCAGTCTTCATCATCCAATTCCAGGCCATCGCCAGCCCAGGCACCCCGAAGTTGTACAAGAAGGTCCGAGCGGTCGTTAATCAGTTTTTTGTAAATAAGAGAGATGGTGCTGTCAGGGACGTACCCATCTAGCACTCTATCCTCCAAGGGGGAGGACTCCGGGATCGTATTTCCAGCCGGAAAAAAACAATTTGAGTGCGTGTCGGACTTGGAGATATCGGAAATATTCCCTGTCACTCAATTTATACTCCCGCTGGAGTTCATCGAAGGTCTTAACTCTGCTCTTGGCCCAGAGGTCGCCCACTTTACTAATACCAATAAGGTCCCATCTATCAAACCCCTTCGACGTCCATAGACCACCCAGTTTCTCTGCAGCATATAAGGGAGTCGATTTAGTCAGCTTGTCCGTCCATCCCGTGGCCGTAGTCGCACTACCCCATATTCGCACCGCGACCCCAGTGGGGCCCGTCAGGTGCTTCCTGGCGGCTCTAGAATAGAGCGCTCTATTGTAGTCGCCTCCGGGCAGCTGCCACCTGTCCATCTCGAATGCGGGATTCGGAACAGGACCGTACATGGCATGGTTTACAGCACTCAGCTGGGACGCCCAGTAGTAGCGTTTAATGTCAGGCAACGCTATACCACAGTCGTACCAGGGCAAAGTCAATTTTGCCAATGCAATGCGCGGTCGCCCGCCCCACACCAACTTCCTCTGTAGGCCCTCAATCTCGTGGAAATAGCTAGCCGGCACCAAATCAAGTGTGTTTTGGATGGCATACAAGAATCGGGGGAGAGACATCATTTTGAACAGGGCCGCCCTTCCCAGAGGGGATAAAGGCAAGCCACACCACGCCGCAACATCCGATCTAAGCCGGGTAAGCGGAGGTAATAAATTCCGATCATAGCGGACTGTGGGGTCCAATGAAATGTAGATCCCCAAGTATTTAAAGCCGACTCTAGAAACAGGTATCGGGCAAACGCGAGGTAGAGAGGGTAAGTCCCCCGTGAGCGGGTAGATACAAGACTTGGCCCAGTTGATAACTAAACCAGAGTTCTGCCCAAAGGAACTCAACACGTCAAACAGGACACCCAGTGATTTACGGGGAGAGGTAAGATACAACAATATGTCGTCGGCGTATAGCGATATACGGTCCTCGAAGTCAGGAGACCATCGGATGCGCTTAAGCGAAGGTTCCCAGCGAAGCCATGCGGCCAGTGGTTCAAGAGCGAGCGCGAAAAGGAGTGGCGACAAAGGGCATCCCTGTCTCGTGCCGCGTCCGAGAGCGAAGGGTTCCGAGGCCCTGCCATTAACCACCACCTGAGTTAGTGGCTGCTCATACAGAAGCCTGATCCACCCGATGAACTTAGGGCCGAAACCAAACTTAGCAAGGGCTGCCTACAAATATGGCCACTCCACCGTATCAAAGGCCATCCAGGCATCGAGTGAAACCAAGATGGCCGGCTCCTCAAGAGACCCCGCCCTTGCTAAGACGCCATGAAGACGACGAAGATTGAGCGCTGTGTTGCGATGTGGGATGAAGCCGGATTGGTCCGGGTGGACCAAATCACTAATCACCGTAATCAGCCGATTTGCCAAAAGCTTCGCCAGGATTTTGGGTTCTACATTCAAAAGCGAAATCGGCCGTTACGATGAACAGTGTTCACGAGGCATGCCGTCTTTGTGGATGACCACAATGGACGCCAATCTCTGTTCTCGGGGAAGAGAGCCGAGATCTCGCGACAACGAGAACATCCGACGAAGATATGGCGCCATTTTGTCGGGGCACAACTTGTACAATTCTACTGGTATACCATTCAGACCTGAGGCCTTCCCAGAACGAAGTGAGCGGATAGCGAGCGCTACTTCATCGGTGGAAAATTCCGCCTCCATAAGCTCCTTGTCCGATTCCGATAGGCTAGGCAGTGCGATATCCCGAAGCAACAAATGCGAGTCCTCTTCCGGCCTATCCGAGACCGGCGCATAAACCGTCTGAAAATACTGGGCAAAGACCTGAACTATCTCAACCGGGTTCACCACTCGCGTACCATCCACCCATTTCAACAACAGGCACCACCCGATTCAATCTATCCCTTTTATCCAGCCAAGCAATCAACTTTCTCGCTTTATCACCAACATCATACAAACGCCCCTGCTGCTCACGATTCATTACCTTGGCCGCATCAATAACCAGTGCCCTATATTCAAATTGTTTGAGGGCCAAAGAGTGTAGTCCCTCAGGTGTGACCCCAGACTCCATCCGTTCCTCCAACTCTGTGATTTCATTCTCCAGGCCCATCACTTCCGCATCATTTTTGCGCTTTCTCTCGCTGGCAATTAGGGACAGGGTTTGGCCACGGATCACAGTTTTATACGCCTCCCACAAAGAGACAGGGGAGGACACCGATCCCTCATTCTCAGCGAAGTAGTATTCCATACACTTAACCACCTCCGTCCTAATCTTGGGATTGCGAAGGTGCCAGGGGTTGATCGGAGCGATCCGGCCCTCGGCACCCAATTGTATGTCAATAGTAAGCCAAAGCGGAGAGTGGTCAGAGATCCCCCTAACCAAATGCCTGATTTCCATTACAGAGACCATCTGCACCGCTGGCACGAGGATATAATCAAGTCTCGAGAGACTCCCGTGAGCTCCCGAGTAGAAAGTATACTGGAGCTGTCCAGGGTGCAGTTGCCTCCAACAATCAACTAGACCAAACGTGTCCAAGGGACTCCCCAGCCATAGCTGCGACGCGGGCAGGGTTCTGGGGGGGCTACAGTCTTCATCCCCACTGACTACTGAATTAAAATCGCCACCCACAACCAGCATGCCATCAGGAAACCCCAGGATCCCCTTGCCCAAATCCGCAAATGTGGTGGACTGTAGGCCGGGCGGAACATACACAGACAAAATGGAGATCGTCTTCCCTTCCCACCGACCCGTAATAGCCGCATAGCGGCCCCTATCATCCAACACAACGTCGTCTATCTCTAGGGGGAGGGAATTTCTAACCAGGACACCCGCCCCTCTCGAACCAGTGGTAAATCCAGAATGGGCCACCAAACGGTAGCCCCGTCTATTCAGTGCATGGCACGTATTTCCTACTAAATGTGTCTCCTAGAGTAAAACCACATCTGGGGAGCATCGCTTCAAATATTGTAAAACTATCCCCTGTTTTATCCTGTTACCAAGACCGTTAACGTTCCAGCTTAGCACCCTTAGCCCCCTACTCCCATTCCAGCAGTGAGCACTCTGCCTCCCCCGCCCCGAAACAGGCACATAGGATAAAATCCAGAACAAAGCGCAGCCTCGATAAAAACAGAAAGAAAAAGACCCCACCACCACCCCCAATGAACCCCTCAAAACACACCCCCCCACTCTGCACCCCTGTGCTAGACCAGAAAGCCACCCCAACTTGCAGTGTGCCTGTCGCCCCATTAAACTAACCTACAAGAAGAGAGAAAAAAGTCCCCAGAGGAGGAAGAGTCCCGATTTCCCCCACCCCCGGGTATCCACACTGTAGAACATAACAGACACAAAGCCACTGCCATAAGTCCAGAAAATTGGCTCGCCGGCGCAGACTCACTACTCCTGTTCTTCCAAGCCACCTCCGGCACCTCTCGAACTCTCCATGTTGGTACGGTGTGCAGGCATAGTGTCCAACCAGTCACTGGCCACCTCGGGCGGTCAAAAAAGAGTGCACGTTCTTCATATTCAATCCTCAGTCGGGCCGGAAAAAGCACGGCGTATTTCAGTCCCATATCCCTGAGTCGCCTCTTCACCCCTGTAAAACCCATGCGTTGTTTTTGTACCGCCTGCGTGAAGTCCGGATAAAAACTGACCAACGCATTGTCAAACTTAGTGGGACCATTAGTACGTGAAGCTTGCAGGATAGCGTCCCTGTCCCGGAAATTAAAAATCCTGGCTATGACAGGCCTCGGAGCGGCCCCCAGCTTGGGCTTTCCACCGGGGACTCTGTGAGCACGCTCCACCGTGAAAAAGTTACTGAGGCCCTTAGGTACCAGATGTTTTAGAACAATATCTTCCACCAGAAGGTCTGTAGACACGTCCGCGGAGTTCTCCGGAACACCTACGATGCGGACGTTGTTGCGCCTGGCCCGGCTCTCGAAATCATCCAGCCGGCGGGCAAACAGATCATTGGAAGTCCGGAGATTGCGGACTTCAGCCTGGAGATCCGAGACATCCGTGGTCAGGCTTGCAGTCTTAATATCCAGGGACTTGACCCGCTCATTGGTTTTCTCCAGGTCCGTCCTAATAAGATTGACTTCGATCGCCAAAGTGTCAATCTTAGCAGCAAGGGTTTCGTATTGTTGACCCATAGTTGTTCTAACACTTGCGATGGCGTCCATAACATTTTTCAATGTCGGCTCTTCAGTTGTAGGAGGACCATCGCCGGTCTCCTCAGGGGCCTTGCTCGCTCCGCCTGGGGATCCTTTAGGGCGAGTAAAGCTCTCTATGGTCTGGGATTGGGTAACTCCACCACGATATGAGCCCCTGGTGGCCCGTTTCTTGGCGTCCGCCTTGCCCGCCATGATGGGCGACGAGCTCCGACGGAACCGGTGAGATCTGGTCAAAATGGTCCCTTTCACGGCAAGCTCGTAGAGGCGAGAGGGCTAGGGTCCAAAGCAAGCGTAGGACTGGCAGCAGGATCAGGACAGACGTGCAGAGCGGCCGCAAGTCGCCGTCAACAATGACCAAGAGCGAAACCGAAAGTACCACAGGGGCAGTGGGCGTGTCACACCAGCCGTTGTTGTTCAATTGCCACCTGGGTACCTCGGGGACTCAAGCCCGTGGATGGTCTACGATGTAGGCCGCAAATTTCAAGGCACAATAAGTCCGGTTTCCGGCGGCCAAATCGATTTTTGAAAAAAGTTTTCAGTATCAGCAGGGCATTCGCAAAAGGTACCCGTCGTCCAAATCAGGATGCATTGCAGGATAGATGCGGGAGGCGGAAAGGGTCTCGGGAGCCCTGTACTCACGCGTCCATCTTGGAAACGCGCGAAGCTCCTTCCCCCATTATAAGCATTTTGATTGGCTCAACCAGTTTGTGTATACCTTCACAATGTTGTGTTATGTTATGTTATGTCATATGTTCTTGTATAGCGCGCAGCTGCCCCAGCAAAGGGGTGTCCCGGCGCTTTGAGAGCAGGTAGGTCAGCTACCGCAAGGATGGAGTCGCGGCTGTAACATAACAAGGCAGTCTAGCAAAAAAGATATGTTTTGATGGCCTTTCTACACGTCAGAAGGTTGTTTAAGCCTCGTATCTGGAGTGGCAAGGCATTTCACAATTTTGCTGCAAGATAGCGAAAGGAGCGACCTCCCATCCGCGAGTGCTTTTTTCGAGGCACCACTACCAGGTGCTGTCCCTCCGAACGCAGGGCTCGCCGAGGGATATAGGGGGTCAAAAGGGGGCATACATGGGGGGGGGGGATGCAGATTTCAGGATTTTAAATGACAAACAAAGCTCTTAAATTGAATCCTCTTCTCCACAGGTAGCCAGTGTAGTTTAATTAGAGTGCTAGAGACCGAGTGATCACGGGGGAGCCCAATCAAGGCTCCTGCTGCCGTGTTTTGCACTCGTTGCAGTCTTCCCACCTCTGCCCAGTTGGCCCCTAGAAGTAGAGAGCTTGCATAATCCAATCGAGAAAGGATGGAAGACCGTACTATGAGCTGACGGGTGGGTGGATCAAAGAATTGTAAAATCGGCTTAAGGTTCCGAAGAATCCCGAAACACATGGTGGCAACCTTTTTAGTGTGATGGATAAAGTCAAGCGAGGAGTCTATCCAAACTCCTAGGTTTTTTACCTCGCTCTTAGGCTCGGGAGGGCTACCAAGAATCTCAGGCCACCATTTATCTCCCCATGCCGAGACATCCTTTCCTACCAGCAGAACCTCAGTCTTGTTGGCATTGAGCTGTAGGTAGTTAGATGTCATCCAGTTAGTTACTGCTGCTAGGCCCTGTTTAAAATTGGACGCAGTCAGCCCGTCGCTCAGCACCACCACTAACTGAGTGTCGTCCACGTAAGAGACTATAGATAGTTCCCTCCGTTTGGCGACCTCAGCTAGTGGCTGGACGTAAAGATTGAATAACGTCGGACTGAGTGTAGACCCCTGGGGTACTCCCTGCTCTATAGGACGTTCCTTTGATAAAAACGGGGGGGGTGGAGACCCGGAAGGAACTTCCGGTCAGGAACGCCCTGAACCAGTCCAGTGCCTGTCCACTGATCCCTGCCGCCTCCAGTCGATACAGCAATACCTCGTGTGAGACCGTATTGAAGGCAGCGCTGAGGTCTAATAGAATCAGCAATGCCGTCTGGCCGGAATCCATGATGGTCCGAAGGTGTTCCGTCACACTCAGGAGTGCTGTGTTGGTGCTGTGGCCCGCACGGAAGCCATGTTGGGAGGCGTCCAGAGTGGACTTGGAGCAGAGAAATTTCGTTAGAATATTATTAACATGAGACTCGGCCACTTTGGCTGGCCAGGGAAGCAGAGAAACAGGCCTAAAATTTTCCGGTCTGGTGGGGTCTAGCGTAGGCTTTTTAATAATGGGAGATACCATGCCTGCTTCCATCTGGCGGGTATAGTGGCAGATTTAAAAGATGAATTGATCATTTGTCGAAGGGGGTTGAGTATAAGCGTGGAATCTTCTCTGAATTGTGCAGGCTTTAGAGGATCTGCGGGGGAGCCCGATTTGATTTTCCCACAGAGTCTGAGAAAATCATCCTGGCTTATGTCAGGTAAGGTCATAAGTTTATTAGTTGGTCCGATATTAGAGGGGATTAGACCGGGAGTGGCTAGGAAGGAGCTATAGATCATTCGTACTTTATCTATAAAAAAGGAGGCCAATTTTTCACAATGCATGTGGGAAGCAGTTGTTGCCGCAGTAGCTTTTTTGGCGCTAAGGTCCTTCAGAATCTTAAAGATAGTTTTAGAGGGGTTCTGACTGGTTCTGATCTCATTGGCGTAGTAGGAGGCTTGCGTCCTACAGATATTTCTGTGGTAGATCTTTGTGCGGCCAAGTATTGTGTTTTTAATACCGTGTCGTACAATTTCCTCCATCTACGTTCAGTTAGTTTACATTCTTTCCTGAGGATGGTAAGCGACTCATTGTACCACGGAATTCTGCGCCCGAGCTTTGATCCAGTCAGCCGGGATCAGTGAATCCAGAGCTTGGGAAAGCCAGGTACAGAAGTTCTCGTAACCCTGCTCGGAGTTGCCGCCTACTTCGGGCGGGTCAGCTTAAGCAGGGTATAGAAATCTTCGAGTTGTAGCTTTCTCCATGGACGTTTGAGTGCCCGTTGAACATTGCTCATGTTAGACGGGTCGTGTATGGGTAGGGACATAATAACCAACATGTCACTTGAGTTTACTGTGGGGTTATTCAGAATCTAAGGACTCAATTTACTGAACTATTTTGCAATTGCAAAGCTTACAATTTGTGAATCACAGGCTTTGTGATCACAAAACAGGGAGATTCAATGTACAAACGTTACTATGTGAGTCAAAAATGTTTTTCTGACTTGCAAAGCTCACTTTGTGTCATCTTGTGAACAGGCAGGTGGAGGGGGCTTGGAAGAGGCATCGCCTGCTTCCTGATTCTTCAAATGTAATGTATCAATAGTTTGTGACCTGAAATGCTGTCAAAAACCGTTGATGAAATACTGATCAATCAAATCAGATAGTAGCCATTTGTAAAGCAGAAGGTATCTGTGATGGACAGCTATTACCATGTTAATGCCTAGTTTGGATGTAGGAGGGGTGAGAAGGGAGCGATCCAGTTGAACACTGCATATTCCCCTGAGATCATTCACTGAATGTTGACTTTTTAATGAAGCTCGTTTCCCTTTAAGTGACCGAATGCTTGTGTCAGTATTCGGTAAATGCAAATGCAGAGTTTCCTACCTCTTGACTCATAATGCAGGAGTAGTTTATGCCACTCCCTACCAGCGGTGGGTTTGCGCTGCAACTGATGTGTACAGGTGGATCGTAAACGGGTTGGTGTGCCAAACACAACACAAGACTGGTTTGCGACCAAACCTTGACACATAAGGGGCTCTCTTTTGGAATGATGGCAATATTTTAACCTGAGACATTGACATTTCAAACATGTGTGTGTGTGTGTGTGTGTGTGTAGTTGTGTGTGTCTGTGTAGGGGGAAAGGGTATTTGGGTGTGTAGAGGGAAGGGGTATGTTTCTTTCATTTTTGTATACACCAATTTCCAAAGCTCATATAGTAATTCATGGTGAGTTTTTCCTATTAGTTTTAGCTTCGATTGATCTATACATATGCTCAAGTGTATTTATGTTGTATTTCGCAACTAACAGTTTTTTAAACTGTTGATTTTTGTCATGTAATGCTTTTAACTTACTATGCATGGTAAAAAAACAAAAAACACTCAATTGTGTTAAGACTGTGTCAAAGGCACAGGTAGTGGCTTCAACGAAACTCCGACAGTTAGCAGGAAGGAGCGTTTGGGATGGGTGATGAGAGTTTGGAGTGAGTTGCCCGCCCCCTCCTTGAACAAATGGCGCACCTCTGACAGCATGCGGAAGTGCTGCTTGGAGAGGGAAGCCATTCATCTCTCAGCGGTGAAGTGAGTTACGCTTTTGATAGAAGTACTTTGACTGATTTTCAACAATTGTGTCAACACTTAGCACAAACGCACGCATATTAAGTGACACAGGGTGTTGCATTCCCTTTCCATTTCTTTGCTAAAAGTTTAAAAAAATGAAAAACATGGTGAAAGTGTTTGACAGATGCGATCAAAGGACCCCGCCCCTTTTCATGGATCATTATGCATGCAAGCCTTTTCGGGATAACACAACTATAGTTTTTTTTACCTGATTCAGGTATTGCTTTCAGTTAAAAAAAGAAAAACGTTTTGTAATTCTAATTTGACTTCAATATATATGCCCCATTTTTGCACACTGCATTCAAATTAAGTCAAGCAGTCCTAGGAACAGAAAGAGTAAAATCACTGAAGGGGATCTTTTTTAAAAATGGCATACGGTTCAAAGACTACCGCCATTTATTTAGAACCATTTATTTGACATAAGGAAAAAGGGTCATATAGAGAAAGGGAATAGGCAATTTGATATTTCCAAAAGTTTGGAGGGAAGGACAACTTTCGATACCTGAAAGAGACCCACCTCTTCTACTTCAATATTTAGTTACATTAATTAAACGTAATAGTAGGCCTGTGGCCGCAGATGCCGCATTATGTTTGTCCCCATTATTTCCTTATTGTATGCCTACTTTTAAAAAAGTTCAATTTTTTTTGGTTCATTAAATTTCAATTATTTAAAGGTTTTTGCAAATGCGAACAATGCCTTGAAGCACAATAAAGGGTGCAGCGAGTGGGGTAGCAGATATTATACAATAGCCTGGAGAAATTTTGATCAAAATAATGGGTAATACAACCCTTATAATCATTAAAGGGTCGGGATCAACTCTATAAAATAAACCGTTTAAACGAAGCGTGTTTTATTGTTTCTGAAAGTTAAAAAAACATGTTTTAGTAGGCTAGCTGTTTCTCGTAGTCACGACCTCTAAAAAATCGAAAATTGCAATTTGAGAATAATTGGCTTCCAAAAACATGGCAGTTTGAGCAAAGTACATTTATCAAAGTATATTCCTGATTGCTCCTGCTCAACATATCATATTTGCATGATGTCTTGGCGGATGGGTAAAGTGTAGACACGTGATCAGGCAGGAATCATGTGTTTCCCACTCAGCTATCAACTCTTGCGGAGCCCTTCCCCTTTTCTGTCCGAAAGTTTCTCACATATGACCACATAGCAAAAGTTTCACTGCAATTGTATCAGTACTATCAGTATTTTTAACCAGCGGCTTTTACTGATAGTATTGAAGATTGCCATATATTGCAAATAAAATGAACTCTTTGTGATACAACTTAAAGAACATCTTTTGACATTCAAAATGACAAGAGTACAGGAAACATACAAACTATTGCATACATAATTTCAAATAATTCAACAGATAATTCATACCTGGGCCTTACCTGGCTGTCTACCAAATGCCCTGAAAGATTTGTACATAACATTCATAAATGCTTTTTTAACTTAGTCCCATATTTATAAAGATAGAGCGTCGGGTTTGCATCACTTTTTGATGCATCCCCAACAAAACTTTACAGAAGCAACAGAAATATTGATCTGCATGGCTTTGTGAGAAAAAGTATCACAGAGCATTGCGCTGCCTTGCGTTACTTTGCTTCAGGTAGGCCTTTCTTGGGTGGTGCATGTGCGTTCCGGTGCATCCACCAATGAATTGTGATGCAAACCCATAGTTACAAACAGATGTAGACATAGTTTTCTACCAAAATGGTGTGTGACTTGCCTAACAAACAGAAATATCTTTATTTCTCCTTGTTATTTTCTCTATTTGCATGAGTGCTGTGTTATGCAGCACAAATACACAGATTATTATTATTATTTAAATTTATATCTAGGCGCAACAACTACCCAAACGTGTTTCCCCGCGCCCTGCGGAGACGGCAGAGAAGAAAGTAAACTTACTGATTAAAAAAACAGGTTATAAGAGACTTACAGAAAAGAGTAACATTCATCTGTGTACGAAGAGATAACAGAAGAGCGTTCCACAGAACAGGGCCCAAATAGGAAAAAGAGTGGCCAACCGTACGGGACAGTCTGATCTTAGGTACCTGAAATTTGGCCTGAGTGGTAGATCTTAGAGTGCGTGGAGGCAAGTAAGGGTGGACTAGATTTTGCACGCACATGGGTGCAATGCTGTGCTTGATTCTGAACATATAGTTCAGAGCTTTAAACTTAATCCTATTTTCAACACTTAACCAATGAAGGTCCCTCAAGGAAGCGGAAATAAAAGCTGTTCTCGGAGTACGGCATAGCAATCTGTCCGCAGAGTTATGTACTCTCTGTAGCTTTCATGTCACATCTTTATTAGCTCCAAGATAAAGGATGTTACCGTAGTCCAACCGAGAAGTAACAAGAGGCTGGACTACGGTTCTCTGAATAGGGGTAGGGAGCATCCATATGATTTTTCTCAGCCACTTCAGAATGGTGGAACATGTTGCAGCAATCTTCGTGGCCTGTTGACGCATAGATAGAGAGTCATCAATAATAAAGCCAAGGTTGCGAACATGATGGGAAGGACCCAGGAGCTCTTTGTCTTTCCCCAATACCAGAACCTCAGTTTTTTCACCATTCAGCTTGAGGAAGTTGGCTTGCATCCAAGATACCACCTTACACAGCCCAGCCCACAGAGAGTAAGTTAGTTTTTTGCCGCAGAGAGTGAGAAGATAATCTGTGTGTCGTTGGCGTAAGAAAACAACGACGACCCAGCTTCTTCGACGATCGTTGCCAGGCGTCTAACATAAATGTTAAACAACAGAGGACTAAGGATAGATCCCCTGGGAGACTCCATAGGGGGGTGAGTTGGCTGCAGAGGGGAAGACCTGAAACGTGCAACCAGTAAGAAAAGAAGTTAGCCAGCTGAGAGCAGTACCAGTAACCCCGATATATTGTAAGGCGTTTATAAGCACGGCATGGGACACTGTGTCAAAGGCAGCACTTAGATCCAACAAGACAAGTGCAACCGTATTGCCAGCATCCAAATTTTGGCACAGCATTTCTGTTACGCCAAGAAGAGCGGTCTCCGTGGAATAACCAGTTCGAAATCCAGATTGTGATGGATGCAGAATCCCATTACTTTCAATGAACTGCGACAATTGACCATTGATATGCCTCTCCAATATTTTTGAAAAACAGGAAGCAAAGAAATGAGCCGATAGTTTGAAGACAACGTGGGGTCAGCATTGGTCTTGTTCAACAAAGGATTGACCATAGCATGCTTCCATTCCAAGGGGACACGAGAGTCCTCTAAAGGTGTATTAAGGAGTTTCATAATGAATTCAGGTGTGAACAGTTCAAGTTGCCGCAGTACAGAGATAGGGAGAGGATCGCAAGGGGAACCAGATTTGATATGGCCCAAATGCTGTTTAAAGGACGTCAAGTCGAGTGGTTCACCATGGGCAATTTTATTAATGGTATTTATATCAGGCAGAGTATTGCTAACAGACGGACAGATTAATTGAATGTGGATGGAGGATGAGGAGGCAAAGGAAGATGGCATATTCCCAGTCAAAGTCGAATTGATTAATTCCACTTTATTAGTGAAGAATTGGGCAAGCTCTTCACATTGCGATTTATTCAAATTAGTGGGAGTGGGCTGCGTTGCAGCACCTGATAATTCTTTTACCATTTTAAATAAGATTTTGGAACAATTCTTAGCCTCAGATAATGTTAAGGAAACATATTTTGCACGTGCAGCTCTGCAGTGTGAATGGTACTCCCTTTTAGCAAGGAGATAAGCAGATTTAGCGTCAAGCGCAAAAGTCCTTCTCCATCGTTTTCCATATTTTTACATTTGGTTTTCTCAGCTTTTAACTTATCTGAGAACCAAGGGGCTGGAGGGCGATGATTGCTTATCCTCTTTCGGGAGGCAAGTATCAGTAGCTTTAATGATCCAATTACGAAACGTTGCTAAATCAGTATCAAGAGTGTTGTTAAAAGTCGGAGCATTAATACAAAGAATTTTGTTAAAGTTATCTATATCCAACTTTTTCCAGTTCCTTCTTAGTTTTAAAGTGCTACTACAAGACGCCATCTGTGAATTCTCCAAAGTTGTGAGTTTAAAACCAACTAAAAAGTGGTCGGACCAGCACAAAGGGATAGCTGTTAAACATTCAATACTGGATAGATTAGAAAAAATAGGATCCAATAAGTGACCGACATACAAAGATGACATAGCCTCAGAAGATAGGCTAGGGATTCCTGAGTACTTATCCCCCCCATGGTCTAGAATCTCCTGTTACATCTCTTGGGGATCAGCATGCATCCGTCACCAGCCATTAAGGAATGTCACAGCAGAAGCTGTTAGGGCTCAAATAAATTGCATTACACCCACCATAAGCCCTGAACGTACACCCCAATGGACTGGAAATTATACCCAGACTGACTAAATTACATTGTGGATATATATTCTGAATGAAAACACAATTTGATGGACACTTTTGGTATATGCTATACACCTTACGTTCACTTCGGTCAGTAGGAAAGGAATACACTACACTGAGTCATCACAGTAAGCTACGTTCCTATGTTGGGCTATTTTTATGGCTTGGAACTTTTAATACCATTTATTGGAATATTTGTTTAGTGTTATCTCAAATCCCTGTTGGATATTTACCCACTATCCCTGCCTTCATAACTCTATTCCCTTTCTACATGCTACCAGCTTCTTGCCTACAATATGCTAAGTTTCCTTATGCCGTTCTTTACGCTGAAATCAACAAGAAACTCCTTCGCAAATTCTAGACTGTCCAGAACAGCACAGCCAGACTGATCCTCGACAACCCCCATTGCAGTCACATCACCCACCACCTCTGTGATCTCCACTGGCTATCAGTCAAAAGAAGAATAACCTTCAAACTCCTCACCCATGCATACAAGGCCCATCACAACACCGGACCTGCATCTCCTTCCACGCACCCAAAAGACACCTCTGATCAGCCCAGATCTCACTGACCACCATCCCAAATATCAGCGAGGCTAGAATGAGAGGAAAGTCCTTCTGCTACCTCACATCCAAAGTCTGAAACACACTCCCCGTCCACCTCCGGCAGTCTCTCACATTGCCCAAGTTCAGGAAGGTCCTCAAGAACTGGCTTTTTGGGTGACCCAGCACTCAAAGAAGCCACCACCCCTACCCCCCAGTGCCTTGAGACCCTCACCGGTGAGTAGTTTTGCTTTACCAACCATGATTGATTGATTGTATGCCAGCTGCTGATAACTCAACAGCCCTCAATAGCTGTTGAAGTTTTGTTTCTATTAGTTGGCTACACGCCATATCGCTTTTTAATTTTTTTCTCAATGGGTCACCATAACTACAAGGGCTGTGTCAAAATCTGGAGCCCACAACTGATATTGCCACAGGACTAAAGCTGCATGTATCTAATAGTATTCATCAACAAGCATACCTGTGGTTCATTGTGTTCCTATAAAGAGGAGTCATAGTCTTTCAGTTCAGGCTGGATTTTCCTTGTTGAGATAGATCAAGGCTAATTGACACATGGTTGATCTCTCTCTGGAGCAGTGCTTTGAGCAAAAAGACAACTAATTGGAGAGTATTCCTTCTATCAAGCCCCAGATAGTATGTGGGAGCAGAATGCAACCATTTATCACCGTTTCCAAAAGATATGTGGGAGGAAATTAAGGACTGGATACCAGGTAGTAAGTCGATCCTACTTACTAAAAAGATGGGTCACTCTTCTTTCTTCCCTTATTGCACATGCATTCGTAGATAAATAAGCAGATTAATACCTATCTTAGTGAGGAATTTGTGCTGACATGCAGCTAAGAAGAAAAAACAAGACCTGCACTAACCCGGGGGGTTTGAATTGATTAAGGGCATATGTGGGTAAAGAGGTAACTTCTGCAAGGTTATAGCAGTTATTCACAAGATCTGTGATTCTCAGTTAACCCTTTCGATGCTGATGACGAGCTCAGCTCGTCATCACCCACGGGTGTCGTGTGCTGATGACGAGCTGAGCTCGTCATGGGAACAGCAAAATGGCAAAATCCAGCACAGGAGGGGGAAAACGCCTAGCAGCCAAGAGGTTAAGTACAGACTTAACAGTTTTTAGTATAATAATTCACAACTTATCTCTTTAAGGCTTCTTTCGTCTGAAACTAAAATTCTTTCTTCATGAATCACTAGGGTTCAAACTATTACATATCTACTGGAGAACTGCGTTAGAACATCAAACATTCAAGGATCATAACTTCTCCTCTTGCTAAGGCAAATCCACAATCTCCTTAGTTCAAATTTCTAGGACAAATGCTCACATAGTTCATAGCCTCTCTCCTTTTCTAGACAAGTATCCCAGTTATTTCTCATACTTCGCAGTCGAAAGTGAAAATCCATTACCAGCACTGATCCTCTGAGAGGAAATCCTCTCTCAGAGGCTAAAATATCAATGTCTGTACCAGGAAGAACCTTTACTTGGCTCTTTCAAAAACTAAGATTCCTTTTCAGGCTTGTGAACACCTTTACACTCTGTTTGTCAGTCGCGGATAAGCCCCTTACCAGTTGTGAGTTGACTTCCAGACGTCTCCTGTTTCCTCAAGTGCTGCAATGCTAATGCTCTGCTTGCCTCTGAGCCTCATTGACTAGCAATTCGACCTGAGCTGAAATCCTTTAATTTCGGGCTCCACCCAACATAGGACAGGCACCTCGATGTTCTGCGAATCCTTCAATTTGAGAATCTTTGTGGAAGCCAAATGGTCCACCTGCGCCAATAAGATCCCATCTAAGTGTGAACTTGCATATAAATATGACAAGGCCTTATGAGACCTTTCCTTCTGGGGCAACATTGTAGCGTCCACAAGAGTTTCTGCTGCTACATCCCCAGGGTCTTAGACCACTAATCTAAGTGACGCTGTGTACCCTATGTGACAAAGGGCCCATACCTACCCTCAAAGTAGTCGAGGGAGGAACCCGATGGGGCAAAGGACAGAGAGTTGGTCTCTGTGGAGCTGAGACATGACACCATCCATCATTTTGTTTCTCAGTGAGTTCCTGATACTGCAACAATTCTCACTACCTTTTGTGAGTATATTTTGCTGTGGGGCTTGAGCGCTTGATTGCCAATGCCACTGGGTCTTGTTCAATCCCTGTCTTAACTCACCTAGTGCACACATGCATACCTCGAATCTCAAGGCTTTTTACCATACCACTCTTGGCTGTCTGAGCTGAACTTTGGCAGACTGAAGATTTCATAGCCCTGTGGGTGTGACCTTCTCAGCCTGGCAAAAGAGCCTCGAGGCCCTCCCCCTCATGACCAACAGGAGTGTCACTGATTGCCTTGGACCTGCCCATGGCCGAGTGTCAATCAGTGACACCTCATCACAGAGTGGGGTAGTGTTTGAAGTCTCACTGACCTCATTCCACTTTGTGACGAGACCGGGACTGCTATCAGCCAATGAGGGAAGGCAGCAGTCCCAAACCTCCTTGAACCGCCAAGGCGTGGGATTGCTGCCTTCCCTCATTGGCTGACCTAAGATCAGCCAATGAGGAAATGCAGCAGTCCCAATTCTCCTGGGACCTCCAAGGTTTTCCAGTTGGAGAGCTGCTGTTGAGGTACGTTTTATGTGTTTTTATTATGTTTTGAGCGTGCATGCATGCATGTATGACTGTATGTGTTAGTGAGCGTTGTGAATAGGCGTGTGTGTGTGTGTGAATGAAAGGGTGTGAGTTAAGTGTATGTGTGTGTGTGCCTCGAACTCACCCCCTTCTGGTAAAGTTACCATACGCCACTGAAATTGGAGTCTAATGCAGGGGAATCCATAAATGATAACTATATTCTATATGCAAAGTGATTCTCTATAGACGCGTAAAAAGGAGGTGCATTAGTTGTTGGAACCCACTGGCCTAACATACATTCCATGCAATAGCATAGCTCTACCAGCCTTAGTCAGAATAGAAAAAATATTTAAAAGTACTCAAAACCCAGCAATTGTGAAGTCTCATTTACATAGGTTGATCATAAAGCAGTTTGTTCCTTCCTAATGCAGATGATCTTTCTGCAGTTTCCAGGAAATTATTTACATCAGTAATGGAATATTTGCATTTTATTATTTACCATTGGCACACTGCACTTTGCTTTCATGATATTTGTCTGGAGAGAAGGGTTAATGTTTTACAAAGAGGGTTAGTTAAAGTTCAGATTGTTCAGTTAAAACCATTGAAAGTGTAGATTTGAGTTGCCAAAAAGCTGGAACATTTCAGCTGCTGTGTCTTTTCTAATTCACATGGAGTTTGATTCATCCCTTACATTAGATTTCTAGCATTCCACAGCATGGGTGCATGGATTCAGCCGCCATGTTTGTTTTGATTCTAAGTGCATTGGGATATCTGGTGTGTTGTGGTCAGTTTCTGTGAGTCTTATTTATAAGCCCATCGTGCCCCCGGTGCATCACTTTTCATGACATAACGGCAGCGCAATTGGCTTGCCAAATTTACACGGCCATGTAAAGTCACCCTGCATGACTTTTCAAAAACATGTAAATATGGGCCCCTTTCATGCATTATTCTGCATGAAAGGGGCGTTCCATGGGTGTTGCTGTGGGTGTACACTTGATACATTCCCATATTTACAACATGGGAGTGTCTCAAAATGGCGCAACTAGGAGAAATACTTTTATTTCTCCTAATTTTCTTCTCTTTCTATGCGTGATGCAGAATGCGGCCCCTTTACATGCATCACTTTGTGTAAAAGGGGCGTGCAATGGTGTAGCTGTGGTCATCCAACTGCAACATTCGTTGATTTTTGACGCCGCCTCAGATTTTCAAGGAAGTGTAAATCTGAGACAGCGTCAAAAAACGAATGCCATTCATAGCGGGTGTTAGAATGGTGAAACGAGGAGAAACACCTTTATTTCTACTCATTTTTGCTTTTTCTATGTGTGCTGCATAGAAAAAGCAAAACCCCATTAATGATTGTTTATGTGCAGGAAGGTGTTCCTTCCTGCACATAAACAATCATTAATGATGACAATTTGCTACTTCTTTGTGTGCTGCATTCTGCAGCACCCATAGAAGTAACAAATCGCCATTATTGATTATTTATGTGTAGGAAGGGACACCATTCTGCACATAAACAATCATTCCCCGCAACTCAGGCTCCCTTGCACTATGGTGCAAGGGTGCCTGCATTGCCGTTAGGCGGCTATTCTTGTTAATATGGTGCATCCCTTCATTTTGGAAATGTCGGGGCACAGCACTGACAAATTTGGTGCAGCTCCGCGCTCTGACATTTCCTTGTAAATATGCCCCATGGTCCCATATAATGGTGAGTGACTGAATTCCATACATGATTATGGCTCCGGGTGGAATAATGAGAGCCATGTACTGCAAATCACTGGTCATAAACTCCTTCTTTAAAGGCACCATTAGAGAGGGGAGGCACTCTACCTTAAAGATAGGATTGCTAGCAAATCAATTACCCTTTGTTTTGGATGAATAAATGTAATTAAATGCTCCCTAGACTCAAACAAACACAATAGGCAAGTATTGAATACAAGTGCTTGTTTGACCCTGTGTTAATGATGGTTTAAGAATCGACATACAATACAATACAATACAATACATAATTGTATTTATATTATGTTTATATTTGGGAGATGGAGTCATTAAGATTACAATTGACCAGTCAGTCAGCAAGGTTACATAGCTTTACCATATGTAAGGAAACAGTGAACCGTGCTGACATACATAAATATAGTTTGCTTTTCATGGCATAAATATGAAATGTATTGAAAGTTAGATCACATTACTCATAATACTGAAATTCGTGCAACACAGTGGAACCCAGTAAGTGGTGCAGGAACAAATTCTATAATTTATAGAAAGAAGAAACAATATTTGTCAGGTGTAAGTCCTGTACATAACAAGTTTATCATCAACACACATTGCTCTTTTGTACCTTTCGGGTTGTGCTATTCATGAGCCAACCCATGGGTAGTTTGCTGGTCTCTAAGAGAAAGTGCAAAGCCATTGGAAAGTTTGGCCTAGGGGTGTAGCTATCAATACTGCAGCAGGAGTAGTAGAACCCGGGTCCAGGGTTCTGAGGATTCCACTGCAATTCAATTAGAACTGTTTTTTACTACCAAACCGGGGGTGGGGGAAGGTCCTTGCTTGCTTTAGGCCTCACGGTATTCTTGCATTGCCACTTGTTGGGTCGCTTGTATACAGGAAGCATCAAGGCCAAATCTGGTTCAATAGAAAGAGAGTAAGCGTCCTGAGTGAGAGAGTAGGAGAGAATCTTAGCGTCTGAGCTGGTGAAGATTTGATTTTATATCACAAATAAGGATAGCCCAACAAATAGAAATCAAAATATGCAAAAGGGTCCTCCCTCTATTGATTTAACTGTCAAAAACAGGCTTAGGACCAGGGGAAATAAACAGCATAATTACTTATCACACAGGAATAAATCACACAGTGAACAGATCTCAATCAATTTTGAAAACGTATTTCATAAAGTTCATGTTTCTTTAAATTTTACAATACATTTCTTTTATACTTTTCAATGACATTATTTGTATAAATCCTTTTGACATGATTTGCCATCTATTATAGAAAATATACTTTAAAAAAAAGACCATATCACTACACAATTCAACACATATCCTGATTAGCACTCCTGTATCATATTCACATTTCACATATGAATCATTCAACATTCCATGTATCCATCATACATCAGTCTGGAAAAAACAGCGTCCGCCATACACCGGCTGAGTTTAATTTCTTTCATCCTTCTGGTGTATAGGCCCAGATTAGACACATCACCTGTCTATATGTATGATGGATGTGTGGAATGTGAAATGAATAGTATGTGAGATGGGAGTATGATACAGGAGTGCTAATAGGTGTATGTGTTGAATTGTGTAGTGATACGGTCTTTATTTTAAATAAATGAACGTACATTTTCTATAATGGATGGAAAATCATGTCAAAATGATGTATGCAAATAATGCAAAAAGAACAATTGATGGACAGAATGGGAACAGTCCAGCCCGAACTGCCAGGCCAAGTCCTCCCTGGACTGGAATCAAGGATCCCAGGACCGGTTTAGGGGTTTCACCCCTCATCAGCCATGATAGCTTGAATCCAGTGGCATGGAGAGCACGGGACCCACGTCTGGGCATACCCCTCCCACTCGGGGTAACAAATGCAAAAGGAACAATTGATGGACAGAATGCGGAACAATGTCATACATTCACCCCAGTACAGAGATCTGGGCCTATATCCATCGTGTTTTTTGCTCGCCATTCCAGTTTGAACCCAGCCATATGCAAATCATTCTTGACCCTGCACCCAATAGGAACAGTCCACCCCCCGAACTGCCAGGCCAGGTTGTTCCTGGACTGGAAACAAGCATCCTAGGACTGGTTTCGGGGTTTCACCCCTCATCAGCCAGGATAGCTTGACTCTAGTGGCATGGAGAGCACAGGACCACGTCTGGGCATACCCGTCCCACTTGGGGTGACAAATGCAAAAAGAACAATTAATGGACAGAATGCAGAAGAATGTCATACATTCACCCCAGTACAGAGATCTGGGCCTTAATCCATATTTTTTTTGCTCACTATTCCATTTCAGTTTGAACCCAGCCATATGCAAACCAGTCTTGACCCTGCACCCAATGGGAACAGTCCAGCCCGAATTTCCAGGCTCCATCCATCATCTCCTTGTGTTTTCTTTGTTCGCCCTAAGTTGGCAGGATATGCCCAGACGTGGGTCCCTTGCACACTTTGTCACTGGATTCAAGTTAGCCTGGCTGATGAGGGGTGTTACCCCGAAACCAGTCCCAGGATGCTTGTTTCCGGTTCAGGGAAGACCTGGCTTGGCAGTTTCAGCTTGACTGTTCCCATGAGGAACAGGGTCAAGACTGATTTGCATACAGCTGGGTCTGAACTGAGGTGGCGCAGTGAGCTAAAGAACGATGATGTATTCAACCCATATCTGTGACTGGGGTTGAGTGTCTGAAACGTTTCAGCGCTCTGTCCATCAACTCCTTGTATTTGTGTATGCAAATAATGTCATAAAAAAAATAGAAAAGAAATGTGTTGTAAAAAAAAAATTCTATCAGAATTTTATTAAATGAATTTTTAAAATTGGTTTGGATCTGTTCATAGTGGGATTGATTCCTATGTGATAAGTAAATCAGAGTAGTAGCGCCTATCTTCCATCCCACCCGCACATAGAAAACCCTCTGGAAAAAGAAATGCAAAGTTGTTTACACATATTTATTGTGAACCATGGCAAATATATCCGGACCAGTGCAGGAGAGGTAG
Source organism: Lissotriton vulgaris (assembly GCF_964263255.1). Classification (NCBI taxonomy): domain Eukaryota; kingdom Metazoa; phylum Chordata; class Amphibia; order Caudata; family Salamandridae; genus Lissotriton; species Lissotriton vulgaris. The sequence continues at coordinate 699,704,399 of NC_141698.1, forward strand.
AGGTGTGTTTGCTTAGGTTGACCAGAGTAGGCCACAATATGACACTCAAATACAGCAAAATGTTTAGAGGATTAGCCGTCAGAACCACGGTTTTTCACCTCAGGGTTCTGGGTGTCATCATCTAGTGTTCCATATGTTGTGCGCCATAATGCTAATTGATCAGCAGCCCTCTCAAATGTTGACAAAGGCATTAATTATAACTTCTCTTTTGTCAGTTCACCCTGACCAGCATTTTTTATTTTTGTACGCTGTCACTTTAAAAGCTTTCTTTAGGCAGGCCTCCTGGCTGAGTCATCAATCAATCACTCCCCGGTGAAGAGCACCTGCCACGGCATTCAGCTGAGTAATGCCTTCCTGTTCTGCTGAGATGAAACTTTTGTTTGCTTGTCTTTTGCTCTAGGAATCACCGGTGACTGCATGAAATGTAGAATTGACAAATGACTTTGGAAGCACTCGCATTCTTTTATGCATTTCCTGTCTATTCTCTTCGCTGCAAGCCTTTCAACCTAAAAGATATGCAGGGGTTACATAGAAGCAGTGTGTTGATTTAACTGCAATATTTCAAGACAGCAAATTTAAAGGAATTACAAGAGTGCTATGCTGTAGTCCCGGGGTTTTCTTTGCTGTTGCTTTAAAGTTTATTTTGGTTTGAAATAGTTTAGCCTTTCTGTGCAGCGGCAAAGAACATTGCTCGAGGCTCACAACCTGATATTTTTTTAAATAAATGACTGTTAACTCATGAAGGGAACGTACACACAGTGGGAAATGAGAGGTGATATTTCTAAGTGAGAATGATCTTTTCTGGAAAGACTTGGAATACTTTGGAATTTTGAGAAAACAATTTTCATGACTACAGCTAGGAAATAGGTCAGAAATTAAAATACTACAGAGAGACACGTGTCCTATGCAAGTACCAGTGACATGCCATACTATACTAAATCATAACATAACATACCATAACATACCATACCATACCAGAACATACCATGCCAGAATATAACATAACATTATATTACATAACATAACATACCGTATCATGTATCCACCTCACAACACATGTTTTGGTGCAATATCATAATAGTGGTGCAAGGCCATGCTACCAGCACCATCTTACGGATTTCTGGGGGCCCAGGGCACGACATGTTCAGAATAACTTTTAATGTATTACTCATTTTCAGTTAGCTCACGATTCCAAACAATATTGAATTACATGTTCAACTTAAGAAATGCTGGAAAACAAATATAGTGAAAAGCTGAAGCTGAGCAGTGTCTTCCAGCCAAGCAGTACCAACAAAGATTGAAGAAGCATTGATAATGTAATTTCATTGTGCACCTTTATATAGATTGCTTTACTTGCAACTTTTATGTGACATTCGCTGTCTGAACCCCGTTCCTCAAATTGCATTAAAGACATGGTAAGGCTGACCTGATGGCTTTTTATCGTAGATTTGCATAATATTAAAATAAGACATATGCACATAGCACTTGGAATTGTAGCTTTATTTGTTCGGTTTTTGTAATCATGATTACATCTCCCTTCACAACAGCAGTTGTCCAATGATATTTTCCCTTTCATTGGATAGTTTTCTCCATCCTTGTCTTACCCTGCCCTATGCCTCCTCTCCTTTTTCTATGTGTTTTCTTCTTTGTATAGACAGTCATCTCTGACTTTTCTAAGTAAGAGGAATTGGAATGGGTAGGAACTAGGGAAGGACAGGCAGGTAAAGAAGATGATATGGCAAGCGAAGTGAAGGAGTAAGAGACTAGGGATGAGACGGTTGAGGTTAGAAGAGATGTATGGTAAAGAGAAAAAGGTGAGATATCCAGAAAGAAACAAACTGAGAGGTAGAAAGAGGGGATGAGATAGAGACTAAAGTAAGGTAAAAGAGAGTTATGTTAAAGGTAAAATCAGGGAAAGGTAGAGGTAACCATAGATTGGTAAAAAAGTGAAATAAGGAAATAAGTATAGAGATATAAGGTAGAGTGAAAGAGCAATGAGGTAGATAGAGTGGCACATTGAAAAGATGTGCTGAACAACAGGTCAGGTAATGAGAATAGTGAGGCAGAGAGAAAGGCGGAGAATGAGGGGGAAGGGCAAAAAGAGATAAGGAGTAGAGAGAAAAGAGGTGAAGTATAGAGAAATGTGAGAGAAAGAGAGGTCAATAAAGATGCAGAGAGAGACAAAGGGTGTGAGGTACAGAGACAGAGTTGTGTGGCAGAAAATGAACTTGAGACAGAAGTTAGGTAGAGGGCTGTAAAAGGAGAAAGGTCGAAAAAGAGGTGATGTTGATTGAGTGAGATGAATAAGAGTAAGAGGTGCAGAGAGATGCGAGAGGGAGAGAAGGTAAATAAACAAAGTAAAAGAGGTAGAGGTTGAAAAAAAGATTTTGCTGAAACGGAGTGAGGTAGTGAGAGAATATAGGTAGAGGAAAAAGTTATAAATAGAAAAAGGTAAGATAGAGAGGTTAGGTTGAAAATAAATGATGAGAGAAGAGTGGTAGAGAGATTATATATTGAGAAAGAGGAGGGGTAGTTAGAGATGAGGTAATTAGGGAAATGAGAGGTAGACAGAAATGAAGACGAGAAAGAGGTTAGCTGAAGAGTGTTGGGGTAAAGAGAAACTTGAAGAAAGGTATAGAAAGCTGAGGTGTAAAAAGTGAGGGAGAAATAGAGTGGTGAGGTACAGTGATAATCAAGGATGAGAGAGGTGAAGTGGATGGAGAAGAGAAAGCTGAAGGTGAGATGGAATCAGAGCAGTGAGGCACAGAGAAGGAGGTGAGGAAGAGGGAGCTGAGTTAAAGAGAGGGGTGAGATGCAGAGGTATACACAAAGTATGATATAAAAAGTGAGGCCATTAAAGAAAGAAAGAGGGAAGTTGGGTGTAGAGAGGTGTATTAAGAGACAGGTGAAACATAGACTATGTGGAGAGATTTAAGATGGGGTAGGTGCATAGAGATGTTGAGATACGTAGAGAGTGGAAGGGATAAAGAGAGTACTTGTATGTAAAAGAGATGTGAAGTGAAGAAGAAAAACATGAGACTAAAGGATTTTTTTAATGTAATTGCCGCAAGCTGACTGAGAGCAGAGGGGTTAGGGTTGGGAAGGCAGGGCATGCATACTAAACTTCTCCAAAGCAGGCCTGCTCAGCTATCAATTAAAAATAAGCAGATTTGTATGCACATGTTATAACAGTGGGACCATTTGACTGTCCCTATATCTTTACTGGGGGCACTTGGAATGTGGGGTTGCTGATCAGTAGAGCCTACTTTGCTCCTGCCTTATCCCCACTCTGCATGTTACCGAAATGCTTGAATGGTACTTTGCACTGTTTGAACATTAGCCTGGTCCACAAACCTTGGCATTACAGGTGGCAAAGCCTCCCCCCCTTTTCAAAGTCCATAGTAGTGCCAAAGCACATTCTTCCTGAGCAGTAAGTGAGACTAATGCTTTGTGAGGGTGTGCATGATTCTAAAGAATATAGCCATACCCTATCGGTGTGTGCCAGTATATGTCTGTGCTGACGCCCATGCAGTAATTACTGTGATACACAGTCCTGGTGTGATGTTTAGAGGGTGCACTCTCCAGTTCTGCAATATGCAACATCTTGTGCAACCTTTGAGTACTCTGATATTACAGAAGGAGCCGAAGATTATTGTATGGCCCCTTCTGTATTGTGGATCACACTGGCACTTATTATGCACAAGGTCGATCCCAAAGGAAGATGCCTCCATTTGTATGCGGTGTGGCCCCTTGCAAATGAGGTAAACCTTCTGCTTTTGTGCTTGCACCATATTAAAGAAGAGGGTGCGGAGATAAAGAGGCTGTCAGGAGATGCACTGATTGATTGCCACAGTCAGTGTGCCACCTGACTGTTCTGCTTGTAAGAGCTGAATGGCGCTCCCAAGAACCCTCACACATCCTCCTGCAGGGGAATAAAGTCACTCACGGTGCCGGCCTGCAGGTGGATCCCTGCCCCACTGTTGGACCCGGCCCTTTTGGCAGGTTCACCCCAAGACTTTTTGGTGATTTTAGGCCTCTGCGCACTTTTTCACTGTGGTACAGTGTAAAGTGCTTGAGCTCTCTGTGTATGTGTGGTGAGTGACCTGCCCTCCCATAGGAATGAATGGGGAATATGTATGCCCATGATAGTTCCTGATGTGTGGGGAGTGCAGGGTCGAGTTTGGTATGTGCGAACTCGTGAGATTGAATGCTGCGTAATGGTATATGCGGCATGATTGTGTCTAATGTAGAAGTGCCACTTTTAAAAGTTGGCATATTTGTGTAATTTGTGTCTCGCATGTGATTGGCTGAGGCTGGCAGGTGAGCCTGGCTCCAAGAGTCTGGGAGGGTCTGCCAGTGTTTAGCATGCTGATGTGAGGGGAGGAGTGAGCCAGGGCCTGCTTGTGGATTGACCGTCTGGTTTGAGGGTCCTGAGTGAGGGTGGGTTTTCCCCACACAATGCTGGCTCCACCCCCTGGGGTGCGTCTGATGTCCCTAGCCTGGCCAGTGAAAGGAATTCCCTATAACCAGTTCTAGCTGGTTCTCACACTGCCTGCACCCTTTAGACAAAGGATTTTGGGTATAAAAAGGGTGCTGTGACACTCTAAAAATGTTCTTGTTTCTGACTTGTATCCTACCAGGGGCGTGCTGCTGCTTGGGCCCAGGGTAATCCCTGGGCCCTGTCCAGCCCCTGGATATCTGATGGACTTTCCTTTTCTGGGAGCTGCTATGCTCCACCTTATGTCCTGGACTGCTGAGGTCCTGGACTTCTGAAAGGACTTTTTGTTGCTTTATTTGTTGCCTCTAGCGCTTTGGAGCGCCTTATCTCTCCCCCAGTGCCTTATTTTGGCCAGGAAGCACTGTTGAATTGATTTCCTAGAGGAGGGAGAGGAGCGTGGGCTGTGCAGCGCGATGCTGCAGGTCTCTGACAAAGGATTCCCCCGAGATTGCATTGGGGGTCATTGCCAGAGCCCGCCTCGCTTAATTTTTAATTGAGGAAACCTCTCCGGGGCCGTGGATGAAGCCACGAAGGGGCCGCGACCTGATTGGCCGTCCCTCGGCAGGAGCCACGCTCTGATTTGCCATTGCTCTGGGCCTGTTCCCGAGAGCCGCGCTCCGATTGGCCGATTCGCCCGCAGAAGCTGCCACGTCACAGGGGCTTGTCCCGGGAGCCGCGCTGTCATTGGCTGACTCCCAGGTGTATGAGGAGGCTCGTCGTGGGAGCCGTGCCTTTATTGGTGGATCCGGCGCTCCGGTGAAGAGAAGAAGCCGGCGCCTTCCACGGGTCTCCCGGGAGTGAGGGAGAGCCCCGTGGTGTCCGAAAACGAGGAGCGGTGGAAGGTGCAGGCGGGGCTCCGTGTCTGGAGGAGAGCCCCGCCACCCGGGAGAGAGCGCTGCCGGACCCGGTGAGTGCATAGAAGGGGAGGGGGGTGTCGGGGCACATTGCCGGTGCCCGCCACTCCCCTCCAGAGCGAGCACCTGAGTGCAAAGAGGCCCGGGGGGCCTCCCGTGATGCAGAATCCCCAGAGAGGGACTCCACCTACCCCCTACCTTCGGTTACAAGCCCTTGAGAGGCTCTTAGTGGGGCATTGGTTGCGAGCCCTGTGAGGCTCAGGGCCCAGATTGTGTGTAGAGCCCCGAGGGCTCTGGGGGCCATTATCTCTTGAGTCCCCCGAGCGGGACTCCAACGATTGGCTATAATTGCCTATGAGCCTGTGTGGCTCCCACGGGAACATTATTGTCCCAAGAGGCTGTGTGGCTCCAGCATTTGACTATGGGTAGTGTCAGAGCCTGTGTGGCTCCAACGTTCTGCGCAGTGTTGCCCAGAGCCTGTGTGGCTCCTACATTTTGGTGCAGTTCTGTTCTAGGGTCAGTGAGGACCCTGTCGCAGTTTTGATTCCCAGCTGCCCAGCAATTAGTGGGCAGCTGCACCGTTTAGGTCTTGTGTGGTTCCCAGGTGCCCAGCAAGTAGTGGGCACCTGCAATGTTTAGGTTTTGAAACCCCTGACTGGCGCTGCATGGCGGCGCTCCCTGACATTCTGGACACAGGGCTCTTTAGTCCCTTTATTAGATGGGCGCTGGTATGTGATTTTATTTAGGCGCAATGTGATTATCTATGTGATGGTAATTGCCTAATGTGAGTTTTGCGCAATGTGATGTGGTGCTAGGAAATGTAATGCATTTAATATGATTACGCACCTTGATCTTACACCTCTGAATGTTTTTGGGCATCATGTGTTTTTGCGCTATTGAGTTATGTTCTGGCAAGTCTGAATGTTTTTATGCATCATGTGTCTTCCTTGATTTTACACCTCTGAATGTGTGGGTTTATGCATCATGTGTTTTTTCTTCCCTGCACCTCTGAATGTGCTTTGATGCATCATGTGCCTTGTTATTACACCGCTGAATGTAGGTTTTATGCATCATGTGTTTTTCCTTCCCTACACCTCTGAATGTTTTTATGCATCATGTGTAATGTGTTCTTGCTTATACCCCTAATTGTATTGTGATACTTAGGTGGTTTTTCTTTCTAGTACAGGATGTCCTAGTGAGGTCCTGGTTCCCTGCGTAAACCCTATGAATACCCCTGTACCTCGAAACCCAAACCTACCCCTGAACCCTTAAAATACCCCTGTACCCCAAAACCCAAACCTAGCCCTGAACCCTAAAAATACCCCTGTACACCAAAACCCAAACCTACCCCTGAACCCTAAAGTACCCCTGTACCCCAAAACCCAAACCTAGCCCTGAACCCTTAAAATACCCCTGTACCCCAAAACCAAAACCTACCCCTGAACCCTAAAAATACCCTGTTCCCCAAAACCCAAACCTAGCCCTGAACCATAAAAATAACCCGGTACCCCAAAACCCAAACCTACCCCTGAACCCTAAAATACCCCTGTACCCCAAAACCCAAATGTAGCCCTGAACCCTAAATATACCCCTGTACCCCAAAACCCATACCTATCCCTAAACCCTAAAACTACCCCTGTACCCCATAACCCAAAACTATTTCTGAACCCTTAAAATACCCAAACACCCCAAAACATATACCTCAGTACCCCAAAACATATATCCCTATACCCATACTTACCTTATCCAAACATTTAAAAAAAACATGCTTTTACCATTCATGCATTTACAACGAATTTCGTTGTAAATGTATGCGTGGTAAAAGCATATAAAATGTAATGCCATGCGTTATAATGGCATTGCGGAGTCATGGGACTTTCGTAATGAAAGTATGTGAAGTGATGGTATGCGGAAAGAAAGTTGGTGTTGACCCTCCCCCGGTAAGTAAATTGGTGGCACGGCGGACCACATCTCCAGCAACATACTCATATTTTTTCACCACCGATTTGAAAAATGCACAGGTCTCTCTCATTGATGCCCAGCACCGACATACACTTTTAGACACACCTCCCGCCACAAGTTCTAGAATTGCGAACTTTAGAACTGGGGAGCTACGTTAGAATCTCGGCATCAGCTCAACATCCTGTGATTCCAGGCAAATCGCTTTGTCTCCCCGTGCCTACCACAAATGAATGTGTTCTTCTGTAATGTAAATTGTGCTCATACCATGTTGTCGAGTTCGCGTTATATAATATTGCAAGGAAAAATAAAGTAGGGAAACTCGAGTTCACACACTACTGAACGCACACTCTTAAGTGCATCAGCAGTGCACTGTGAATCGGAGAGTTTCACAGGCCTGTCACAGATAAGAAATGCTATCAAAACGAAATCCTACAAAACAATATACTACTTGCCGGTAGCAATTCATACCCAGACAACGTCGGGACGGGCTGCTAGTGTATTATAAAAGGAAGAGGTGGAGGCAGATAACTCAGGCTAAGGCTTGAGGAAACAAACTGGATGAATATTTTTCACTGCTTTGAATTAAGCTTGAACATGGACTGCGAGTTGCATACTTTTCTGTATTAGCAAGGTTAAAAAATCATAAATGGATCAAAAGATGATTCTATAATGGTTCAATTGGTAAATTCTCTCTGTGTAACCTAACCAGATGCCCTTTGATTCGCTTCGTACCTTTATTGCTTTGTTCAGCAGGCCTTCCACAACTGTATTTTTAGTTTGCAGTTTTTCAGTTTCTAAGTATATTTTGGGCATAACACACATATTGAGGACAATGTATTGTAACTTCAAACTGTTTACAGTAGGCAACACTTCAACATATACAGATGATTTCTACACGATTAGCATAATTTCTTAAGCCATAGTTGAGTTAAAGTCAAAGATGCCATTAAGCCAGTAGTTTGATTCATGGCAATCACAATCTATGTGATATTGTTTCAGCCTCCATTTTTTCTTTTATTTATGTTTTTTTCTAAAGTCCATTGTTTTACAATCCTGCTCCAGTAGTAGTCCATCATGAGCTGCCAAGTCAGGTCCTCTCTGAACCAGACCACAAGCAACCCAAGTTCGGTTTCGCCCTACTTGGGCCTCGTCAGTTGGATATAGCTTGTTTCAGTGCACAGCAAAGCCAGAATCTGTCATCCATCCACTGAACTCTTAATCAGGCTCAAAGTCCTTGCAGGTGCATTGCTCTGATGCTGACAAGATTTGGATAAGTTTGGACATTCTACTTCAGTTTGGACAGTCAGAGATGTCTTTATGCAAGAAATTTCAAAAGTGACGCTGCAGCAAAAACTACTGTTGAAGAACTTACTGCATTGTTTTTTTATGGTGGACCTTAGAGCATTAAAGTACAGTATGGAGATTTGCAGACATTGCATTCTATTGACCTGCTTGTGTTAGGATCCCTTTGTCAATATGTTGTCTTACCTGCTTGAAGCAGGAATTCAGTGGTCCTAAACAGTCCAGATCATGTTGCCCTACTGATTCATCACTTCAGATTCCTATGTCAATGCACAAACAATAAAATGCAAGGATGTGAGGACATGCAGATTCCTAAGTAAGTGAACTGGCACATCCACGTAGAGCCTCAGGGCTAGTGTGCCAACAACTGTGATCCTTTGATTAGGTCAATCTGATGGGGATGACTGGCTCACACATTCTAATGCCTTCTTCTGCCCATGCATAGAGTACCCCTTGTCTTCATAACCCAAGCCCAGACTGGGGAGCCTCTGGATACCATCACTTGGGCTACTAGCCATAGAATATTTACAACAAGGGGTGGTGAGGGACAGAGTCTCTGAATTAAGCAGAAAGCTCTCACCCAGTCAAGAGATCAGGGCTAGATCCAACACCGTTTTTTAGCTCACTGCACCATCCCAGTTTCAGAACCTGGCTGTATGCAAATTAGTCTGTTCCTGTCCCAGTGCATGATGGGAACAGGGCAAACCAAACTACAAAAGCCAATTCTTACACTGGGAAGGAAACAAGCTCCCGGGGACCGGTTTCTGGCATTACAGCCGTCTTCGGCCCGGTTTGCTTGAATCCTGATGGTGCAATGAGCAAGGGTCTCACATCTGAGAATACCCTTCCACGCTTAGGGTGGACAAAAATATTTACAACAAGGGGTGGTGAGGGACAGAGTCTCTGAATTAAACAGAAAGCTCTCACCCAGTCAAGAGATCAGGGCTAGATCCAACACCGTTTTTTAGCTCACTGCACCATCCCAGTTTCAGAACCTGGCTGTATGCAAATTAGTCTGTTCCTGTCCCAGTGCATGATGGGAACAGGGCAAACCAAACTACAAAAGCCAATTCTTACACTGGGAAGGAAACAAGCTCCCGGGGACCGGTTTCTGGCATTACAGCCGTCTTCGCCCCGGTTTGCTTGAATCCTGATGGTGCAATGAGCAAGGGTCTCACATCTGAGAATACCCTTCCACGCTTAGGGTGGACAAAAATATTTACAACAAGGGGTGGTGAGGGACAGAGTCTCTGAATTAAGCAGAAAGCTCTCACCCAGTCAAGAGATCAGGGCTAGATCCAACACCGTTTTTTAGCTCACTGCACCATCCCAGTTTCAGAACCTGGCTGTATGCAAATTAGTCTGTTCCTGTCCCAGTGCATGATGGGAACAGGGCAAACCAAACTACAAAAGCCAATTCTTACACTGGGAAGGAAACAAGCTCCCGGGGACCGGTTTCTGGCATTACAGCCGTCTTCGGCCCGGTTTGCTTGAATCCTGATGGTGCAATGAGCAAGGGTCTCACATCTGAGAATACCCTTCCACGCTTAGGGTGGACAAAAATATTTACAACAAGGGGTGGTGAGGGACAGAGTCTCTGAATTAAGCAGAAAGCTCTCACCCAGTCAAGAGATCAGGGCTAGATCCAACACCGTTTTTTAGCTCACTGCACCATCCCAGTTTCAGAACCTGGCTGTATGCAAATTAGTCTGTTCCTGTCCCAGTGCATGATGGGAACAGGGCAAACCAAACTACAAAAGCCAATTCTTACACTGGGAAGGAAACAAGCTCCCGGGGACCGGTTTCTGGCATTAGAGCCGTCTTCGGCCCGGTTTGCTTGAATCCTGATGGTGCAATGAGCAAGGGTCTCACATCTGAGAATACCCTTCCACGCTTAGGGTGGACAAAAATATTTACAACAAGGGGTGGTGAGGGACAGAGTCTCTGAATTAAGCAGAAAGCTCTCACCCAGTCAAGAGATCAGGGCTAGATCCAACACCGTTTTTTAGCTCACTGCACCATCCCAGTTTCAGAACCTGGCTGTATGCACCACCCCCCCCCTTTTGTAAATCGATTTTGGCCACTATAGGTGTGGCAGGGTATACTCAGACATGAGTCCCTTTCTCACTGCTCCATCAGGATTCAAGCAAGCCGGGCCGAAGAGGCTGAAATGCCAGAAACCGGTCCCCGGTAGCTTGTCTCCTTTCTGGTAAAGAATTGGCTTGGTAGTTTAGTCTGCCCTGTTCCCATGATGCACTGGGCCAGGGACAGACTGATTTGCATATAGCCAGGTTCTGAGCTGGGATGGGGCAGTGAGATAAATAACGGTGATGGATCAAGCCCTGATCTTTGGACTGGGTAAGAGTGGTCTGCTCAATTCAGACACTCTGTTCATCACCACCCCCTTTTGTAAATCGATTTTGGCCACTATAGGTGTGGCAGGGTATACTCAGACATGAGTCCCTTTCTCACTGCTCCATCAGGATTCAAGCAAGCCGGGCCGAAGAGGCTGAAATGCCAGAAACCGGTCCCCGGTAGCTTGTCTCCTTTCTGGTAAAGAATTGGCTTGGTAGTTTAGTCTGCCCTGTTCCCATGATGCACTGGGCCAGGGACAGACTGATTTGCATATAGCCAGGTTCTGAGCTGGGATGGGGCAGTGAGATAAATAACGGTGATGGATCAAGCCCTGATCTTTGGACTGGGTAAGAGTGGTCTGCTCAATTCAGACACTCTGTTCATCACCACCCCCTTTTGTAAATCGATTTTGGCCACTATAGGTGTGGCAGGGTATACTCAGACATGAGTCCCTTTCTCACTGCTCCATCAGGATTCAAGCAAGCCGGGCCGAAGAGGCTGAAATGCCAGAAACCGGTCCCCGGTAGCTTGTCTCCTTTCTGGTAAAGAATTGGCTTGGTAGTTTAGTCTGCCCTGTTCCCATGATGCACTGGGCCAGGGACAGACTGATTTGCATATAGCCAGGTTCTGAGCTGGGATGGGGCAGTGAGATAAATAACGGTGATGGATCAAGCCCTGATCTTTGGACTGGGTAAGAGTGGTCTGCTCAATTCAGACACTCTGTTCATCACCACCCCCTTTTGTAAATCGATTTTGGCCACTATAGGTGTGGCAGGGTATACTCAGACATGAGTCCCTTTCTCACTGCTCCATCAGGATTCAAGCAAGCCGGGCCGAAGAGGCTGAAATGCCAGAAACCGGTCCCCGGTAGCTTGTCTCCTTTCTGGTAAAGAATTGGCTTGGTAGTTTAGTCTGCCCTGTTCCCATGATGCACTGGGCCAGGGACAGACTGATTTGCATATAGCCAGGTTCTGAGCTGGGATGGGGCAGTGAGATAAATAACGGTGATGGATCAAGCCCTGATCTTTGGACTGGGTAAGAGTGGTCTGCTCAATTCAGACACTCTGTTCATCACCACCCCCTTTTGTAAATCGATTTTGGCCACTATAGGTGTGGCAGGGTATACTCAGACATGAGTCCCTTTCTCACTGCTCCATCAGGATTCAAGCAAGCCGGGCCGAAGAGGCTGAAATGCCAGAAACCGGTCCCCGGTAGCTTGTCTCCTTTCTGGTAAAGAATTGGCTTGGTAGTTTAGTCTGCCCTGTTCCCATGATGCACTGGGCCAGGGACAGACTGATTTGCATATAGCCAGGTTCTGAGCTGGGATGGGGCAGTGAGATAAATAACGGTGATGGATCAAGCCCTGATCTTTGGACTGGGTAAGAGTGGTCTGCTCAATTCAGACACTCTGTTCATCACCACCCCCTTTTGTAAATCGATTTTGGCCACCATAGGTGTGGCAGGGTATACTCAGACATGAGTCCCTTTCTCACTGCTCCATCAGGATTCAAGCAAGCCGGGCCGAAGAGGCTGAAATGCCAGAAACCGGTCCCCGGTAGCTTGTCTCCTTTCTGGTAAAGAATTGGCTTGGTAGTTTAGTCTGCCCTGTTCCCATGATGCACTGGGCCAGGGACAGACTGATTTGCATATAGCCAGGTTCTGAGCTGGGATGGGGCAGTGAGATAAATAACGGTGATGGATCAAGCCCTGATCTTTGGACTGGGTAAGAGTGGTCTGCTCAATTCAGACACTCTGTTCATCACCACCCCCTTTTGTAAATCGATTTTGGCCACTATAGGTGTGGCAGGGTATACTCAGACATGAGTCCCTTTCTCACTGCTCCATCAGGATTCAAGCAAGCCTGGCCGAAGAGGCTGAAATGCCAGAAACCGGTCCCCGGTAGCTTGTCTCCTTTCTGGTAAAGAATTGGCTTGGTAGTTTAGTCTGCCCTGTTCCCATGATGCACTGGGCCAGGGACAGACTGATTTGCATATAGCCAGGTTCTGAGCTGGGATGGGGCAGTGAGATAAATAACGGTGATGGATCAAGCCCTGATCTTTGGACTGGGTAAGAGTGGTCTGCTCAATTCAGACACTCTGTTCATCACCACCCCCTTTTGTAAATCGATTTTGGCCACTATAGGTGTGGCAGGGTATACTCAGACATGAGTCCCTTTCTCACTGCTCCATCAGGATTCAAGCAAGCCGGGCCGAAGAGGCTGAAATGCCAGAAACCGGTCCCCGGTAGCTTGTCTCCTTTCTGGTAAAGAATTGGCTTGGTAGTTTAGTCTGCCCTGTTCCCATGATGCACTGGGCCAGGGACAGACTGATTTGCATATAGCCAGGTTCTGAGCTGGGATGGGGCAGTGAGATAAATAACGGTGATGGATCAAGCCCTGATCTTTGGACTGGGTAAGAGTGGTCTGCTCAATTCAGACACTCTGTTCATCACCACCCCCTTTTGTAAATCGATTTTGGCCACTATAGGTGTGGCAGGGTATACTCAGACATGAGTCCCTTTCTCACTGCTCCATCAGGATTCAAGCAAGCCGGGCCGAAGAGGCTGAAATGCCAGAAACCGGTCCCCGGTAGCTTGTCTCCTTTCTGGTAAAGAATTGGCTTGGTAGTTTAGTCTGCCCTGTTCCCATGATGCACTGGGCCAGGGACAGACTGATTTGCATATAGCCAGGTTCTGAGCTGGGATGGGGCAGTGAGATAAATAACGGTGATGGATCAAGCCCTGATCTTTGGACTGGGTAAGAGTGGTCTGCTCAATTCAGACACTCTGTTCATCACCACCCCCTTTTGTAAATCGATTTTGGCCACTATAGGTGTGGCAGGGTATACTCAGACATGAGTCCCTTTCTCACTGCTCCATCAGGATTCAAGCAAGCCGGGCCGAAGAGGCTGAAATGCCAGAAACCGGTCCCCGGTAGCTTGTCTCCTTTCTGGTAAAGAATTGGCTTGGTAGTTTAGTCTGCCCTGTTCCCATGATGCACTGGGCCAGGGACAGACTGATTTGCATATAGCCAGGTTCTGAGCTGGGATGGGGCAGTGAGATAAATAACGGTGATGGATCAAGCCCTGATCTTTGGACTGGGTAAGAGTGGTCTGCTCAATTCAGACACTCTGTTCATCACCACCCCCTTTTGTAAATCGATTTTGGCCACTATAGGTGTGGCAGGGTATACTCAGACATGAGTCCCTTTCTCACTGCTCCATCAGGATTCAAGCAAGCCGGGCCGAAGAGGCTGAAATGCCAGAAACCGGTCCCCGGTAGCTTGTCTCCTTTCTGGTAAAGAATTGGCTTGGTAGTTTAGTCTGCCCTGTTCCCATGATGCACTGGGCCAGGGACAGACTGATTTGCATATAGCCAGGTTCTGAGCTGGGATGGGGCAGTGAGATAAATAACGGTGATTGATCAAGCCCTGATCTTTGGACTGGGTAAGAGTGGTCTGCTCAATTCAGACACTCTGTTCATCACCACCCCCTTTTGTAAATCGATTTTGGCCACTATAGGTGTGGCAGGGTATACTCAGACATGAGTCCCTTTCTCACTGCTCCATCAGGATTCAAGCAAGCCGGGCCGAAGAGGCTGAAATGCCAGAAACCGGTCCCCGGTAGCTTGTCTCCTTTCTGGTAAAGAATTGGCTTGGTAGTTTAGTCTGCCCTGTTCCCATGATGCACTGGGCCAGGGACAGACTGATTTGCATATAGCCAGGTTCTGAGCTGGGATGGGGCAGTGAGATAAATAACGGTGATGGATCAAGCCCTGATCTTTGGACTGGGTAAGAGTGGTCTGCTCAATTCAGACACTCTGTTCATCACCACCCCCTTTTGTAAATCGATTTTGGCCACTATAGGTGTGGCAGGGTATACTCAGACATGAGTCCCTTTCTCACTGCTCCATCAGGATTCAAGCAAGCCGGGCCGAAGAGGCTGAAATGCCAGAAACCGGTCCCCGGTAGCTTGTCTCCTTTCTGGTAAAGAATTGGCTTGGTAGTTTAGTCTGCCCTGTTCCCATGATGCACTGGGCCAGGGACAGACTGATTTGGATATAGCCAGGTTCTGAGCTGGGATGGGGCAGTGAGATAAATAACGGTGATGGATCAAGCCCTGATCTTTGGACTGGGTAAGAGTGGTCTGCTCAATTCAGACACTCTGTTCATCACCACCCCCTTTTGTAAATCGATTTTGGCCACTATAGGTGTGGCAGGGTATACTCAGACATGAGTCCCTTTCTCACTGCTCCATCAGGATTCAAGCAAGCCGGGCCGAAGAGGCTGAAATGCCAGAAACCGGTCCCCGGTAGCTTGTCTCCTTTCTGGTAAAGAATTGGCTTGGTAGTTTAGTCTGCCCTGTTCCCATGATGCACTGGGCCAGGGACAGACTGATTTGCATATAGCCAGGTTCTGAGCTGGGATGGGGCAGTGAGATAAATAACGGTGATGGATCAAGCCCTGATCTTTGGACTGGGTAAGAGTGGTCTGCTCAATTCAGACACTCTGTTCATCACCACCCCCTTTTGTAAATCGATTTTGGCCACTATAGGTGTGGCAGGGTATACTCAGACATGAGTCCCTTTCTCACTGCTCCATCAGGATTCAAGCAAGCCGGGCCGAAGAGGCTGAAATGCCAGAAACCGGTCCCCGGTAGCTTGTCTCCTTTCTGGTAAAGAATTGGCTTGGTAGTTTAGTCTGCCCTGTTCCCATGATGCACTGGGCCAGGGACAGACTGATTTGCATATAGCCAGGTTCTGAGCTGGGATGGGGCAGTGAGATAAATAACGGTGATGGATCAAGCCCTGATCTTTGGACTGGGTAAGAGTGGTCTGCTCAATTCAGACACTCTGTTCATCACCACCCCCTTTTGTAAATCGATTTTGGCCACTATAGGTGTGGCAGGGTATACTCAGACATGAGTCCCTTTCTCACTGCTCCATCAGGATTCAAGCAAGCCGGGCCGAAGAGGCTGAAATGCCAGAAACCGGTCCCCGGTAGCTTGTCTCCTTTCTGGTAAAGAATTGGCTTGGTAGTTTAGTCTGCCCTGTTCCCATGATGCACTGGGCCAGGGACAGACTGATTTGCATATAGCCAGGTTCTGAGCTGGGATGGGGCAGTGAGATAAATAACGGTGATGGATCAAGCCCTGATCTTTGGACTGGGTAAGAGTGGTCTGCTCAATTCAGACACTCTGTTCATCACCACCCCCTTTTGTAAATCGATTTTGGCCACTATAGGTGTGGCAGGGTATACTCAGACATGAGTCCCTTTCTCACTGCTCCATCAGGATTCAAGCAAGCCGGGCCGAAGAGGCTGAAATGCCAGAAACCGGTCCCCGGTAGCTTGTCTCCTTTCTGGTAAAGAATTGGCTTGGTAGTTTAGTCTGCCCTGTTCCCATGATGCACTGGGCCAGGGACAGACTGATTTGCATATAGCCAGGTTCTGAGCTGGGATGGGGCAGTGAGATAAATAACGGTGATGGATCAAGCCCTGATCTTTGGACTGGGTAAGAGTGGTCTGCTCAATTCAGACACTCTGTTCATCACCACCCCCTTTTGTAAATCGATTTTGGCCACTATAGGTGTGGCAGGGTATACTCAGACAGGAGTCCCTTTCTCACTGCTCCATCAGGATTCAAGCAAGCCGGGCCGAAGAGGCTGAAATGCCAGAAACCGGTCCCCGGTAGCTTGTCTCCTTTCTGGTAAAGAATTGGCTTGGTAGTTTAGTCTGCCCTGTTCCCATGATGCACTGGGCCAGGGACAGACTGATTTGCATATAGCCAGGTTCTGAGCTGGGATGGGGCAGTGAGATAAATAACGGTGATGGATCAAGCCCTGATCTTTGGACTGGGTAAGAGTGGTCTGCTCAATTCAGACACTCTGTTCATCACCACCCCCTTTTGTAAATCGATTTTGGCCACTATAGGTGTGGCAGGGTATACTCAGACATAAGTCCCTTTCTCACTGCTCCATCAGGATTCAAGCAAGCCGGGCCGAAGAGGCTGAAATGCCAGAAACCGGTCCCCGGTAGCTTGTCTCCTTTCTGGTAAAGAATTGGCTTGGTAGTTTAGTCTGCCCTGTTCCCATGATGCACTGGGCCAGGGACAGACTGATTTGCATATAGCCAGGTTCTGAGCTGGGATGGGGCAGTGAGATAAATAACGGTGATGGATCAAGCCCTGATCTTTGGACTGGGTAAGAGTGGTCTGCTCAATTCAGACACTCTGTTCATCACCACCCCCTTTTGTAAATCGACTAGCCATAGAATAGGCTGGTTGCCTTGTCACTTTGGTGATCGGATAGGGCAAGTGGCATTGATGAGAAAAGAGCAGCAGTAGATGATTACAGTAAGAGAACATGAATCAGTGGGAGTAGTTTAGAGTCATCCTTATTGAAAGTCATTCCTTTCATGGTGTTGTAAAATATTTTTTCCTGGGAGACTAACTACCATAACATAACTAGAGCCTTGCCGCTATTTTGCATCTACTTTTTTTTGTTTTCAGAGTAGTTTGAACATCTTGCTTATGGTTTGGGAGTTCTTTCATGATTAAGCGTGAGCGCAAAATCCGTTCCGCTCGCGGATTTCGCGGATTTTCGGTAAATCCGCAATCTGCGAACTCCCACGAATTTACCGAAAATCCGCGAATCCGCGAGCGGCGGATTCGGGGGGTAAAAGTTCAAGCCTTCAAGCTTGAATTTGTTGTTGTAACTATTTTAGGATGGCGCCGGCAAGCTGCCAGCGCCATCCTAAAATAGTTACTAAGTTAGCTTCAACATGAAGCACCTGCTTTATTTTATCTATTAGTGCTTCCTGATGAAGCTAATTTAGTAACTATTTTAGGATGGCGCTGGCAGCTTGCCGGCGCCATCCTAAAATAGTTACAGCCCAGGATGATGGATGGACAGCTCACTCAAGGGACCCCTGCGCCCTTCGGGGCGATTGCATAGTAACACACACATGGTCACTGGAACTATTTGAAGCTCAAATTCAGTGACTCATTCATCAGCCCAAAAACAATCGTGAGCGTCGTCGAGGCTGGGCAGGTGTGCCTTCTTCCCAAATCTACCGTCGAAAATCAGCTGTGATGCTGGATAGAGGCCTTTGTATCCTTGACTTTCACGAGCGCAATCCTCGTGCTGTTCCTGTGACCAGGAGCTTCTTTCTCTTCATCTGCTGCTCTGATCGGTCTCTGACCATTTATACACACAAGAGGCACTTGAACTCGCACAGAACACCCCCCGATTAAAAAAATCCGCAAAATCCGCAAATCCGCAAATTCGCGGATTTTGCGGATCCGTGAATCCGCAAATCCACAAATTCACGGATCGTGGATCCGCGAAATCCGCCCATGCTTATTCATGATGTAAGGGGTCCACTGATCAATGGCAGAGGACTCAAAATATTGCACAAACGTGAATAGTCTTGGTAAAATGCACACACAGCAGGATCTTTGCATTGCTACAGTACATACTGATTAGAAACAAGGAACACCAAATCAGATAGTATGCAAAAGATGTCCTCTCTGACAGAACAGCCCATTACAGTCAAGGGACAAAGTCAACTATTTTGACACATCCAGATTTTGAAAACAAGATAACCACAGCAATAGGAAATTAAAAATGCATTTTCCTTCTACTCCAAGAGTTCATCCACTAACCTACTAGACCATGTGGCTTGTTGCAAGTGTGAACCATCATGGTATTCCAGAGGATAATGATCACGGTTTTCTTTAAACAAGATCCTCATCTCAGAAAGAAATTCTATCATTTCATTTGGTCTGGTCTTTAAACCTTGTGTTTTTTGTTTCAAAGAAATGTGAGGGCACCATTTCCATCTATTTTGTAAATATTGTATTGTATGTTTTATTAATTAGGTTTGTAGTGAGCACTTTCACCCAGGAGGGCATCCTGGTGCTCAACAGGCGTGAGTCTAGCCAATGTAGTGCCTAATGGGACTATTAGAAAAACCAGGTCTTCATCTTCTTGCGGAAATCAAGAATTGAGGATGAGGCTCTTATGTGTAGGGGCAGGTCATTCTGCGCTTTAGTAGCGATGTAGGAGAAGGTTTGATCGCGGGATCTTGTTTTCCGTATGTGTGGGATGTGTGCAAGTAGGAGTAAGGATGAATGGAGGTGTCTGGAAGGTTTATGAAAGCAGATGCGATTTTTGAGGTATGCAGGGCCAGTGCCTAAAAAGTGCAGGAGAGGAGTTTGAATTGTGTTTGTTTGTGTATGGGGAGACAGTGGCGCTCCTTCAGATGTGGTGTGATATGAATGCGGCGTGGGGGATTGAGAGTAATTATGTCCACTGAGTTCTGAACGGTCTGCTGCCATTCAATCTTCTGTATTGGAAAGTTTATATACTACCCCTAAGTGAGGCACTGAAGCTCTAGCCTACATGGACAGTGCACTCCATTTTGTAGGGTGTGTGGTTGGAAGTGTGTTGTCTTTGTTTCGATCTATGTGGGGAGTGTTTCCATGTCATGCGTGATGATCATTGAGGTGCGAGGTGCAATTATCATGTTACAGGACGTCTGTACACTGCATTATTTATTGAAAAGTGGGGTAAAAATAACTTCTGAATCATAGTTTGGTAGCTAGGCGGTCGGGAGAGTAAACTTTTCCTGCATGACGTCATTTCGTTACGTGCTCAAGTCCCTGTACATTTCTGCTAGTCGAATTATGTCTCTCTGCCTGCTAGGCGTGTTCTCAGTGAATGCTGATTCCCAACTCTTTCTCCGGTCTCTCGCTTTTTCACCCTCAAGGGCCTAATTATGAAACAGCTTCGAATAAATACAATTTTTTTCTTCTAACAAAAAAAAACATTCTGCTTGATCCGAACAATAGACCGAACTTTTCCTCTTTTTCTCTTCTGGAGTTCTTATTCAGTTGGAGTGTTTTGCAGTTGGCGAGGCCTGAGAGTTCTGGGAGCTGTAATTGTGTCTCATTAATTCTTACAGTAATGTAGGGTAACTATTAAGGAGCCTGCAATTAGTGGTCTGGTCAATGAATAGAGCAGTTAATCAACGGACAAAGCATAGCGCTCAGGAACCATTAGGCTGAAAGGAAGTGTTACTATTGTCACAGGCACTGGGAATGCAGGCAGACATGCCTTAAATGTTGAATTAGTTTTAAAAAAAAGAACGACGTGCTTGTCTTTTTGCTGAAATAGTTCTCCATTTTGAAATACTTTTTTTTTCAAATCAAACTCAGTGTTTAAAATTGCACTTTTTTCCAAAATATATGGTATAATTCCCTTTTTTCGAATGCTTTCATAACCAAATATGGCATATAGTTTTTACTTAGTTGTTCACAGTGAATGTTTTCTTCAGAGAACGATTCGAGAATGTAGAATTGAACTCTACATGGCGCTCCAGTGTGTATCCCTTGTATTTACTGTCAAATAGATCGAAATAAAAAGTCTAATCTAGGAAAGCAAGCAAAAAACGTTAGGTTTCAAAAAAGTTTTGAACATCTGAAACAGCTATTAACTATTTCCCAGGGAGAACATATTTCGAACATCTGAAAGATCTATTAAATATGTTTTGCTGTGAATTGTGACCTTCTTTGTGCTCTTTAAAATGAGATGTACTTTTGACTACTTAGTGTCTGTCTATGAAACATCAAAAATAATTAAATAGATCATGGGCCCTGTTCTGAAAAAAAGAGTAAGTCTGTAGCCTGATGCTTACGCTTTAGTTGGATCAGGTTATTTTTAGAGAGTCCCTCAAATTTCTCAGCAATGTGGTTATTAAAGCATCTGATTTCCAAACAAATAATGATTTCCTCAAACCCTACCCTGGTGGATTGCCTGCAGACAATCTGCAGGTTTATGGGTATGTGCACAATGGTATTATCTCTTTTTTTCCAGCACAAAACCATTTTTCCATGTGGAGAATGTTCCTCCCCTACATCCTTTGACAAAATAGAAGCATGGGAACTACTTTCACCCACAATTCATGCTAAGCTCAACCAATTGAGTTTCCTCCAATTTAAAGTAAGAGCATGTGCAACACAAGAAAATGCAATTGTAACATACAGTTGGATATAAGAGAGAGGAAAATCAAAAAAAGAAAAAGAAACGATAAGGCAGAAAAGTAATAGCTTCATTACATATAAATACACAGTTTGCAAAGTTGAAATCAAAATTAGTTAGAAAAATGACCCAGACCAAAGTTCACATCTATTTTATGGACATTGCTGACATATCACTATGCTTCTTATTAAGTTAATGCAGACTAGATAAATATAATCGGAAACGGATTCACCTTGCGTGGAAAACCTCAGGGGTACATGTAAAACCTATACTAAAAAAAGAGAGCACATATTACTTTTGTGTCAAGTTCCTACAACTTTAATTCGATGATTTAATGATGGGCTGTTCTAAGGCAGATCCTCAATCCGCCCTCTCAACCTTATTAATATACAGAAGACCATGTTCAGAATGAAAAGGTGGTTGGTCATACAAAGGCACCTCTTCGAATAAGGTGCTGGTGCCTTATTTTATAACTACGATTTACCTGAAAAATCATCTCATACTTTTATCTAACTCCGACCTTTACACATCAGGGGGTTTATCCTTCCATTCACATCATAAGTGGCTCTCTCTCTTTGTGTGCCCCCTGGTTCTAGTCATTTTCATCTTTGCCCTTTCTCATTAACGTCATCACATGTCACTGATCTCTCTGACAATTTTCAAGTTAGAAACATACATAACTAATCCAGAAGAAGATGACAGCAGCTATTCCTCAAAGTCCAAAGATACCTAAATGCAATTCCAGAGTACGTTCACCCCCTGGGCCCTTCAAGGTGGCCTGTAATACACACATACCCATCTCGCAATCTGGATGTGATGATGAGTCAGGATGATGCTGTTGGCCCAGTGAGCGTCATCCATTGACCCTCCTTCTTTGAACTGCCAGCACCCCCTCATGGCGTCTATGTGCATAGTGTGTCACTCTCTAATGTTTGCTGCTCAAATTCCTGACTGCTGGAGCAGCTCTGTCTGTTTCAACAATTTTGCAGGGAGGACTGACTAATGGATGTGTGTCTTGGGGGTGTAAAGACGTGTTTATGTTAAGGCTATCCCTGCAACAAAGGGAGGCATCAGGGTCATTGACCATAACTAACCCTTCTCTCATAAGATGTCTTACTGTGATCTAACCCACCACCACTGCCAACTGAGACCATGCTTCCCAACTCTTTTTTTTACACTAATCATTAGTCATTTTCTTCAAGTATGCCACTGTACTCCCAATTCTTGGACCATCCTTTCTTTTCTCCTACTAACTTTCACCTTTTTAATTCACCTCTAAACCTCACAGTTACCTCTGTGGAACAAGCACTCAAAGGAGGACTCTTTCCATATGACACCTTCTCCCAGTTCTTGTCATGCAAGATACCCTTGATTGCTTCCTGTATTTCCACGTGTCATTGTGAAATAAACATGGCTCCATTTTTGTAGTGATTCAGCTTCAAGCGCTAAAGAACTATTGAAACACCATAGAAGTCTGTTGATTTCCTCTCACGACCGTACTTGCAGTCCCATTACGAGTTGGCCAGAAAATGTAAGTAGTAGTACCAGATCCAGTGTTACTGCCACGGTAACCACCCCATTTATCCGCTATTACAAGTGTGAGGCCTAAAAAGGGACATAACATGCAGGCCTGTGAACTACTGGACCATTAAGTGTATGTTTTTGTGGAATTTCTGGCACTTTTCCCCTTAAATTATAATTGGTTGAGCAGGTGCTAATTTCACCAAAAACAATTGCATTACCACTCCACGCATCTCTTAACTAGACCTTAATGCTGCTGAATATAATGCACCACTATGCAACATATCCAAGCAGACAATTTTACAACTTGGCCAGGAAGTATTTTTTTATATGTCTTAACTAGTTAAGTCTTGGAATCTGAAATAGATACTCTGCTCTCTGGACTCACTATTTGCCCAAAAACAGTGAGATTCACCCATGCCAGCCTATTCCTCCCTGCCCGATTGCTGAGCTGTTCACTGAATGGTTGAGTTCTTCCCTAGTCAATAAATAATACAGTGCCTGCAAATACAATTCATTTGCTGTTGACACTGCTACCAGAGCCACACTTGCAAGAAAAGACACATGTCAAATTCACATTGCTACATTTATCCCTTAAAACAACTATTAACTTCACATCTCTCTTCTCCCAGCTTTCTCTAAATGTCTGGAGAGACATGTACATTCTGCCCTCACCATATTTGTGGAAGAAAATTCCCTTCTTCATCCAACCCAATCGGGCTTCCGAGCGGGTTTCTCTACAGAAACCGCTCTGCTGGGAGTCTCTGAATCCATCGGGAAACATCTTGACGACGGTCAAACGGTTGCGCTTATTCTATTAGATTTAAGCGCAGCCTTTGATACTGTGTCACATAAAAAGCTGCTCATCACGCTAGAGAATAATGGAGTTCAAGGCAATGCCTTGAAATGGATCAAATCCTTCCTGGACCAACGGACCTTCCAGATAGCTTCATCCATGGCATGCTCTGAATCTTTCTATTCCCCTCATGGAATACCACAGGGATCAATACTGAGCCCTCTTTTCTTCAATCTTTATCTAAGACCCCTGGCGGATTTAGCCGAAAAATCTGGGTTGACATTCATGACGTACGCGGACGATTCTCAGATCATCTTCAGGCTATCAGAATCTCACCCATCATCTCCGTCTCTGCTCAAACAAGGTCTCCAGAACATCTCTAACTGGATGAATGGGAACCAGCTGAAATTAAACGGAGAAAAGACGGAGATTCTTTTAATGGGTAAACAGCCCGATCTATGGAATGCCTCACATTGGCCTTCTCAGATAGGAAATCTTCCAACACCAGTTTCTCATGCCAGGAATCTGGGGGTAATCCTGGACAACTCGTTATCCATGAAGCAACAAGTCAGCAAAGTGGTTGGACTCTGCTTCACCATCCTAAGATGGCTCAAGAAGATATTATGGATGCTGCCCATCTCTATGCAGAAAACAGTAGTCAATGCCTTAGTTACATCCCAGCTTGACTACGGGAACATTCTATATCTAGGTGCCAACAAAGGAACAATAAAGAGACTCCAGATGATACAAAATGCGGCTGCCCGGACTCTCTGTCAAATACCTAAAAATACCCATGTGTCCCCTTACTTGCGCAAACTTCACTGGCTCAAAGTGGAAAATCGCATTAGATTTAAGACCCTAAACTATATGTTTAAAATAAAAGCAGGCACTGTACCCAAATACCTTCAGGCATTAGTGCACCCCTACATCCCTAAAAGAAACTTACGGTCACTCTCAGCTGCAACGTACTGTGTGCCCAGATTCAAGCTTGCCAGAATGGGAGGGAGATCTTTTGCCTATCAGGGTCCTTCCATGTGGAACACACTGCCTATCCACATACGCAAAGAAGAGAGTTACTCTAAGTTCAGGAAAGAAATAAAAACCTGGCTGTTCGATCAATAACTCCGAATGGCCTATGACGTGTCACTCGCATTTCTTTGCTGTGACCTCTGGCGCCGGGAAACCCTTTTTGGGTAGCTGTTGCGCCTTACAAGTTTATAAAATAAATAAAAAATAAATAAATAAAAGTTGTTGGATGCGGTCACCTGAAAGACCAAACCTCCCAATTTGTCTATGTGGGAGCCCAATTTCAGAATGCAGGAATGCCACCCAGCTGTGTCCAAGTTGATCTCTTGTGCCATTTTTGGAAAGTAACTGCAAATGTTTATCTCATCAGCATCACGTCTATAGGCCCCACTTGACCATCTCATGTCCCAGTGGTAAAGCTTGAGGTGGCTCCTTCCCATTCCACTGCCCCATACACCATCTTCTTTTTCGTAACTAAGTGCCAGCGGCCCACACTGTATACAGTTCTTTCCCAAATGCACTCAAGATACCACCTATAACTAACGTTGAACTTGAGCAACTGTGTTGATTCATTATCCCTTCCTATTGAACACTCTACATCTGCATACTCTGGGACGGCCAGCTCTGAACATAGATATTTTGCTCTGAACTCTCCTAAATTTAACAAACCTCCTTTCCCCAACTAATTAATTTTCATTTTATTGATCTCCATATCACTCTGTCCAAGCTTTTGTTATTTCTCTTAATGTCCTCCCACTTCAAAACCACCTTCTACTCGTTCACAAAACACACTAATTGAGGCAACCTTAGGGATGTAAAAAGCAACTTTATATTTATTAAGTAATAGGCACATGTCTTGGCCCCCCTTTTAGATCATTCAAGGTATACCAGCACCATTCTTAACGTGTGGATCATAACCTGCCACTTGCATTTATCTAATTCCCATCCTTATGCATCTGAGGAGTTGCTGCTTCATTTACATCTCAAGAAACTGTCTCCATTTGTGTGCCCTTGGTGACCCAGTCATCTCCAACTTTGCGCTTCCTCATTAAGGTCAACACACGTGCAAAGTACACATCAAAAGCTACCACGCAGAAAGTAAAAATTCATTTTTCCTAAATAATATACTTTGTAGAAAGCAAAATCTTCAATAATCAAATTGGTTTCAGATTCTATTCATAAGTTCTCAAACAACAATACAGCATCCTCAGGATGTTAATACGTAAATAATCAATGAAATGCATGGTATTAAATATAGAAGAAATGCACATAATACTGTTATCCACTCTCCCCAATGTGTCGCTTCATGCTCACCAGACTACTTCTAACCACGAAGGCACAAAAAGTCAGCACTGTTATTAAAACCCTCAAGGGTAGATCCAACCCATAGAGGCGCAGCTTACAATCCAATAGGTTTGTCTTTAATGAGCTAATTTATTTTTCTTTACAGTACACACTTAACTTTCATATGAAGCATCTTAAATATCATGACAATTCTCAGACAATCAGGTTTTATGTTACATGCCTAGAATTCATCTGGCATGCACAGGAGGTTACTCCTTCGCATACCTTGCTCCTAAACTTTGGAATGACCTACCGCAATTTTTAAGGCACTGTACCTCTTTACTGCTATTTCGCAAGCACCTTAAAACTTGGTTATTTTATTTTTTGTTCTTAGGGACATACCACATCTCTCCCTATGCTCAGTGCCAGGAAACCCGCAGGGTAGCCGTGCGCTTTACAAGTGGAAATAATAATTGTGAGAAGATGGCCTGGTATATGCTGTTCACTAGTTAAAGTGGGCACCCGTACCAGTCCAAACAACCTTTATGGAGACTGGGTTAAAGATAACCTTTATGAAAGCTATCCTAGTGGTAGCTATGGAGAGAAGCCTTCAGGCTAAGTCTTGAAGGAATGTAAAGCAGCTTGTTTTACCAGATCAGAACCTCCTGAATAATCAAATGAAAGGAGAACCACACAAGTGTTATATAAAATATATGTATTTATTAATAAACACTCTCTACTAACCTCTTTATGAGATTAGAGCACAAGGAACACAAGACTTAATCAATAGAACAACAGTTTATAGCACAATACACAGCTGGCTCCATATACTGAACAAGCATTTGCAATGCAATAGGTCTCGCATTAGGAAAGTTTGAGCTATTGGTATTGTAAATGACAATTTTTTTATTTATGTGTTGGTTTTGAAAATAGCGAAATTAATAGCTTTATCATTTACAATGCTAATAATTTTAACTTTCGCAAATGTGACACCTATAGCATTTGTAATGCAACTTGGTTTTTATTTACGTGACATAGATGTATTGATATTACAAATAACAATGGCTTTTAATTTTTTAAAATAATTAATACTTAAATAAAAGTTATTGTAATTTATAATGGCAATAGCTTAAACTTTTGTAAATAACTTTTGTGAAGATTACGTTCAGTGTATTTTATTGTGACGAAAATCCAAGGACAGAAGTGAAATATTAACATATTTTTGTGACATTTTTAATAAAGCTTGAAACATTGAGAGAACATATTTGAACCAGTTGTTGTTGAATGGTTGCACAGATTGATGCTGTGGTGGCGCTGAGTGATATTGTGGTGGCGACGAGTGATGATGTGGCGTTCAATGATGCTGTGGTAGCGCATAGTGATGTTATGGTGTCCCTGAGTGATACTGTGGTGCCCCTGAGTGATGCTGTGGTGGTGCGACAGACAGATTGAGGGAGGGCGTTAGATAGATAGAGGGAGGGCAATAGATAGAGTGAGGGCGATAGATAGAAAGAATGAGTGAGAGCGATAGATAGATAGCTAGAGGGCGATAGATAGAGGGCGATAGATAGAGTGAGGGTGATAGATAGATAGATAGATAGATAGATAGATAGATAGATAGATAGATAGATAGATAGATAGATAGATAGATAGATAGATAGATAGATAGATAGATAGATAGATAGATAGATAGATAGATAGATAGATAGATAGGTATAGATAGATAGATAGATAGATAGATAGATAGATAGATAGATAGATAGATAGATAGATAGATAGATAGATAGATAGATAGATAGATAGATAGATAGATAGATAGATAGATAGATAGATAGATAGGTTTAGGAGCAACGCCCCTCTTGAAGCAGCACAATTCTGACTTGCAAATGGCTAGTCTCTGTGTGGAGTAGTCTAGGGTAAAAAAATGATGGGCTGGAATCATTGTGTTGGCTGGTACCGCACTAGATACATTTCCTTCTACGCACCATGTGCTTGACCTCGGGCTTGAAATCTCCCTTTGCAGCCAAAAAACAAAGTTCTGCATAAAGCGCCCTCAGTGGCGTAGGTAGACCTTTGGCTGCCCGTGGCGGCCCCGGTGATTGCCTCCCTGCGACGGCTGCAGGTAAGAGCAGAGCTGCTGGCGATCCCTTGCGATGGCCACAGGTAGAAGGGGTGGGCTTCTGGCAATCCCTGCATTTGCCATGCCGGCCACAGGTAAGAGCGGCCACCGGGCAGCCTGCCCCGTTATGCCATTGAGCGCACTGAATGCTCCTCGGGCAAGGTCACTCTATTATTGCTAAACTTTTGTAATGAATAAAGCAATTAGTGCAAGATAACACAATGTCGCTAAGTTAGCATTGGTATGCATTGATAGCTCGGACAGTTTAGACCACATCTTTTCGCCAGAGACGTTTTAAGGCATGGGCAAAGTGGGCTCTGGCCCAGGCGCCAGACTTTCAGGTGGGCCCTGATAGAGCCAGCTCTGTCCTTGCACTGATGATCTTGAATAATGCTTAAACAGATGGTTTTAAATACCGTTTTTCTTTCATTTATTTCTTATGTGATTGAAGTGTGAGTGTCTATTACAAACATTTTTGCAGAACAACGTGGTGTTTGTTTCATGCAACACCCATAAAAAAGTTTTTCCATCAAAACAGGACCTCACCTATGAGAAATGGGAGAGCGTCACAGAGATTACTTACAGTGCTGTGGTACTATGTTGAAAACACACTTCACTGTTCCTGAATATTAGATGAAACACATTTCGAATGTGGTCGAGTGTGCATGTACACTCTCAGCGACCTGTCCAAAGAGGGAATGAGAAGTTAAACTAACTCACAAGTTCAAACCTGTTCTGAACAGGGCCCACCAAAACTTAAGATGACCCTGCTTTCGTCTGCTGCGAGGGCCTAGGAGTCACTTCCCACTCGTAAATGTGGGTATTCAACATTCTCACGCCTCTGTGTGCGGAACGTCAAACAACACAATATGTTGACCTGTGGATGAAAAAGTCCCTGCGCTGACGGTTGTCGCATTTCCTGTTTGCTTTCAGTGAGTCATGGCGGTAGAGTGGCCGAGCTCGTTTGGCTCAGAATGGGCGACAATGCGGGCCCCGAGGCGGCGACAGCTCCGTGTGAGGAGTTCACGTCCTTCACTCTGCCCGGTCAGATTGAAGGACTTCTCAAGGTGGGTCAAATCACCCAGTGAGCTTCAACTCAAAGCAGATGCTAATTCTATTTCTGAAATCAGTCAGATTGCCCATAATGACAAGCGTGAAAAAAACACGCGCCAGACCTGCAAGCTATTAGCTGGTTTACTGGAGTGCGCACCCCACATTGGTGTTTGGAAATTTGCATAACACTGCATTGACCTCGGTTAAGCGCTTTTGAGTTTGATAGTAGGTTCAATCATGGTGCATTGGGCATGACACTTCACAACGTGACATTTATCAGAAATTTAAGACATTCTTGCATCAGTGGTACTGGGTAACTAACAGCATGATTCAATATTGTATCC
Source organism: Lissotriton vulgaris (assembly GCF_964263255.1). Lineage (NCBI taxonomy): Eukaryota > Metazoa > Chordata > Amphibia > Caudata > Salamandridae > Lissotriton > Lissotriton vulgaris. The sequence continues at coordinate 699,733,548 of NC_141698.1, forward strand.
ATGACACATGGCACACAAAATAAATGAAAACAAAAACTAAATTCAATGACTGCAACCAGATTTTTAGTAAGTTAGTGAAGTAATGGCCATAAAGCATACATTATTACTAAAATCGTAATGCAGACACCTAAAAATAAACGTTGCATTTTTGGATGTTACATTATAGATTAAAATGTCACACTTACTTATATAAATTAGCGCAACAAAACACTATTCTGTTCAAAACTGTTCTCTTTTTAAAGTTGGCTATCTCATTATTTTGAACGTCGATGCACCATGCTGCAATTTGGAAATAAGTGCTCTATTTACTTAACGGTAATCTTCATTACAGAAAGCCCTAGTCTTCCTGATCCAGATCTTAGTTGTGTGAGGTGGTGAGTCTGCTCGAGAAAGCTTAACCAAAATTTAGAGAAATAGGCAATTTCCATTTCTGCCATTTTTTTTATTACTCGACCCCGTCACTACACACCCTCTTCTCTCCTCCTATACCATTGCATCACTTTGAAGAGGCACAAAGACGTCATCCCCACTTAAGGGCATACGAAGGGGAAGAGAAGGCAGGGCGAGAGGAAGAGAAGACTGAGACAAGGAAGGCTAGGATTCAGATAATAAAGATGAGACCGTCTTGGTATTGGGTAACCCCGACATTTGGAAGCAAATAGGCTTCCTAGAAAGAACTTAGGCCCTGGACCTGTCCTTTTACAAATTGCAGGCGGTATACATGTACAGGAAGGAGCCTAAGTGGCTCCTCTGCAGATCTGAATGAGCCTAAACCTACTAGCCTCTGTCCATGAAGAGCTGCTCCCCTAGTACTTAGTCAGTGAATTCTCCCAGGAATCTGCCGACTTAATGCCACATAATTTTGGGAAATTTGTATAGAAGTGAAGCATTTTTTGTATCTTTACTAATGTCTTCAAAACAAACAAACACAGCATCAGAGGAATGCCAATCCTTATTTTCAGATATATAGAACGTCCGAAGAACGGAGTGAACGTTCCTTTTTATTTGGTTGAAAAACAGGTAGAGTAAACTCTTGAGAAGTCCTTGCATTGTAAAAGATCATAAGGTTGTGGCCAAAATTCCCAGAGGCCCTGCTTAGACTAAGCAATGGGCTAGTATAATGACAAAAGGAAACCATGGCTGGCAGAGATAGAAGAGGGTGATCTAGATCATCGTCGCTGCTTCCCACATACTTCCTGCACACTCGTGGGGTGAAGAGAGCGCATGGAAATGCATAAAGAAACCTCTTGGACCAAACAAAAGATAGGGCACCCAGCCCCAGGCTTCCTAACACCAAACCTCTCGAAAAAGCGGAAGAAGAGGAGTTGTTTCCTTTGAAGCAAATATCTTCAACCAGGAAAGCCCTACATGGTCTGCTAAAAATTGGATCACTCCGTTGGGCATATGGAAGGAAAGTGACAAGAGCAGCACCCTGCTGAGGTGAACTCCCACATGATTTTCATGCCCAGGGAGTTAACACATTTGAATGTAAACAAGATGTTTCTCTTTCTTTTTATTCAGTGAGTCATGGCGGTGGAGTGGCCGAGTTCATTTGGCTCAGAATGGGCGACAATGCGGGCCCCGAGGCGACAATAGCTTCTTGTGAGGAGTTCACGGCCTTCACTCTGCCCGTTCAGAGGGCGTGTGTGCCCGCTAATGCCTCGCCGGGAGGCGGTAAACTAGCCGTGATCGCTTGCATCGTGCTTCCACAAAGCCCTCGGGATCCCCGCGTCACGTCCACATTGTCTGCCGTTGACGCCTGATGTTTATCATATATGAGTGATGGTAAAAGAGCTCAGAGGGTTTATGCACCCGTTGTGCAGATCTGTGCTTCACACACAGACACTGGTTCGAATCCAACCACCAGTTAGCGTTCCTGTCGAAGGAGCGGACCGCACATATTCATAAATGCCTTAGCGCACTGGCATTATGGCATTTAAAGTAACTCCAAATTAATATTCTGGTTTTGGTGGCAGGGTGTTTTGATCTATTTATTTATGCATGCTTTTTTATATAGCGCGTACTTTACCAGGTGTGTGCAGGAATCGGTCCATGGTCTAAACTATTGGAAATGAGCAGGCCGCCGGCCTGAAAACTGGAAGTTCGGCGGCGTCAAGTCTGTCGTGGGGCGGGATTTCCGCCTTCTACAGGAAGCCCACGGCCACGGAGTGCCTGGCAGAGAGCAGCAGTGGTGACGCGGGGCTCCCATGCCTGAGGGAGAGCCCCGCAGTGACTGCACACATAAGGAGGAGCGGCGGAATCCTGAGCCTGACGGACCCTGTCGCCCGGTGAGCGGGGCTTAGTTGGGGGGGTGTGGGGGGGTGCGTGTGTATGTGTGCGTGTATGATTGATTGATTGCAGGAGGCTGACTTGCCTCAGAAGCGGGACAGGAGATGCGCACGGCGCGGGGCTGTACGTGCGCGTTCACATGCTGAAATCGCCGCAAGCTCGTGCCCATCCCCTGTCCCACTTCCAGAGCAAGTCGCTAACAATAGAGGCTTTGCTAGACAGCAGCGCTTCGCGCTGCTTACACCAGCTCGCCCTAAAAAATGGTATAACAGCAATGACTTCACTAGACACAGTGCTTAGCGTATGTAGAATTGCTGGGACCCCAAGAAACAACCCAAAGGAGTTACACAGGGAGCCCACGGAGGACGGGTGCAGTGTGAGAACACAGACGGGTGTTCCGTACAACTCTATGGGAAAGTCATGGTTGGAAATTATAGTTTAAGGATACTTCGGAGAGGACTTCAAGCAAACCCTTTGGGACATACAAGGTTCTAAGGCCAGCACCCTTGTGAGTACCGAGGTAACCGTATTTTACCTGTCCCAGAGGAGCCGGGTGCATAGGGGTCAAGTGGTGTTGGAAACCCTCGTCGTTTTCAATGGCGTGATGCAAAGAAGTGATGCTGCCGGGAAGATGAAAAGTGTACGGTGGAATCCAAGTTTGATCCAAGGTGAGAAGAACCTGAAAGCAGAGGGGACAGAGTCTGGGTCACTTCAGGGTGACCAGGGGCTCGGTAGACGAATTACCACCGATGTTGGGTGCTTCAGGTGTGAAGATAGGATGCATGACTCTGCAGCCACGGGGACCAGGCGACGTCGACGATGACCAAAGTCCGGATGTGAGCTGCCCTACAAAGGATGTCCAGTACTGGGGGATCAGTGTCTGGATTGATTACCAACAAACCTTGGCAAATGCAACCCACGTATGCATATGAAACAAGTTACGGTGAGAACCAGGCAGGTCCAGGAGACTCTCCAAGCTTTGGAGAGTCAGGGCATGTCTGAAGCAACCAGAGAAGCCCATGGGAAATCAAAGTTACCCTCGCAGGGACCCACAGGCCAACAGACCAGGGATCGCAAAGGGACCTCGAGCTGAATCACGAAGTAACAACCCACGGAGCACTCGTGGAGTGGAGGCCGGAAATTTTTGGTAGAAATATTGCTCGGGGTCAGGACTATATGTATCCCAATGCATAGCCTCAGGGATTGCCAAACAGTATACGCTGCTGCAAAAGTACAAGGTGCACAGGCATTCGGATTGCATGGTTCCCACGAGGGAAATTGGTCTCAGGATTGCTGAGAGAGCAGATAGACCTCAGAGGCGCTTGGGAACCCACTTTTTGTGTTGCAAAAATCTTCAGAGTCCTCAGGAGCTCGGGAGATGCAAACCAGTCAGATGCATTAAGGTGCCTGCTGCTGTAGTAAAGTAACTCCTTTACTCCAAGGGAGATTCTTCAGTTGTCCAGAGAAGTGTAGTCCATTGAAGTCCTTGGTTTCTTCTCGTAGAGTTTAGTCCAGGTAAATTCTAAAGTCCTGTACTCAGGTTTCCTACTTTATACCCAAGGAACGGGTTGGACATTCTCTGTGGACCCTCCTAGGGGAGGGACAGGACAGAGGGGTGGTTACACCCATGCCCTTTGTCCAGTTTCATGCCAGAGCAGGAGCAAATGGCTCCTGCAACCGGTTTGAGCTGGACTAGGCACAGGGACACCAAATGTGACCCCAGTGCAGACTTTCAGGCACTCTTAGAGTGCACCCACCCAGCCCCAATACACTAATGCCTGTCTGGGAGGCAGTTGCACCTCCTGTAACAGGAAACCTATTGTCAGGCCTTCCTCTGCTCAAGCTCAGCTCAGCAGCATGAGGGCAGACTTGTGTCTGTGGCTGGCAGCATCCATTTTGTGCTGCCTAGGTCGAGAAAGCTGGTACCGGGTAGACCGGTGACCCACAGTAGAGGTTCTAGAAGGGAGAAATCATACCTCCCACACCAGTTACTGGTGTGGAGGTATGATTCCAAGGTGTTTGACACCAAACATGACATGTTTCTAAGCAGCTGTTTTAAAGTTAGCATTTACTGTGAGGTTATAATACACATAAGTATATATGGTTTGGCTGCATCACATACAACCCTGAAGAATAGGTTCTGAAGGCTGCAGAGGGGCTCTGATCATGCAGGGGCATCCTCTCACACAACACCCAGCACCCTGCCTTCAGGATTAATAAGGCCTGCCATAGGGGGGACTGATAGGTTTATATGTGCAGTGATTTATAATATATATAGGTAACCTATATCGAAGTAAGGGGTGCATGCACCTCCTTACACAGGCTGCAGTAGCAGACCTGTTGTGCCACTTTGAATGGTCTCTCAGGGGTGGTGTAATACATGCTTCAGCCCCTGGGAGGCCTCTGGGGTACTATGCCCAGGGTACATGGTGTACCATATACTAAGGACTGATAAGGGTAGCATAGTATCCAATCTGGAGTGTACCTAAGGTATATGCAATCAATTTATAGGGGAAAGCAGATAGACTGGGGTCTTGGATAGTAGGATCCCAGCCAGCCTAAGTCAAAAACAGTGATACAGCAGCAAAAAAGTGGGGGTAACCATAAGAGGAAGATCCTACTCTGCTACAATAATAATGACAATTGCACCTTCCAGATATTGTCATTTTTTTATATCTAGTATGAGAATCAGAATAACTGGCTGCTTATACAGCACTTTATCATTCAACGATCAAAGCACTTTATTAATAGGTGTTTCTATATATTTTACTGTCTTGTATTGTAGTCTACATAGCCATACTACCTCAGATATCAGAAAGGTGTTCATTTTATGTGCCTTGCGAGGATGAGAGGCTAAGTAGACACCATGTGGCCAGGAAAGTGAGAAAACTGCCGTAGGTACAAACAAGTAGAGCAAAAGGTTAAACAAATAATGCAAATTAAATAGGCAGCACGGGACATGTCTGAAGAGTTGCTCGTATTACTTCAATTATTCTTACATCCTGATTTTAAATTATAAACATTTGATTTAGGCTATCAATCTCGTGAGCTGGGACAGAACACTCATTTGGTTGAAAATGGCATTTAGAAGTTCCCAGTTTCTCAGACCAACTGCCTTTTCCACATCTAACATTATAATAATAATATCCACTGGTACCTTCTCTGTAGAAATGTGGTAAATATTTGATTTACCGTCCTAATTTCTATGCAGGTAAGTACTTAATCAATAATAACTCAATCGGAAAGAAAGAGGCAGAGTCCGTGGTGTTAGAGTTCTTTGGGGTTTTATTCCTTAAAAAGGAATGGTTCTAGAACTGGATATCATGTTCCTGCAACCACAGGGGTTCAGGAAGGGATAGAGCAATATTTTATTGACAATACATGGCTTATATACTTAAATCGTACAGTAGAAACCAATACAGTAGGCGTAACAGCTGAGAGAAGCAAGATAACAGCATCCACGTGGTAGTGATACGTAATTAGAAGGCGTGAACCAGGCGTGAACATAGAGGTGTGTGCTAGGAACGTCACAGATAGGTGTCACAAGTGGGTGGCAACAAAGCAGAATGTTGCAATGTCAGCAGAAATCTAAGGCTTGGATGCGCGCGCAGCTGCATGACGTGTGATTGACGTGAAACTGGAGGGTGCAGGGGACTTGACATTTACACTGGCGGAAAGAGACAGAAGTCTGGCATGTCAGATCAACTCGTACTTCTATCATATCTGATATCTGATGTTTGGGAACCATATTATCTAAACGGAAAAGGTCTCTGGGGCAGAAGCTATTCTATACTGACTGTGAGTGCGTGTATAAGCGCCAAAGAGTCTGCATGAGATGCGAGGGGCATGGGCCTTCCATGGTAACAGAGCTATGAATTACTTGCACGGAGACAGTGAGGCCGGGCCCTTTGCTCTGCAGCTGGGGGGATGTTTACTTAAACTAGTAGGCAGGAATGCATTTTCGAGGAGCGGAACAGATAATTTGAAGGTTGAATTCAGTCTTGGCAGGCAGCAGGCTGGGCCAAGCGCCGGGAGCCGCACAGAAGGTAAGGCAGAGGTCACGGGTACAGAGACAGCCTGGGCTGAGGCTTTCAGAGTCAGAAGGCAGGAAAAGGCTCGATGGCAGAATTCAGGGCCTACTTTGCCAGAGCTGAAAAACGTGTAAAGTACACCACAAAAAGACGTTGGCATGGCATACTTAGAAACGGACTATTCAACCCATTCAGGGTGGGTCTGAAAGAGGACATGTTAACGTTGGACGCAAATGTATTTGCGTCTTCATAGCTGGCACAGGAGGGAAGTTACATGCACTTTAAGCTGGTACATGGAGACGGTGGGGTACACGCTAGGGAACACAACTTTGACCATAAAATTTATATTTCCTCATTCCCTCCTTGTTCCCTACGGACCCTTCATGATATATCGATCCTCAGGAATCGATCAGTTTGTTCTTGTAACATCATTTGCTCTTCTTTCTTTCTTTTACGTTTTGAGAGAAAACTGGAATGTTCAATGCATGATGTGGCACACAGTCCACAAATCGCTGGCCCACACTGTAGGCACAGGCAGCAACTGAATACTATGACTAGGCCGATGCCTAGGAAGGATAGGATCTTCCATCCCCAAGCGGTTAACGTTGTCCAGAACCAACCGGACCAAGTCCAGGTGCCTGGATTCTGATGTATCTGACTTGCAATTTTATGAAGACGTGTAATAGCTTGATATACCGTTGGCGCGTTTTCTGGGATGAAAACACAGCAACTTGACCCGATGACCTTACAAGCTCCGCCTCTATCTGCCAAGATGACGTCAATAACAAGACGATTTTGAAGAACAACAACCCGCATGGCGGACTGCTCCTCTGTTAAGTTACCTAGGGCGGAGGCAGTTTCATTCACTACTGCTTCAAGTGTTCTAGTTAATCTGCGTATTAATTTACTATTTTGGACGGGGCCTGTGAAGAAAAAGAATCCTTTATTGAAATCTGTGTATTGCTCCCATGCCGTTTCAGTGTAGTCGACAATCGGGAGACCTCTTCGGAGTCTATTCTTTACTAGATTGGTATTTCTGTGATAATCAGGAGGGGCTAGGAAAACAGGTGGCAGAAGGAATGCAATGTAACAGGTACCATCCCAATCTGGAGGTAAGCGTATGTATGCGGTATGGCCACAAACAAAGTAAGAATGACGGGTAGCTCTAAAGGAAGATTTACCTTGATCACTGAATTCGATCACAGTAGTACATGTGCTATGACCTAAGTGTACTGAACCCTTCTTACTAACACATAATTCACCAGTAACTGGTAATACTGACATAGCCGGGAGAACTGGTGCAGCTTCGGATTCGACAGTAAGAATCATAAGGTTAATCGTGTAATTACCTAATCCATATACTTCATTTTCTAGATCAGTTCCTATTCTAGTGGGAAGTCCCTTCTTGTCAGGGTAACAGACGTTAAGCAGAACTAAGTTCAAGTTTCCCCAAACCCAGCTTCCTTTGTAAACAGCAATATCAGGATCTAAGGAATTAATTATTCTAAACCATGCACCACAGGAGCCATTGTGAGTGAACGGGTACGGAAAGAGGGGCAGAACTCCCTTGTATTTCTGATAGGGAGGGAGTCGGCCACATATCCAGCAGTTTGTAGCATTGTTAGTCTGATGGGAGTGATGTAACATACTAATGAATGTGTTGTTGCGCAGCGCAAGTCTGTAAGAAAGTTCGTGGAGAGGTAATTCACTAAAAGAATGTTCAGCAGTGACATTGTAAGCAGATTGTTCACGCTTGAAAATAGGGTAGTATATAGGAAGCAATATACTCGCAACAATAATCAGAAGACTTAGAAAAAACATAATCAATAATGTCACTATACAGTGACTGCGGAGTGATTTACAATATGTACGTTTCTTGAGTTGTCTCTCTCTCTCTCTATCTCGATCTAGGGGATACATGTCAGAAACTATTTAACCGATTCACCTAGGGGAGGACTTAAACAATTAAACTGTCTGACTTGCTAGATCGGAGTTTCATGCGGTACTCTTCTTGGGGAGTTTTCTCTTGTTTCAGAACTTTGAAGTCTTTAGTATCGAGGCAGTCCTTGGAAGGGGTGGACGAGTCGGTTTCGGGTAACAGTTCGTTGCACTTTTTAATATGGCTGGTATGGATCCACCCCTTTCGTCCTTCCACCTTGATAGCGGTCCGCGTTGTAAGAAGGACGGTCTTCGGCTCTTTCCAGCGGGGCTCCAGCGGGCTTTTCCTGTCGAAGTTCCTAATCAGGACTGTGTCACCGGGACGGACATCATGCGGCTTTACATCAGTGTTGTCGGGGAAAGCTGCGGCAACCTGTGAACGACATGATTGGAGTGCAGACATCAAGGAGGCAAGGTAATCTGTCAGCATATTACAATCAACATCGGTAATTTTCTTAGGTATGGGCGTCCCCCACATATTCGGTGGTCTGCCAAAGACCACTTCATACGGGGATAGTCCTGATCTCGAATGGGCAACCATTCTCATGTAGAACAGTGCAACTGGCAGGGCGACTATCCAGTCGACCCCTTTCTCTTTACAAACTTTAGCAAGGCGGGTCTTTAGTGTCTGGTTATGCCTCTCTACAAGGCCAGCGGCTTCGGGATGTCGGACACAATGGAATCCCCACTGATATCCTAGCAGCAGGGAAACCTGTTTCATGAGTTCGGATGAGAATGGCTGTCCGTTATCTGAGTACACGACACGAGGCAAGCCGTATCGTGGGAAAAATTCTCGAACCAGCTGCCTGGCAGTGGTCGGAGCAGTGTAATCTGGGACTGGATATGCTTCGGTCCAACGGGAAAGTGCACAAACAATTACGAGGACATATTTGAATCCTCGACAACGGTCCATCTGGATATAATCCATCTGGAGGACTTCAAAAGGGTGATCGGGAGGATGAAATCCACCTTGCTCTATGGGGACACTTTTTCCTGGATTGAACTGACAACAGATCATGCAGGTACGCACTTTCTGTTTTGCTGCTGCTCGTAAGTGTTTGTTATACCAGAGATTCTGTAAACTGTCTAACATCGCTTTCTCTCCTAGATGTGCAGGACTATGTGCTGTATTGATTATGACTTGAACCATAGAGTCGGGGAGAAACCATGTAGATTTTCCCTTCGTCATCCAACCTTGATCTGTCTGGATCCCTCCTAGTTCAGTCCATTTCTTTATTTCATCTGTAGTAGCATGTGTCTGAATATCGATTACATCTAGTGTGGGATCCCTGACTGTCATACAATGTGTCGGTACTATTGTCTTTGTTACGTCAGTTGTCTGGGTGTGAGTCAATGCTGTATGTTTTGCTGTCTGGTCTGCCAGGTCGTTACCCTGGGAAACAGAATCTGTGACTTTAGTATGTGCTTTACACTTCATGACGGATATGCCTGAAGGCAGATGGATTGCTTCTAGCAGTGCTTGAATGAGGGGACCGTGTTGAATCTTGGCACCATGAGAGGTCAAGAAACCTCGTTCTTGCCATAACATTCCGAAGTCGTGTACAACTCCGAAAGCATAACGGGAATCAGTGTATATGTTAACATTTCTTTTCTTGGCTAGTATACAGGCTCGGGTCAGAGCGATGAGCTCCGCCGCTTGAGCGGACAGTGTGTCAATACGATGTGTTTCTTTAACCTCAGTTTCAGTGGTCACTGCATACGCGGCCACTAATTCTCCTGTACTTGTTCTCATACATGAACCATCCACATAAAGTGTCAGGTCTGGATTTGTCAATGGAACATCTGTTAAGTCTCGTCGGGGCTTTGTTACTGCATTAATGATCTCTATACAATCATGCGGTGCTGGATCTGTCATAATTGAAGGTAACAATGTTGCGGGATTTAGAATGCTGCAGCGTCTGATTTCTATGTGTGGCTGGAATAGCGTCAATTCATAACCTGTCAGTCGTGCTATAGTCAAGTGTTGAGTCTGGGTTCTGTTTAAAAGAACCTCTACAGAATGTGGAACTTGTACTGTTAATGGATGTCCTAAAACAATTGAGTCGCTCTGTCTGATTGCTAGGGCTGTTGCTGCTACTGACTTTAAGCACGCAGGGAGTGCCTGGGCTACTGAATCCAATGTACTTGAAAAATAAGCGCAAGGCTTATGTGAACCTGCTTGGTCTTGAGTGAGGACAGACAGCGCTGTACCATCACGTTCTGTAACAAAAAGTGTAAAAAGTTTGCTGTAACATGGTGTCGCTAAAACTGGTGCTTGGCATAAAGCTTTCTTTAATTTCTCAAAGGCCTGTGTATGTTCCTGAGTCCAAGGAAGGGCAGTCGAAGTCGCTGCCTCCTGTGCCTGTCTCGTTCCCTTATTAAACAATTTATGAAAAAACGTAGTATATATGCTTGAGTGTCAACTTTCTGATGTGCCATGGCCTCCTTAATACTGTCAGGATCTTCCCCAGTCTGGACAAAATGATATATTCTATCTAGGTGCTCTTTCATTCCTGAGAAAAACAGTAGGTAATCTGTAGCATGTCGTAAGCGTAGTGATGCTAAAAACATCCTATCGTCTTTACCGGGTACTGGATCGTATCTGCAAACTTGAAGCGGTTCTTTGAGTATGTCGAGACGGGGTGATTGGAGTGTAAAAGGGTTCTGCATATCCCTAAGGTGTAATCTGTGTGTTGGTGGCGGGGTCCGGTAACCCCCGGTCGCACCTCCTGAGGCGGAAGCTTGAACATTATCTCTCTGTGGAGTCTGCATGTGTACTTGAACTTGTCTTTTAGTAGGATCAGGTAGAAGCGGTTTCGATATATCAATTTTAGGTGCGGGAAGTGGTGGGGGTGGAGGAACGATGGGCTGTCGAACGGGGAAACCTGGTTGCGGTAATGGCGGGATATGGTCTGGAGGCGGGTTGCCATCTCCGTCACCGTCAGTAGGCGGGACGTGGGCCTGTGGATTGGTGTAAGTGGGAGCTACATCGTTTAGATAGGAATCCAGAAATATGTCTTTAGTAGTCCTGTGATTTACTTTAGTTGGAACCAATGGTGGCGGCAGATTTTTCGGTATTTCTGAAGTGGCTTCAGGCGAACCTTCGGCCACAAGATACATGCCATTTACGAGATTGTTTCGTGCGCGGTCTACTTGTTCTGATTTTACTCGGATCCCTTCAGTAACTAATTCGTTTTCTCGGGCTTTATCTGATTCTTTAAGTCTGTCTTCTCTACGGAGTGCTTTTTCAGCACGTTTATGTGATTCCTTACGCCAAAACTCTATGGCGTCTTTCTGAGATTGTCTGGCTTTCTTTTTCCATAATGCTTCTTCTACCTTCATGATGCACTCGGCATCCCATGTTCCGGTAATAGGCCATCTGTGTCTCTCGTCTAGATGCTTAGTATAATCGGCCCATAAATCTAGATACAATATGGCATCTAAGCCATGCTTGTGGTACATAAAATTTCCAGGAGTGTCCCTAGGGGGGATAGGAATTTCCTCCTCGAGTATCCCTTTTTCTAGTTCCTATCTGCTTTAACTTATTGAAAAACGGCATCTTGTTTACTTTAATACTGAATGCTCAATCCTTGCTACTTAATACTGAATACAGCTAGTTATACAAGAACACAATAATGCACATTAAAAACAGTCACACTCATACCACGACATTAATCACATGAAAGACATTTGAGACATATATGACTACCCCCTATACTGGATGTACTGCTAAACAGTACAGATACACTGTCAGAGACAATGCAAGAACTTGAATAACTGATGTACTGCTAAACAGTACAGATACACTGTCTAAAACAGTGCAGACCGAATTTGTGTACCCAAACTCGTCTAGATACGTCCCAGCAATGGTACTCACCGGGAAGCACGGAAACAGAAGGCCTCGGAAAACTCGACTGGACTGGACCGGACTCGACTCGACTCGACACGTGGATACTTCGGAAACTGGTGGGCCTCTTGACACCTCGGACCTTGCTTCTTTCGGCTAGGCTCTGGTCGGGATCCTCCGCACTCCTCACCGCCTCGTCTGGGTGCTGATCGCAGTCTTCGTCACCTCCGTGGGCCAGAGGGAGATACAGGAAATCCTGCCAGTACGCGTAGTTCCGTCTAACTGATGGCAGGGGACAGAGCTTGCAACGCACCAACCGGCGCGTGGGGTGGGGGAGGGGTCCCTGTTCGGGCGCCAGAATAATGTGGTAAATATTTGATTTACCGTCCTAATTTCTATGCAGGTAAGTACTTAATCAATAATAACTCAATCGGAAAGAAAGAGGCAGAGTCCGTGGTGTTAGAGTTCTTTGGGGTTTTATTCCTTAAAAAGGAATGGTTCTAGAACTGGATATCATGTTCCTGCAACCACAGGGGTTCAGGAAGGGATAGAGCAATATTTTATTGACAATACATGGCTTATATACTTAAATCGTACAGTAGAAACCAATACAGTAGGCGTAACAGCTGAGAGAAGCAAGATAACAGCATCCACGTGGTAGTGATACGTAATTAGAAGGCGTGAACCAGGCGTGAACATAGAGGTGTGTGCTAGGAACGTCACAGATAGGTGTCACAAGTGGGTGGCAACAAAGCAGAATGTTGCAATGTCAGCAGAAATCTAAGGCTTGGATGCGCGCGCAGCTGCATGACGTGTGATTGACGTGAAACTGGAGGGTGCAGGGGACTTGACATTTACACTGGCGGAAAGAGACAGAAGTCTGGCATGTCAGATCAACTCGTACTTCTATCATATCTGATATCTGATGTTTGGGAACCATATTATCTAAACGGAAAAGGTCTCTGGGGCAGAAGCTATTCTATACTGACTGTGAGTGCGTGTATAAGCGCCAAAGAGTCTGCATGAGATGCGAGGGGCATGGGCCTTCCATGGTAACAGAGCTATGAATTACTTGCACGGAGACAGTGAGGCCGGGCCCTTTGCTCTGCAGCTGGGGGGATGTTTACTTAAACTAGTAGGCAGGAATGCATTTTCGAGGAGCGGAACAGATAATTCGAAGGTTGAATTCAGTCTTGGCAGGCAGCAGGCTGGGCCAAGCGCCGGGAGCCGCACAGAAGGTAAGGCAGAGGTCACGGGTACAGAGACAGCCTGGGCTGAGGCTTTCAGAGTCAGAAGGCAGGAAAAGGCTCGATGGCAGAATTCAGGGCCTACTTTGCCAGAGCTGAAAAACGTGTAAAGTACACCACAAAAAGACGTTGGCATGGCATACTTAGAAACGGACTATTCAACCCATTCAGGGTGGGTCTGAAAGAGGACATGTTAACGTTGGACGCAAATGTATTTGCGTCTTCATAGCTGGCACAGAAGGGAAGTTACATGCACTTTAAGCTGGTACATGGAGACGGTGGGGTACACGCTAGGGAACACAACTTTGACCATAAAATTTATATTTCCTCAGAAAAGTAATCCGATATCTCAATTAGAAAACAGGTATTAAGAGATAACTGCCTAATAGGGTAGGTGTAAATGCAGTTTGATCAAACTGGGTGAATGTTGCAACCTACGTTATAATTTGGCGTGTTAGCTGCTCAGCTAAAATAATGGGTGTTTGAAAGAGCAATTAGCCAATATGTGCACACGTCAGACTGAGCCTTTTTGGTTTAAGGGAGTTAAAAATTAGAAGTTCTTTCCCACCCACAAGAAGCCATGTAAACAAATCTCATTATTTGAGTGGAATTTCATTCTAAATATCACATATAAAGTTTGATACAAAATCCATCCTCTCTGACCTTTTCATTACTGGGAAGCTGGTTATCAACTGCCTCAAAAATCCCAACCTCAAGAGCCCCAAAGAGGTGACAAGGTCATGCACAATTGCTTTATAAATACTATTAATATCAAGGCACTAAATGAGTTTCATTATTCTAAAATGCCACCAAGAAATATCTGAATTTAAGATTTTCTGGTGGAGATGGAAAACATGCTTAATATGAGAGTTGCCCTTATTAAGACAGCCAATCTAGGGATCACATATCGAAATTATTGTTTGACAAGCCATCCAAACCAGGTATAGAGCAGTCATCTCACTGTCTTCATGGACGGGTTATTATATTATATTTGCGCTGAACTAACTTCAGATACAAATTCTGGAGCTTACCTTTGGGTTTGTCAATCTAATGCATCTTCCAAAGGACCTGTTGAGGTAAAAAGCCATTGCAGCGTTTTGTAATTCATCTAAGAAGAGCTGCAAGAGCACACTGCTTAGATTTTACCTAATTGGTTGTTATTGTCCCTAGGGTTGTGTTTTACCGCACATCCAAACCTGATGATCTGATGTTCAAAAGGATGCCGAACAGCCCTGGCAGTAGTAACCTGAAACCTTTCAGTTAACAAAATGTATTGAACCACTGACTATGAGGGTTTTTGAGATGGGTGTTCAGTACATCTGCAGTTAATGTTAGTGGCAAATGATTAATAAAATGCCTGGAAAAAACCCACAAGTGTCTGTACCGGGTCAGACAAAAAAAGCATAGTCTTGATTCTGTATTGCATTGTTTGAGAAAGAGAAGAAATAGTGACCCAGCAGTGCAAGATTACATTGGGCATCTTGTAGACCTACCTTTCATTTTAGCTGCATAATGACATCACAAACACTGTGTTTAATTTTGAGAAATTTGGGGTTGGGATAGTCTGAAGCACATAAGTGATTGCACTTAGATTATCTTATTTTCCGAGAGAGGGCCAATATGCCTGATAAAACATAATTTGGTAGAGAATCGCCTTTGGTCAAATGGGGCAAGTGTAATGTGGTCTCTAGAGAAGGGCTTGGGATGCCCGCTACAGTGATTGTCCATACCCTCACAAGATACTCCATTACATGGCCCTGGGAGTGTCGGGGGAGGGGGATGAAATAAGTCCTGGTTGCCCAGCCCCATCTCCCATTGGGTGGCAGGGGAATTCCCTTCTTTAGTTTGGCTCTAGAATGGTTGTTTGGGGTTCCAGATTTCAAGCTGGCTCATGCTCCTTCTATCTTGAAGGAGCAGGTGAGTTTGCCTTCTGAAGTGCCATTTATGAGTAAACCACTGGTGTTACATTGGAGTCAATTGAAGTAGTCGGTGCCATAAGTGTCTGAGGGGTGGTCAACCATGACTCCTTTTGAAAACTATTGTTAGAGATCCCTTATATAAGTTAACTCAATTAAGTGATGTACATATTGTAAATAATATGCAAGAATGCTTATAGTGTTTTATTTTGGGGTTTATGAATTGTAATAAATACGGCCTGAGAATTCTTATATTCTCTAATGCAAGAATGTCATTAGATCACCTCTGGTCATTTAGTGGGGAGATTTCCGCACCTCATAGGGGAGTGGGAGGAACATTGTATGATGTGATTGAATAGGTCTTAGTGCCGTCCCCCATCTGTGACTTGGTTACACTGCTTTCAACATCCTGTCCTATTGGACAGAGCACCCTGCCCATAGGGGGACATGGCATTTAGGACCCAGGACCACCGTGGCCCAGGCCCCTTCCTGATCCGGTGACGTGATGTCTTGTGAGGACTTCATGTCACCTCACTTCACGAGAAGCAGAAGGGGATGACAGGAAGTACGAAAGTCGTATTATGCATGTATCACTTCTGCCGCTGCCGCGATTGTCAAGGTTGTATATGGTACCTTGCCCCTGGCCTCTGCCTTTCTAAAGCAGAGCATATCGGTGGTGGTGGGCGCAGTAACAACCAATCTTTCTGAAGCAGAGCATCACGGTGGGCGCAATGACAACAGGACGACTCGTTGAGCCCAAAACCGCATTCTTGGATACATCGGCACCCGTACCTGCCTTCCTGCATTCGGAGCCCTCTTGCCTGCATCATTGCACAGGTCTCTGTGATTTCAGCCCAACTTTTCATACACCCAGAGGTGGTGGAAAGGTGGACTGAGGCTGGGCTGGTAATGTGGTATTCACTATAGGGTACTTGAGCCTATTCGTACTGTATCCTCACAGACAACAGGTGATCCCCACTTACCAAGCACAATGAGTCCCACTGGGTTTATGCGACCTTGCCAGATATTAGTCAGGTGTTCCTAACCCTATCTTCTGGCTCAACAGGGCTTCACAGCAATCAGCTTCAGAGCTCAATAGTGAATACAGCATTAGCAGCTCAGCCGCAGACCACCTCTCTGCCACTGATCTCTTCGCTCCCACAAAAGCAGCTGGCCCCAATTACGCACAGGCAGCTAGAAGTTCCACAGGATTCCACCACACAGGTGTTAGGCTCTGTGGCCCAATTGCTCTCCAAGCTAGCCGCCCCGGTGTATAAGATAGCTATACCCCCTCCATCAACTGCTCCGTGGGCTGCAGCAAATGATATTATGTTAGCTATCTCGGATCTTAGGGAACAGGTAGATGGAATGAGTATGGAACACTCCGGAGAAAATGCGTGCTGCCAACAAAAATATGAAAGTTAAACCTTAGTCAGCTGTGGCAAAGGACCCCACAAGTGTGGAATCAGATAAAAATCAGATAAAAAAGCTGAACAGAGCAGGGAGAAAGCGGATTCTGCTTCTACCTTGGCTACTGGGAGTCAAGACACTTTGCTATCCAGACCTGGTAAGCTGGTTTCCCATGTGCCTTCTGACGTAAAGTCGTAAAGTCAGAATCTGGAAAGGTGATTTGTAGTTCCGTGAGTTTGTGGGTCTGGTTCGGTAGTTCAGAAACCCGTTCAATAAAGGTTGTCGGAAATAGACGATTTTTGTGTCAGCAGACCGCAAATCACGAGTGTAGTGTGTACGAGTGTTTTCGCATGAATCGATCGAGGAGAACACTACGTATTCGAGGATTTCGTTTGAACCTTCGGGTTCCATTTTGTGTACGGCAGCCATTTTGTGTGGTTGTCCTCACATAGGCCGATGACTGCAGCCGAACGAGTCTTTGGGACACGTACACCTTAGCTGACTTCTGAGTGACCTGGCCGAACTGACTCCCTTACCCGAGGCTGACCTCGCTGAGCCAGTTCCTTGTTAAGCAGCTGGTCAGATAAAGATCAAAGGGTAGGACATGCCCGAGTTTATTGTACACTGCTCCCACCTTTCTATCTTGCTTCCAATCTGTTTCGGTTCCTTCCTTTACGACATAATCACTGATTTGGGTTGAGGGTTTTATGATGGGTTTGTCCGGCCTGGGCGAACAAGAATACTGGAATGTGCTTGGTCATTTCTGGTGGGCTGGACAACGGAAAGTAGGATTGTCAGCATACGCTACTTTTGAAATGTCACATTGTCATTGGTCAGTTTGTATGAACCCAATGCTAATTTGGAATGTTGCCTGAGGCTTGATTTTTGGCATAAAAGAGCATGCTCCGCTCATTGAATTTGTGCAGTCTCTAGCGAACCACCCGTGTGTGCTTCGTAGACCTCTGTTCCTGGTTGCAGCCAATAAACTTTGGTCTTTGACGTCATCAAGAAGTATCCTGTGTCTCTGTTTGCCAAGGCAGGGGAACTCGAAGGCATCGGGCGTTTCCCTGACGCCGCTGGGTTCTAAAACCCGGTCCTTCAGATTTTGTTGATGTATATTCCTTGATATGAGCCAAAAGAAGGGATTGTGAGCACAAAGGTAAAGAAAGCAAAGATGCTTCATCTAAAGACAAGAAACCCAAGGTGGAGGAGACAAACACAAATTGGTTATTTGGTTTTAATGTATACATGTCAGTTAATGTAGAAAACTTAGGCTGCAACCTCAATTATATTTTATTCTAATAAGATATTGAAGGCACACTATGTGTATGGAGAGACGGTGTGGTTGGATTATGACTGGTATTTTAGGTATGCTAAAGTGGAAGGCCAGATAAAGGGTGGGACCAGATGGAGGTCAACGTGTGGTTATAGAAGTTAACAACAAAACTCAGCATTAGCCTCTTTTTCACTAGCAACACACTGGTGATAGGATGGACTTGTGTTGGGCCTTCAAAAATAGAAAGTTGAGCACGCGCTCACCCACATTGTGTAAATACAAACATATTTGCTCCTTTTCTGACCACCCGTCTCACCAGGAATTGTTAGAAGAAGTCAAAAGAGGAAGGAAAAGATGGAATTAAGTCCTCTAGCTAGTTTTGAGTTGCCCACACCGGTCCAGACTACCAAGCTGATTCCATGCTGTACTTATATCTGAGCAGAGAGACTGCATTAGGGTTTTTCTACTTGCCTTAGGATTCCTGCACTCAGAGTGTCTCTCATTCCTATTGTAGCAATTTGAAACACATGCATATAATGACTAATTCATGGCAGGATCTACATCACGAGCTCTGAGCTACGGGGGACCAGTTCTTCTTTATTGGCAGGGTAGGCCATAGAGCTTTTTGGGCAAGCAAATACCTCCACACAGGAAATACTGGACTTAATGTCATCTCATGAGGTGCTGTCTTAGGTTTAGTAAGTGGCTTAGTATGAAGGGACAGTTTGCTTCGATTTCTGAGAGGGAGTTATATGTACCGGTGTCAGTTCTCTCTTCCTCAAGTTGACCAGATAAAACCTAAAATGCATGGAACTGTGGTTTGCACACACAGAGTCAAAGAAGGTAGTAATGTTGTGAACTCTGGGACTGACTCCAAAGTTTGATGGTACGGTTGTCCCTTATAACCCTCACCATCAGTAAAAGGCCTGGTTGTATAAAAAGAAAAATCATGCAGGCCTCCTAAAGCATGACTCATGAGGAGAAATGGATAGGATGGTTAATCTGAGAGAGAAAAAGAGGGAAGAAGATTCTGTAAATAAGTAATAATAGGTACTTCACTGAGAATTTGCTTTACCGAGCCTACCTTCATAGCTGTACACTAATACTACATCCTGCAATTGATGTTCTCTGAGGTGTTTTTTTTAAAAACATATTTTATTGATTTTAATCAGCATACAAACCAATACAGCTTCCGCCACATTTAAAGTCGTCAAACATGTCTTCAAGGTTACTCCCAACTAAACCCCTGGATCCCTCCCCCCTCTTGGCATTTGGTGTGGGCACATTTCAAGTACATTGTTCAGAACATCGCACCAGCTGTATGGACATTGTTCATGAAATAGTGCGCCTGTGTAAGTATTGCATGTACAGTTCGAACAGTTCGATCTTCCCCCTCCCGCTGGAACCCCCGCAGAGCCTGCACCAATATGTCCCAAGCCTTAGCCATATCTAGAGCCTTTTCATTGGCCATGCGCTTAGCCTGTCGAAACCTAATGGAACTCTCGCTACTTGCTACTTGCCCATTTATATAGCACTGTCCCCCATCTCTTGCTCGACGGCCCTTCCTGCAACTTCCAGTGCCAGGTGATTTCCCGATTTGCTAAGAATAAGCTTAAATCAATGAATGTACTGGTTACCTTAGTCTTGGTCGTGTGTGGGAAACAATGCAGCAAGCACAGTGCCATGTCAAAATCTAAATGTCTATCTGTAATCTCAGTTAGGAGCTCCTCTACCTCCGCCCAATACCGTCCCAGAGCTGGACAGTTCCAGAGCATATGCTCCAATTCCACACCCTGCTCAGAACACCTGTGGCATGCTGCATCATTTACCTGGAAATACCTCTGAATCTTCCAAGGGGTCCAATAAGCCCTGTGCAGGATGAAAAATTGCACTTGTTGGAAGTGCGCGTTCCTACTCCCTTTCCACGTTCTCCTCAGGATGTGACCCCATACCGTGTCTGGTATCGGTTTGCCTATGCTCTCCTCCCATTTCAATTTAAGGCCATCTAGTGGTCGGAGTCCCTCACGCAACATCCTAGAATGAAGGCATGTGGCTGCCTTGAAAGTTCCCACGGTCATCACAACATACTGACAGGCCATAGTGGTTGCCGGTTCCACCTGCCCCTTCTCCCAATGTTTTCAAATAGCCGTTGTTACCGCCGCATGAAGCAGGAAGCCTCCTTCAAGGAGATCATACCTCTCCTGTAGGGCCTGGAATGGCAACAGCCCTCCCTCCTCATATGGGTCTCCTACCATGTGAAGTCCCCGTTGTTCCCACTCCATAAGGGGGGACCAGTCCCCACCATGTGGCAATGCTGTTAGCATACCCAACGGGATCTCCGGTGCGTACGGATGCTCCACCCCAGCTCTGCGTCGACTCCTATTCCAGCAGAGCCTCAGGGTGTTCTCTTCCATTGTCAAGTTCTTTAAATTGAGATTTTGCTGTAAGACTATATACGAAAGGATATGCCTCTGTATTCCTGCCCCTCACAATTGGTCAGGACCTTGAAATTCCGCTGCAACGTTTTGCGTAAGTACCTGCAGCTGGGCAGCTAAATAATAAAGCTTGAAGTCAGGTACCGCCATGCCGCCGTCAGCCTTAGGCCGCCTCAAGGCAGCCAGTGCTACCCTCTGCCGTCCATTTTCCCACAGAAAGCCAGTGACCATGGAGCGCAGCTCCTTAAACATACACGGTGGGACCCAGACTGGCAGAGTCGGGAGGTAGTAAAGCAGCCTGGGCAAAGCCACCATCTTAAGGAGGGCCACTCTTCCCACAACCGATAGAGGGAGCGTAGACCAAAACGCAATGCTCCCCTTTAGGGCACTGATACAATGCCTCACATTACCTTCCAGCATGTCCACCGGCGCATGATATATTCGGACCCCTAGGTATGTCAGACACGTCGGCTCCCACTTCATCATCCCCAACAGCGGTGGTGGCTGTAGACATAGACGCAACGGGAAGAGGCATGTCTTACGGCAATTCACCTTCAGGCCCGATAGTGCTCCGTACCGCTCCAGCAAAGACAGTGCACCCCGGAACGCGTCTTCAGTGTTATCCAAAAACAAGAGCAGGTCGTCTGCATACAGCGTAATATAAAAGGGGTACGTCCTGCAACCACAGTCCCCGATAGGCTTGTCCTAGTCTAGCCTGTACTGCGAGAGGCTCTATCGCCAGGGCAAATAGCAATGGGGGATAGTGAGCAACCTTGTCTCATCCCTCTGAGGACTGGGTACTGGGTGGATATCACTGCTCCCAACCGCACTCTAGCCGTCGCCGAGGAGTATAACACCCTCGTCCAAGTCCCAAAGCCATCCCTCAAGCCAAGCCAGCCCATCACACTGTAGAGAAATGCCCACTCCAGACTATCGAAAGCCTTCTCTATATCAACCGTACTCCCTGGTGTTCCCCTCCCATAATCCGCACTAACCTCCGAATATTCGAAGATGTGTTTCTGGTCGCAATAAATCCTGCCTGGTCAGCGTGCACCAGTGTAGTCATATATGGTAGTAACCGGGTTGCCAATATCCGGCTCAGGTCCTTATAGTCCGCCGTCAACATAGATAACAGCCTATAAGAAGTCACATCCACGTCCTCCCGTCCCGGCTTTAAAAGGGGAATAATCAGCGCTTCTCGCATCGATGCAGGCAACTGGCCCAACGCCCTGGCCTCCGTGTATACTTCCAGCAGGCGGGGTGCTAATACATCCACATATTGTGCATAAAATTCTATTGACAGCCCGTCAGCTCCTGGCGTTTTGTTCCGGGCCATGCTCTTTATCGCGCATCGGATCTCTGATAGCGTGATGTCCCTCCTCAATAGTTCGGCCTGCTCGTCATCCAACCTCGGAAGGGGGATCCCTGCCAAGTACTCTTCTATGCACGTCTCCTCTGTCTCCAACTGACATTGGTACAGTGACTTGTAATACGTTAAGAACCGCGAGAGCACCTCCCTTTGCGAATAAACCATGTTACCCGCGACCGTTTCTATTCTCAGCACCGGGCTACCCCTCTGGGCCGGGTTCGCTAGTCGCGCAAGCAGCGTGCCCACTTTGTCCTGTTCCGCGTGGGCCTTTACTAAATAGTTCTTGTAATCAAAACAGCGCAATCGCTCTACTTCAACTGCCACTGCTTCCTTCGCCTCTAGGAGTCTCGCCTGTAGTGGCGGTCTTTCAGGCCGTTGCTTTTCCACTTCCCGCAGGTGATCCTCTGCTTTAGCCACATCATCTAAAATCACTTTCCGCACCCCCGAATATTTGCTGATACAGAGCCCCCATACCACCACTTTAAAGGCATCCCATTTTCCTGCCCTCGTGGAAGCCGTCCCCTGGTTATCCTCAAAATAATGCTCAATGCCCTCCTTTATCTCAGTTTGAAAAATCTGATCCTCTAGCGCTTCGGGGCGTAGCTGCCAGTTGGGTATGGAAGATCTCTCCCGCTGCCAAGTAAGGGTCAGTAATAGGAGGTTGTGGTTGGATATGGTCCTAGTCAAGTACTCGGAGTGTGCCGCCCTACAGACAATGGACTGGGAGCACAGTACAGCATCTATCCTAACGTGCAACTCATGCAAAGCCGAGAAAAAGGAGTAGTCCCTATCCCGAGGGTGGTCCACTCGCCAGGCGTCTATTAGCCCCCATCTGTCCTGCCACTCCGAGCGCTTCCCAGCCAGTCTGCGGACTGGAGACTCAGCCAATGGAGGGCGTGACCTGTCGAGCACTATGTCTGGTATTGAGTTGAAGTCCCCTCCCACTATCGCTGGGCCAGCTAGGTAGTGTGCCAATGCCCCCGACACACGATCCAGAAATCGTGCCTGATCTATGTTGGGTGCATAAATGCTACTGAGCACAACATCCCTCCCCTCCACTGCTACGTATCTGCCCTCCGGATCTTGGATGTGGTTCATGGCCTGGAAAGGGACACCCGCTCTCACCCAGATCAGCGTCCCTATGGCAAACGCCTAGTACGACGTGCCAAAGATCTGACCCCTCCACCTGCGCTGCAGCGCCAGCCCCTCCGCCTTAGTAAGGTGAGTCTCTTGTAGTAGTGCTGTGTGGATGCCCCTCCTCACTAGATACGCATGTACTTTGTGCCGCTTTACCATAGAGTTCAGTCCACGAACATTCCATGTAATACAGCGCAATTCAAATAACGTTCCCATTGTATGCAGTCCCCCACTTCCTGGCCGTCAACATGCATCCACCCACACCAAAATTGCCTCCCCAAATAACAACAATCCCGTCAACATCCCCCCTCCCCCTCCCCCCCAGAACAGGACCTAATATGAAACTATCAGCCCCCATCCAAACCGCACTACCACACACACACCTATACCCTGTAGTAGCCACTACAGGCATGCCTTAGGGGCAATTGGCGGGTCGCTCGGCTCCAACAGGTGGCCACGCCAGCCACACACTCCGCCGCCTTGCGATCCCACATGAACTTCGCAGAAGCAGTACTCCCCTACATCACTCCTGGGCGCAATCATACAGCCCACTATGCAGAGGAAATGCAGCAACCTCCTACAGTCTCTTAATTTAATCATTCCTCTAGCATGCCCTCCGCAGTTCTGGGCGTGACATCCGGGCCCTTATTGCTGTCTGTTTCAGAGTGCTCAGCTTCTGACTGCTGCTTATTCTCCTCCGACTCAGTTCCTGCCACCGATTCAGTTGTTTGCAAACCAGTTATCGCAGCTTTCGCTTCCAATGCCCCCTGTCGTTCCGCCGCCGCCTGTGACTGCAGTTGGAGCCGCAAAGTTTTGTTTCTTTTCCGCAGCCTCTGGGATTTTCGCGTCTGAGGCGCTCTGAGCAGCCCCGAGTGTTGTTGTCCTTTCCGATCAGTGCCCGCCCTATAGGTTTCCAGCCATGTCCACATTTCCTCTGGCGTGAAAAAGAACTGTGTCCGGTCATCCACAATAATTCTTAGCTTGGCGGGGAAGATCAACGAGTATTGAATCCCTTCGTCCCTGAGCTCTTTCTTGACTGCTAGGAATGACGCACGGCGCATATGTTTGTCCTGTGTGTAATCAGGGAAGATTGTTACTTTACTATTCCCCACTGCAAAGGGGCCAGCCAGTCGCGCTCTTTGAATCACTAGATCCCTATCTTTGTAATGAAGCAGTCTGGCTACCACTGGCCTGGGGGGACGGCCCGGCAGCGGCGGCCGCGCCGGCACCATATGTGCTCTCTCAATGTAAAGAAGGCTGACAGTCCCTCCGGCGCGACCACCGTCTTGAGCCAGGTCTCTAGGTAGGCAACCATATCCGCCCCCTCTGTTTTTTTTGGAAGGCCTACCACGCGTATATTGTTGCGTCTGTTACAACTTTCTGAGTCCTCTGCTTTCTTCTCCAGCGCCTCTATGCGGTGTAAAGCATCTGCCATTTTAGCTGTCAGGCCGGTGTGGGCCGGCGCCAAGTCCCGGAGGGTGTCCTCATTAGTTTTGACTTTATCTGCTAATTTCGCGTGGTCTGCTCGCAGTAGCCCAAGCCCAGTTGCCACCTGAGCAATGTCTTGCCGGAGGGCCTCCCTCGATGCAGCAATAGCTTCTAGGATCTTATCCAGCTGTAATTGTAGGCCAGGGTCCGGCACCGCCCCCGCGGCCCCGTGCTCCGCACCCCCAGCACCATCCAGAGCTGCTGGGTCGTCCTTCTTGCCTTTGGGTTTCATCACTGCTGCTGAACACCCCTTGAGATCACGTATTACAGTTCTAACAGAGGGCCGGCAGTCAGGCTCCTAATCTATGCAGCTGTTCATCAGATTCGCCGGTTCCATCCACTTCGGGACCGGAAGCTGATGCCGGTCCTCATAAAACCTCAATTTCCTCTGAGAAACCAGCGTATGTGGCGGCCTGTCGCCCCCACTGCAGGTCCCCCATAAGGTGGCGCCAAAGCTCCAGTTATCAATTGCCAGGTGCCAGGTTCAGATGTTTAGCACTTTCAATGCATGCAGGCAGCACCCACTGATTCCCCTCTAACAGAATGTCTTTTGGCCGAACAGCAATACTGATCCTCGGATCACTCGGCTAGATGAAAGGAAGCGTTCCAGCCTTCCCGCCCTCTCCTCTAACCAGCAAGATGCTTTTGGAGCACACAGTACCATGGACGAGGCCTTTGTCCACTGACGCCCATGCCCGAGGTCTCAGTCACTCGGGAGACACAATGGATGTCAGGGACCCATTTGGGTACGCGGTGCTGTCCCCAAAGTCTAATTCCCGCTGTCACGCTTCTCTCGCCAACATCCGCCGCCCAGGGGAAGACACCTGCACTGCTCACGCACCCTAACCGCATCAGCTCAGCAATGTTCCCGGGGTCCGTTGTTTTCAGTCGCACATCTTCGCCCAGGTGCTTGCTGCACCGTGCGCCCGACCCCCGCCCCACCTCCGCAGCACAGGACTCGGGCACTCCGCACCCCACTCACCCGGGCACCGCTGTCGGGAGTCTGTGACTGCTGCACTCATCTTCACACGGGGTCACCAGTTCGCCAGCCACTGCACCACCATAGGGCACCTTGTATCCCGGGCAATCTCCGCCTTCTGTGTCTCCCAGCCAGCGTGCATCGACGAAGAGGCAGGCGCTCAGCTCCAGCGCACTCCCTGCAGCAGCACCCCTTAGGCACGGCAGAACCGCCGCACGGTCGCCATCTGCAGAGCCCGGCCACCAGCTATCACGGACCTCAGTGCCCAGGGCATAGGACCCGCCGCCACCGCTCCACTTCAAGGCGTTGTGGCCAATGCAGTCCTCCAAAGCACCTGCTCGTATGCGATAGTTCCGCAGCTGGCCCCGATACGTTCCTTAGTTCGGATGCTCGTCAACATCCGGGCTCCGCCGCCATCTTGCCGTCTCTCGCGGACCAGCACCTCCCCGATTTTTACACTCTCAGAGCCGCGCAGGAGGCCACCGCTACTCCGCCCTCGATGATCTGCCCGATGCGGATGCCTCGGCGACCCGGTTCACCCAGTCTGGGCCACTGCGTAGGGAGATTATCAGGATGTTTAAAGGGATCGGGCACGAAGCTCCGGGCTCACGCCGCCATTCCCATCGGCGTCCAAGCCAAGCCCCTGTTCTCTGAGGTGTTTCATCAGCAATTTATATTTCCTTGACTATCATTTGCCTACTGCTGTTTCAGTGTTAGTAACAACTGGCAAATTACACTGACAGCCATCGTCTGTGATGCTGTGCTCAACAGAACCTTGCCTCTATTGATCCAACTGGAAGTCCGGTTAATGATGGGGACTTAAACAAAGAGAAAATAGATCTAACGTAGAAGAGCTTGATATGTGTTTTCTTCAGCTACAAGAACCTCCTAGGGCTGTGGAATTTCAAAAAGACCTGAAGGCAAAGGCACTGGGAAACACTATAAGTCATGTGTTGCAGTTCCTGCGGGTTGTTGTACTAGCCAGGGTGAAATGGCTCAAAGTATTCCTCAAACCACACAGCTGCCACCGCTCCAACTCTGCCCCGAGCGTGAAGGCTTTTGTCTCCTTAAATGCAGTAGGTGGGAGAGTTTGTACTTCTACATGATGAGAACCGCAACTCTTTAAGGTAATTACAAGACCACCCCTAGTCAACCTGTGAGAAGAATTTTGGTGACAAACCGGTTGAGTGAGAGTGAGAAAGTGTTATTCTGAAATTAGTGGGTCACTAATAGACCATACATTCCATTTGATATAGATCAGCATGGTGGTATGCTATTGTTTCAAATGCAGAGTGAGCAAAGAGTTGTGTAGTGTAGACCATCATGTTGACTGTGTAAGGTGGTGCTTTTTTTCAATAATTTTATGTCAAAATATATACAGAAATATCGCCTGACTTTGATATCATGTTCGAAATATTATGTACAAAAACATTGTCCTATTCATCGCCCCCCGACTATTCTCCCTGTTCTTAGCAGACCTACCCCCAAAATTAAGAGAGGTCAGAGGGGCGAACCCAAAACTAGGAGGAAACCAGATATCGTGCCTCCTCTATGCTGATGATCTGGTAATCATGGATCAGACGGAGATAGGCCCCCAAAGAAAATTAAATCGATTCAAAGAATACTGTACAAGCAAAAACTAGTAGTAAACATGGAGAAAACAGAAATTGTTTGCTTCGGTAGGAGGAAAACAAAGTTTTCTTGGTACCTGGGCAATGTATTGCTTGAGAGGGTAGCTGATTATAGATATTTGGGAATGTGGTTTTCTGGTACCCTAAAATGGTATACTCATTTACAAGCATTAAAAATGAGGGCATTGGCATCTGTGAAAGGCTTAAAAAGATTCAATAATACCTATGGAGAAATGTCTGATAGACCGGTCCTAAAAGACTACCAAGCAATGGTGCCCCCTCAATTCTTGTATGGAGCCGAAGTCATCTACTTAAGTGGTAAGACCTCCTGGGATAGAGAGGAGGGAAATATACTAAAAAGCTTATTTGCGCTGCCTAAATCATCTATGGTACAGGCGGCAAGACTTGAGCTGGGAATCACCTCGTGGGCGATAACTGCCTGTATGGCCCTTGTACGATTCTGGCAGCGATTGGGAGCAGAGGAGCTTTTCAAAATCTCCCAGTGGGCCAAAGAGGAAATTGCCACGAGCGAGCTACCCTGGACAAAAGAGACCAGAGCATCAATAAGTGATGCATATAGGGTGCTCAAACTGAAGTTTTGCCCGCTGCTAGACCACATAATAATAGGTAAGAAAGAACTAAGGCTCCAAGGGACTGATATGTCCCGTACTTATGATCGGGAGTACCTATTACAAAAAAGCTCGGTAGCCCACATGACATCGGCCTGGGAGCTTGAGCAACATTTTCCCTATGTGGACCGGCTACCAAGCTATAGCTTAAGGAGGGAAGTCCTAAAAATGAGTATTGGAATAAACCCATGTTACGCTAATAATGGAGCTCGAAATCAAATGATAGGATGTAATGGTGATTGCACTTGCACTTTAGGTACTACTTGCAATATTATACATATTTTACTAGATTGTATGTGGTTTTTAGATATACGAAAGGAGTTTTTATGTCCGATTTTTAAAATTTATAATATTACGAACAGGATGCAAGCTGCTAATCTGTTGGTGGAAATGGGGAATTTAGATATAGCCTGTGCCCTGGGGAAATATATGAATAAAATTAAGGTGTTCCTCCAATGCACAGAGTAAGAATTAATAATGCAAGTCCTCGACATTAAATAAGTGTGAAACAATTAGTGTTTACAGTAGTAAGTGCCGCGTGATTTAGGAGGTGTTGTATAGGCATCAATTAAGTGATTTTATTAAATTAACTGTTATAATACTCCGATTTTAAAAATGATAGTCAATTATATGTATATTGAGAAGTAGTATGTTTTCTGATACCGCCGTGTTATGTATCTGATGTGTTTTTAATCTTTCTCTTTTTAGTTGGATAAGAGGTAAATTGTAGTTTTATGGTTGTAACAAACCAAATAAAGTTTGTTTTGACTGACTGACATTGTCCTATTGGATTTAGATTTTCTATTTCTACCTCCATTTGAGATATATTTTTTGTACATGTTACTTAGGACGTGATATTTATGTCAGATTGCATTCCAACAATAATAGTCTGGTACCAAATTCTGCTGGTAAGTATGTGCCTGAACTCTCCATGTCTCAGGGTAAACACACCTTACTATGCATCCGTCACCCCGCATGTTGTTGCAACGCAGTTGTTACAACGACTGCATTGTAATAACGCATACCATTACTCAGCAAGTCGTTGCAATGACTTGCGGAGGATGGAGAAGATGTTAGATTTAAAATCCAAAACCTTTCCTACAGTCCGTACAGACTTTCCCCGCAAGTTGTTATGACTTGCGGGGTAATGGTATGCGTTGTTACAACGCGGTCATTGTAACAACATGCAGGGTGAGTGAAAGCGGAAAATAGAGGCATATTCTTTCTCAGCTGTGAATCTCAATGTACAATTACTATTAATCTGCGTATGTAAAAGTCTCTCACTTTGCTTCCTTTCTATGACTTTTTAGATTAACTCACTGAGATATCTTACAGACTGAATGAGGTTCCTTGCAGCAAGTATGCTATTCTACTGAGATATAATTTTGTAACAATAACTTGTATAATGCATACTACACAGGGATCTTTGATACAATCACACATACAAAAATCGTTACCGTATGTACATTAACCCACTGTGCTATCTTACTGAGACTATAATCTGTATCCAGCAAGTTGCAAACAGATCTCTGTAGTAACGACAATAACCCCAAGAGCTAGAGTACTGCATCCAGGCCCGTGACCTGCAGTTTAACACATCTTTTTGAAAAGGCCAATCTGTAATTATGCAAGCGTTTCTGGCATCAATACTTTAAGAGGAAATGCGCCTGGCATAAATTAAAGACAATTCATTCCCTAATAACTTCCAGTTTAAATTCAGATGTTGTGCTCAGAATTCAAGTGGAATTCACTGTCTTCATTCTATTAACCTTTCTGTAGCTTTTTCTCCCCCGCTGGCAGCTACATCAGAAGCAAGCAATATTAGGCAAATTACATCTCAGATGCATTCTATTAGAGAATCAATTATTTTTTATATAATTAACCCGATTCGTTAAATATTTTAAGCATTTTCAACTGCAAATGAAGGAGCAGCATATGCCGTGTACCTTGATTCAGAAATGTCTTTTCATCAAATAATCAGAACGTTTAAACCCTAATCTGTCTCTTCTCTGTGTTTGGGATTTATTCCCATAAGAAATATTAGTTTCACGAACAGCCTATCATGAATTTTAATTTCTCTTAAGTACAAAGAGTCAATTAATGCTGGCACGAATTCAGTACCATGAGTGGTTGTGCTTAGGCCAGGAATACAAACTACTTGAGGCATGTGAATGGCAATTATCTGCAATAAAATCATTCTATTATGTTTTCCCTTTCTCCTTTCTATACAGACGGCATGCATTGTGCCCTTAACCATGGCTGGGGAATATTGTAGTTTGCCATTGTCAAGGTAATCATCACTGTGCCCTGGATAGCTTGCCAAGTTCTCACAGCCTCCCTGTCACTGACGTCTATTTATGCACGCTGAAAGGAAATTCAAACTTCTGAACTTGACTCACAAGTAGGCCTTTTGTCAGAAAAATGTTTCTCCTGGTGAGAACTGCCATTTGTGTCCTGTTCCTGCTTTGAGACAACAGTTGTCCAATCCCATGCATGAGTGAAAACCTCACTTTTGCTTCCCCAGAAAACTTCTTTTTCACCTACAACTCCTTTCAGACGACATTTTCCTCCCACTTCTGTTGTTCACACATAAGCTGAATATTAAACAGGGCCTCATCACAAATTGTGTCTCCAGTTTAAAAGAAAAAAGAGCTTTTCCAATGTGTTTAATTTGCCAGGTTCAGAGTAAAACGTGCCCATTTTAAATGGCACCTCATAAGACTTTATATTCACATCTAAAAACAGGTGTAAAGGGAACATTTAGGACATGCAAAGATTGGCCAGAGAAATTGCTGCTAAGGTTCATAAGTTAGGGAGACATGAGGTAAGGTGCCCTCATCTCACAATCCAGGAAGTTTCACTTTGAAAACTTCCATCCTCCTAACACATAATACAAAGTCTGACTTCTAAGGCAGTAGGTGCACAAAAACTATCCTTACCACAGTGCAAGTATCCTTGTGCAATAGCCCAAGGGTGTCTGTGTTGGCTCTAGGCAGCCAAAGTTTGGGAGCACTAGGAGAGAGGTGAACTGCACCATATCTTTGTAAATATTGTTAAGTTCGTTGATCAAAATGTCGAGCAGGTACGTGAAAATAGGTACGCCTAGATTTACTATGCTTACCTCCACGTACCTTGAAGATATACTTATAGTCAAGGTGCATATAAATAGATTTAGTAGAACTTTGCATATCCGTAGAAACTTACCTTCAGCATACTCTAGTCCTCGATATTCGTGGTGCAATATTTTGGACTCAGTATTTCGTCCAAACACCCCTAGGTCGCCGCTTGCACTGCCCCTCTCTCTCTCTGCATAATATAGTGGCTGGGCACTACTGCATAATCTACTTTCAGCCTTCCCACAATCAATAATTTTATAAAGACTTTTAGGCTCTCAGTCCATTGTGGATAACATTATTTTACTTGTGTAAACAAGTTAATATAATTGTTAAAATGCAACTGAGTTGCTGTTAATCAGTGCTTCCATGTGTAGTTACTTCTGTCAAGAAAAAGATAATAGGTTCATTCAGGAAACTATGTGCAAGGGCTAAACATCTTAAAATGTCTAAAAAAAATGAGGTGGATTAAAATGACCTGATCTTTCATGTTGTTTCTTCTGTGAGAAGATAAAAGACCCTGGGGAATACTGATTCACAACCTTTCAGCACCTAAAGGGCAGTCAGTCAACGGGACTATAAGTGGGGCATTGTCCTCCATTAAGTATGCCTCCCATGGGGGCGCTAGGTGGCGCACGACCAGGATGGCCGCACGCCTGTGAGGCTCCAGCCCCACCGAGCCGGAAAATATCCATAACGCCTATCCTGCATCATCTATAAGCGATCTACAGCCCACCATGTGGAAGAGGTTCCACTGCTGATGCCAATGGTACCAAATTTGTGACACTTGCCTGTAGAGCGGCGGAGGAAAAGAGAGCGGAAGATAGAAGCGGTGAGCGGCTTGCAGCCCTTGGTGCTGTACTGCGGGCCGTTTGTCCAGGAAACACCACGGCTACGTAGGCCCCTAGGCCAGAGTGGTGCTGTCGGAGAGGATTCGCTGCATCGAAGCGCTGGCGGAGCACGGGGGTGGGGAAGTGAGCGCCACGGCGTAGAGCCCATTTGTACCTGACTCCGTTGATTTGGGGAAGTGATCGCGCTGTGGAACGGGGGTGCGGCGCGGCCCGTCATTTTGGAAGTAATGTGGAGTGACGTGGCCGCCCGGCGACTGGAAACACCTGGGGGCAGCACGAAAGCGCCCCACCCTGCCTCCCCGCCCGGTTACCCCCTCAGCAATAGACGCATCAGGACTGTACCTCGGGAAGATCACCTGCACTGCTGATAATCCACTGGTGAAGATGGCCGTCATTTTGGAAATGCCGGAAGTGCCCAATACCGCCAATTGTACAACTTGCTGCCTGCTGTGATCCTTACCTGCCCAACGTCAGTTCCGCCGCCCCCGGTCTCCATAGAGAACACATTGTCTGCTGCTTGCCCTGGCAGCTTCTGGGGCTGCTCGTGTGTCACCTGGAGCAGCATTTGTGGAGGCTGAGTGGGCTACCTGGTTGAAGGGAATGCTGACGGTAGGATAAGGGGACCGGATGTGTGTCCATAGCTAGAGGTGGGGCCAGAGCCATTGCAGGGAGCATGGGGGGTCTACCCCAGGTTGTATCTACACTCACCTCACCTCGCTTTAAGGAGCCTGTGCCAGTGAAATTGGGATCCTGCTTGAATCCTGGGCCCAGATTAACGCGCAGAACGCAGTGGAGGGTTGCAATACCGGTGGGTCCTGCCTGCATAACACCCCATGCCACTGTGCTGCCACTGCGGTCTGGCCTCCTCTGCGGGTGCACACTGCATTGCACCCCCCTGGACCCTGTAATCTTGCCTTCTTAATACTTAAACAAGGACAACATTTTTCTTGCCAACTGTTGCCATGGGACACACTGATACTAAGCAGATCAAAATCCCATTCGAAGCGCACAAGACCCCTAAGTTGCGATTGAAGACACTGACACAACAGACCCGCCCGAAGAGGATTGGAAGATGATCCTGATTGGCATGCAACAGAGTCTCACCTCCATCGATGCTAAAATAGGTACGATGAACGTCAGAAGGGACTCAGTAGTCATCAAGCTGGGGCAACATGAGCAGCGTCTCAAGGAGGCAGAGCCCAGGGTGTCTGATCTAGAAGATGGCGCTGCGACGAGCGCAGCTCAGATGTCGCAAATGGACAAATTGCTAAAAGTAATTGCTGAGAAAAATGAGGACTTGGAGGCACGTTCCCAAAGGAACAATGTTCGAATTCTTGGCCTTGCGGAATCCAAAAACACGGGACGCATGGAGGACTTTTAGAGAAACGGGTTGTGGATCTCTTCGGCAGAGAAGTTTTCCTGGCGCATCTAACAGTTGAGAGGGCCCACAGGTCTCTTGCTGCCCGTTCACCTCCGGGGGCAGCGCCGCGTCCCGTGATAGCCCGCTATTTAAACTACTGTGACCGATATGCAGTGCTAAGCCTCGCCCGGGAAAAGAAACAGGTGCTCTACGAAAATACTACATTGTCCTTCTTCCCAGACTTTACGCAGACGTCCAGGACGCTCGGCGAAAGTTTGCAGCAGTCAAGAAAAAACTACAGTCGCAGCAAATTCCCTACGCAATGTTGTAACCGGCGAAGCTGAAGATCACCCATCATGGTTTGCAGCATTTCTTCTTGAATCCACAACAGGCTGAGGATTACCTTCGTCGTCACCGCCGCTCAACTACTATGGAGTCAGAAACGAGAGATCACAGGCCCGCATCACCTGGGTCGGATCCCAGCTGAACTTTATAATGGCCGGGGACATTTGTTGGAACTCTCACTGTTGCTTGATTCAAGGCGAGATGACCTTCATTTGTGATGTATTACTATGCATATTCTTTGGTATAATATCCGGCTCGGCTACTTGCCTCCGTCCCGCCACAACTGCCCACCTACGGGTGGTGTGGAGGGTGGGTGAGAGTATGGAGGGAAGTGGGCAGGTCGTGGGCCCCAAGCGTGTACCCGAGAGGGCAAAGTTATGTATATGGGGAATACAAGTAGTTCTATTGTGTTAGGGTTTTGTGGAAGGGAGGGTCCTGTACCCGGCAAGTTGGGAAAGCCGGAGTGGGTGGGGGGTTTGGTTTTGTATACATTACAGCTCGTCCGGTCCACAGGAGTCATTGTTACAGGGATTCATGTTGAACGTCGCACACGGTCCAATGGCTGACGATGCACGAGGCATTAATAGCATAATTGTAGCATCATGGAACATACGAGGTCTAAACAACCCTAGGAAAAAGCCGCAGATTCTGGGTTACCTAGATAGGCATCACATTACTCTGACTATGTTGCAGGAGACACATTTAAGTCCTGGTGCGACTCCCCAATTTGCCTTGCGTTGGGCATCGCACCGCAGTTTGGCATCATACTCTATGTATTCACGAGGGGTGGCCATATTGGTTAAGAGAGGGGTTGCATTCACTCCCAGTGGGTCAGAAACAGATGTATAAGGCAGGTTCTGTTTACTTTGGGGTAGATTTCACTCCCACGATGTGACCTTTGCTAATTACTATGGACCTAATACTGACAACTCAAAGGCCCTCTTCAAGTTGTGGAGCAGAATTCAGGAGATTCGTTCCACCTACATTATCTGGGGTGGAGATTCTAACACTTTCATGTATCCCGGTATGGACAGATCCCGGGATTCCCCGACACACTACACGACCACTCAGAGAGTGTAGAGAATTACTTACTCGACTCCTGGAGACATTTACACCCTACACAGCGGGAGGGCACACACTTTTCGGCATTCCACTCTACTTGGGCCAGGCTGGATTATGCATTTGTATTCAAAGGCATGGCACATTGGCTAGGACGGGTGACCCATTTAGCTCGTACTCATTCTGATCATTCCCCGGTTGTCGTTGAGCTACATGCACCCCTCAACTACTCCCCATATAATAGCTGGGGCATCAATCTGCTGCACCTTCAGGATGTGGTGTTCAGAACTGAGCTAGAACAAGACATACAAGATTTTTTTGACCAAAACCCAGACTCTGTTCCCAGTATCACAACAGTTTGGGAGGCATTCAATGTCATGGTTAGGGGCTGGTGCATATCTAAGGGTGGGGGCATACTTAAGTCGCTACATAATAGCTTGTCTACACTAGAGAGAGAACTTAAGCACTTGGAGGGTGAACTAAGCTCCGATCCTACCAAGAATAATGTCAGAGCCTCCATGTGCGGTAAACTTATGGAGTATGAGGAACTGGCTGATAGGGAGTGCAAATTTCAGGTAAAACACCATATAGCGTGAGTGTATGGCGAGGGTGACCGCCCAGGGAAGGCTTTGGCAGCTGCAGTCTGACCACCTAGATTTGCCAATTATGTGACAGAATTGCAGGATGTGCAAGGTAATGTGCATAGAACTCTCCCAGATCAATTGCGCACGTTTAGAGACTACTATAGCGCCCTGTACTCTTCCCATAGAGGCACCCCTCTTGACTTACCTGACTATTTTGAAGACACTGCCCTTGCGTGTTTAGGTGATGCCCAACAGAAATGTCTTCGTTTAGAGCTAGAACTTGACAAAATAACTGAAGCAATCATGCAAATGAAGTCTGGACGGGCCCCGGGGTCTGACAGCCTGCCAATTGAATTCTATAAAGCATACCTCTCCATACTAGGCCCGATTCTGAAAAGGGTGTATTACGCGGCACCGGTGGAGGGTGCTCTGCCTGTGGCGATGCGGGAGGCGCTTATAACATCTTTATTAAAGCCAGAAAAACCCTCACACTGCTGTGATTCATATTGTCCCCTCTCTCTCTTAAATTGCGATACTAAGATACTAGCTAAGGTACTGTCGACCCGGCTTAACCTTCTAATGCAACGCTTGGCACTACCCGACCAGGCCGGCTTTATTCCGAGTAGGGCCACATTGCACAATCTCCGAACACTGGCTGCGGTCCTACAAGACATCGACCCGAAGTGCTCTGCATTAGCTGTGTTCCTCAACGCCACCAAAGCGTTTGACTCCCTGGAGTGAGACTACCTGATGGGCACGCTAGGGTATATGGGGATGCCTACTGCCTTCCTCCAGTGGATCCAGTTATTATACACTCGCCCGGTGGCCTCTGTAATCTTGAACGGAACTAAGTCTGCTCCCTTCCCTGTTTCCAGAGGCACACAGCACGGCTGCCCCTTGTCTCCTATACTATTTGCTATAGCCATTGAGCCTTTAGCCGCTAAACTTCGACAACATCATAACAATAGAGCGCTAATCTACCCATCTAGGCAGCTACTCATCTCCCTATACGCAGATGATATGACTCTTTATATTCATAAACCCCAATATAATCTAAACCCTATACTTCGAGAGATAACTAAATTTGGCGCCGTTTCCGGGGTGCAAATCAACTGGTCTAAATCTGCAATCTTCCCCCTTACCGGTAATAACCCCCATCATCAGCTGGATTACCCACTGGTTTGGGAAGAAGATGAGGTGAAATACCTGGGCATACGTGTTACTAGGGACCGAGATGCCCTCATGCGGCTTAATTACGGCACAACCATAAACAAAATCACAGACACAATCACGAAGTGGCTGCGTCTTCCACTCTCCATGGCAGGGAGGATCTCCTTAATTAAAATTATTATATTACCTAAATTACTGTACCTCTTCATTAACATACCTTATCACCCTGGAGCCTTCTTTTTTAAAGTGCTAAATTCGCAACTTACGAGACTTATATGGGGCGGGAAACAGGCGAGACTGAGCCTAACCACTTTGACATTACCATACCATCAGGGAGGCTATGATGTCCCTAATTTAGAGTTATACTACTAATGTGCGCAAGCTCACTTTGCCACGTACTGGTTTCATCCCCCACCTTTTATGCCCCAATTGGCGGTGGAGGATGGTTACATGGCCCCAACTCCCACAGCGTGCTATCTCTTCACGACAGTGGGAAGGCACGCGCGAGACCCCTTCACTGTGGACTGCACTATAATGGCATAACAGCGTACAGCTCGCAGGCTAGAGATACCCATGTTATACTCGCCCAAGATACCCCTACAGCGAAACCCACTATTGAAAGTCACCTATGAGGGAATCTGCCGGAAGATGTTTGAGAAACTCAAATATAACACTTGGGGGGATCTTTATATAGAGGGGCAGTTCCGCACCAAGGAACAATTTTTTGTAGCCGGTGAACCGACGATAATGGACACATTCATGAATACCCGTCTTCGGCAGAGTATAAAGGCAGTAACTCCAGATTTCCCAATGGAACCGGACACATTGGTCCCACTGCATGCTTTGTTACAGGCGGATAACCCTCAACATACCATATCTCTCCTTTATCAGCATGCACGCAATTCTCCGTCCCTCAGCCATATACGTGCTAGGCAGGAGTGGGATACTGACTTACACATTATTTTGACCGACGACCAATGGGAGCTTAGCTGTGCGCAAACGGAGGCAGTGACCTGCAATAATAGATTATGCCTCATCCATTTTAAGTTTCTGCACCGCCTATATCACACCCCGGCTAAGCTCTATAGGTTCCACCTTCGGGACAGTGATGCATGTGCACGTTGTGGTCAGGAGGGTGCAGGATTCTTCCACCTGGCGTGGAATTGCCCCCAGTTGGCGGCCTACTGGGCACAAACGTTTCAGGGATTATCAGCCATGATGGGCACCCAGATAGACCCATACCCCCTCATGGCCCTTCTAGGCTTGACCCAGGAAACTCAAACAGTGCACAAGAAGTTTATAGCAATGGGATTACTGTTGGCAAAGCATCAGGTGGCGAGTCGGTGGGGGAGAGGTCGGGCTCCTAAATTTAAGGACTGGATACATACTATGTCCACATGGCAGGGTCACATGCAACACTATGCAGACATGCGTCCAATCAAGTTACGCCCAAAGGACATTTGGGGTCCGCTTACCACGTACCTACTCATGCAGGAGGTAGCTCGGGAACAGGAGGAAGATGTACCTGGGGTGGAAATTAGCTCCCAAACCTTGCAGGAGCGTTCCTGAGGGGTATGTCTTGACATAGCGGAACAAAGAGGTGTCTTGATGGGGAGCTAATAATGACAAGCTTCACCTTACTGCACTCAGCAGGGGATGGGGAGGAAGGAGGCGGGATAATATGTGATCCGTATTTGTAATGCTTGATTCCGAAGAAATGTGGCGACTTCGAGAAAGGCATATTACATCACCATGCTTATATTTACATGTTGAATTGGTAAAGACTAAGGACTGGACGACTATGTTTTATCTATGTCTTAACTAAAACTGACTCCTGAGTTGCAAGGAGGGGGGGTAAGTTTGGTTTGGGGGTATAAAAGTATGCGAACTTGCACTGCATACATCAATGTCATATGTACTAGGAATGGGATATCCCTTATCTTTGTATTGTAACGCTGTGAATATGGTCAATAAAGGTTTTTGAAACAAAAAAAAAAACAAAAAAAGTATGCCTCACTTGATCAAGCAATTGCAATGCTCCAGGAGCTTGGACCTGGGACTTTGTTGGCAAACGCCAATATAGAATCTGCTTTTCGCCTGCTACCGGTTCACCCAGAGGATTTTCATTTGTTGGGTTTCCAGTTGAAGGATGCATTATATTTTGACAAATGTATGCCCATGGGCTGCTCAGTCTCCTGTGCTTACTTTGAGAGGTATAGTTCCTTTTTAGAATGGGCATTTAGAAAGAGACCAGAACACCATTGGGTACTTCATTATTTGGATGACTTTCTGTTCTTAGGAGCTCCTGGCACAGATGACTGTGGGGGGCTTTGCAGTGATTACAGGAATTGATGGGGGGGATTCTGGGGCCATTGGCACAAGCAAATACCTGTGGACCAACAACCACAATAGAATTCCTTGCCATAGAATTGGATTCCAGTGCAGGGGTATCTAGGCTCCAACAAGAGAAGGTAAGAACGTTCACAAAGGCACTAGAAGAATGCCTGAGGGCACAAACGGTGATGCTGCATCAGTACAGGTGGTGATGGGGCAGCTGAATTTTGCACTCCGCATTATACCCATGGGTCTTCCATTTTCAAGGTCTATTGCACAGGCATTGTTGGGTCTTAAGTCAAAGAATCATCATATGAGGCTGACAAGTGAGGTCCACCAAGACATGAGAATATGTGAAACAATTTTAAGGGACTTTAATGGGACAGTGGTATGGCCAAGCCCTGACACGTCCAATGAAGAGTTGAGTCTATTTACGGATGCCATGGGCAGAACAAGCTTTAGGGCCATTCTGGGACCAGATTGGTGCACGAAAAAATGGCCAGATGAATGGTTTGAGTCTGGGCTGGTGGTAAACATTGGTTTTCTTGAGCTTTTACCCATCTTGGTGGCCGTCATCATGATATGGCCAGAACAGTTTTGCAGCCAGTCAGTAGTATTCTGGTCAGATGACATGATGGTGGTGGAGTGCATTAATCAACAAGCTGCCAGGTGTAAGATGATCTTGCGGTTACTGAAAGAGATTATATTGCTATGCCTGAGATTAAATGTTGATTTCAGATCAAAACATGTGCCTGGTGTACTGAACAATGAAGCAGATGCTTTATCTCGTTTCAAGATGCAGGCATTCAGGTATCACCACCTGGAAGCAGAGGAGTTCCCCTTACCATTACTGTAACATCTATGGCAGCTTGGTGCCCCAGTCTACCAGAGTTCATTTCGGCCAGTTTAGTGCCCAGGACAAGGCGCGCCTATGAGGGGGCATCCTGCATATAGCGCAGGTTTCAGGAAGTACAAGGGACAGGGGATTGGTTCTCCCATGAGTCAGTAATATCGTTCTTGGGGTACCTGAGAGTAGAGTGGAGACCAGTTTCCTATGCCAAAGGTTGTATCGCGGCACTTTCATTTTTTGCAAAATCGCTGGGGTACACAGATGGGACAAAAACATTCCTTGTGCTAAGGGCTCTGAGGGGCTGGCAGCATTTGGAGGGGTGTAGATCAGACTCTAGGCGCCCCATAGGCACATCAAAATTGGCAAAGATCATGGCCTTTCTTGATGTCATCAGATGAAGTTCGCCATTTTATAGCAGCATTCTCGGTGGCATTTTATGGAGCATTAAGGGTGAGAGATTTGTTGGCAAAGAACAAAAAATAAATGAAGAGTGGCCTGCAGCGTGCAGACATACAATGGCTAAATGGCTCCCTAGCGATCACCATAACCCATTCTAAGGCTGACCAAGTGGGTAGGGGGATGACATACTGCTACACCGAACCCCGGGGAGTAACTGTTGTCCACTGGGCTATCTGGATTTTTTTCGGGCTCACCGGGTACAGGCCCTCTGTTGTTACATCAAGATGGGACACCATTCACAAGGTTCCAATTCACCAGGGTGCTCAAGGGGGCTTTGAAGGCTGCAGGTTTCGATCCTGCTGAATATGGTTCACATTCATTTTGAATTGGCACAGCAACCACTGCCACAAGTATGGGGTTGGTGGGATAGACAGTTGAAAGGCTAGGCCGGGTTAAGTCGTTTTAATTTTTTGTATTTTATTTGTACATTTTCAAAAGTGAAAAAGCAAGGCACAATCATAACGATCAAAGTGTTGGCAAGGCACATACATATTATACAATTCATTTGGCATGACAGAACATTTTGCAATTCAGTACTAGATACATATATAGACATGGCAGCAATTTAAAGTGTATTGTGTGGTGGTGCATGGCAAGCCGTCTCGGAGAAAGATCGAACATCAGACATCAGTTACCGTAAATAAATAAGCAATGAGTGAGCCCCAAATATCACAAGGTGTCAACGTTGCAGGCAATTCCTTCGCATAACATGTGAGCTAATCCCAACCGTATGCCAAGTCTTGCAACCATAGCTTAGTGGTAGTCGCAGGTCTGTCCCCCCAACCCAAGGAGACCCTGCATTTGGCTAACAACAGCGCTGTAGCCACAAACCTCCTATGAGACGCCTTAATCTTGGCTACTGTGTCCAATAGGCAGGTCTGCGGGGTACATGCTATTGGTTCCTCTACCATCAGGTGCAGGGTATGTGCGACTAATCTCCAATATGCGTGCCCCTTTGGGCACTCCCAAGCAAAATAATAAAAAATTAGCAACTGGGGCACCGAAGCGTATACAATTCTCAGCATCCCGCAACCCATACCTATAGAGCTGAGCCGGTGTGTAGTACAGCTGATGCAAATATTTAAAGTGCATCAATCTCAGATTACCATTTGCAGTCAACTGACCAGTCAGGCGGCAGCATTCAGACCACTCATCTTCAGAAAGCGGGTCGGGGAGCACATCGTTCCACTTAGCCAGGGCAGTCATATCAATTGCAACCACATCCCTCTGCGCTGCGCAGTATAGTCTCATGACCAGTCGGGCTCTAGAAGTGGTGGTGTATATTAGTTGCAATGCTTCAAATGCTGGTGGTTCCATTGGAAATTGTGGATAAAGCACTTGCATGGCAGAATGCTGCCTAGTATAGACAAACAGCTGCATGGCGGTAGCATTTCCCCCTGCAGGGATAGCTGCTGACGTTATAAATTGACCTCCATACAATGCATCCTCAATTCTTATTAGCGTCATATCATGAAGGGCCCTTAGTGTACCAGTTTCACCCGTAACAGAGAGTTCAGAGTAGTGTAATAACGGCATGCTGGGTACATACATGGGTAATTTCTGATCCCGTTTCCCCCAACTCTTGCCAGGACCTGGAAGTAGTCTGCACAGTGTCGAATTCTCCTTTCTCGAATACCGTATGCTTGTTGACTAACATGGCTTTAAGTGGTAAAGGATGTACAGCACTTGCTCCAACCGCTACATGGGGAATATAAGTAGGTCCTGCTGCCAGTAATAGGCACAATAAGCCTGCGCACAGAGGTAATAGAGATGAAAGTCTGGTGTCGTGAATCCGCCTTGCTCATAAGGAAGTGTTAGTGTTTCCCATTTGAGTTGAGGTTTTTTACCTCCACACGCCAACGTGATCAAGAGGGAACGGAGCCTATCGAAAAAAATTTAAATGTACCGGAATATTTAAAAATAAATACTAAAAGTGTGGAAGGATTACCATCTTCATTAATGCTATACGATCTGCGAAGGACAAGGGTAATTAGAACCAACGACTGACCTGTCCCTCAAGGCGCGTGATAGCTGTACCATAGTTAGATTGTACAACAGTTTGCAGATCTCTGTGTAGCCATAATCCAACGTATTTTACAGTGTCAGTGCACCAAGTTAAAGGAAAATCCTGGTCGAAATGGTGTGTTTTATCCGTGAGAGGCAGAATGACCGATTTAGACCAATTGATTCCCAGTTGAGCAAGATGCAGAGCAGGATCCCGCACATACAACACCATGTTGTCTGCATACGTGGAGACGGCCAGAGGGCGTTGAAAAAAATGTAATGCCATCTGTGATAGCGCTGCCTCAGAATACAAGCCAGTGACTCGAGTACGACTCCAAAGAGCAAGGGCAATAATGGACACCCTTGCCGTGTGCCACGTTGTATACAAAAAGCCTCCGATAGTTACCCATTAACTCTTACACGTGCCACTGGGTTGGCATACAGCAGCTTCATCCAGTTGGTAAAAATAAAGGGCACACCCATGCTGTGCAGAATGGAAAACATATATGACCAGGAAATAGAATCAAATGCTTTTGCAGCATCTAAAAGGACCTCTACAGCCGGCACGGTAGGTTCAAGCACATGCATTGCTGCAAAGAGCGTTCGTAAATTATAAAAGATGTAGAGCGGGTGGGAACGAACCCGGACTGATCAGGGAGAGCCATAATGGGGAGGAGTAATTTCAATCTATTCGCCAATACCTTCGCAAAAATGTTAACATCCGTGTTTATTAAGATAAAGGTCGATAAGAATCACACCTATCGGGTGGCTTCTCAGGTTTTATTAATGTGATCACCAGTGCCTCGCCCATGGTCGGCGGCAAGCACTGTCTTGTATGATTCCTCGTATAACTGGAGGAGGCAAAGGGCTAGCAGATCTATGTGCTCTTTATAAAATTCTGCTGGCAACCTATCGGTACCAGACGATTTCCCATTAGGCAGCGCGAGAATAGCTTCCCGTATTTCGTCTAGGGTAAGAGAATGCATTAAGAACTCTTGCTGTCCTCGTGAGAGCCACACCAGTGCAACATCGTCAAGATATTGCGCAAGTTCTGCCTCGTCCGCAGTTGGACGATGAGCATACATCTCCGCATAGTACGCTGCAAAGGTTTGGAGCATATGGGGTGTGTCGTAATGCGTGGTGTCGCCTGCAGTGACTGCTTCGATTAGACAAGACTTATGGTGAGGTTCAATTATGCAGCTGGCCAGAGCTCTGCCCGGCCTACCACTTTCGCCATAGTATCGCGCTTTGCTCCGGCGAGACATATGTCTGATTTCCCGATCAGCCACATGCTTATTATTCTGTGACCTTCAGATTGACAAGCGCCAATGTAGCAGTATCTGCTGTAGCATCCTATCTGCGTTCAAGATCGCTCAAGTCTCGCTCAAATGCAGTCATAGTGCCGCACAATGATTTCAGTACTCCAGCCTGAAGACCAATGCATGCCCCCTGAATGGTCACTTTAAAAGCTTCCCAGAGAGTCTCCACAGTTTGAACAGACCCAGTGATGGCTTCAGAAATGCCTTCACAAAAGGCCTGGTCAAGGAGAGAGGGCGACTGTAGTCGCCATTGAAATTGGAAGGTGAGGTAAAATGGTAGTGCCATATTGAGGAACACTGGGGAATGTCTGATAACGTTCGAGGTAGATGTTTAATCTGTCCAGTCCATGTACAGATGTCTTGCATACCCAGCCAGTAGTCTATACTGGACCAAGATTGATGCGCATAAGAGTGGCATGTACCTTCCCAGGAGCTTGGGTGTTGCAATCGCCAAATATCAGTAAGCCCCAGCGTCACCATACAATCACGCACTGAAGCAGCAGCCTTCTTGGGGGGAGGGTCGACCGTAGATACTCTCTCTTATATAGGGCCTAAAACCACATTGAATATGTCTAATAACGATTAGACATATACCAACATACACATAATATGTAAAATATAACCAAATCAAACCCATGAAATATAATGGTAAATCGTAAGCGACATGACAGATGCATACAGCAAGTAGCATAATTCTCATGTGATCAGCCCTCAGAGTCAGAGTCCGCACCCCTCTCTCTCATGGACTCCTTCCGCTCAATCCACAGGATATATTGAAGTGCGTCTTTGGGTGTTGTGAAAATGCGCGCCTTCCCTGCATGTTGGATCCACAGGCGGGCAGGGTATAGCATTGCATAGTGGATATGTAGAGTCTGCAATTTCTTTTTAACGGTTTGAAATTCACGACGCGCCTGCTGCACAGCTACGGTGAAATCAGGAAATAGCTCCACCTTCATTCCCTGATACTTCAAACTGCCCTTCTCCATGGCCAAACG
This sequence comes from Lissotriton vulgaris, assembly GCF_964263255.1. Taxonomy (NCBI): domain Eukaryota; kingdom Metazoa; phylum Chordata; class Amphibia; order Caudata; family Salamandridae; genus Lissotriton; species Lissotriton vulgaris. The sequence goes on from NC_141698.1 coordinate 699,777,613, forward strand.
GAGCGCCATGTCCAGTTAACGATAATTCAGCAGTCTGGCTATTATGGGACGAGGTGGCGCCTCTGGCACAGGGTGAGCAGCTAAAGAATGGTGAGCCCTTTCTACTACAAGTACTTTGGAGAAATGTTCCGCGCCCAGAAGAGACACTAGCAACGTTTTGACATGGGATTCCATGGGCCCAGTGTTGGTGGATTCTGAAATGCCGGTTATGCGACCATTGTTCCTGCGAGATCGGGCTTCGATATATTCACTCTTCGCTCGGATCACTTCCAGCAGCTTCTCCATACTGGCACTGGATGTGCCGACAGCCTCCATGCGATCCTCCGTGGTGGAGATGGGTTACTCAGCCTCCGCAATCTGCTTGCCATGTTTATCTATCTTTGCCGCCATAGTATCCATGCACAAATTAGGGTGATCAATCTTCGCGTCGATGGATTGCAAAAGGCCGGTGGATGTCTGAGTGCATCTCTATGTGAGATTGAACATGTTGTGAGTACCACCTGTTTGTTCCAGTGCCTTACCTTATTCTCCTATCAATGCAGGTGGTGGAGAGGTTAGGAGGATCCAGCTGCTGGATGCTTCATTGTCTCCGGTCCACGCTGGAGCAAGAGATGTTACAAATGTGCTGGTGTTGGGCCATTCCTATGTGAGGCATGCAAAGAGTTTTTATTTAGCAGGTGACTACGCATCACGAGCAAGGAAGAATGGATATCATCTGGCTTTCTGTGGTCAGGGGATCTGCGCTTAACTCACTTTCAGGGGTGTTAATTGTACATATTGGAGGCAATGATTTGAAGGAGCTAGGTCAGAGAGACTTTTGGAATTGATTGTTTCAGAAATGCGTTGGCTGGCAAAGAAATTCCCGGAGGCCACAATTGTATGGTCCAATATCGTCTCGAGGTTGAGGTGGAGAGGTGGTAAGTCAGTAAGAGCCATAAATGAGTTGGTAAAAAGGTTGAACCGGAAAGTGGGTACGTTGTTCAGGACAGATCGGTTGTCAGCCATACCTTGTGCCAGAAGTAGGTATCCTAAGGGCAGCCGGGCCCCCTGCACAAGAGTTTTCAGAGGTTGGAGACCTCCCCATAGGGAGGGGAGAGGGAAAGGGGCTCATCCCATACGGAGAGCCTGAAGGGGTAAAAGAAGGGGCAGAGCCAGTCTTGATCTCACACAGAACGGTTACAGAATATTTTTGTTGGTTACAAAGGAACAGACTAGTTATGGTTTGGTGATTCCCATGTACGAGAGTCTCTGTTAAGGCTAGGTCACAACAGTAAGCTGAAATGTAAATAATATGGTTACTGTGTAAAAAGGTTATAAATTGTGTTTTTTATTGTGTGTGAAATCATAATAACTAAGGCCCCTATCCCAAAGAAATATGAAATGAGCTTGTTACATTGTTGTGTCATGGGGTTTGGGTAATGGTAAGTATTCACATTCCTGGGACACTGTCGACTCCCTGGCAATATCATAGCACCAACATTGGAATGTCGACACAAACTCCAATCATCACCTTAACATAGGTGCACCTTCATGCATTAATTCATGTATTTGGTTCTGGGACGTGTAGAATACGGCTTCTCTCAGAGAAGCTTTTCAGCACTCCCCGACGCAATACCCAAAAAAACAGAAATGGATATAGTTACGTTTATCAGAGAACATGGTTTTAAACAATAAATGTTTTTGCCTTTCGGAAAAGAAGTATCCAGATATCGTGCAGGCCAATCAGAAGGTCCCTTATAAAGAAAGGGCCGTTACAGACAATGCCCTGTCAATTATGACAGTATTGCAGCCCTGGCATTATCTGCGCTGTGTGCATTAGAGGAAGCATAAGGTAGTACGTAGTGTGAATGATGGAGTGAATTTTTTTTTTTTACATAAAATGACCACTCCTCCTAGAAAGGCAATCCAGTACATTGGCAGACATGAAATAATTCATCATGTAAGTGACAAGTGCTGTAAAAACTGGAGGGCCATTGTGTTGTTTCTCCTGGCTGTTTAACTCAACGCAATTATTTACCTAAGTACTCAAAGCTTTTGTCAAAACTGAAAATGTTGCTTTTCTTGAAAATAAACTTTAGGTTGTATTGAGAGTTTACCTTGGGCATTATAACGCTTTTGGTTTTCTCTCAGCAAGATACATTGACCCAAAGTTTTGATTGTGGTGTGGCGGGAATATCTCCAATAACTGAAGCAGTGTCATTGACATCATCTTGTCTATCAAAATAAAGGAAAATATATTACTACACTATTGCACACTGTCATTGTCCAATCAGAATATAAGAATAATAGCGGTCCAAAATTAGGAATGGCAAGAGGTTTATGCATCTATTAGCATACACTCACAAGTAAGGAAGTGAGGCTGAAGCAGTACTGGGTCACCAAGCGAATCAGTTCACATCATTCAATCTGACCAGGCGTCCAATGCCAATTCCCAAAACAGTTTCTCTCTCTCTATCCAGTGAGACACAAATGTTTTTAGGCAGAAAACTGATAAAAAAAAGTTACTGCAGCTGCAGCTTGCTCCCTCTTTTCGTATGCTATGAAAATGACTTCTTGAATTTTCGGCAACCCTATAAACGCAAAACAAACTTACTGCCAGGCCTGTGGTTCACGCCTATATTGACAGTTGCTGTGTCTTCAGCCATTCTGCGAACTTGTGATTAACTGATTTGATGATCCTATTCTGAACCTTTGCACCCCCTGTCCTTTCTGACACAAAACCCTTCAAATGGATAGCACTATATAATGCAATACATTAAATAAAAAATTACAAGCATACAGTGGAATTGTGTGTAACTGATGTCTGATAAGATGTCTGCAAACCAATTTGTTGAGGTCTGTGTTACGTTTTGTGCCTTTTTATACAAATAAAAAACGACATCTATTGTTTTACAACACAAATGTACCCAAGACCTCATTTACAAATAGTGGAGAATAGGTGTGGTGCCTGCCACGCCCACCAAATACTAATAACCAGTGGTGGGACATTTGACAGTTGCAGCAAATTCCACCTATTCCACGAAGAATCGATGTTTACTGCACCAACGTGCACATGCTTTGCTTTTATTTCTGGTGTTTTCCTCCCAATACATTTTAGCCTTTATTTGGATGAAATCTGTTGGGACGGGGTGGTGGGGGGAATTGTGGGGTCACAATAATTATTGAGATACAGGGAATTATCATTTGCTCATGGATTGTAATTTTCCCCACCACTTGTAAGCAGGGCCCAAAAAGGCAGCCAAAAAGAAACTGTGGAAAGCAAGGAAGCTTCGATTTGGGGAATTTTAGCTTTTAAAAATGTAGAGACTTTGAACAACATTGTGCCCTCTCTGGTAAAACGCAAGACTGTGTTTCTTTCAAAATGCAAGCAGCCACTCTCTGACTGCCTGAAGTATGTGAATCAGAAGTGTCTCCTTGAGCCTGTGGAGGTCTGTTTGAAAAGAAAGTTGGCAATGCCGTGTTAAACCAAACAGCAGCAACAAGCACACAGGATGTTACTATGTGCATGAGTCAGAGCTCCAGTCTCTCAGGCCTGGCCAAGCACTGTTAACTCTTAGGTTCCCGCCCACCCTTTAACAGAAGTGTGGAAGTGTGCTAAAGTACATACATGGCTTTTATGTCGTGGGGCCAGTGTCAGGCCTCAGTAATCCACCTTCTACAAAGACCACGATTGCACTAAAAACACACTTTCCTTCTAAATGCTGCATTTGGGCAGAGGCTCACTTGTGATCTCTGACAACTAAGTATTTAATAAGGATTACGAAGTTATATTTTGTTGCTGAAATCAGCAATGCACTCTCCATTCAAAACTACGAATGGGACCCGTCATGTCATACTGCTTTGTAAATCCTTGGTGAGTGCCTTAACAGCTGGGGAAAGCAAAATATTGTTTCATGAACATGCAGCAATAATTTTTTCCAAGTTGGATAAGGCCAGCTAAACTGCGTCCTCTAACTTTTGCAAAAGAACAAGTAGATGAACTGGGCTGGGTTTTTTTTATGGAAAGCACCACATGAAGTCACCTGGGCTAGAAATAAAAGAGAAAGAAGTAAACAAGCAGAGAGCAAAAGGGAACATGGTACGTGTGGAAAGGGTGTTATTCAGACCCTAAATAGAAACCTGCAGCGCAGGAAGTGCAGGCTGGAGACTTGTAACCACAGACAAATTGATCCGTGTGACCTGTGACCCCGGCTTTTGAGCTTGCATTGTCCTATTGCTTGTAGGACTCCACACCCAGGAACTCCAAGCTGCTCTTATTATCCAAGAGACATTTGAAATCCCCATTAAGGCTTGGAAGACAATTGGTTTGCACAACTAAATCCTAATCTACCAAAGAATGTACGTAGGCTGTAGAAGGCCGCTCCTCCTTGGTTAAGATGCTGCTTCTCTGCTTCCTATGGCTTAACTCCTACATTTAAGGCAGCAGACTTCATTTTTAAACGGTGGTGTGGCAAAGTGTGTATTTCCCAAATAATCCTCCTTGGAAAATCCCTGATGCTCCTTGCTTTTAAATAGGGTGGAAAAGAAGCGTTTTCATTGTGATGTACCACACAGTCTTTTAGCAGCCCCTAATGAGCTGTTTCAGCCCAGAAACAAAGTGCAGACTAACAGAGCCTGCCTTTACTCATATACCACACACACAGTGACCACACATACAGTCAACACACACACACACACACACACACGCACACACACACACACACAGACACACCTTCTGTTTTTGGTTTGACTGCTGAAATCCCTTAAGGAACCCCTGCAAGGTGTATGAACTGTATGCTGTGTAGGTGGTTATAGGAAATATTCCATTCAGCTGCACTCCCCATTGACCCCCAACATCCACCTTTTTTCATACACCTTATAACAAGTTAGTTTATTAGTATGAAGTTAAAAATGTCCCTCTTTGCCTCCCTCTTATTCTCTCTTGTGCTTCCTTTTCCTTTATATTTGTGGGTAGCATTTAGTCTGGGTTTCTCTTTTTTGTGGATGATATCACACACAAAACTCCTGAATCTCACTTTGGGTAAAATTACATTTTTCTCAGTAGAAGATAGTCAGGGCCACTGGAATTGTGTAGCAATGAAGGACCAATATATGCGTTAAGGTTAGCTAAATTCTCCGTAAAAATAGCTAATTATGTGGCATACCGCAGCACATTCTCCCATTATATTATTTAGCGGTTTTACCATGTTAACACAAATTAATACTGTCTGGGCAAATGTTTTGGATCATTAGTACCAGTTCAACACATTAATAATGAAAACAGCAACTGAAGGGTGAACAGTTACATTTTACAAATGAGCTGCGCATCACCATGTGCAGCACTTTTTAAAGTAACTTTTGATCTGCTTCAGCTTGGAACATTCTTTTTTTGTTGATATCTAGAAATTATGCAGCATGTAGTGCAAAATGTGACAAGTGTGACAAAATTATATTTTTGTAGAAATGCAGCAGCTGCAGAATTGCATACTTTCCAGTGGGATTGAGCACATTGTAGCAGGAAAGAAGTAAAGAGTTCTGTTCTAGAAATGCTTTTTTTCCACCCAATGAATCACTGACATCAGGAATGATGTATCAGTTTGTTTTGCCTCGTTCTTCTTCAGCCTAACTTGTTTCTGGCGCCCCACCCAGATTTTAGCCTTGCACAGATAGTGTAATGCTAGTGGTGATCGGGAATACTGCTTCTGAGCCTCACGTCCAGGAAACACGCGCCAGTTTTGAAGAACTACTGTGTGAGCAAACATACCCCAGAGCCAGGAAAAATAAATGGAGGGAAACGCGGGTCTTGAAGACGGGGACATGGCTTGTTTGAAAAGCTCTACTTTCCTGAAACAAACCCCAAGTCTTGGATCAAATGCCACGTTTGGATCAAATTCCATCTAAATAGTCAAAATACTCTTAAAAATTTCAAATTCTGTGGCATCTACATTTTATTTTTCTTCATACCTGACACCATGACGTTATCAATTCAAACATATATTTTAATGGAGTTTTCTGCACATAACAATCAGAATTTGGTGAAACTGAATATATTTGCATCTCCATGTGATTGATCATTTCGTCACTGCATGCGATGTCACTGAAGCCCTCTCATATGGAGTATTGTATTGATGTTCTATAGTTTGTCAATTATTTAGCACTTTAACCTTAAAAACTGTAACCACTCTGTTTCCTTGCTTTTTGGAAATTAGTTCATTCGAGCAGGCTCCTTTTGAATGGTCTGGAGGCATGTTATGATATGGTGGTTATGTTTTTTTGCAGAAATTATTGTTTAGTTTTTTGCAAAAATTGATGAAAAGTATCGGCTGAATAGTGAGCATGCTCTCCCTTCAATGATTTTGCTCTTATGTTGCCATGTTTTTACCATCTATTTCTATTCGCATTAGGGGGTTGGGTCAGGGGCGTAACACAGGCCCCCGCATCTCCCGCAGTGCGGTGGACCCCCAAGCTGCAGGGGGCCCCCTCTGCACTGTACTCACGACAGAGAGCTCTGGATTAAATCCAGAGCAGGGCCCCTCTGTATACCTTGCAGGAGGGCCCCTTCAACTTACATTTCGCCACTGGGTTGGGTGGTAGTAGTGCTCATTTTGATCATTACTTGTACATTGACATTTGAGCGTATTGAACATTTTCATATTGTCACCAAGGATCCAGGTAAATGCTTGATTCAACTTTCAGCCAGTACCTTTAAAATCATGGTAGCATTTGAAATGATAGATGAACCTACATAATGTGTGACCCCCAGAAGTGTTCGAATCATAAAAGGTGTGGCAACCAAAAGTAGGCAAATCTTGCTTGCAGAAAGGTATAATAAAACCTGTTATATTTCAGCCTGTTATTTCATGCCATGGTTACCCAAGAAGGTCACACCATCTTCGAAGTCCACATTTCCACTGTTGGAAACACAACTATTGCATGTTTTTGTTCACCACAACGTTTATGAGTCGAAATCTGTTCAAAGGTCATATAGAGACAGTACGTACAGTACTGCAAGAAATTGCTAATGGAATGTCTGTTTTATGGTGGGAATTCACTGCATTGATCTGGCCTAACTGCATTTATTTCCAATTCGGGAAACACACCATCAATTGTTTGCTGAAGATAAGGTTTATTCTGCATCCTATGCTATTCTTTCTGTTGATGTGGCAGTTTGCATGAGCTTTAGAGGGCAATAGACTAATAGTTTGTTTTGAGTCTGTCATCCATTTATTTTTCTGACATTTTCAGGATATGTAGACAATAAATTCTGATCATTTTTCAGATGTCTATGGGTTAGTCAGCTGTTGATATAACATTGTGCAGATTGCTTTGTGTTAGACCTGTCTGGCTTTTTGGCGAAGTCCCTCCTAATTGTTATTTATTTTGTCCCCTTTTTGCCCCTCATACCCTTATTAATTTTTGTGTCTACTGACTTTTTGTAGGTGTTGGCCAGGGGGATAGGTGTTCTCTCTCCCCCTCATAATCTTTCACCTCAGGCCCAGAGGCCTGTTCTGACAGGAAAGTTGGCACCACCTAAAATGGTGGCCACCAACTGCCCCAACTGTCACCAACAGAACTTGCCATAGCCTAACATAGGGCATTCCAGAACCTTCTGGTCCATTCTGGACCACTGAAGGGCAGCCTATATAAGGCGGAATGCGGGGCAGCCATTTTGTCTACCTGTGGAAGTCAGCTGGAGGACAGGCTGTAGCTGAGGGTGGGAAGAGGCTGGACTTAGGATTGACCTCCTGGACTAGGAAGCCACCTTATTGGTCCATCCCACTATTCCCCTGTTGGTTACTTGTCTTGGCCCCGCTGTGGGAAGTTACTGGAGACCCTGGGCGCCTAGCTTGCCCCTTTTCTAAATAATATAGGGGAAGGCTATAGGAGAAGGAGACTGCAGCGCTGCGGAGCGCAGTCCTCTGCCCAGCAGTTTGATTCTAGAGAGACTGTGAAGAAGGACTCTCCTACGGAGAGGGGCTTATCCTGGTGCCCCTCCCCTTGCTCTGCTTGTTATCCCAGTGCTGCCCAACTGCTGGAATCGCGCCCCCCTGGTGCCAAAACCCCTCCGTGACCTTCCTCCTACCTGTGACCACGAGGGCTGAGGAAGCGGAGACAGCGGGACCACAAGCTGTTCTACACCTGGGTCGGCGTGGGAATGCTGAAGGAGCAGGAACGGTCATTCAGCTAGCCGTGTTGTCCCTGCATCGGTGTGGGCGAGCGGCGTTGTTGCGGAGCTGTAATTAAGGGCTCTGAGGTGAGGAGCGGACTGCGCAAGCCCTCGTCAGTTTCGAAGTGGGCGGAGGAGGAAGACAGCGTCGATCAAACAGCGCGATCTCAGGCGGTGAGACACTCGCCTTTCGCGCATGCCCCATTGAGCTGCCGGGCTCCGTGAGGCGGAGCCGGATAGGAGGAGGCGGAAATTGGCAGGCGGGTCCGGAAGAGGAGTGCGTCCTTCGTTCGCTCTGAGGTGAGCGCCTTCAGGAAGCTAGGTACGAGAAGAGTCCTTCCTTTGAGGCTGCGCATTGAGCGGCGGCATCAGCGTGTGCGGAGGAGCGCCGGCTACCGCTGCAGCCCGAGTAAGTGTCTGGCATCTCTCCCTCGCTCAAGCGCCACAAGGAGGAGCCGGCGCGAGCGAGAGGCGGGAAACGGAGAAGCCGGCTGCCTGCTAGTGAAGCTGTTAAAATCCTTTCCCCGCTCGAGCGCCACCAGAGGAGCTCGCTCGAGTGGGAGAGGGGAACGGAGGTGCCCTGAAGGCTGATGTGCCTGGCCGGTGCTAAACAACTCTAACCTGGCACGTGGTCCGTCCCCACTCGCTCTCTGGCAACTCAGGACCCTGAAATACAAGTAAGGAGGTGTATCATAGGGGGAGACTGGATTCTCAGAAATAATTCAGACTCTGCTAGTTCCTACGGGTGTGACATCTACAGTGGGGAATACCTTAAGGAATCCCTCCATGACCTTGAGTTAAGGAGAAGGGGTTGTAGGGGCTGTGGGAGACCGAGACACTGCACTTAGAGGTAACCTTTTCTTAACTAAGGTTGGAGTCTGTTTAAATGCACCATTACTGATGATTTATGACTTAACTTAGCCAATCTAGAAGTGCTGAATTTCTCTCCTTAAATGAGGTTGTGACGTGAAGTGCCAAGGAGTTGGACTGAGTACAGTAGGAGCATAGTTGATTGTACTGGAGTCTGCGGAATTATACTATCGCAATTGATTATTGATCCAAGTTAACAAACCTGAGGGTGTATTACTGATTTGATGGCAATTGTACTGTATTGTTGAAACTGGCTGATTAATTGCTTAGCAATTTAAATGATAGAATTGTTGATAATAAGATAACCTGAAAATGTCTTACACTGCATAATTTGAAACTGAAGAATATATTATTTTTATAAAGCAGTACGTATTTTCATACATTTTTGGTGTAGTGTTTTCTTTTGAGTGCTATTGCGTGGAATTACTTTTGGGTGGTCTGCAACCTTACACTGTGCCTCTGATATGCTAGTCTTGCCCTAGGCCAGGCTACCCCAATTCCAACTTATTGGTGCCTAGCGGTGGGATTACGGACTTGGTTGCAGCTACTTACTAGTAATTTGACGTAATACACCCAACCTACACCAGGAGTTTTCTCCTTGCGGCCCTCCCAATTAGTCTTTTTGTTTTTTCTAAATTTATTCCTGGTGGTGGGTGGAGTTGGCTTTAGGTTGCCCTTGCCACTCTGAAATTTCTGGTGTGTATCCAGGTTTGCCTGACTCACAATGGAGTTCGCTGTGGAAAACCTGGAAGTCTATTCCGTGTCACAATTGAAAATGTTCTGCCAACAGATGGGGTTCTTTTTCAAACATGGTGCCAGGAAGGGGGAGCTCCAGACCAGTCTTAGGGCTTGGGTGGAGGCACACCAAGGAAAGAAGGAGGAGGATGAAGAGGTCGACCAGGACACGGTGGGGGAGGTAGAAGAGTTATTTCGCCATGAGGGGGAAAACTTACTCACCGGACCAGTGTCCTACTCCAGAAAGGGCAGTAGCATCTCTGGGGGAAGCCTAACGGAAGCCGAGCTCACCGATAGGAGGGAGAAAAGACAGTTAAGGTGGGAGTTGGCTAAGTTGGAGCAGGAGAAAGAGGAGAGGAGGATGGTCCACGAGTTTAGACTGAAGGAACTGGAGCTCCAAAGTCTGCGACGGGGGTCCTCTCCTGATAGGAATGGTGGCAGCGAACCAAAGGAGTCAGCCAGGGAGACCAAACCCTATATACCAAAGGACCTGATAGCGAGCTTCAGTCAGGGGGACGATGTAGCTAAGTGGCTGGCCACTTATGAGGTTTCCCTGAGGGTTCATGGAGTGCAGGAGAAGCACTGGGGGGGTAGTTTGTATAAGTACATGTCTCCTGCTGGTCGGGACACCTTGCTGGCCCTGGATCCAGAGGAACAGACAAACTACCCCACCATGAAGCTGGCGTTGTTAAGGAAGTTCGGGCTCACCCCAGAAAGGTACCGACAGAAGTTTAGGGGGAGCCACAAGCTGAACACTCAGAACTGGGTGGACTTCCTTGACTACGCCAGAAAGGCCTTAGAGGGTTTGGTCAAGGGCAGTGAGGTAAAGGATTATGAGGGGCTGTACGATCTGTTTTTGAGAGAACACCTCCTCGAGAAATGTTTTCCCGAGCTGCGCCAACACCTGGTAGACAGCAAGCTGACCAATCCCCGGAAGCTTGCAGAGGAGGCGGACATCTGGACAAGTACCCGGGTGTCCTCCAAGGGGACTGGAGGGGAATCTCAAAAAGCCGGACAGGGCGCCCCCCAGAAGAAGGAGGGGGGGAGAAAAAGAAAGAGTTCTCTAAAGGTCCCCAAAATAACTTCCAAGGGAAGGGAGCAGGTTTCACCCCTAGGGCAAACCCGCCCCGGAGCCCTCATCCTGGCCAAAGCCAGCAGCCCAGGGTTCTCCACTGTTTTGAATGCGGTGGCGTTGGACATTATAAGGGAGATGTCAGATGCCCAAAGAGACCAACCCCTCCCACCGGAGGAAAGTCACCGGGAGTAGCTAGTGTAGCGCTCGGGGAGGAGTTGCCCTTAAATAAGGGGGGTGAGTGGGCGGGTGTCACCTTAGTGTCCCTGGGAGAGCGGGAGATGGTGCCAAAGATCCAGGTGCCCCCAAATACTACAAAGTATGGGCAATGGGTTACCATCAATGGCCAGAGAGGGGAGGCTCTGAGAGATACAGGAGCCAGCATGACTATGGTAAGAAGTCAGCTGGTGTCTCCAGAGCAGGTTGTTCCTAATGTACTCCACCCCGCCGCGATGGCTGACGGCAGAATGGGCCACTATCCAGTGGCTGAGGTTCCCTTTGAGTGGGAGGGGGTTGCAGGTTCACTTCGAGTTGCCGTAAGCCCTGCCGTGACAGTCGATTGTCTGTTGGGGAATGACATGGAACATAACACTTGGAGAGAGGTGGAATACCGGACGCATTCTGCGATGCTGGGTACACCTGACTGGGCCTGTGTCAGCACACGGTCTGCGACTGCCCGGAGAGGGAGTTCGCCTGGGTTGGAGCCTGGAACAATGGCCCAACCCGCTGCTAAGAAGGGACAGACCCGGAGACAGAGAAAGCCTGCTCCGGCTTCCACACCCCATGAGACAGATCGGCCACCTGCGGTGGTGGACCAGGAGTCCGTGGAGGGGGAAGTAGACTCTCTGGAGGATTTACCCATCCCTGCGGAGTGGCATGTGGAGGGAGGTCCTACCAGAGAGGAATTCTGTAAGGGGCAGAGGGAGTGCCCCACCCTTGAGGGACTGAGGCGACAGGCTGAAGCCCAAGCAGCAGGTGATGTTACGGGACATTACCATATTTACTGGGAGGATGGACTCCTCTACAGTGAACCCAAGGTCCCCTCGCCTGGTTCATCGAGGGCCTTGGTAGTCCCGCAACAGTACCGAGCCTTTCTTTTGGAATTGGCTCATGCCATACCCCTGGCAGGACACTTAGGCCAGGATAAGACCTTTGCACGGCTTGTCCTCCACTTTTACTGGCCTCAGATGAAAGTGGCGTCCAACACATACTGTAGGACATGTGTAACCTGCCAGGCCAGTGGGAAAACAGGGGTGAAGCTAAAAGCTCCCCTGGAACCACTTCCAGTCGTTAGCACCCCCTTTGAGAGGGTGGGCATCGACATTGTAGGGCCTTTGGATCCACCAACAGCAGCTGGTCACAGGTTTATCCTGGTACTGGTGGATCATGCCACACGGTACCCAGAGGCCATACCTCTGAGGACAGTCACTGCACCTGTAGTGGCAAGAGCCCTAATGGGAATCTTTACCCGAGTGGGATTTCCCAAGGAAGTTGTGTCCGACAGGGGGACCAACTTCCTGTCAGCTTACATGCGGGCAATGTGGAAGGAGTGTGGAGTGACCTACCGGTTCACCAGTTCACCACTCCTTATCACCCCCAGTCGAATGGACTGGTTGAGAGGTTTAATAAGACCTTGAAGGGCATGATCAGAAGTCTGCCCGAGAGCCTGCGGAGGAAATGGGATGTCCTCCTACCCTGTTTACTCTTTTCCTACAGGGATGTGCCCCAGAAGGGAGTGGGTTTCAGCCCCTTTGAGCTTCTGTATGGGCACCCTGTACGCGGTCCTCTCAGCCTGGTGAAGGATGGTTGGGAGAAATCTCCCAGGAAACCCCCCCAGGATGTGGTGAGCTACATGCTGGCCTTCAGGAGCCAAATGGCGAAGTTGTGGAAGCAAGCTTCTGACAACTTGGAGGCCAGCCAGGCAGTCATGAAGGAGTGGTATGACCACAATGCTCACCAGGTGGAATTGGAGCCTGGACAGAAAGTGTGGGTGATGGAGCCTGGAGAGCTTAGCGCCCTCCAGGATCGCTGGACAGGCCCCTTTGAGGTGTTGGAGAAGAAGGGTAAGGCCACATACCTGGTGGACCTTAAGACCCCTCGACAGCCCCTACGGGTGCTGCATGCCAACCGACTCAAGCCCCACCATGAGAGGCCCGAAGTCATGCTGATGATGGTGACTGACGGGGAAGAGGAAGCGGAAAGCGAACCTCTCCCAGATCTCTTTTCGTCCCAAGAGAAGGATGGGTCAGTGGAGGGAGTGATTCTCTCTCCTACTCTAACTCCTGAGCAACGGGAGGACTGCCGCCAGATTCTGGAGCAGTACTCTTCGTTGTTCTCCCTTGTCCCGGGAAGGACCCACCTATGTACCCATGATGTGGACACAGGAGACAGCCCACCAGTGAAGTCCAAGACCTACCGGCTGTCTGACAAGGTGAAGGCTAGCATCCATGGAGAAGTTGCCAAGATGCTAGAGCTGGGAGTAATTGAACCTTCCAACAGCCCTTGGTCCAGTCCGGTGGTGCTCGTGCCAAAAGCCGCACCACCAGGCACCACACCCGAACTAAGGTTCTGTGTGGATTACCGAGGACTGAATTCAGTAACCAAGACTGATGCTCATCCGATCCCTAGGGCGGATGAATTGATTGACCGGCTAGGAGCTGCCCAATATCTGAGTACCTTTGACCTCACTTCAGGGTACTGGCAGATCTCCTTGACAGATGGAGCAAGGGAAAGGTCAGCCTTCTCCACGCCTGAGGGACACTACCAGTTCTGTGTGATGCCCTTTGGGCTCAAGAACGCCCCTGCCACATTTCAGCGGCTGGTGAACCAGGTCCTCTCTGGAATGGAGAGTTTCTCTGCTGCTTACCTGGATGACATTGCTGTCTTCAGTAGCAGTTGGGAGGACCATCTGCAGCATTTGCAGGCCGTTCTCCAGGCCCTGAGACAAGCTGGATTGACCATCAAAGCCAGCAAATGCCAGATTGGGCAGGGGTCGGTTGTGTACCTTGGACACTTGGTGGGTAGGGGGACTGTGCAGCCCCTGCAGGCGAAGATTGAGGCAATCATGGCCTGGGAACCCCCCAAGACACAGACTGAGGTCCGAGCTTTCCTGGGCCTCACAGGATACTACCGTCGCTTTGTGAAGGGGTATGGCACTATTGTAGCGCCCCTCACAGAGCTCACCTCCAAGAAACAACCTCGACGGGTAGTTTGGACAAAGGCTTGTCAGCAAGCCTTTGAAAAGTTGAAACAGGCAATGTGTGCGGCACCGGTCCTGAGGGCCCCAGACTTCTCCAAGGAGTTCATTGTCCAAACAGATGCATCAGAACATGGCATTGGGGCAGTGTTATCGCAACTGAATGAAGAGGGCCTGGATCAACCCGTAGTCTTCTTATCCAGGAGACTGCTTCCCCGGGAACAGAAGTGGAGTGCCATTGAGAGGGAAGCTTTTGCGGTGGTGTGGGCTCTGAAGAAGCTGCGGCCATACCTCTTTGGCTCGCACTTCCTGGTTCAGACTGACCACCGACCCCTTCGTTGGCTGATGCAGATGAAGGGGGAAAATCCCAAGTTGTTGAGGTGGTCCATCTCCCTACAGGGAATGGACTTCCGGGTGGAACATCGGCCTGGAGTGGACCACGCCAATGCAGACGGTCTCTCCAGGTATTTCCGCCTTAGTGATGAGGACTCCCAAGGGGTTGGGTAGTTCTCCCCACTTTCAGCTGGGGGGGACGCGTGTTAGACCTGTTTGGCTTTTTGGCGAAGTCCCTCCTAATTGTTATTTATTTTGTCCCCTTTTTGCCCCTCATACCCTTATTAATTTTTGTGTCTACTGACTTTTTGTAGGTGTTGGCCAGGGGGATAGGTGTTCTCTCTCCCCCTCATAATCTTTTACCTCAGGCCCAGAGGCCTGTTCTGACAGGAAAGTTGGCACCACCTAAAATGGTGGCCACCAACTGCCCCAACTGTCACCAACAGAACTTGGCCATAGCCTAACATAGGGCATTCCAGAACCTTCTGGTCCATTCTGGACCACTGAAGGGCAGCCTATATAAGGCGGAATGCGGGGCAGCCATTTTGTCTACCTGTGGAAGTCAGCTGGAGGACAGGCTGTAGCTGAGGGTGGGAAGAGGCTGGACTTAGGATTGACCTCCTGGACTAGGAAGCCACCTTATTGGTCCATCCCACTATTCCCCTGTTGGTTACTTGTCTTGGCCCCGCTGTGGGAAGTTACTGGAGACCCTGGGCGCCTAGCTTGCCCCTTTTCTAAATAATATAGGGGAAGGCTATAGGAGAAGGAGACTGCAGCGCTGCGGAGCGCAGTCCTCTGCCCAGCAGTTTGATTCTAGAGAGACTGTGAAGAAGGACTCTCCTACGGAGAGGGGCTTATCCTGGTGCCCCTCCCCTTGCTCTGCTTGTTATCCCAGTGCTGCCCAACTGCTGGAATCGCGCCCCCCTGGTGCCAAAACCCCTCCGTGACCTTTCTCCTACCTGTGACCACGAGGGCTGAGGAAGCGGAGACAGCGGGACCACAAGCTGTTCTACACCTGGGTCGGCGTGGGAATGCTGAAGGAGCAGGAACGGTCATTCAGCTAGCCGTGTTGTCCCTGCATCGGTGTGGGCGAGCGGCGTTGTTGCGGAGCTGTAATTAAGGGCTCTGAGGTGAGGAGCGGACTGCGCAAGCCCTCGTCAGTTTCGAAGTGGGCGGAGGAGGA
This sequence comes from Lissotriton vulgaris, assembly GCF_964263255.1. Classification (NCBI taxonomy): domain Eukaryota; kingdom Metazoa; phylum Chordata; class Amphibia; order Caudata; family Salamandridae; genus Lissotriton; species Lissotriton vulgaris. The sequence continues at coordinate 699,793,148 of NC_141698.1, forward strand.
AGACAGCGTCGATCAAACAGCGCGATCTCAGGCGGTGAGACACTCGCCTTTCGCGCATGCCCCATTGAGCTGCCGGGCTCCGTGAGGCGGAGCCGGATAGGAAGAGGCGGAAATTGGCAGGCGGGTCCGGAAGAGGAGTGCGTCCTTCGTTCGCTCTGAGGTGAGCGCCTTCAGGAAGCTAGGTACGAGAAGAGTCCTTCCTTTGAGGCTGCGCATTGAGCGGCGGCATCAGCGTGTGCGGAGGAGCGCCGGCTACCGCTGCAGCCCGAGTAAGTGTCTGGCATCTCTCCCTCGCTCAAGCGCCACAAGGAGGAGCCGGCGCGAGCGAGAGGCGGGAAACGGAGGAGCCGGCTGCCTGCTAGTGAAGCTGTTAAAATCCTTTCCCCGCTCGAGCGCCACCAGAGGAGCTCGCTCGAGTGGGAGAGGGGAACGGAGGTGCCCTGAAGGCTGATGTGCCTGGCCGGTGCTAAACAACTCTAACCTGGCATGTGGTCCGTCCCCACTCGCTCTCTGGCAACTCAGGACCCTGAAATACAAGTAAGGAGGTGTATCATAGGGGGGAGACTGGATTCTCAGAAATAATTCAGACTCTGCTAGTTCCTACGGGTGTGACATCTACAGTGGGGAATACCTTAAGGAATCCCTCCATGACCTTGAGTTAAGGAGAAGGGGTTGTAGGGGCTGTGGGAGACCGAGACACTGCACTTAGAGGTAACCTTTTCTTAACTAAGGTTGGAGTCTTTTTAAATGCACCATTACTGATGATTTATGACTTAACTTAGCCAATCTAGAAGTGCTGAATTTCTCTCCTTAAATGAGGTTGTGACGTGAAGTGCCAAGGAGTTGGACTGAATACAGTAGGAGCATAGTTGATTGTACTGGAGTCTGCGGAATTATACTATCGCAATTGATTATTGATCCAAGTTAACAAACCTGAGGGTGTATTACTGATTTGATGGCAATTGTACTGTATTGTTGAAACTGGCTGATTAATTGCTTAGCAATTTAAATGATAGAATTGTTGATAATAAGATAACCTGAAAATGTCTTACACTGCATAATTTGAAACTGAAGAATATATTATTTTTATAAAGCAGTACGTATTTTCATACATTTTTGGTGTAGTGTTTTCTTTTGAGTGCTATTGCGTGGAATTACTTTTGGGTGGTCTGCAACCTTACACTGTGCCTCTGATATGCTAGTCTTGCCCTAGGCCAGGCTACCCCAATTCCAACTCTTTGCATCTAGGGGATTTGCATATGATTTGATATTGGGTTTACTTCTGTGACATCTTCATTGTGAATTTGTGAGTCTCTTTCAAAAGAGTGGGAGGCTTTCTATGGAATTCAACATTGGAGTTCTTTGCTTTGTGGTTTGCTTTTGTATGTACCTTTGAATGTCCTTTTGTGGATGTTGTTAGTTCTTTGGTCTGCATGTTGTGATATCTTTTTGGGTACTGGGCATTTGTTTATTATGGTATTGTGCACCCCCTCAGGGGGAGCAGCAGAATTAGGCAGGGTTTGGTGACTTCTTCAACCCCACCTGAATCACTGGCTTAATCAGGCGTTTAGGTTCTGGGTCGCATGTGGCAGAAAGATCCCCAATCAGGAGCCACTTCCTGTTCTGGGTAGGAACTCCAGAAAAGTGTTGAAGATACTGTGATGTCAAACCTACATTGAACCACAGGAAAGTATGTATTTAAGCCCTGGTGATCTTGATCTTGGCCTTTTCTGACCTGTACTCCAGCCCAGGCCTTTCGGCACTGCCGCAAATACCTGAAGCTCTAGGCATGGGGTGGTGACACTCCAAATCATAAAATGCCTGCACTCCAAATCATATTACGATGTTTTCATTTATAATTTTGTGTTAACATAATGTTTGGACTTTGGCAGTTAATGGGATATAATGTATGAACCTTTTTTTTACTTTTAATGCATGTATTTTCTTGGCTGCATTTTGAGGGTGGGAGTTATGCACTTTGACTTGAACAATTGCAGAAAAACTCTCTTAACAGTCACTGATGACAAATGCTGAAATATTGTCTTGACAATGAATGAGGTGGTGTGCACACCAGCATTTGTCAGCATATTCCATTGAAATCCATCACTTTCCAAGCTTTAACAATTGCGTGCGAACTGGGTTACGCAATGCCCTCATGCAACATAAACATATGGACAAGTGGGGAGCGTGAAAATCGCGCTCCACACCCAGACGCACTGCAGTTAGTCTGGGCATTTTCAATCGATATTTTCCTTTAGGAGTGGGATCGTGGGATCACTGTGTTAGTGGACCAAAGCGTTTTAACCTCTGACTCTTATGTGAGAGACCCTACTGTACCTGGCAGGTCAGGGACGGGTCTGGGACTTATGTCAGGTTGGCTACTTGTTCAGGATCATCTGCTAAAAGGTATAGTGTAGGTGTTTTTCCTGTACGAAAATTTAGTAGATTGCACTGATTAATGCTTGATGTACAGGACAAATTATTTTTCAGATGTGATTTCTCTGATGGAAATACTGGATAAGGTTGGCTGTGAAATCAGTAATGTGAAATACATTTGATCGTTTTCGAGCTCACAACCGAAAGGTCTTGTGTTTTTTCATCAGTGACTCGTGGGGTGTGGGGGGGGAGCAGGGTGCAGGAGATTTAATACTGAATGAATATTCAGCCTATAGGAGGAAGGTGGGCGCCCACTGCCTCACATCCCAGCACTCAGTTTGCCCCGATGGATCATAGTAAATGCAGTGCATGATAACACTTACTTCAGTGACAGGCTTTAGTTTTTCACCCTATTCAGCCTATGTTTGTGCACGTATGAGATGGCGACAGAGGTGGAACCTAGATGTGATGAGCACAAGAAACTTTGCGGCGGCTTTTGCACTAGTCTAATTTATGTGCACAAGGAAGACTTAAGGTTCGTCTGGCCTAATTGAAATCAGCTGTGACCTGCAAAATCAGGTTGATACCAAATATGTGTCGTCCACATCCCAATCTGCACAGGAGACAAGTGCTGAGTAACAAAAGCATATCTGACTATGAGAAGTAGAACTACAAGAGCACTCCTTTATATACACTTACACACCTTTGTGAATCAACCCCAAAACATCCAACGTCCTATATGTGAGGGGACACGCTGAATCCCTTCTGACACAGTCAATCAGACCAAATGTGTCCCCATACCCCACCTTCTACCCTCACTCGCATTTCCTGCCCCAATGAATCAACCTGAGACCCAACTTTTGTTCTGATTGGAGATTGTAATCATCTCAAGCCGTATGGGTCCTGAACAGAGGTGAGCATTGGTCAGTTCCTTGGGCAAGATACAGTGGCAAAAAGACTGAGCCCCAATCTTGCCCACTTTTCAAGGCCGGCCACCCTCCCCACCCATTGCTGCGCCACAATCGCAGACCCGTAATATTGCAGGCCTCACAGTAACACAGCATAGCAGGTCGCACCCCTTTCACAGTGGAAATCTCCTTGTGGCCTAATAGACTGGAAATGGCATCCACTCCTTTAATGGCCCCAAATATCCATAGGCCTACTCCATTAGGAGTGCATCTTGGGGCATTATCAAAAGAGCAAAGAGGGCATAGTTGTTTCTATTTGAACTATTATGGCCATGGAGTTTTCGATGGCCATGGGTACTTACTGTGTCAAACTCCTTTTTGCTCCGCTGCTGCAAATTGAAAAGCCTGGGGCCTGGGCTGCGGTGCCCTAAATAGGCCCCAGGCCCAAAGCAGGCAGTAAGCGAAAGTGACACCACACACCTACCTCATCGCCTTCAGCCTGGAGTTTCAAGGCTTTTCTAGAAGGCCAACCCTCCCCCACCCCTCCTCAGGCCATAGAGTTGTGAACAACCCTCATGAAGGAGAAGGAGGAGATGGGGCCGGTCCTGGAGGGCCCTGGGTCCTAATGCTGCGCATTGGTGAGTTGATGCGCTTGTCCATTTGAACTAATATGGCCAGGGAGTAGCCGATGGCATGGGTACCTACAGCTCCCCATCAAACTTCTAAAGTCAATGACAAGGCCTGAGACCAGATGTTCTTTGGGTTTGAGGTCATAAGACTTCTGCTGTATTTTTTTTACACACAAACAAAGAATTGTTTGACATAAAAAGTTGCTCTGTAACCACATTATTTACTTCTTGTTTACAGGTGAGGCCTAGCCCTAACAGAGACTCTAGTACATGAGAGTCACCTATCTATAACTAGTTTGTTCCTGTGCAACCAACAAACATAACCATTCCAAGTGAGATCATGACAGGTCTGTGGCCCTTTATCTTAAACCCAGTCCCTACTTATGGGAGGACCCCATCTTCCCTGTCCCACACCGGGAGCCCTCCCACCTCGGGAGCTCTTGAGGAGGGGGTTCAGTAGAGCTTCCGGGGCAATGCCCATTCTCCAAACCTGTCCTCGGCAGACCCCAGGCCTGGGGCAAGCGCTGCAAGCCAGGAGGTGGCCCCTGGCTTCCCGCCTTATCACCGGCTCTCCTGAGTTGGGAGATGATCTGGAAATGTATGGGAATATTCTTATGTTAATTATTTTTCTAAAGCGCTCAATTACCAAAATTGAATCTTGGGGCTGGCTGAATTGAAAGACAGAAAGGATCTGGAGCCTATTCAGAATTAAACAAACATGTGTCCAAGGCTTTCCTGAAAGCAAGTAACGTGGTCATGGCTTCGATGTATAGAGGAAGAGCATTTCATGCTTTCGTTTCTCTCAATGCAAAGCTTCTGCCTCCCCAAGACATGCATTTGAATCTGGGCACTTCCATCGATTTGGCAGAGGTAGATCGTAAGAACCTGCCTGGAGTGTACCAAGTGATTCTTTTCTTAAGGAAATCGGGACCTAGGTTGTGTAGTGTTTTATTGGAAATACAGAGTGCTTTGAAAATGACCCTCTGCCTAATGGGAAGCCTGTGAAGTTTCCTAATTGACTTGGAGACCGAATGATATCTGTAGTATTCCATCTTCTATGTTCCTTTTAGAATTGTTATGTTCTATTTAGAATTGTTATGGTTCTTCCTTACCTAGAGATTCTTATGAGTGTAATGATCAGTTAAGCTTGTGTACCTGTTCTTGGTGGTTGTTCAAGCTGTCTCCTTGTAATAAACTTCGAGCTACCATCTACATGTCTCCTCGTGATTCCAACATAATTTGGCGACGATCGGGATACTAAAGGTGTGAAACAAGAAAAGGATCCACTTTTTCTTCTATTTTTTTTTACATGAAAAACGAAGTTTGGAGACAGCGTTCACCTTTCCTTCTAAGGATTAATTGAAGGTACTTTTTCACTGTATGTTGTGTATTGAATGATTGCACCAGCGGCTGTTCCTATCACTTCATGTGCTTTTGATTGCACCCGCGGCTGTTTTGCCAACTATCTGTAACGCTTTGGATTTATTATTTTTTTTTTTCTGTTGCCTGACAACTGTATCATTCCGGCGTATGTTGCCTCCTGTACGAAATTCCGCTTGAAATTTCGTTTCCCTAACTTATTTACTTCAATTTTACTTTTCTTCGTGTGGCATCAATATTGAAAGGCATCATTTGAAATCTACTGTACCTCACAGCTCGAGCTGCCGACTCCCGCTGTTGAAGGTTCTCCATTGCGCGCATGGACTCTTCGTGTTCAGTACTTCCCAGCGTTGCACAGCTCGTCATCACGCATAACGTTGCATGACGTCCAACACAGCGCAACTCGTCATCACGTATAACGTTACATGAAAACGTTGCGTTCCAGCAGCCATTTTGTTGCCATAGAAACCAGTTACAACTCGGAAGTCCGTTTTAAGCCGAGTTGTCATTCTGTTTTGTTTTATTTTAATATTAATTACTTCTCTCATACTTTAACTCCAATATTATTATTTTTTTTGGGTTAACATTAACATTTCTCCCTATTTAAAGAGACAACAATATATAAATGTCCTACATCTCCACATCTATCAAGTTTGGACGATGAGATCTTCTGGACAACGGTGACTACTTTTGTTAACTTTTCTCCTTTCTTTATTTACATTTCATTTTAAAAATGGCTAACAACATTATTTCTCCAGCACATTTTTTACTTTCAGCTGGTGATCCAAAAGTGGAATGGGATCTCTGGTATCCAACTTTCCTTGCATATGTAGATGTAGTGGAGGAAGATGGTTGCTCTCCTAAAAGGAAACTTGCTTTGCTAAAAAACTGTTTAGGTGGTGCTGGACTCAAAGAATTAGAAAGTCTACCTCCTGTTGAAAATGTAGGCGGTGGTGATTTAAATATTTTTGAAGTTGTTATTAAGCAACTAAGTACCAGGTTTGGAAGAAAAATCAACACCGTTATGGAAAGATTCAAGTTCTATTCTAGGGTACAAAAAGAAGTCGAATCCATTGAGACTTATGTAGCTGCTTTACGCACTTTGGCTGGCTCTTGTTCTTTTGAAACCATAAATTTTGATCAGGTTTTAAGAGACCAAATTATGATGCGTACCAAGAGCAAAAAGATTCAAGAACGCGTGTGGATGGGCACTGAATCTTCCCTCAGTGCGGTACTTAACATTGCCAAGGGTATTGAGCAATCTGAATTGTTTGTAAATGAAATAAGATGTCATGAGGCAAAGAGTAAAGTAATTATTCCTGAAGTTTCTCTAATAAGGAATCCTTCCAACTATAGAAAACCTACATTTTTTCCTCCTAGGAAAGATAATTTTGGTAGAGACAATAAATCGTTTCCTAAAAAATCTCAAATAATATGCTATAGGTGTGGAGCTAATGATCACGTAGGTAATTATAGAGGTTGCCCAGCTTTGAACAAGATTTGTATTAAATGTAAAAAGTCAGGCCACTTTAGCAAAATGTGTAAGTCTCCACAAAAAGTTAACCTTTTATCTTATGAGGAATGTGATGATCTCGAACAACCGTTTGAAATTAATACTATGCTATGTGTTGGTGATACCGAATGCAAAGGTTTTCCCAGTGATATGATTTCCATTAATGGCAAAGAAATATCGATGCTTATTGATTCTTGTGCCTGGTACACTATAATAGGCAAAAATGTTTTTGACAAATTTTGGAGTTCTACGAAACTTTTACCATCAGACATACATCCCGGGGGGTACACTGGCAAGAAAATAGATCTTGAGGGTTACATGTGGGCTGACATAAAATTTAAAGATAGGACTACTAGGGGGAAGGTATATGTCTCCACCAAAGGTGCGTCTATCCTGTGTTGGCCCCATCAATATGATCTAGGAATCAAACTTGACCCTAATGCTTCGCCCCCTGTATACGTGGTTTCACCTGAAAGTGATTTTATTCTCCAGTTAAAAAAGGATTTTTCTTCCATTTTTAATGATAATCTAGGAGTTTTTGCCAACTTCAAACACCGTATCATTCTCAAAGAGTCTGCCGTTCCTGTCCGACATAAAGTCCGAAATGTACCCCTAGCATATCGTGACAAACTTAAGGTAATCCTGTCAGATCTTGTGGCTAAGAAAATAATTGAACCGGTTGAGTCATCCCCATGGGTTTCGTCAGTGGTTTTGTCCCTTAAGAGCAATGGCGAACTTCGTCTATGTGTAGATCTCCGCAGTCTAAACAAAGAGATCTGGATTGATAGACATCCCCTACCTCACATACATGAACTTATTTCTACCCTTTCTGGTGCTTGTGTTTTTTCCACACTAGACTTAACCAGTGCTTACCATCAGGTAATTTTGCATGAAGATTCGAAATTTTTGACCACTTTTATTACACCTGAGGGCATGTTCCAATATTGCCGCATGCCTTTTGGTCTAGCTAGTGCGGCATCTGTATTCCAACGTCTTATGAAGACAGTACTAGAAGGTTGTGAGGGAGCAATTGCCTTCCAAGACGACATTTTAATACATGGGAAAAATTTCGAGGAACATGACAGGAATCTTGTAAAAGTTTTGAAAAGTGTTCAACAATATGGATTGACATTAAAGCTATCCAAGTGTAAATTCAGACAAAGTAAAGTTGAATACCTTGGTCATGAAATTTCTGTTATGTGTATCAAGCCTAAACTCAACCACATTGTAAGTGTATCTAAAGCTCCTGCGCCTTTGAATAAGGATCAGCTGGTTTCCTTTTTGGGTCTTACTGAATTTTATAGTAAGTTTGTCCAAGACTATGCTTCAAAAGTACATCCCCTTAGGTTGTTATTAAAAAAAGATGTAAAATTTTCATGGAACAATGATCAACAACAGGCGTTTGACTTGCTGAAACAGGAAATTATCAATGCTCCTTTTCTGAGGCCGTTTGACCTTGGCAAAGAGTGCATAGTATGCGTGGATGCAAGCAACGTTGGTTTGGGTGCTGTTCTAATGCAGAAAGACAGAGGTGAAGAGTATGTGGTTTCATATGCATCTAGAACTTTGCGAGGTGCTGAGTACAATTACTCTACTATAGAAAAGGAATTATTAGCATGCACCTGGGCCTCTGAACATTTTAGACAATTTCTCTGGGGAACTCGATTCCGTTTAAGAACTGACCATAAGCCATTAATTAACATGCTGTCTGCTGGTGGTGGCAGAACATTAACTGCACGTCTAGCACGTCTAGCTGCAAAATTACAAGAATTCCAGTGTGTCCTCGAGGATGTTCCTGGTCGTTTAAATGTGCATGCTGACTGCATGTCCAGGCTGCCTTTGGTTAATTTTGTTTTTTCTGGCAATTTGAACTGTGACTCTGATGTCGTCTTTAACATTGATGACGTTAATGGTTGTGGTGTTTCAAGTTCTTCTAGCGGTATTTCTGAACCTGAGTGGAAAGAAGCAATGGCGAATGATCCCAGTTTGCCTTTGTTAACTAGGTATTTACAGTATGGTTGGCCTCAAGAACGGAATTTGTCTGGCGACATTCTCTCCTTTTTTAAGGTAAAAGATGAACTCATGTTTGACCAAGGTTTCATTATCCGGTGTGACAAGATCATCCCTCCTTGTTCTTTGAGAGGAAAAATTATCTCTATGGCTCACGAGGGACACATGGGTATGTCCAGTACTAAGAGACGCATTCAGGAATTTTACTGGTGGCCTGCAATAGACCGTATGGTTGACAAATGGGTTAGTTCATGCTCTCCTTGTGTTAAAAGTGACAAAACTGTCAAACCTATGGCTGTGAATACTTCTCCTATTGAATTCGTTCCTTGTCCCTGGAAAAAGTTGGGCATTGACATAATTGGACCTCTTAATCTTTCTTCTCACCAAAATGTGTTTGGTATAGTTCTTATCGACTACTTTTCAAAGTGGCCGGAGTTGAAGATCGTTGACAAGATTGGTTCCACCCAAATTGTTCAGTTCTTAGATGAAGTTTTTTGTAGGGAAGGTATTCCTGCTGAAATTGTATCTGACAATGGCCCGCAATTTATTAGCAAAGAGTTCTTGTCTTTTCTCCAGAGGTGTGGCATTGTGCACAAAAGGGTATCTAATTATAATCCCCAGGCCAATGGTCAAACGGAACGTTTCAATAGAGTCATCAAAGAGTCTATTCAGCTAGCCATTAAAAGCAACTTGGATTGGAAGAAGGCTTTACGTTCCACCTTACTGTCCTATCGCACTTCCCCCAACTCTGTTACTGGATTTTCTCCGTTTGAATTGCTTAGAGGTAGGAAACCTGGATCCAAACTTCTTCCCTGGTGGCTGAAGGTTAAGTTTCCTTGCGAATCTTCAGTAGACCCTGACAAGGTTAAGAACAGAGTTCTGAAATATCAAGAGAAGATGAAAAACAGTTTTTTATCTTCTAAAGCTTCTTCCCAGAAAATCAAGGTGGGTGACTTTGTACGTGTCAAGTTTGGCAGGGCCTTAGACAACAAGTGGAACAAATGGTCAGATCCCTGTAAGGTTACTGAGATATTTTCCAAAGCTGTGAGAGTTGAAGATGGTAAGATATGGAACTTTAGAAGGATTTCTCTATGTAAAGGTTTAAAGCCCGATTTGTATTTAGACACCAAGTTGAATCCTGCTTTACTTCCCTCCAATGATCATTCTACTCCCAAGCTCAATGTTCCTGTTGAACAAAATGATGCATCTTATTCCCCGTTGTTTGACACGTTTACTTGTGAAAGTCAAAATTTGGAAACTCTTACTCCCAATTGTAATTTGGACAGTGACCAATCTAATTCTATGCATGATGAAATTTTTCTTGATCAACCCAGTGCTACAAATGATGAAATTTCTCCTGATGTTAACACTCCCATTCTGTTGCCTGATGTTTCTAATAATACTGTCCAAAGGAAAAGTGTACGAGCTAAACATACCCCTGTTAAGTTGCATGATTATTTTCATAGAGTTTTTTTTTGTTGTTGTTTGTTTTTTTTGTTTTTTTTAGGGGGGAAGGTGTGTAGTATTCCATCTTCTATGTTCCTTTTAGAATTGTTATGTTCTATTTAGAATTGTTATGGTTCTTCCTTACCTAGAGATTCTTATGAGTGTAATGATCAGTTAAGCTTGTGTACCTGTTCTTGGTGGTTGTTCAAGCTGTCTCCTTGTAATAAACTTCGAGCTACCATCTACATGTCTCCTCGTGATTCCAACAATATCTCAAGACTTTTAGCAGAATTCAAGCTGCCGCATTTTGCAAGATTTTCAGGTTGTTGAGTACATGCTGATGGGCGATGAGATAGAGCCCATTATAGTAGTTAATCTTGGACAACACCAAGGATGTAACTACAGTTTTCTGAAGATTAGGTGGAATAAAAGGTAAGACCTTCTTTATCATCCTGAGAGTATGGAAGGCGGCAGAGATAACAGCATTTACCTGATCCAAATAGGTCAGTATATCATTGATTAGGTCTCCCAATTTCCTGGTCTTCCTAACTTGAGTTGGGAGTAAGTGTAAATCTGGTGGCCACCACACAGAGGACCAGAAGGAAGACTGGCCACCAAAAGCAAAACCTCAGTCTTTCTTGGATTAGGTTTCAGGCAGTTCTTGGACATCCATAAACTGGCTACCTGGATACAGTCACAGAATCTGGCCGCCATATCAGTGTCCTCGGCGGCAAAATAAGTAATGGTATTCCCAGAATAGGAGTACGTAAAAGAGTATGACTGAAGTACTATTTTAAGTACTCCAAAATTTCTTTGTGAATCGGACCTGCAGTGTACTGTGTAGCGCTTCCCACAAGTTGCTGTTAGAAACGAATGGAAAGGAAGAGAATGGGAAAAATAAAGATAGGCGAATGCCATACATACCTTTCACCCCAGAAATTTGTTACAAGATTTCTATATATTAAAATAATCCTACTAATTCTAATATCACTGCTCGCTTAGTTTACTCACCTTCCTGTGATCCTTTATTTAGCCTTTACGCTGACATCCTCTTAATTTTTTAACAAGAAAAGGGAGACCCTCATTCAGTGTTTTATTTTTATCTTTGCTTAAGAATTTTCTTTTTACTCAGTTTTGTTCACCTTACTTGCTCTCTTCTCCCCAAAGTATATAGTTGCTGTCATGATCCCCCATTACATTTTCTTTTGTGTGGTTGATGGTGCGTTTCTAATTTACTCTGATTTGTGCCACTTACTTGTTCTGTAAATCACAATAGCATACATGTGCGCTCGTGGCTTACATCCTTGCTGTTTCCCGGCAGGATTGCTGATCCCAAATGAATGTACAAGTGTGCTGGTGAGAGGAAGCACATTTGGGCGTGTTTGCATTGTATTTAGAATGCTGGCTTGCAGGGAGGAAATGCAGTGTCTGAAATCACTCTGGATTGATGATAGACGTGATTTGTGAAGCACAAGCAGACAGGTTTTAACAGTGTTTAATTGAAGAATGTTTTCCAACGTTTCTCCAAGAGGCAGGAAGACACCGCAAACAAATTAAGTGTTGACATTTGCTAATTTATTGCAAAGCCGGGGAACATCTGCATGGGCATGTATCTGTCGAGCACGTGATTTTGCAGCGCTCAAGAGAAGTTTAATGTGACTACAGCAGGCAAAATGGCTAATACATTCGTTACACGTTCAAAATCCATGTTAAGGGAATAAATAAAACACAAATTCACCTGATTTCGAAAATGTGAAAAAAAAGTGGCATCACACTGCACTACCCTGTCTGGCAAGATAACTATGAATTGGGTCCAGTTCTGCTTTATCAGCATTGAATAAGTTCATTTTTCATTATTAAATTATTGTCAGGTATAAAGAGCGTCGTGGAGTTCTCTCTGTGTACAATGCCATCGAATGAATGAATAAATACCTACCTACCTCTTCTCGCCACCGACCCATGAAATCATGCGACTGTTTACACTCAATGCACTCACACAAGCAGTGTCTCGCGGTGTTTTGTGGCGCGCGCAGTACATCCCGAGTTGCCATCAGCGTTCGCGCTGACGTACCCGCATGAAACAAACCAGCAGGTTGACATTCTCTGCGTGCAATTAGCGTTCAATTAAGGTGTGTGGAATGTCGTCAAGAAGCAATCTCGCGGAACTATTTATTTTTCTGATAATAGCACCGGCTACCCTAGACGCGTTTACAGCAGGAAAGCGCCGTAATTAATTTGGCACTAAAACCCAAGAGGTCCTGTTCTACATGTAGGTGATAATGAGTGTTTAGCATGCAATTAGCAACAATAATTAACACATTCCAAGTAGCAAATAGACAGATTGGTGCTCTGCAAACAAAATAAATTGTTGTGTAAAGAGGGCCCATTGTGTTCATCCTTTCCCTGACAATGGCCCCATTTTCTCTAAAGCCTACTTTAGACCTCAGGAGCTTTCTGAAAGCAGGCAGAAGACCCTGTAAAGACGCACCTCTCTCGTTTGCGCCACAGAAAACCGAGGACCACCAAGGGACTCATTTGTCAGTACATGTTAACCAATTAGTAAGCTTTAACATTTGTTTAGCTGCCTTCACTAAAGTGACTGACACAGGCAACTCACTGAGAGGTCTCTGTTCAGCAAAATATGTGCAGGAGGTAACTTTAATGCGTTTACGCGCAGCCTGCAATTTAAGCCCAGATGTAGGGGGAAATTAATAAATCTTCATATTCACAAAGACTCCCCAGAATACTCGTGGAAATCTGAGACCGCGTTGGAAATGGTTTGTGCGTTCCTAATTATGTCTACGTGGAGGCTGTTCTGCATGCCTAAGTGTGTCTAGTGTGCAATTGTGTATTTGAAAAGGCCTTCATATTTGTGCATATGACTTTTATGATCCCTTTTTTCTCCCCGGAGAAAATGTTTTGCCAATGGAGAAATATTTCTCCTTTAGTCTTCATTAATTTTTGTGTGTTCCCTGCCCATTCCACCCTAGAAAAAGACTTTGTCCTGCCCTGGAAAGGAGTAAATGTGCAGCTATTTCCTGGGTGCCAATGGGTCATGGACAGGTTTGGAAACCCCGCAAATCTGTGCATTTGTTAATGTTCCCAAACTTTCCAGGGCTGCCCCATGCTGGAAGGCACACTCCCAGACACTGCTAGCTCATTTGCCCACTCTTTGGCAATATCATGCCTGTGTAAATTGATTTACCAGTGCAAATTCTACTTCTGTAAACTGCTTGCGTAAATAAGGCATGATATTACACACACACACACACACACACACATATGTAAATACATATATTTAGTGTCAGTCACCACTGTGTAGTTATAGTTACGACCTACCTAAAATAGAAATAGATTTTTGGGTTTGCTAATAGCTTTGGTGCCATTTTCCGAATCTTCACCACTTTAAAAAAGTTCACCCACTGCAACTCCTTCCTGGAAAGCTTTGGGTGATCCGTCATGCAGGGATGAGAAAAAGAGGTGGAGAACGCACAATGCAAATTCCCCATGCAATTTCAATAGGGATGTTTGAACAGCGCCACAGCTCAATAGCTGAATGGAATTACACCAACTTTGGCAGAAAGCTAGTTCTTCACCTAGAAAACATGCTTTTTGTGGCTTGGTGAAAATCCTTAAGTAGTTTTTGAGAAATTAAGGTTTAAAAATTATTGATACCTGGATGGTTGGGGTAATGGGAGTCCTTCAGGCATGCAACTGAAATAAATAGTAGATCTAATGGGCAGAGTGGTCCTTTATTGCCATGGGATGCCTCACTCCCGCAGGAGCAAGAGGCTCCTGTGTGAGAACAACAGGAGCTAGTGCTGTGATCGGCTGGCTGCCACCTGAACAAAAATGTTGCAGCCATCTTCACATGACTCAGGGACTTGGATGTGTGTCTGCATTTCATTAATATGTAAAGAAAAAATAGTAGTAGGGGCAGGGTAGAGTTAACCTAACACTGGCACTTCTCCGGCGGTCCGAGAAAGATCCTCCTGGGGCGAAAGTGTAGTATAATTTTTTTTACTTGCAAGAGTACACAGGGGGTGCACTGGCTCCACAAGTGTTCCCTGAGTTCATATGAAACTAAAAGTCCAGTACATGCACAGATCTAATTCTAGAGAGACCAGTATATGCTTAGAGCTATTTGCAGGGAGATTAAGGCTTGACTGCTCCCTACCACACATTTCCACCACCTTGGGAAGCGGTCTGACAGGAGAGGCAAGTACCTCGCCTGAAAGGGTATTGTCCTGACTTATAATGGGTGCTCTCTTGTGTATGGACAAAGCTGTACCACTCTGATGCACTCTAACTAGAGTGAAACACATGTGTCAGGGGTTGCTTTTATTCATTCCAGTTTGGCATGGATTGTATTTTACCAATATCAAGCTGTAATTCTGTGCATGGAGTAGTAAAAGGCTTTTGTAATTATTCAGCTCGACATGGTTGGCACTGTTCTAATCCTATGCTTAAAGGCCTTGCTGTAAAAATGGTTCAGAAAAGGGGGTGGTGATGGACAGAGTATCTGAATTAAACAGAACACTCATACCCAGTCAACAGATCAGGGCTTGATCCATCACCGTTTTTTAGCTCACTGCACCATCCCAGCTCAGAACCTGGCTACATGCAAATTAGTCTGTCCCTGGCCCAGTGCATCATGGGAACAGGGCAGACCAAACTACCAAGCCAGTGGTCTGCTTAATTCAGACACTCTGTTCATCACCACCCCCATTTCTGAATCGTAAAAATGGCAAAAGGCTTTATCCCTTTCTAGCTCAGTGTGGGTGGCACTGTGATAACCGTAAGCATAAGACTCTGCTAGAAAACCAGACATTTGAGGTGAACAGATTCAGAGTGTCTCTCGTGTTGTAGGGCTCTGTATAAAGCTGCTACTCTCCGCCTAAACTTGGGAACTACCCAGAGTTCCCGATTTGCGTTTTGCATAATTTATTCTGCACTGTAAGCTTGAAAGGGTATTGGATCTATCTATCTATCTATCTATCTATCTATCTATCTATCTATCTATCTATCTATCTATCTATCTATCTATCTATCTATCTATCTATCAGTCGCCACTAGGAAGTTACAGTTGTCAGCTGTTCCATAGGAAATACGTTTTTTGTGTTGCTAATAAATTTAGCCCCATTTGACAAATCGTGACAAAACTATCCAACAAGCTGCTGCTGTTTGACTATTTTTGCATGGCACATTTCTGAGCGATCCATCAAGCAGGGGCCGAGAAAAAATGGTGGTCCCAAAACACAAAATCCTTATGCATTTTTTACAGAATTCTTTAAGACGGACTACAGCAAAAACTACAGAACGGAATTACACCAAATTTGGCAAGAAGCTAGATCTTGGTCTGCAGAATGTGCGTTTTGTAATTTGGTGTAAATCCGTTCGGTAGATTTTGAGAAATTGATGTTAAAGTATATGTGGACGGTTGGGTCTGTGAGAGTCTCAGGATTTTCTTGCAAGTGTACCAGTTTAAAAATAGAGATTTCTGATTTGCCCAGGGAGCTTTCATTCCCTTGGGTCATCTTGCTCCTGCATGAGTCAGACTCCTGCCAGAGCGAGCACTCTAATTGGCTGCCAGGAACATGAGAATATTTTTACTACCAGCCATTCCAGGACTCAGGAACTTAGTATCCTGTCCTGAACAAGTTAAAAAACATAAGGGGGCAGAGTTGGCATACCCTGACCCTATAGACACCATGGGGACAAAAAGGAAAAACATCAGCGAAAAAGGCTGCAATCCCGCAGAGCACTCACAGGATCATAGACAAAACGAAAAAAAAAATAACAGCTGTGTCCGTGCCCCACAGAGCCCACCCCCGGGGCTGTATTCATAAAGGAGAGGTGGCAGCCTCCCCCTCCTCCTCAAGCCTCCAGAGGCCCTGGGGAGCCCGCCCCTGGGACCAAAATCTGTTTATGTGCTGAGAGGAGCCACAAAGGCCCCCTTCCCCAAGCCTCCAGAGGCCCCTGTGAGCTGGGACATAGTGGTTTCCCTTTTTCGCAACGGCCCAGGCACTTGGTGGGAGCATTTTCAAAACTCCCGCCAAGCAGGAGCCAGCACAAACTCTGCTCCCATTGAGAGGGAGCTTTGAAAATACGGCTGCCCGCTGGAAGCCGACTTTTGATACATGGCCTGCGTTTGCCAGCTGACTCCCAATCCTTTGTTGAGGCCCATCCACTACATACATCCACCTCATATCTTCCATTTTTAAAAACTTTTTTCTAGATCTCGATACTCCAGCGGTACTATCACCCAGTATCTACCCCCCCAATACTGTGAGACAATGCAAGCTTCAGTTTCTGAACCTTGCTTTGGTCTTGTGGTATTGTAGCTCCCACAGGGATGTATGACATCACAACGCATTCTTGTACCATGCATGCTTTTACATCGCAACTTTTACAACGCATGCCTTTACAACGCATAGTGTTGAGGGGTGCTGGATAGTGAATAGTTTAATATACTATTCCAACTCCAGTCCCCGTGGATAGTAGGGAAGGTGTTGGATAGTAAATTAAATCTATTCCCTCTCCTAGAGCGCCCCCCAGCGCAATGCGTTGTAATGATTTGCGTTGTAAAAGTTGCGATGTAAAAGCACTGCGTGGTAAAAGTTGCGTTGTAAAGGATGTTTCTCCTCCCACAGTAGTACCACAGTATCAAAGAGGAACAGCACTGCATCCCACTACCACTAAAATACTGTGGTACTCATGGCAGAAATATATATTTTTTTCATTTTGGCCTATATGATATATGATAATGAGTAGGCACCGGGATACCTAGCTTGCTACTTAACTGTAGTCTCCAGGTGCTGGTTGTTCCAGACTGATCGTGTGACACCGCAGATGAAAAGTTTTCACACTGGTGTTTTCCCGACTGGGTTTTCCTAGTCACTGTTCTTCCCTGCGTAAGACCTTCAAGTGGCTATCCCACCATACGAGATGCACTGTGGCACAAGCCTTCATCACCAGCCAACTGGACTATGCAATGCCATCTAAGTAGGAATCACCACACATATACAGAGGCTTCAGACCATACAAAACGCCACAGCAAGAACTCATCCACTGTCTTCCCCGATGAACACACATCACCCCCAACTCAGGAAACTCCACTGGCTCCCCCTAAAGCAGTGAAACCAATTCAAGCTGCTGACCCTTGCACACAAGGCTGTACACAACCAAGGGCACGCCTGCATTAACCACCGCCTGTTCTTTCACCAACCATCAAGAAGACTATGCTCCACATCTCTTTCACTTGTCCATACTTCCCATATCTACCAAAGCAGAAGTGAAGGACACTTCTTTTCCCACATCGCAGCAAAGACCTGAAGCACACTTCCCATGCACCTTTGCACCATCACCTCACTTCCGGAATTCCGAATGGCCCTCAAGCCTTGGAAACAAATGTGGGATCACACTGCTCCACCTCCCGGCGGGTTTGCCCCTAAGCATTATGGTGGATGCAGTTCATCAAGAGCGTGTACTTGCACAAAGGTTCTTTCGAGTGTTTCACTAGGTTGGTGCAGATCAATGCTGGCCATCTCTAAACACGTGTTTCTGGATTATTTCCATCATCAGTAGACCGTCGTCAGAAGCTGTCGCTCCCTACAGCCCCTGGTCTCCTGTGCCTACTGCTGTGCCTCTGTACTGCCTGGTCTCCTGTGCCTACTGCTGTGCCTCTGTACTGCCTGGCTTACGCTGTGCTGCCTGGGTATCGTAGCGCTGCTCTGCTGCCCTGCAATTGATAGCGCTTGACTGTGCCTGCTCGCATTGTATGTTTAAAGTGCCTTTTTTGCCTGGAAAACGTAGCGCTCGCATTACCTGATTGTATTTAATCACTTGTGCCCCATTTCTTTGGTGCCTCTCTGCCCACAGCGTAATTTATGTATTTAATTCCCCCAACCGGTTTCCGGTTTCGTTTCTTCCGCCATTCTTGTTGTTGTTGTGCCCGGAGCCCGCCCTCTCCACCACGCACCTGCCTCCCAGCTGCTCTTCCCTCCCAATGAGTGGCAAGGCTCTCCCTGCCAATTGTAGCGCTGTGACCGTCCTGACTTCGTCAGAAGCAGTCGCTCCCTACAGCCCCTGGTCTCCTGTGCCTACTGCTGTGCCTCTGTACTGCCTGGTCTCCTGTGCCTACTGCTGTGCCTCTACTGCCTGGTTTACGCTGTGCTGCCTGGGTATCGTAGCGCTGCTCTGCTGCCCTGCAATTGATAGCGCTTGACTGTGCCTGCTCGCATTGTATGTTTAAAGTGCCTTTTTTTCCTGGAAAACGTAGCGCTCGCATTACCTGATTGTATTTAATCACTTGTGCCCCATTTCTTTAGTGCCTCTCTGCCCACAGCGTAATTTATGTATTTAATTCCCCCAACCGGTTTCCGGTTTAGCTTCTGCCGCCATTCTTGTTGTTGTTGTGCCCGGAGCCCGCCCTCTCCACCACGCACCCGCCTCCCAGCTGCTCCTCCTTCCCACTGAGTGGCAAGGCTCTCCCTGCCGATTGTAGCGCTGTGACTGTCCTGACTTCGTCAGAAGCGGTCGCTCCCTACAGCCCCTGGTCTCCTGTGCCTACTGCTGGGCCTCTGTACTGCCTGGTCTCCTGTGCCTACTGTGGTGCCACTGTACTGCCTGGCTTACTCTGTGCTGCCTGGGTATCGTAGCGCTGCTCTGCTGCCCTGCAATTGATAGCGCTTGACTGTGCCTGCTCGCATTGTATGTGTAAAGTGCCTTTTTTGCCTGGAAAACGTAGCGCTCGCATTACCTGATTGTATTTAATCACTTGTGCCCCATTTCTTTAGTGCCTCTCTGCCCACAGCGTAATTTATTTATTTAATTCCCACAACCGGTTTCCGGTTTCGTTTCTGCCGCCATTCTTGTTGTTGTTGTGCCCGGAGCCCGCCCTCTCCACCACGCACCCGCCTCCCAGCTGCTCCTCCCTCGCCCCTCCCCTTCCACTATCCATATATGACAGATGCCTTTGCGCGCAGCGGTCACGCGCAGCGGTCGCGCCCCATGCGGGCCGAAGGTGCGCCAAAGGTAAGCCCGTCTACGCCCGTCCGCGCCTGGACCGCGCCCAGCGCCAGACCCCCTGGCCCCCGCAAACCGCAGTCCTCCCGCATTACGTATGACGCCTCCACCCTCCTAGCCCTCAGCCCCGGATGCACACCACAATGCTACGAAGCTGCCCCAGGACGTACCCATGGTCCCTTCGCCTGCCACTCCTGCAAGTTTGCCTGCATCAAGACCCACACCAAATCCACTATCTCCAAACACAGCTCCGACTCTAACCAGCTGAAGTGCATCCTGCTGAACACTCGCTCGGTCCACAGACACGCAACTGAACTCTGGGACCTACTCGACACTGCTTCACCGGACGTCGCCTTCCTTACAGAAACCTGGATGAACGCATCATCAACACCCGACTTCGCCATAGCCATCCCGGACACTTACAAGATCACCCGAAAAGACCGCACCAATCAAACAGGAGGAGGCATCGCCATCGTCCATAAGAACACCATCAAAATCACGACCAGCTTCGACGATAACCTTGCGACCACCGAACACCTCCACTTCCAAATCCACACCGACCCTAGGACCACACTTAGAGGCACCCTCATCTACAGGCCCCCAGGAACCCATAAACAATTCAGCGAAGACATCACTGACTTCATCAGCCCACATGCCCTCGCCTCCGAGAACTACATTCTACTAGGAGACCTCAACTTCCACCTGGAAAAGAAAAACGACAGCAACACCACCACACTCCTTGACAACCTGGCCAATCTCGGACTCAAACAACTTGTTGACATCCCCACCCATGTAGCCGGACATACACTCGACCCAATCTTCACTTCCAGCAAATACATTTCCTTTGATCGCTCCATTGGACGGACCACAGCTGCGTTCACTTCAGCTACAAAACCACCTCGACCCACAACCCCCCACAACCTGTTCCTCGAAGAAACTGGAACAAAATCACCACCGACCAACCCCTCACATCGCTCAACCAAAACCCACCCGCCCTCTCACCGGACCCAAACCAAGCCGCCACCAAACTCAAACAATGGATCACTCACAGCGCTGATGAATTAGCACCCTTGAAAAACCATCACACCAAACAGGACAGCAAAAAGACCCCCTGGTTCAACGATGACCTTAAGAAATCCAAGAAGCTATGCCGTACTCTCGAGAAAACATGGAGAAAAAACCCAACCACCGACAACATGACCATCTTCAAGGCAGCCACCCGCAAACACCACCAACTGATTCGATCCACCAAGAAATCAGCATTCAAGAATCGACTCGACAACAACGCCCATAACAGCAAGGAACTATTCAACATAGTCAAAGAATTCACCAACCCCACCGCAGCCTCAAACGACATCACTCCCTCCCAAGACCTCTGCGATTCGTTATCCTCCTTCTTCTACAACAAAATTGCCGACATACACAACAGCTTCGAGTACATCTCCAACGAACAATCCTCTCCGCCCCCCTCCGAACCTAAACCGCCCTCTAACAACCTCAGCGCCTGGAACCCAATCACCACTGAAGACACCATCCACCTAATGAACTCCATCCACTCTGGCTCGCCAACCGACCCCTGTCCCCACCACATCTTCAACAAAGCAGACTCCATCATCGCACCCCATCTCCGTGAGGTCATCAACTGCTCCTTCAACTCTGCTACCATCCCAGAAAGCTGGAAACACGCCGAAGTCAGCGCCCTCCTGAAGAAACCCACAGCAGACCCCTCTGAACTTAAAAACTACCGTACCATATCCCTCCTCCCATTCCCTGCCAAAGTCATTGAGAAAGCCGTCAATAGCCAGCTCGCCGCCTTCCTTGAATCCAACAACTCCCTCGATCCCTCACAGTCCGGCTTTCGAGCCAAACACAGCAACGAGACCGCCCTCATCGCAGCTACAGACGACATCCGAACACTACTGGACAATGGAGAAACAGTAGCCCTCATTCTACTCGACCTCTCCCCTGCCTTCGACACAGTCTGTCACAGCACCCTCATTCAACGCCTCAGCAACATCGGCATACAAGGAAAAGCCTTGGACTGGATCATCTCATTCCTAACTGGGAGAACTCAGAGAGTCCGACTTCCCCCATTCAAATCAGAGGCCACCGAAGTCATCTGCGGTGTATCACAAGGTTCATCACTCAGTCCCACCCTCTTCAATGTTTACATGAGTCCACTCGCATCCATCGCGCGTTAACACAACCTTAACATCATCTCCTACGCTGACGACACCCAGCTGATCCTTTCCCTCACCAAAGACCCTATCACCGCCAAAACCAATCTTCACGAAGGCATGAAAGAAGTAGCCGAATGGATGAAAAACAGTCGCCTAAAACTTAACTCAGACAAAATGGAGGTGCTCATCCTAGGATCATCCCCCTCTGCCTGGGACGACTCATGGTGGCCTTCGGCTCTGGGCACTGCACCCATACCTACAGATCACGCACGTAACCTTGGCTTCATCCTAGACTCCTCACTCTTGATGACCAGACAAGTCAACGCCATCTCATCCTCCTGCTTCAACGTACTTCGTATGCTCAAAAAAATCTTCCGTTGGATCCCCTCCAAGACAAGAAAATCCGTCACCCACGCACTGGTCACGAGTCGACTAGACTACGGAAACACCCTCTACGCCGGAATCACAGCCAAATTACAGAAAAAACTCCAACGCATCCAAAACGCATCAGCGAGACTCATTTTGGACATCCTTTGCCAAGATCACATTACCGGCCACCTGAAAGACCTTCACTGGCTCCCCGTCAACAAGAGAATAACGTTCCGTCTCCTCACCCACGCACACAAGGCCCTCTACAAACTAGGACCCGAATGCCTCAACACCTGAATGTCCTTCTACACTCCCTCCCGCCAACTAAGATCCGCCAATCAAGCCCTCGCCGCAGTTCCGCGTATCCAAAGATCCACCATGGGAGGCAGATCCTTCTCCTACTTGGCGGCCAAGACCTGGAACTCACTCCCCTCTCACCTCCGCCTTACACAGAACCACATCTCCTTCAGAAAAGAACTTAAAACCTGGCTATTCGATAAATAATGAATCCCATCACCAAGCGCCTTGAGACCCTCTGGGTGAGTAGTGCGCTATATAAATTCTTGAACTTGAACTTGAACTCGATATTTGGGGTTGCTGAGCAGGCTGCCAAAGTCTTCTCGGGTCAAGCTCTGACTGTTCCAATAAGCCTCTGGGGCCTGCAACTACCTGGATACGTTATGGGGTGATTAGCCGTGATTTATAAATCCTGATTGATTGATGAGGGAAACATCCTTTACAACAAAACTTTTTCCACGCAGTACCTTTACAACGCAGGAATTACAACGCAAGTCGTTACAACGATTTCCGCTGGAGGGTGCTGTAGGATAGGGAATAGTTTAATTTACTATCCAAAACCTTCCCTACTATCCACGGGGACTAGAGTTGGAATAGGAAATTAAACTATTCACTATCCAGTGCCCCCCAACGCAAGTCGTTGTAACGACTTGCGTTGTAAAACCTGCGTTGTAAAGGCATGCGTGGAAAAAGCATGCGTTGTAACGACATCCATCCATTGATTTTGTCCCTTTGGCTCCCCTCCAGAAGTGCCTCCTTATGTGTTATTTATATTTTAACTTCATGACACTGGGACCTGCCATACACAGTTTTGTCATCATAGATGTAATTTCAAATGTCATCTCTGATGTTATTCATGACGTCATAGAGCATGTCATGAGTGATTTAATATGCGAGTTCATGAACAGTGCATGGCGGGGTGGAGGATACAGTTACTTCAGTAAACTGTAACTGGTGAATCTCATTGTTTTTTTTTTAGTTTCCATTGGAAGATCAGTTTTTGTTTTGCTAATAAGTTTGGTGCCATTTGATGATCTTCACAAAACTTTCAGAAAAATAGTTCTTCCACCTGAGCTCCTTCCTGGACAGTTCTGGGGTGATCCGTCAAGTGAGAGCTGACTAAAAAGGGTCCAAAAATGCATTTTCCCCATGCAATTTCCCTTAGGAATTTTAGACAGCGTTTTAGAGAAAATAGCTGAACAGAATTATGCCAAATCTGGCAAATATCTAGATCCTAACTTTGTGATTTAATTTATTTATTTATAAAGTTTTATATAGCACGAACTTGATCCCGAAGGATATCAGAGCGCTTTACAATACTTTTTATAACAACAGTTGAACCGCATTGTAACAGTTAGAAACATAATTCAAAACAAAAAGTGAGACAACAAATCACAGAGGGCGCATGCATCAGGTGCAACCACTCACGACAGCTGTGACGATCTTAAAGGCCGTTTTTTGAGAAAGTAGGGTTCAAAAGTTAGTGGCATTTGAAAGATTGGTAACGCAAATTAAAAAAAACATAGAGTGTTATAATTGGCCATGAGAGCCATTTTTACAGTTAGCCACTTCAGTCTCACCGGACTGGCTAAGCCTGGCAGGACCGAGAGATCTGGTTGGCTAGCTGCAAAATCAATCAAAGACCATGCTAGCTGTGGGGTTGCCAGCCCCATGTCGCATGCCCTAATGTGTTCTGTGAAAAAGTACACTCAGTGAGGATGTTGGGTAAATAGGATAACAAATCCTAAATTTTTCTAAATATAATAAAAAGTTAAAGTGAATTTATAGTTAAGTAAGTTATTAAAATCGTACTTTACGTTAAAAAAACCTGAAATCCGCGGGAAAAAGCACAGGTTAAAGTGACGTAACAGTTAGCCATTATTATTGCAAGTATTGCTTTAAACCAGGGGTCTCCAAACCGGTCCTGGAAGGCTGGATCCATGCCAGATTTTTTAAATAACTACATGTATCTCAATGGGGATATCCAAAAAATCTGGCATGGATCCGGCCCTCCAGGACCGGTTTGGAGACCCCTGCTTTAAACCAAATAAATTACTGAAATTCACCAGTTATAGTTTACTGAGCTAACTATAACTTGCACCCTGCCATGAACAGATTATCACCTCCCATATTACATCACTCATGACACGTTCAATGACATCACTGATGACATCTTTTATTTTATTTTTTTATTGAGCAAAGCAGAGGGCAAAAAAAACAACATTTATATTAAAAATAATACCATTACAGGGGTTTCTTTGTAAACATCTCAAATGACATCATTGATGACCTTCCACAGTCTCAGTTTTGGTGTTTTCCTTTTCATTACGATTGGCCCAGCTATGCATTAGGTACTGTTTTTATCAGTAGAATTGTGAAAACACTAATAATTTGTTTTTGAATCAAAGTCTGATGTTGAAGGGGATACCGAGTAAGAAAAAATGGTGGCATCCACACAGTCAACAGTACACCAGACTCCTCATCGTGTGTAGCTTTCGGTAGTGTCTATGGTTGGTAGTTTTTCATAGATTCCAGCAGATCCCGGGCTAAAATATTACCGCTACACGTATCCAAAAAATAAACCTAATTCTAAACCTCTCAGTTACGCTTTTCAGGATAGTATACCCCCCATACTTTTGAAGAGAGGTGTGAAACTATAGAATGGTGTGACACTTGTTAATATCTGCTGAATTTTCTTTTAATTTGATATATTTTTGCTTACCATTGTAAGGCAGTGTTCACAACAAGACTTTTCATAAAGCTTTGTCAGAATTACCTTCCATGATGAGTAATGATGTTGTAATGGTTCAAATGACACACTACCCCTAAACTCACATTCTTGGGTACAATTCAAAAAGACATAGGGCCATATGTAGGTAAATACTATTTACCGATTCTAAAATACCGAATTTTACTGATTTGGTATTTCAGAATCTGTAAATGGTATGTAGGTATTGATTCGGTAAATTTGACTGAATCGGTAACATTCGGTAATTACCAATTCTGTATTTACCGATTTGGTAATTCCCATTCATTCCTATGGGCCTGGAGGCCCATAGGAATGAATGAGAATTACCGATTCAGTAAATACCGAATCAGTAACTAACAGGGGGAAAACTTTCATGGGTGGCAGGGTGTCACATTGACACCCTGCTGCACCCCTGAATAGTGCATGGGTGCACATGTGACACACATACATGCCCTAAGGACATGTATGTCTGCCACATGGCACTTTTGGAAAAGCGCTAATTTGCTTTTTCAAAGGTTTTCGATCTTTACCACCAACTTTTAGTTGGTGGTAAATACCGAATCCTTAACTCAGAAATGCAGTAATTTACCGAATCGGTATTTTAAGGAATCAGTAATTTACTGATTCCTTAAATTACCGATTCGGTAAATTACCGAATCCTTAAATTTGGCCCCTACATCTCAAATGCCCGATACCAGTCCGTAACGGCCGAAATTCGGTAGTTTCGGCCGTTACTAACCGGTATTGGGCTACCTACATCTGACCCATAGTTTTAATCTTCCAAACTTTGTATTCATTAGGGATTTCATTATCAAGTAATACATGGTCAGTCACAGTCTTTGAAGAGTCTCAGAAAGTATTGGTGTATCTAAAATTCTGTGGCACTTCAGAAACCAGCATGTTCAATGAGGCAATTGTCCTGAGAGTCACATGGATGTTTGCTTTATCAGAGTCCTGGAATCTGAGGGCAGGGTGAACAGATGGATCATGGAATTTGATATTTTCATCCAGACCAGCAGCATCACAGTTGATAAGCATAAAATGTGGTCCGCAAGCACTCTATAAGCCCTGATGTTGTGGACATCATATGTGTATTCACAGAGATTGAGTCTAAAGTACATATGAACCTCCAAGTCAGTCTCTATCAATAGTTCATGGCACTGAAAAATGTGGACTATGTAAAGAACATTTTCCAATGCACCTATCAAACCCTGATTAAAATCTGGAAGGCTTCCATTATGCAAGTCAAAGCCTGCATGAAACACTGGGAATTTTACAGGTAAAACAATGATGAGGCAATCAATTTGCGTGTAATCATGAGCTGTGAATCATCTTCTTTCTGCCTCATACCTCTGCTAAAACTGAGGAAGCCTAATGAAAGTGTAGAAATAGCATTAACCTCTGATAAACAGCCATGCACCATGGGTACATCTAAAGGTGAAAGAAGCAAGTGTATCTGTCACATCCCAATAATATGTCACATGAGCATTCTTTTCGTAAAGAATGTTACCACTACATATCTGAGTTCTCGTCTCTAATAAGGATGAGCTCAATGACAAAAGTGCTGTCAAAAAAATATGCAACCCATGCAAGAAAAAGATATTTAAAAGGCACCGCTTCTGTAAAGCGATAATCCACCAAATCTGAGTGCACTAAGAAGATGAAGCATTGAGAAAGGAGGCTGGAGACTGAAAAAGGATCATCTAACAGATCCTTGTCATCAACACCCAGCAAACCATCAAGCAGAAAAGTACTCTCTGGCAAAGGCTGCACGTCTTTAGATGATCATATCACAAAATGTGTTTATTGGATTTGGCAATCCAGATCAATGGCCATAATACCACTTTCTATGTGAACTGTGTGTAAATGATCAACATCATGATGGAGAAAAAGTTTGCCAAACTATCAGGTAAGATTGATCTTATGCCTTCAACAATAAGAAAATTCACCTACAAAGCGTGTTCCATGCTAAGCTTCGATAAGGTGCACCAACAAAACAGACATCTGCATAATTGAAGGTGGAACAGATACCTCTTAAATTTCCACCCAGCCATCAATATGGGTCTTCTGCAAGTTACCACAAATATCATATGTATGCATTCTACTGGCCAGCTAATCAAGTTGCAGAAGGTCTGGCACCCAGCAATAGACACCTTAGAATGTGCAGATGTGAGAAATAAATGATTGTGGCATGACCATACCTAACCTTCCTACAGTACCTAACCTACATACCTACTGATAAACATACTTCATGTACCTGCTTCTGTACCATGCAACCTACCATACATAACATCAGTGGTGGCTGACATCTCCCAAGGGTGGTAGAAAATTAAAAATACTTACCTGAGAGCGCGACGTGACGTCCTCCTCAATGGTCTTCTCTCCTTGAGGCAGGCAGGCTCCAAACTCCCTTCTCCAATCCTAGAGCTGCTCTCACCAGCATGAGAGAAGTGACAACATTTGTGGGAGGGGAATCACTCGGCACTCCATGGCGCTTTGGAGGCTTTGGTTTTCTCTAACTCGGCTGTCTTAAGACAGCTGGGTTAGAGAGGTTTAAATTATACATGTGTGCATGGCCGTCTCAAGACAGCCAGCCAAAAACACATGCACGCTTTAATCTGAAAGTGCCCTGCTCCCTCTTCTGCTGCCAGTCAGCAGCAGCCTCGCCCCTCCCTGATGCACCATTCGAGACGGGCTGAAGAAAAATAAAATGGCAATGAATTAACCTCATCACCATTTTATTTTTCTCTCTGAGGTGATTTCAGTGGGGTGACGCTCCCCCGCTCAAACGGATGAGATGCCCCCTGCATAACATATCATAGCTACCCACCCTAAAAACCATACCATCCTACCACACCTTACTATAATAATTTATTTATAACCCTGGGTCGAAGCACTACGCTACGCTCGCAAAGTTTGCAAAGTTTGCGCAACTTCGTAGTACGCGAGCTGCACGTAGCACAGTGCGAACACGCGTAGTGCAGCGTAGCGTAGTGCAGTGGTCCTTTTTTGCTTGCTCGCGGTCCTCAACGTCATGTTCGCGACCGAGAGCAAGCAAAATGACATCCCGGCGAGATTCTCAACGTGGGGAGGTCAGGTTTCTCATTGCGAGTGGTTGCGCATGCTCGCAACGGCTTGAGATGAGAAACTACCAGTTCGCGTCGAGAAAGCTGCTGCTCGAGTAAAAATCTACTCGAGCAGCAGAAAACTACAGCTCGCACTGTGCAAGATGCCGTTTTCAATGACTGCACAGTGCCAGATGCTTGTTCGCACTGTGCAATCATTGAAAACGCATCTTGCACAGTACGAACATGCTACTACGCAGCTCGCGTAGTGCTACGTGAAGTTCGCTTAGTGCGAAGTGCACTTCGCGTAGCTTCGCATAGCGCTACTTCGCGAGCTACGCCCACCCTTACTTATTCATCAGCCATACCTAACCTACCTATTAACCACCAGACCTAACTTGCAATACCTAACTGTTGGACCCGGCCCTTTGGGCAGGTTCACCCCGAGACTTTTTGCTTTTTCCTAGCCTGTTTCTGTGACCTGGTGTTTGTGATTTTAGGCCTCTGCGCACTTTTTCACTGTGGTATAGTGTAAAGTGCTTGAGATCTCTGTGTATGTGTGGTGAGTGACCTGCCCTCCCATAGGAATGAATGGGGAATATGTATGCCCATGGTAGTTTCTGAAGTGTGGGGAGTGCAGGGGCGAGTTTGGTATGAGAGAACTCGTGAGACTGAATGCTGCGAAATGGTATATGCGGCATGATTGTGTCTAGTCTAGAAGTGCCACTTTTAGAAGTTGGCATATTTGTGTAATTTGTGTCTGGCGTGTGATTGGCTGGTGAGCCTGGGTCAGGAGTGCCTGGGCCTGCTTGTGGATTGACTGTCTGGTTTGAGGGTGACAGGGGCTGGAGAGCCCAGGAAGTCGTCTGAGTCAGCCCATGGATGAAAGGCAGCATCTGCTGCCAGGGAAGTGGGAGGAGATGGCACCTGATAGTGAAGGGCTGTGCCTGCCTGACCACAATGCTAGCTCCACCTCCCGCTGGGCGACTGTCACCTCTGTCCTTGATACTGACAGGACTTCCCTATAACCAGTTCTAGCTGGTTCTCACACTGCCTACACAAAGACTTCAAAGACTTTTCTGTGTATAAGAAGGGGCTGTGTCCCCTTCCAAAATGTTCTTGTTTCTGACTTGAATCTACCAGGGCCGGGCGCTGCCCAGCCCCTGGATGCCTGGAGGACTTCTGGGGGACCCCTCTGCCTTGCCTGGGCTGATGGGGGACTTTGCTTTGCCCTGGATACTTGATGGACCTGGAAGCCTTGTCCTGTGATGTCCTGCATTCCTGGGAGGACCTTGTGGCTGGACTGGTGACCTTTGGCTGCCTTTTAGCGCTAGGAGCACTTTATTTTTCTGTTGTAGTGCTTGGAAGCGCTTGACTTGCTATTTTTAGCGCATGGAGCGCTTTAAATTTCCTTTGGCGCCTGGGAGCGCTCTGCCGGTTCTCTAGCGCTATGGAGCGCTTTGCTTTGCCCAAGCGCTTAGTAGCGCTTTTATTTTCATATTTATTTTGAAACCGGTGCCCACCCGGCATTGCCCTGTGTTTGAAATCACCGTCGTCGGCCCGGAGAGTGAGTGGGAGGCGCAGTCCCGCCTCCCTGCCCCAGGGCCGCGCTGCGATTGGCCGCAGCCGCGACCCAGAAGTCAGGCAAGCTGCGGCGGGACAACAGGGCGACCCGGAAGTGCTGGACGCTCTCGCGGGGCTCCCGTGCACTGGGAGAGCCCCGCCGGCTGCCGAGGGTGTTCTTTTGCCATCAAGGGGGAGGACGAGAGCCCACCTCGCTTCCACCAGACCCAGCGCGTGGCCCGCTCTGCAATGTTGCTACCGGAGGAGTTGGACCGCGAGGCTCCCAGAGTGAAGGGAGAGCCGCGCAGTCGGAGAAGAGAGCTGCCCCCGCCGCGAGTGAAGCAGGAAGGAGCCCCGGCCAGAGGAACAGCCCGGTGAGTACAAAGGGCTGGGAGGCTCCATGGGGGCTACGGTTGGTGCTGGAGAGAAGCTCTGACGTCGGAGTGCCTGCGAGATGCGGGGAGGGGGGGGGGCTGTCGGGGCACGTTGCCGGTGCCCGCCCCCCCAGGTGATGCAAGCTTCTTTTTGGAGGGGCGCTGAGAGGCCCCAGCGAGGCCTCAGTGTTTAGAGCCCCGAGGCTCCGGGGGCATATTTGGTTTTAGAGCCCCGAGAGGCTCAGAGGGCCATATTGTATTTTAGTGCCCTGTGAGGCTCATGGGCATTTTTATGTACTGAGAGCCTGAGAGAGGCTCTGGGGGCATGCTTTGTTCTTTGGAGCCCCGAGAGGCTCCCGCCCTTATTTTGATTCACGAGCCCTGCGAGGCTCGAGGTGCCATGGGTTTCAGAGCCTGAGGGCTTCATGGTGCATAAATAGTTTTAGAGCCTGTGTGGCTCCAACGTTTGGGACATGGGTGATGTCCAGAGCCTGTGTGGCTCCAACAATTGACTATGCGCAGTTTGCCAGCAGTGGGTGCAGTTTGCGCCTAAGGGTCAGTGAGGGCCCTGGCGCAGTTTTTGAGGATTCCCCAGCTGCCCAGCAATTAGTGGGCAGCTGCACCGTTTAGGTCTTGGGATTTCACAGGTGCCCAGCAAGTAGTGGGCACCTGCTACATTTAGGCTTGTGCTTGAGACTGGCACTGCATGGCAGCGCGCCCTGACATTTGGACCCAGGGCATCTTTGCCCCAACAAGGCCAGTTGGCCTAGAGACTGCCACAGGTGGTGGCTTATGTAAGTTGTGCGCAATGTGGTTATCTGCTATGTCTAGGATGGTAACTGCCAACTGTGTGTTTTTGCGCTATTGTATTGTTCTGGCACCTCTGAATGTTTTATGCATCATGTGTCTTCCTTTTCCCTGTGCTGCACCTCTGAATGTTTGAGGTATCATGTGTCTTCTTGCGCTGCACCTCTGAATGTATTTTATTGCATCATGTGCTTGGTTCTTAATACCGCTGAATGTGTAGGTTTATGCATCATGTGTTTCTCTTTACTACTCCTCTGAATGTATATTTATGCATCATGGGTAATGTGTTCTTTCCTAGACCCCTAAATGCTGTGTGATACTTAGGTGGTTGTCCTTACACCTCTGAATGTTTTAAGCATCATGTGTTTTCCTTTATTACTCCTCTGAATGTGTTTCATGCATCATGGGTAATGTGATCTTGTTTATACCCCTAAATGTATTTTATTCTTAGGTGGTTGTTCCTTTTAGTACAGGTGGTCCTAGTGAGGTCCTGGTACCTGTTCCCAGTAGTTACTGGATGTGATTTATAACTGTTATTTTGTGCTACAGTGATTTTATATTCTTTTATTCTAATTTCTGACAGTATTTATATTACTAAAAAGTGTTTATTATGACAGTGGCGGCCCTGTCTTGTAAATAATCCCTTGTGAATATTGCCCGTGCCAGTTGGCACCATGTATATTGTGTGACCCTATCTGATGTGTTTTGACAATACAAAAGTTATTTTATAAACAACCCTGTGTTTGGAGTTCCTTTTGTGGTGTGCCTAGTATGTTGTTGTTGTTGTACGCTGGTGCAAATGCTTTACACATTGCCTCCGAGTTTAGCCTTACTGCTCATGCCAAGCTACCAGGGGGTGAGCAGGGGTTATCTTGGCGTGTGACTCCCTTGCCCTGACTAGAATGGTGGTTTCTGTCTGGCTTTGGCGTCAGCCTTAGCCTACCAGAAATAGCCAGTTCTAACATTGGTGGCAGCAGTGGGATTTGGACTTGTGTTTGCGCAGTGCCACAGCGACAACTGGCTACATTAAAAAACTCTGCATTTTTTTTAGATAGTCACATGTTTGGGATTATTGTTTTTGATTTTTGTTTTTCCTCAAGAGTGTCATTTTCAAATGTGTTTCTGCGCTTTATGTTTAGTGGC
This sequence comes from Lissotriton vulgaris, assembly GCF_964263255.1. Taxonomy (NCBI): domain Eukaryota; kingdom Metazoa; phylum Chordata; class Amphibia; order Caudata; family Salamandridae; genus Lissotriton; species Lissotriton vulgaris. The sequence continues at coordinate 699,824,984 of NC_141698.1, forward strand.
AGATGAGAGAAAACTACAGAGCGGGACGCCAGTAGAGGGGGAGGTTCCCATAGATTAGGAATCCCTTGCTGGGTCCAGTGCCAATCCCTGGTCCTGTCCCTGTGTGGGTAGATGGAAGAGAGGGAGTGTGGAGGAGAAATGACTAGCTCAGGAGGGTGGTTATCGCCTGAGTGTAGTGTGTGTGTCTGGATTCCCCAGTATGGTAGGATCCAGTGGTGGCAGCTTAAATGTGTCCAGTGCGTGTGAAGTCCCATTCCCAGTTCCCAGAGTGTGGTGCCTGGTGCTCAGTATGAGGGTGACAGGTTGAGAGTCAGGGGCAGTGAGGAACTGTCTCACCAGTCTGGAGGGGGAGTGTGTGGATGAGTGGTGTCTGGAACTGGAGGAGTTGGTGTGAGTTTTTTTTAAGGAGCTTGCACGTGAGGTGTACCTCTGGTGGTGTGCAGGAGGTCCTGCAGAGCCACTGGACAAGAAGGTGGATGTCTGGCGGTGTGCTAGATTTCTTGCAGAAGCATTAGGAAGTGATTCTAAAAGGAGTGGCTTGTGTATCTGATGATCCTGTGAAGGGGAAGAGGTTCATGTGTAACCCAGCTAGGTCTCAGTAGTATGGTAGGGGTGTAGGGGCTCACGCCCTGTCTCAGTGGAGGCAGAGTGAGTGTTGGACGGTGTGTCCCACGTTGGCCCGAAACCCTATCTCAGGGCCTGGAGGGTTCTCTAAGGGAGAGCCAGGTCAGGGGCCTAAGCTGTATATAGGTCATTTGAAGAGGATCTTCCTGTGTCTAGAGGACGGGGAGTGTCTGTAACCAGAACTCCGGCGGTCCTAGTGTTGGGCAGTTCCGCTCCTAGTGGAGGGTGCAGAAGTCCTGGCTCACTGAGCATTTGACCGTCTAGAGTGCTTGACCATTTGTGGGGCCTCTGGACGTTGTTCCCCGAGGAGGGGGGAAAGCCAGGTTGGGGTTGCGGCCTGACCTGGAAGGAGTACTGGAGGAGAGTGTGTCGCTGATACGCCGCTGGTGTGTGCTCTGTCTAGCCTGAGACATACTGGGCCTGTAGTCATGGAACTGGAAGGGGGTGCAGAGGGACAGTGTCCTTACTTCTGACCCCGGTGCAACCTGAGGGTTTAGATCTTAGGTTGGGAGATTAGGAAACTTCTAGGTCAAGAGGAATCTCTGCCAAAGTGGATCAGCTGAAGAGACTTAGGGGGCTGCCCTGGCTGTGTGTTCTGGGGCTCACCTGCAGTTTGTTGTTTCCACTAAGGTATAGAAAAGGGGACTTTGCTGTGTGCTGTGTCCCCCCACCTGCTTGAAGAGGGACTGTGCTGTGTGCTTTGTACCTCTGAAGTGAAATAGTTTCCAGGTGGTAGGCCAGTAATGGAGTGAGGTCCTGATCTGGTAGGAGAATTGTGTTCTGGTGAGTGCTTCTCTGTGAGGGTGCGGAAACCCAGAAGTAGAGGTAGGGTGGGGCATTCTTGCCCGTGACCTCTGGTCAGCCTGGGGGTGTGGACCCTAGGTTGTTGGATCAGTGGTAGTTGTAGCTACACTGAGAGGGAGAGTGGGGAATGGCTGTTGTGTGCCAGGGGTTACTGCCCCCCGCTCTGTGGATTGGTTAGGACCTGTGGTATTTGGATGGCCTAGGGCCTGGTCCTGGCTGTGGATGACTAGGGAGTACCAGTGGGGTATCCTAGTTGTGACAGAGAGTTATTGTTTGGAGGTAACCAGGTGGGTTCAGAGTGGTGTAGAACCGGAAGGTGTCCCTGCTGTGCGGGTCCGTGCCCGTGTTTTGTCGCCCAAAGCAAGGAAGCTCATCAGTGGAGTGATTGGTCTACCCTGCGCTTTGGCTGGAAGGGGGTTTTGTTGGACCCGGCCCAGTGTAAAGTGCTAGAGCTCTCTGTGTATGTGTGGTTAGTGACCTGCCCTCCCATAGGAATGAATGGGGAATATGTATGCCCATGGTAGTTCCTGATGTGTGGGGAGTGCAGGGGCGAGTTTGGTATGAGAGAACTCGTGAGACTGAATGCTGCGAAATGGTATATGCGGTATGATTGTGTCTAGTCTAGAAGTGCCACTTTTAGAAGTTGGCATATTTGTGTAATTTGTGTCTGGCGTGTGATTGGCTGGTGAGCCTGGGTCAGGAGTGCCTGGGCCTGCTTGTGGATTGACTGTCTGGTTTGAGGGTGACAGGTGCTGGAGAGCCCAGGAGGTTGTCTGAGTCAGCCCATGGATGAAAGGCAGCATCTGCTGCCAGGGAAGTGGGAGGAGATGGCACCTGATAGTGAAGGGCTGTGCCTGCCTGACCACAATGCTGGCTCCACCTCCCGCTGGGCGACTGTCACCTCTGTCCCTGATACTGACAGAACTTCCCTATAACCAGTTCTAGCTGGTTCTCACACTGCCTACACAAAGACTTAAAAGACTTTTCTGTGTATAAGAAGGGGCTGTGTCCCCTTCTAAAATGTTCTTGTTTCTGACTTGAATCTACCAGGGCCGGGCGCTGCCCAGCCCCTGGATGCCTGGAGGACTTCTGGGGGACCCCTCTGCCTTGCCTGGGCTGATGGGGGACTTTGCTTTGCCCTGGATACTTGATGGACCTGGAAGCCTTGTCCTGTGATGTCCTGCATTCCTGGGAGGACCTTGTGGCTGGACTGGTGACCTTTGGCTGCCTTTTAGCGCTAGGAGCGCTTTATTTTTCCGTTGTAGCGCTTGGATGCGCTTGACTTGCTATTTTTAGCGCATGGAGCGCTTTAAATTTCCTTTGGCGCCTGGGAGCGCTCTGCCGGTTCTCTAGCGCTTTGGAGCGCTTTGCTTTGCCCAAGCGCTTAGTAGCGCTTTTATTTTCATATTTATTTTGAAACCGGTGCCCACCCGGCATTGGCCTGTGTTTGAAATCACTGCCGCCGGCCCGGAGAGTGAGTGGGAGGCGCTGTCCCGCCTCCCTGCCTCAGGGCCGCGCTGCGATTGGCCGCAGCAGCGACCCGGAAGTCAGGCAAGCTGCGGCGGGACAACAGGGCGACCCGGAAATGCTGGACGCTCTCGCGGGGCTCCCGTGTGCTGGGAGAGCCCCGCCGGCTGCCGAGGGTGTTTTTTCGCCATCAAGGGGGAGGACGAGAGCCCACCTCACCTCCACCAGACCCAGCGCGTGGCCCGCTCTGCAATGTTGCTACCGGAGGAGTTGGACCGCGAGGCTCCCAGAGCGAAGGGAGAGCCCCGCAGTCGGAGAAGAGAGCTGCCCCCGCCGCGAGTGAAGCAGGAAGGAGCCCCCGCCAGAGGAACAGCCCGGTGAGTACAAAGGGCTGGGGGGCTCCATGGGGGCTGCGGTTGGTGCCGGAGAGAAGCTCTGACGTCGGAGTGCCTGCGAGATGCGGGGAGGGGGGGGCTGTCGGGGCACGTTGCCGGTGCCCGCCCCCCCAGGTGATGCAAGCTTCTTTTTGGAGGGGCACTGAGAGGCCCCAGCGAGGCCTCAGTGTTTAGAGCCCTGAGGCTCCGGGGGCATATTTGGTTTTAGAGCCCCGAGAGGCTCAGAGGGCCATATTGTATTTTAGTGCCCTGTGAGGCTCATGGGCATTTTTATGTACTGAGAGCCTGAGAGAGGCTCTGGGGGCATGCTTTGTTCTTTGGAGCCCCGAGAGGCTCCCGCCCCTATTTTGATTCACGAGCCCTGCGAGGCTCGAGGTGCCATGAGTTTCAGAGCCTGAGGGCTTCATGGTGCATAAATAGTTTTAGAGCCTGTGTGGCTCCAACGTTTGGGACATGGGTGATGTCCAGAGCCTGTGTGGCTCCAACGTTTGACTATGCGCAGTTTGCCAGCAGTGGGTGCAGTTTGCGCCTAAGGGTCAGTGAGGGCCCTGGTGCAGTTTTTGATGATTCCCCAGCTGCCCAGCAATTAGTGGGCAGCTGCACCGTTTAGGTCTTGGGATTTCACAGGTGCCCAGCAAGTGGTGGGCACCTGCTACGTTTAGGCTTGTGCTTTAGACTGGCGCTGCATGGCAGCGCGCCCTGACATTTGGACCCAGGGCATCTTTGCCCCAACAAGGCCAGTTGGCCTAGGGACTGCCACAGGTGGTGGCTTATGTAAGTTGTGCGCAATGTGGTTATCTGCTATGTCTAGGATGGTAACTGCCAACTGTGTGTTTTTGCGCTATTGTATTGTTCTGGCACCTCTGAATGTTTTATTCATCATGTGTCTTCCTTTTCCCTGCGCTGCACCTCTGAATGTTTTAGGCATCATGTGTCTTCTTGCGCTGCACCTCTGAATGTATTTTATTGCATCATGTGCTTGGTTCTTAACACCGCTGAATGTGTAGGTTTATGCATCATGTGTTTCTCTTTACTACTCCTCTGAATGTATATTTATGCATCATGGGTAATGTGTTCTTTCCTAGACCCCTAAATGCTGTGTGATACTTAGGTGGTTGTCCTTACACCTCTGAATGTTTTAAGCATCATGTGTTTTCCTTTATTACTCCTCTGAATGTGTTTCATGCATCATGGGTAATGTGATCTTGTTTATACCCCTAAATGTATGTTATTCTTAGGTGGTTGTTCCTTTTAGTACAGGTGGTCCTAGTGAGGTCCTGGTACCTGTTCCCAGTAGTTACTGGATGTGATTTATAACTGTTACTTTGTGCTACAGTGATTTTATATTCTTTTATTCTAATTTCTGACAGTATTTCTATTACTAAAAAGTGTTGATTATGACAGTGGCCCATGTGGCCCTGTCTTGTAAATAATCCCTTGTGAATATTGCCCGTGCCAGTTGGCACCATGTATATTGTGTGACCCTATCTGATGTGTTTTGACAATACAAAAGTTATTTTATAAATAACCTTGTGTGGAGTTCCTTTTGTGGTGTGCCTAGTATGTTGTTGTTGTGCGCTGGCGCAAATGCTTTACACATTGCCTCCGAGTTTAGCCTTACTGCTCGTGCCAAGCTACCAGGGGGTGAGCAGGGGTTATCTTGGCGTGTGACTCCCTTGCCCTGACTAGAATTGTGGTTTCTGCCTGGCTTTGGCGTCAGCCTTAGCCTACCAGAAATAGCCAGTTCTAACACTAACCTACCATACCTATTCCACCACTTATCCCTAACTACCACAGTAACTACCACACCAATAGACTGTACATAGCGTACCTGTTATAACCAACCTACTGTACCTAGCCTACCTTGCATACTACATCTAGCTTGCCATACCTAATCTAGTTCCACTTCTTCATTGCATGTATCTTAAGCCTCTCCTGAGGTGCAGGCACCTCAGGAGAGGCTTAAGATACATGCTATGCCTACGGTATGGTTATTAACACTTAAGGTAACAATGGGGTTCCTTTTTGGGGATCAGAACTTATTTATCATCATCATATTGTGATCTAGAGAAAAAGAAAGTGAATGGCCAAAAAAGAAGAGAGAAATAGGAACTGAAAGAGAGTAAAACCGTCAAATGAGTGAAAGAATCGCTGAAGAACCTGCAGGAGAGGCATAAAGAAACAGGAAGTGTAGTGAGGTGGAAGAAAGAGGCATGGGGTGGAATGAATACTGGGCATCCTTGGTATTTGGATGCCGTGGCCTCGGAAAAACATAAGGCTTTTAGGCCACCCTCCTTGTTTAATTTTTATTTAATTTTATGTTTTTACAAGTTTACCATTTTGAAGGCGACAAACTGCAAAGTCAAAGGGCACTCGTTACAGTGGGCCACTATTTCCAGTATGAGCTATACCTATTCGGTAGAAGACTCTTCACAAGCAACCATGTCACGCAAACCCGTGCACTTGCGAAGTTATATTTCTAAATTCCACACGCAGGGAAGGAACGCACCACAAGAAGGTAAAGAGTTACTCAGAGGTTAGAAATTCAACAACAATGCATTTCATTATGAGCCCAGCGCAAGAGGGCCAGTATGTACACGCTGCCCTCTCCGGCACTACATCTTTTGGGAATAAAACACACCAGAGAGGAATGTCCAGCTTGTAATTCTGGCCGATTTGTGGCGCGCTCCCCACATGTGGAATTTAGAAGAATCCTCACGCCGTCATTCGGTCTTTTTAAAACGCTCCTTTCCAAGACACGGCCGAAGTTAAAGAAACCAGTGGAAATTTGGACCCAAGTTTAATTCCTTTTGTTACTAGTAACAGTTAAACAGTAACTTGTTTTTATCTAGCGCTTCATACCGCACTTCTGCTTAATAAACGCTGTAAATAAATGCTTTTCCTGTCATCCAATTTAATTGACATTTAACAACCTCGGTAGACCAGGATTTGTGCAGATGGCATGCAGAGCACCGCAAATCACACACGTGTTAATTGGAGCCAGGCTGGCCTGGCCTTCTGCACTTAAGAGGTTCATTGAATTGGGTAATGTAATTGCGTTTTACTTTCCAAAATAATTCATCTGGGTCTTACTCAAGAAACATACTGTTGGTGGAAAAAATAACCCTCTTTCCGCATTACCACTCCTCTTGGTGATGATTTCAACACTACTAATATTCCTTAAAACGGTCAGTGGTTTAATATTATCACAGCTTTTAAATACCACAGGTGGTTATTCTAGCCCGTAGCATATTTACAGATGGTATAACACATCATTTTCGATTTTGTAGCTTCTAAAATGACACTATTTTTTCTGTTGTGACGATGTTTCACTCCAAGTCCATAAAATATCAGTGGACAAAAATAGAAATGTGAATTGAAAGACACACGAGCTCTGTCAAAAACATTCGACTGTCAAGTCAAATACGTCTTTATACGATTTGCTCAAAGCAAATCACAACAGTACCCTAAATACATACATCATAAAACGATTATATTAAAATCTCAGATACATGATTTCCAATATATCTAAAAAAACTAGAATGTAAAGGTTCAGATAAATGCCAGCCATGATAGATAAAAAAAAGACAGTTACAGTAGGTAAAGATTGCAGAAACAATAAAGCTAGACTACTTGTCTAAAACGTAACCGCTTCAAAACGGGGCAAATTAATTTGCCTCGAAGAGTGTTGGATCTTGGGCAAATAAAAACAATGTGCAAAGTATCCGGGCTAGAGACCATGGGCCAGATTCATGAAAGACCCGTTTTGCGAGTCTGAAATAGCGATTCATAAGGAATCGCTATTACAGACTCGCAAAACAAGATTCATGTAAGGATCGCAAAATTAAATGTGATTCCTACAGATTCCTTATTTGCGAATAGAAAATTTCTAATCGCAAATAAGGAATAACTCCCCATTCATTCCTATGGGCCAAAAGGCCCATAGGAATGAATAGGGGGTATTCCTTATTTGCGATTAGCAATTTGCTAATCGCAAATAAGATTGCGATTTGAAGGGTGCCAGGGGTGTCCAAAGGACCCCCTGTAGCACCCCTTAAATGCACTTTTCAACAGGTGTTGCGCACACACATGTCCTAAGGACATGTGTGTGTGTAACACGCAACTTAGAAAAATGCTTCTAAATGCATTTTTCTAAGTTTTCGCTATTTACCACGAGGTTTGACCTCGCGGTAAATAGCGGCCGAATTTTGCGATTTCGCAATTTTAAAATGTTTCAAGAATAGCATTTAAGGAATCTCTAATAGAGATTCCTTAAATGCTATTCCTCGCAAATTTGCGAATTTCTAAATAGCGATTTTTGCATTTGGGGTGATGAATCCCAAATGCAAAAATCGCACTCGCAAAAGGCCAGATTCTGAGAATCTGGCCCTTTGCGAGCCGATTTCAGCTTGATGAATCAGGCTGCATGTCACATTCGCATACAGGGAGCTCAAATGTCTTATGCCACCCAGCATAACCATACAAAAAAAGTTGAGGAAACAAATTCAACCTAAAATAAATTAATATTTCTGGTGTTCTAGGGCATGTCAAGTAAAATTGCAGACTATTCGTGGATTTGATTGTATGGTAGTGAGTCACTGAGCGTTTTACCATAAAATCGACTTCCCTTTCTGCGTTCACCCTGGCAAGGAAGGTATGCTTGACCCACAGAACGTTGCTCTTGGTAATAACGGCTGGGCCCAAAAAAGTTTGGGACTTCCAAGGTCTCTCAGTGTGCTCCTGAGATAGTGTAGCCAAGGGATACAAAACATACAATCCAACTCCAAACAATCCCTACAGACCAGTTTGTTAAAATACATTTTCTCTTTCACCCATACCGAAAGAAACAGGAGCAACGGACGGACAGGAATAAAATTTTAAATATAACCCAAGCCTAATTCCTATTAGGGTAATTTCTGAAGGAGTACATTGGGGGACCTTTAGTAGGTGCTTTAAGAATGTATTTTCTGCAATCCGCATGGGAGTACAGGACATATATTTCCAAAGCTCATACCCAAAACTGACAGTAGGAATACATTTAGCTTTCTATATGGCAAAAATCGGCTCGGTATGACTATGTCCCAAATGTCGTGAAATGTCACCAGCGCTGTGCGCTACTCTGTTAAAGAACAGGATGTTGTTATCAATCGGGGAATGCCAGTTCAGCTTAGAATCCAATAGAATACCCTGATAACAAAAATTTACAACCCTGCTAATAAGCTAACCTTTAACCATAAATCTTCTAATTTTAGTAGTCATGCGTCCCAACATAATGGTATGAGATTTAGAGACATTAATGTTGACATCAAAACTATCCACAAAAAATTATGAGGCGATCTAGCAGATGCTGCAGACCTCTGTTATTTTACCTCAGTGCGTAGTCACTACACTTCAAGTAACGGCAGCTGATTCCAGCGCGGGCCGGCATTGATTGGGGTTCGGGGGGCGGAGGTTGGAGTTATTAAGTTAAATTAAAAAAAAATTCAACTTACCAGCTTGCTGCTTCCTCCTTGCCACTCCTCCTGGTCGTGTCTCTCCGTCTCCTGCCGTAAAGAATAGGGAGCAGCCTCAAAGCACCCAGGATCCCTTGAGCCAATCAAAACGCTGCAATGCAGCATTGTGATTGGCCTGAGTGCCGTGGCTCAGTGCTCAGATGGGGAATGGGGTCCTGGGCATGTTCTCCACCCAGGCTGTAAAGCACCCTGGCTAGAGAAAAGGAAAAGTGCGCATGACTGTTATGGTTGGCCCAAATAATCATGTGCACATAGGAGTGGGGTGAAACCATTCCTCTACTGCTCTGCCCCACCAAGCCCCACCTCGCAAAGCTGCAGTGCATTAAAAAGGAAAAAATAAAATGATAATAACTGAGTTATTATCATTTTATTTTTTCTTATACTTCTGAAAAAAAACAGTGGGGCGACACTCCTCCGCCTTAGTGGAGGAGCTGCCACTGACTGATTCTGGTCTTGAAACTATTGAAGCCTAGCTCAGAGCTGATACTATTTTCAGTGGTAAGAGCTACCAATTTTAAATGCTTTTTCTAGGCCTGGGCAGACTTTTAATTCCACCTGAGTAATGGGAGTCATTTTGCTAATTCCGTTTTACTCTTTGATGTAGAATTACTAATAATAACACAATTATGCACGCTAGCATAATTAAGAGTCATTTTGAGGAAAAATTCTACTTTGAGAGCCCATTTTGCGAGTGCAAGCCGCTGTGTGCACTGCTGTTTGTGTTCTGTTGCATTTTGCTCTAATAAACCAGCGCTAAATGCTGGGTGTAAACTGAGGATAAATGCTAACTAATTGCAAATTTAGCTCATGCGAGCGGCTGCTCATGCTTGTTATTCATGTTCAGTTGCATTTAGGCCTATTTCTTAGCACAAAATGAATCCTTGCGTCTCTTTTGAATAGGAGAGGAGATTTTTACGTAAAAAATAGCTCTAAATGTAGAATGACTCGTCTCATGTAATTCCACATAATCTTGCAGAATTTGGGGGTAATTCCATGTGATTACACTACACAAAATTAGGCAGGTTATGTCCACTTATATATTTTTAATCTGTAATATGGATTCCTTCATTTCCAGGAGCATGTTGACCATAATCCTGCAGTGATCTATTACAGTGGTTGTAATCAGTGAGTGATGTTGTCCACTATTAGATCTGACGCACCTTACTGATGGCAGCATCTTCCATTTCTACTTGTGGTAAGAATATGGGGGCATATTACTGAGATGTGCGTTGCAAAACGCACAACGCACATCTCCGTATCGCCGGCTATCGCCGGATTTCATCGCCTAATTAGCGCGCAATTATCAATGCGCATCATGCAGGTGATCAGAAATCCGGCGATAGTCGGCGATATGGCACATTAGCGCATGAAAACAAACGTTGTTTTCATGCCCTAATGTGGGCCTTGGTAATATGGGGGGGTGGATTCAGCTTTATGATCCACACCACCATGTTAACAATGCCTAACGCCTGGTCGGAGCAGGCGCTGGGAGACCTGCGATAAATGAGTTTATCGCAGGTTTTTGTCTCCCAACGCCTGCCTTGGTAATAGGGTGTTCCCACCTCCAACCACATTTTACATGTGGTTGGACGTGGGAACGCCCACTTTGCATGTCACTAGCAATGTTTATCGCCGACATGCAAAGTGGGCTCGGCCAGGCTTTAAAGTGCCCTTGGTAATAGGGCTCTAGCAGTATCTTTCTCGGCACAATTCGCTGAGAAAGCAGCGATACAAGCCCTTGGTAATATGCCCCATGATCCGTTCCAAAATGAAGCTGTTAGCCTTTGCCTGCTGCCTTAAAATTTGGGCTGCCTTTTGTTTTAGAGTTGTAAGGGGACATTATTTTGTTTCTTAATCTATGAGCACCCCGACTTTCTCTACTGTGATTGTTCCGTTTGTGTTTTTTATCTTCTCCTCTAAATCTTTCATCTGCCTTTAAATATGAATGTCTGATTGTTTTGCCCTTAGGATTCACCCTCTTCCTTTTGTTTTTAGATGTATGTTGCTGTTTCTATTTCCATATAAACCCTCATCCAGGCTCACGTATCTGAACGTTTTAGAGTTTCTCACCTTGGGTTTGACATAACTCCTCCACCTCGTCTTCCTTAGACACACACCTTTCCAAACCTTCTCATTTCCCCTTCTGCTCACAAACCCTCAAGTAGAATCGGATGTCCTTATCTCTCCCTAGGATTAATGTTCCCATCACCCACAGCAATATTTTCTTCTTCCTCCCTTTCCCTCTTAGGTCTACATGTAAACCTTCTCCACGCCTGAACCTGTTGTTCAAATTATCTCTGATTGTTCCTTGGCACCGACACCAGTGTCTCAGTTTTATCCTTTGTTCCTTTTCCTAATAGGCCTGTACCCTGTGTCTGCTGCCTCGGAATTTCCACCAAATCCCGCCCCCAGACCACTGTGTAGGTTTCTGCCTGCTGCAGCAGAACTATATCTTGTGTCCTCTTCCACTGGCCTCCAACCCACTACTACCCTAACCCAGTGGCAGTTGGTAGGAAGCGGGGTGTGGGTGGGAGGTGGGGTTAAAAATATATAAAAAAAAACACTTACCGTTTCTGACGACTGTGTCTCTCCTCTGCTTCTCTCCCTGACTCCAGTCCAGAAGAAGATGCAGGAAGCACTCAGCACACAGGCTCCCCTGAGCCAATCCCAACGCTGCATTGCAGCGTTGTGATTGGTCTGAGCTCCGTGGATGGGTGCTCAGATCAGGACAGGGAGCCTGTGCATATTCCCCACCAGGCTGTCCATTACAGCCTGGTATGGAATATGCAAAGTGTGCATAACTGCTTGGCCGGCCAAAATGGCCGGCCAAGCAGTCATGAACACTTAGTGTGCCCAGTCCACTCCTCCTACCACCCTGAGCCACCAGCCCCGTCTGCCGTAACCCAGCCCAAAGCAAAACGATAATAACCTTTTTATCATTTTATTTTTTCCTTTTTCACTGCTCCAAGATCAGTGGGGCGGGGCGCCTCGCCTAAGCGAGGAGCTGCCACTGCCATAACCCTTAGGCCAAAACACGAAACCATCTGCCACAGGCTTAGATGTACAGTCATCTTTCCATGCACCATTTGCACACTGTAGTGCGCATCGATTCTGTCCCTTACAGGTCTGCATGCATTTTTGGTTTACTTCTCTCTATATCGATTTCACTGGTCTTATCGTCTCCAAGAACCGTGTGTCTGATCCCACAAGAATGAGCCTCTTCACCCATGCCCACATGACCGAGCATCTGCTATCATACACTGTTAAACGATTCTGCTAAATCATCTCCCAAACGCCCCCCCCCCACCACTCTTCTCGCGCAGATACACAGGGCTGATTATATCACCAACTTAAGTGCTCAATACCTACTAAATTCCCAACTTAGGGATAATATTTTCAGCTAGCTTTCCCTTCTCTCAAATGTCTGTGCCCAATAAAACTCCAGTGCTGCTATCATTGGCATGTGTTGAACCTTTTCAGCCTGCATACTCAAACCTTCTTACACATACTTCTGCACAAGTAATTTTTCTTCAGTCCTGGTGCTCTACAGACTCTCTACCACAATTTCCTATCTAACCATCCTCCACCTCGACTGATATCTCTTGGGCACTTTCCAAAAACATGCACATTTTATCCTAATCTCACCTTCTCCTATTTGTGTACTGTTCTATCACTGTCCCTGGGAACGTTTTTATTCAATTGTCTTTATTGATATTTCAAAGGTGTACAATAAAAACAAATATCAAGTTACTTGTGTAGACCGAGACGCGGCTGACTACAGAATCTTGATCCATTTGTTCAGTTTCCACATCATATTCATCTCCACAAAGCCGCCATGTCTATGTCTCTGACATGTTCTATAGTCTGTCCTTTTTCCAGTTCCTGAGGCTGAGATCTATGTGTCTGAAGCTGATATAACGTCCTGCCATGCCCACACCGATGTAAATCGTAAATCATACATTCTTATATAGCGCCTTTCACATAGAGGTCTCAAGGCGCTTGCTTTGGGAACCAGTCCTGGCTTTTCCCTGCGAGATAACTCCTACTGGGCATCCCCAAGGTGAAAGCCAGGCATCCCATCGCGGTGGGGCCGTAGTGGAGATTAAGCAAGCTATTGCCCAGAGTTGCAGAGTGTGAACCCATGATTCGAGTAGGCACCGAGGCAAGAATTATCGAGTCCGTGGACATTTTGAGCTCAAGACCCTGGTGCGTTGGAGATTGAACCCTGGTCCCGGGTCTGACCTCTGTGTCTGGGTCTGCCTCCTCTAACTGGTGAGCCACACTTCTCCACACTGGTGACCCACACTTCTCCACATGTGTACCTACCTTGGTGACATATATCTTCACGGTATATATGTGGAGTTAAGAAGAGTAGCTCCATACCTCCCTTGTGCATGTGCCTGTTCAAAATTTTGTCCATCATTATTATGGTTGCGATATTGTGACCCAGCGATATTTTGGATTCAATATTTCCTACTACAATTGTCAGTCTCCATGTGAGCCTTTTAAAAATGAGAAACAAGCTGATTTGTATAGGTGAATTATCACCCTTGTCAAACAAATAACATACTGTATGTCAATCTAGGTATTGTAATGAATTGCATATTAATAAAGGTTTATAAAAATCACCTTTATAGTCTCAGATGTGCTGATAGTGCATGCGATAGCTAGTATGGCAAACACTGTACACATAATAAAGCACAAAAACAATTAAGCTTTTTCAAACAAAAGGGCATGGTCACTCATTAGTGCATAACACAATCCACCAACAATGTCCTGCTTCTCAATTTTTTTAGTTCTCAGTGCTTAATTTGTATTAGTGGTTGCAGAAGTTGGGCACTGGCACTGAGTTTTGGGGATGGCAATACTTTTTTTTTAATGATCAGTCTATGACAGAACTTAAGTGAGAAAAGAAGAACAGTCTAGAGAAAGATAAGAAAACAGTGACAACGGGAGAACGCAGGGGTAAAAAGAACCTGAAAGAGTGATATTAAGAGCCAGGAAGTGTATGACTGTGGAAAAAAGGAGGTTAAGTGAAATCAAATCTAGACAGCCTTGGTATTCAGTAACCCCTACAATTGGCAGCGCCGGCTGAACTCTCCTAGGAAAACTTTGGGACCCTGAACTATTTTTTTGTACACAAATGAAGGTCTGCTCCATGTTCCAGTTTGGGATCGTTAGGTTATTTCCCCCTGAATCTTTGCACTTCGGGGGCGTGTAAGCAGCTATTCTCTCGCGGTTGGATTGAGTTGGGGTTACCCCTACCAGAGTTATCGTGAACTCATGGTTTCTCAGCACAGCGTCAGTTCAGATCATCCAACCCTGCTGACATCCTTGTCAACGCAAGTTTAGATTCCTCAATGCTTTCTTTGTCATCAGCAGTCTACATGACTATGTCGACCCCTCACCCTATTGCTTTTCCCGCTTCCCAGTGTGCAGCTGTTGTTTCTGCCCTTACCTTGATGCTTTCAATCTTACACCTCAACGTCAAGTGTAGTCCCAGTAGGAGACAATATAATAACAGATAGTTATTTTTTTTCAAGCTGGCCAAGGGTGTTGTGCCTGTTTCAGCATTCAAGCACCGCAGTAAAGTTACTGGTCCCTTTATCTGCGCTTGAGTTTGATTCATTCATCAAAATTGATAGGTTCCAGGAGATTGGAAGTTGTAGTCTTAACTGGAGCAGTGAGACCCGGTGCAACTGCACTTGCTGCATCATTTTCAGCTATGACCCTGGCCAATTAGTTTGGCTGGTTTTTATATATTTTAACCTACTCAGTGTTGCTTTAATTTTCGGATGGTTAGGTCATTCTTTTCTCCTAGGTCATCTTGCTAGTATTTCTTTGAGCAGTTGTAATAAATTGCATACTTCCCCTGGACTGTATTTTTTACGGTCCTTAATGCAAACTGAAAATAGGCACGTCCCACTGCATACGAGAGATTACAATTATAATGCGTAACTACGAAGGAGGCCCCAAATACTGGGTCTCCCACTGTGAAGACAGATCGCTGCTGTTAAAGGGAAGGTTAAATATTAATGTGATTTATCACCGGTTGAACTCACTGTCATTCTTTAACAGAACAAATGTGCAGTGAACAGTCCTGTTAAGCATTCTTTCAGAAGACACTGAAACATCATGCCTGCACTGACCTGGCCATTAGTCATTAACAATACTGCACTGAATTTCAACTCAGTTTCTTTAAAAATGATGCCGAGTCGCCAAGATGTGTGTGCAAATTCAGCTTTAACATTTACTTTCAATTTTTTAGAACGTGTTTCTACTTCTATAATCATTAAACAGCAGGCTCACATCCTTTGACGTGCCTAGCGTAGCGCAAACTGATGAAGCCTCCATAGGAAATCAGGTAAGTGATCCTTCAACAATCCAACCACTACTCTAGCCCGATTTGCTGTCCAGCTTGCCCTTTCTAGAAGAGGGCGGGTATAACCACAGGGCTGCCTCTCCATTGGGCGGGGGAGGGGGTGGATCTGATTAAGATGGTTTTTCCATAATTGCAGACCACGGCATGCAGGTGGGGCCTCAGCTGGCTCGGGTGGAGGGTGAAAGGTGACTTTGTTGTTATTTATTACAATTTGGCACACTGCGGGGAAAGGGCAGATGGAGACCATTGGATGTGAGGGGCTGTCAGGGCCTCCTGAAGGGGGCAGCAGGAGCAGTGAACCAGACTCTTATGCAGAGGAGCCTCTACAGACTCCGTGATGTTTCCAGGTTTGCCGCTGGTACTTGCGGTGTGTAGGGTTGGGCCGGGGAAATAAGCTATAGCTATCATCCTTAGATATCCGGGATACTCCAGTGCACTGCCCTGAGGATGGTGGGAGTTGGCGCTTGCACCAAAGGCCCAAAGTATGGCCCATCTCTCTAACCGTGGCAGGGGGGATACCTCTTTTGGGGGGACTCTGGCATGGTTGTTTTTGGGCTCAGCATACCTGGTGGCCCAGGCTCCCTTTCCTATGATGGAGCGGGTGAGCTTGTCCTGTGAAAGTTACACCAGGAGGGCCTTGAGGGCTCACTCGAGCCTAAGTCAATACGTCAGGGCCATAAGGCCAGCTCTGTAGTCACCCATGTTCACTTAAAACATGTTAGTTAAACAGTCCAACGTCTAGTTTGTTGCCATCCATTCAAGTGTCATGTTCACTGTAATCAAAATGATGTGGAATATGGAAACAGGAGATATTCAGAATTGTGTTGGTGCATGCTAATGGAATGTGTAATAAATATGGCCTTCTAATTGTTTCCTCCCTACTGCAAATATCAGATGGTCTCAGGTCATTCTTGTGCAAGCTTACCCTTTGCTATATGACTGCACATTTTTTTTTGGGTGCACATTTTCTGTGCCTGCCTCTCCTGTGAATAGGTGTAGTCCCCCACCTGTGGAACTGCCCATAGTAACAATGGGGAATAACACGTTTGTACTCCGGTCATTCCCTCGCAACAACGCCCTCATTAGGCAAGTGGGATTGGCATGGTTACAGCAAGTGCTATTTTCCTACATGTCAGACATACTTTAAAATGATTTTCCTTTATTATGGGCACACAGGCAACTGCTGCCCGCCTGCCAATTATTGAGAAAGGCATCTTAAAATATGATAGGAATGCAGTAAAGTTGCTTTCCCTGCCCAAACAATAAGTACAGGAACCCAGAAGTTATTGTACTTATACTGAAGTCTTGCACTCCTTGATATGTTGCAGTTCGGCACTAAAGAAATGTGCAGTCGTCCATTCACTACCAGACTGTGACATACTGGTTCCAAGTGCAGAAACGACAAAGTGATGGATGGAATGCTTGAATTAATCTCAGCCACAGGCAATCACTTACGCTGCATCCCAATCTATCGTTTTTTGCCCACCATGCCACCTCAGTTTGGACCCATGCATATGCAAATCAGTCTTGACCCTGCTCCTCATGGGACAGTTCAGCAGGAAATGCTAGGCCAGGTCCTTCCTGAACTGGAACACAAACAACCCACAACCAGTTTTGCCCTTGTTATGGGCTCTTCGGCTAGGTATAGCTTGGCTCCAGTGACACAGTGAGCCCGGTATCCAGGTCTGGGCGTGACCAGCGCACTAAGGTTGTCAAATGCAAAAACAACAAAGTGATAAATGGAATGCTTGAATTAATCTAAGCCACAGGCAATTGCTCAGGCTGCATCCCAATCCATCATTTTTTGCCCACCATGCCTCCTCAGTTCGGACCCAGCCATATAAAATCAGTCTTGACCCTGCTCATCTTGGGAACAGTCTAGCCCGAACTGCCAGATCAGGTCCAGGATCGTTTTCACCTTTGGTATGTGCTCTTCAGCCTGGTATAGCTTGGCTCCAGTGGCACTGTGGGACTAGGACCCACATCTGGGCCCATCAGTGCTAGGTTGCTTGTATTCTGCTTCAGGGAGGCCCTGGCCCTTCAGTTTGGACTGGACTGGTCCCATTAGAGCAGGGTCAAGACTGATTTGCATATGGCTGGGTCAAAGCTGAGGTGGCATGGTGGGCAACAAATGTTGTGTTGGGATACGGCCCAGAACGATTGCCAGTGGCTGAGATTAATTCAAGCATTCCATCCATTAACTTGTTGTTGTTGCAGTTGATATGCTCAGTGCAACAGGTATGCCCAGATGTGGGTCCCATGCTCACTGGCCACTGGAATCAAGCTGTACCAGGCAGAAGAGCCCATGTTAAGGGCTGAACAGGCAGAAGAGCCCATGTTAAGGGCAGAACAGGCTGAAGAGCCCATGTTAAGGGCAGAACCGATCCTAGGTTGCTTGTATTGTGGCTTAGGAAGTACCTGGCTTGGAAGTTCGGGCTGGACTGTTCCCATTGGAGCAGGATCAAGTCTGATTTGCCTAAGGCTGGGTCCCAACTGAGGTGGCATGGTGGGTGAAAATTGATGGATTGGGATGCGGCCCAATCGATTGCCAGTGGCTGAGATCATGAGATGAATTCAAGCATTCAATCCATCACCTTGATGTTGTTACACTGGTTCCAAGGCCGCATTGCCAAGGGAAAGGACAGCACAGTGCTGCAAGGGCTTCCAAAATACTATTGGGCTGTTAAACCAGTGCCTAATTTGTAAAACAATAAATGCCAGGGCCAAAATCTTTGTTCATAAGAAGGCACAAGTGCTTCAAAAGTTTGTGGTGCTGAACATCCCTGCTGTGGAGTTTTGAGTTCCCCTCATGCTAATCTATCACCAGTCACTCCCTTATGCCTTCAACCCATTCCTGCTCATTTTTTCATCCCTACGTTCTCAGTTTGTTACTCTTTTCCAGTTTTTATTTTCCACCTTGTTTACCCCTTTACTGTTTTTCTCTGTCTTGTTTTGGGTCAAAGACTGATTAGAAAAAATAAGTGCCAGTGCCCACAAATAAGTTCTGGTGGGCTCTACATGCAACCACCGGCTCAGATTAAGCACTGTGTTAAACTGGCAGTGTAGATTGCTGCACTGTTTTTTACTTGCAGGGCAAAAACAAAAAAACCAGGTCCTAGATCAGGCAATCCTAAAAAATATGCAAAGGTAGGGCCACTCACACTGCAGTCATTGCGAAAGTCTACTCTCCTGTATGTGTCTGGGCAGTGCTTAATTTGTTGAGAAAAGATATGTGCTGGTGCCCGAACACTTTCTTAGGAGTGGAGCGCCCACTTCCAGTCATGGGCCGTCCTTGTGCTCCAGCGCTGCTTAATTTCAGTACTGATGCCTCTCAATGCCAAGTGTAATGCCTGAAATGAATTGAAACGAGTGAGCAAAGCAAGCCTTTTTCAAGAAGGGATAATGAGGTTTCTAAATTTTTGGAAAAACTGGGGTCAAATTGTGCATTTTGCAGCACCAAATTTTACTTCAGTTTTCTAAAAGGTAAATACCTCTGGAAGGCCACTCATGAAATATTCCAGTACTTGCATGTTCTGATTTAAAGTGGGGGGCAGGTACTGGGATATGTGAAAAGCTCAAGTACCAAGTATGATACTGTTCTATCTGTGAATGGTCACATCAATTATCACCTAGTACCAGTGGCAGCTGGCAACATTAAAATATGGTGGGCGTGATGCCAAAAAAACTCACCATATATGTTGCACCACATTAGCTGGCCCCTGTCCGGTGTGTCTCTCCTCAGCAGGATCGAGATCCTGGAGTCCACGAGCAGGAAAGGGAAGGACTTCCTTCCTGCTCGTGGAAGGCAAATCCAACCAATCCTGGAACTGGTGTCATGCTGTTTTCAGCATGAGAGCAGCTCCATCATTCGTTGGAGCAGGCTAACCCAGCACTCATTTTGAGGCTGGGGGTCTGCGCCAGCAATCCCCAGGCTGTTTCGCAGCACTTCGATTGCTGGTTCCACAGTGCGCATGTCGGATAGGACGGCTGTAGACAGCCAGCCAATCCAACTTGCGCACTGTAGAGCAGATCAGTGCAGTCATTCTGCATTGGCAGGATTCAGCCTCACCCTTGAGCAGTACACAGCGCGAGTGGTGGCAAAATAAAATGGCATTGTTATGTGCTTTTATTTGTTAGTGTTTGCCTGCTGCGCTCTCAGCAGGCGGGGCAATGCTCCTCTGCCATTTAAGAGGAGCCGCCCCTGCCTAAAACAGTCCTAATATCCTAAACAGTTCATCATGGAGGTCTGTGGCAGTCTCCTGTTGCAGCACCTAACAGAAAGATTGCACGTGGCCTAGCCAAAGACCTCATTTCTGACGACTTGGGGTTGACATAGATACAACAGGTATGTTACTACATCAAATGTGTGACAGCTTCAGCCACCCCAGTCTGTTTAACCAACAGCATGTTGCATTATGGAACATGTAAAAAATCATAGAGTTCAAAATCGCAGGAAATGAAAAGTTGGGCCTGGTTGATGGTGTTGCACAACTTTCGATCACTTGGCGGCTATGCATAAAAACGATTCTGAATCCTTTCGGTATGCGGAGACTGCAAATCTCTCTTTAACACTTTGCCTTGGCTAAAGCGTCTAATTCGAAACGCACAGTTGCTACACTTTTGATGCCCCAAGCAGTGCTGCACTGCACTAGAGAGGTACTGGAAATGTAGCATTCCTGCACTTCACCGGATTTGTACTCGAGCTGCATCTCAGATTCACCATAGAAAGCTGTGCTCAGTGGAGGCGAGCTGCAACTACAGTGCGACAGTGGAATTATGCGACAGTGGAGCACCAAACTGGCAGCGTTGACTAAGTCATGTGAAAAGTAAAGGCAAATTATGCAGCATAACTCAGCATATTTTTTAATACTATTACTTCATTATTTTGTCATTTTCACACATGGTAATACTGTTTGGACAAACATTCCACATGATTAGTACCAACTAAAATACAGAAAAAAGAAACTGAAGGAGGACCAGTTAATCTTTGCAAAGCGTATTCCACTGATGTGACCCGCGTTGCCACTTTTTAAGTTACTGTTGATCCATTTGAGCTAGAATCAACTTTTTGTTAAAATCTGCAGATTATGCAGCAGATGATAGATTATGTGGCAAATGTGGCAAATCCATAAACTTGCAACAAAAAGCAGTGGCCACTAAAAAGCAGATCTCCAGTAGCCATGACAGTGCTATACTTTGCTCATGAGGGCTTTTCAGTAGTGACTCCAAACGCTACCCGTCCTTGCCTGTTTATGGAGAAAGTCTGTATGAAAGGAACTATTCGTGCCTCCGAAAGAGATTTGAGATGCACTTGGTATGGAATACCCTGTTTCTGTGTACAAGGCGTGACTTGTCGTGCAGTGTGTAAGGAAGGCCATGTGCTTGTTTTTGGTAAGTGCTCTGTGATGCAGTATGTGTGGGCGATTCTCTCCCACAGTGCTTTCTGAAGCTTTCTTTTCAACCTGAACCAACTCCAAGTTGTCACTAACAGTGCGGAAACGGTTATTCTTTGCCAAGGGCCCCCCACCACTGACATTGGGCTGGAAACAGAGAACAAACACTGTCCCTGAACGTCTATAATGAATACTGACCCCTGCTGGCCACTCTCCTGTGGTCACACCAGCATTAAGGAGCACAAACCTGCAGGACACTTTTTTGCTTCAAGGATTACATGCTCTGATGAGAATGTTGCTATTGTGATCAAACGACATTGGCACCTAAAGCATTGCTTTATAAGGCACACTAGTGCGTTTCTCAGAGCTGCTGCACAATAATAGACACATTTTATTCTGATTGGGCCTTATAAGTGAGATGCAGTTCACAAGATCTGATTCAATTGAGCTCCCAGGCTTTTTGTAGAGAACAACATAATTGGCATTACCAGAGAAAAGGTAACATACCAGCCTATGCAATGGATGGCTGAAAGGAACCATTGCCCTCGATAACCTGCACATGACACACATCATAATGGCACAATACCAAGAAAGCAGTAAATCACGACCCAAAGAACCATGGTCAGAAGCTAAAATTGAAAGGAAAATTAGACACTGTTAAAGGAAGTTGAGCTCATGGGTCAACCAAGCTTGGAACACTGCTGGATTCAGGCGTGATTGGCAAGTCATTCCTACCGACTATGCATGCAAGTTACTGTAGGCCATGTCTGAACCAGGCAGATAAATTAATACTACAGACCCATACAGCGGTAGATTGTGCCAGGTTTTGCCACCAGAGAGCCTGGGCAATAAGCCACCCAGGTGCGGCATTACGAGGTGTGAGACAAAAAGAAGGCTCTTAGGGCTAAAAATGGAAAATGGTTTCCAGGCATGGACAAATCAAATTACTGCTTGTCCACTCCTAAACTGTACTGCCTAATCACCCTGTCCAAGGCCTAGTCTGTCCAGGCAGGCTTGATTTAGTCACTACGCCACTAAGCTACCACACGTGTGGTACACCGCCATTAATGTCTAACCATGTGTGGACGGGTGGGCCTGGTGAGACATGGTCATTTATAACCTGGATGGCGTGGGTAGCAGAAAAAAGTCCCAGTCCACTGAAATAAAAAACGGTTGCGCTTCTCCCCCTCTCCCAGGTAAACCCCTGCAGAAATTACGTACATTTCTTTCTGTGAATAAGTATGACTTGGGCCAGGTGTGTGCGTAAGTTACTCTTAAAATTCCAAAGGTGAATCATAATAATGACTGGAAAAAGTGTTGTATAACTGTTACATCAAGATTTTTACACTGAGAGTCATTGCTTTCCAGGAGTTACATTGGGAGTCTTTACTTCACAGGTAAGTTATCCGTCTATTTTCAGTGCATACCCCCAGTGGCGTAGCTAGGCTCTTTGCCACCCATGGCGGTCCCTGCCTATTTCCTGTGTTTGCCGCCCCTGCAGCAAACTTATGTAAGAGCGGGAGTGGTGAGGCCGCCGCCCCCAAAATTTGTGCTGCCCTGGGCGGACCGTCACCACTGCCCCCCTCTTGCTACGACACTGCATACTCCTTGGCACCCTTACATACTCTGCAGTGGTTACCTCTAACTATAAAAGGGTGCAGAGGAGCGTATATTGCAATGATTTCTAAACAGGGTTGGAAGAAGGAGCAGTCCCTCCATGTTTAAAAACACTGCAGATTAAAGGGAAAGAAGAGGGACAGTCCCTCTATATTTAGTGCATACCCCTCGGTCCCCTTGCATACATTGCAGTATTCACTGCAGAGTATGCAAGGGTGCTGAGGGTATGCACTGCAGAGTGATATGTAGTGGTTTCTAAAGTTTAAAAACAACTGCATACCACTAGAATGTGGATGCCCTACATACTCTGTAGTAATCACTGCAAACACTGTGCAGTTGGTTGAAATGGCCCTGTAGTTATTTTACAACTTTAGCCCATTATTATTATAACAGCTGGGTATTCACTCCAGGAGGTTTCTTTTTATCTGAGGTAGAGCATACATCTGTGGCTCCTTCATCAGGTCTCGCCTAGGCAGCGCATGCGCTGTCTTGGTGAGAGATGGTCGGTACAGTCTAGTGGGGGGAGCTCCGCCCATTTTCCCGCCTATCGTTTTGATTGGCCAAATTCCTAAATGCTGCAATCGGATTGGTTTTCCTCAACTTAATCCCGCCTCCTGACAGCAATGTCGTAATTTTTCTCCTTCCATAGCTATCAGCCCCTTTACTGTTAAAACTGCTTTATTCCCCTGCCTCTCCCTGTTTCCTCCCGCAGTCCATCACTTCTCTGCCCACCACAACCCCCCCACCCATTCCTGTTCATGCCTTCTTGGACACCACAGTTTTATTTGCAATGCAATAATGCTTGTAGATGCCTTTGTTTTTTTTTATTGGCTGGCTGCATTCAGGCACTTTATTTTGCCTGACCTAGACCCTCACATGCGCGCAACTTTATTCCCGCCCCCTCCTGCCATAGATTGTGTTTAATCCTGCCCCCTCCCGTTGTCATGTTAATTTTCTTCCTACTTACGGGGACTGTGATGTCTTCGGAGAGTGCTCACTCGCCCAGAGCGTCCTCGCGGTGCCATCACCTGTGCGTGGAGAGATAGCGCTAGGCAGCCTTCCCAGCGCTTTCCAAGCTGTCTGCGAGCAAAGGCTTGACGAACAATACACGTTCAGGTTCAGGTGGGGGTCTGTGCGCGGAGGCTGCCAGATACCCTACCTCATTCTCTCGTTCTGCGGAGTCCGGGCCGCGGTTTATTGTCCCCCCTCCCTCCCTCCTCCCGGCGCACTCCAGGTCTCTCCCATGGTCTGAGCCTGCCTCTCCCCACATCCCTATTGTTCGCTGCCATTCATGGGTGTATAAGAATACAAGATAAGTCGACCCCCCTCTGCCGGTGGCTATGTAGTGAGTGGCAGGAATGAGGTGAGTTGCGTGCTCCCCCTCCCTGCGCTCGGTTTGCAGCTGGGCTCCACCGGTGCATTAAAGGGCCTGGTGTAGGAGGAAGGATGGAGAGGTGCAGGATAGCAGTACCGGTAAGTGTCCCACTGTTTTGTCACGTGCAGAGGCCTCTGGCGCTGGGGAGGGGGAGAGGGCGTCAGTGCCTCAGTCTATCCCTCTGGCTGTGTTTAGATACAGTGTGTAGTCGGTGCCCGTGAGCTCCCTAAGTGCCCCGTTTTGCTGTGTGCAGGGTCCTCGCCGAGTGGCTGACATGAACTGCCAGCAGCAACGAATGGCCGTTATTGGGACGAACAAGGAGTTGAGTGACCTGCTGGATTCAGTGCGCAGCTCGCAGCATTCTTAGTCCTCTGAAACTGTCACCGTCGCAGAGTTATTAACTTTAACTCCATTTTCTAGCCTTTAAAAAATCTGACACAGATTTGTTGCCACATTTCCCAGAGTCCATTGGATTTGTGAGGTAATTTCCTGTACAAAGTGCTTGCTTTATTGTCCACCTTTGAGAAGGTGGCAGCGATCAGTCAGCAGCAGTTACAGCAGATTAGCAGAGAGGGGTGGTGCCACCTTGGAAGCAAGACAGCTCTCTCTCTCTCTCTCTCTCCCTCTCTCTCTACCCCCCTCCCCAGTCCCTCTCTCCCCTGTCCTCCTCTTCCCCTCTCCCCCGTCCCTCTCCCCGTCCCTCTATCCAGGGCCGACGCTAGGCATAGGCAGTATGGGCAGCTGCCCAGGGCCTCGCGCTCAGGTGAGAGGCAGGGGGCCCCCCTTCACTGTGAAATGAAACACTTTCACAGATTGCCCCCCTGCTCCACCAGGGCCCCCTCCCCACACAATTACAATACACATCAGAGATGTCTGGTGTCGACCCGCGTGGTGGCATTCCTGGGGGTGCAGAGGGGTGGAGGGAGGGACAAACAGAGTGGGGAAGTCAAAGCGGCAGGGCCAGCAATTAGGGCTCAGAGTGTCAGGGGCGAGGCAACACCTCTCTTAAGTACCGGCCATTCCCTGTCTGCAATTTGTTGCTAGGTGACAGAAGGCCCCTTTGTTTCCAGGACCAGCCGGACACAGGTAAGGAGCAGTGGGTGAGGGGAGGAGGGAGCAGCCAGATCAACTGGCGCTGGGACAGTGTTTTAAGAAAGGCCTTGTTACTGCTTCGAAGGCCCAGGGGAAAGGGCCCCCTTTCCCTGGCCTCGAAGCACTAGAGCAAGCTGCAAGGTCAGGGTGTGGGGGCCCCCTTCCCAGGGCTTGTAGCCACTACTCCCTCTTTCTTTTCTTTTCCTTTCCTTTATTTGTTCCTCTGTGAAATGAATCCCAAAAAAAAAACTTTTTTGCTGGAAAGGTTATCTTTTTTGTGATATTTTTCACTTCCAAAGTGCAGCCTTGGTAAAGAGAGAAATAAAAAATTCAAAATTTAAAAAATAGCTAAAGTAAGACAGAGTGGGTCAAAAAGGGGCCAGATTGATTTTATTCACACCGAAAACACATTAGTGACACTACACAGAGTTTACCAGTGAAGCGCTACTTTTGTTTTCTTGTCTTTCTCTGAACAGCATTGTTTTTCCCGGGTGGGGAAGTGCACCATTTCTGGATGTACTGCAATACCTGCTTGATGGGCGGACTGGAAAATAAAGTGCATACCGCTGCTCTGTATTCACAAATGTGGTCTTTTCAAACCATATTGCTTTCGTTTTGTAAGGATATAATCAATGGGCATTGAAGCAGGTCCATTCCGGCCTGTAGTCATGGCCTTAACTTTTCATGCAAAAGCACTCATTCATTTCTGAATAAGTGCAAAAGCGTTAAGGTAACCATGTGGTTCCTGCTTACATTTACCATGCTTTAATTAATCTTACATTCCTTATGAGTGTTTGCTTTTTCCAGAATGTTGTCACTTTTTTTTGGCAGCATATTGCGGGGCACAATTGGGTTGTAGTTGAAGGCAGTGCGAGTTTCTCTCAGTGGGGTAGTTTGGTGTTCAGTGGGGAGAGAATGTGGCACTATGGTCAGAGCTGCTGAATTTGGAACTGGGAAACCAGGTTCAGCCTTCATGACCAGTCCACCAGACCAATCTCCCTGACGGAGCATATTTCCATGCTAGACCTTGGAAGTACCCGCAAGACCTTAGAGGCACTGGTGTCTTAGCACCAGCAGGTGAATCCTATCAGTGGCAAGTGAGGGTTAACCTTGAAGGCCTACCACAATCCCTATTGAAGCCCACCACAAGTCATTTGGGCAGGCCTATGAAGCAGCACACCCTAGAGCAACAGTGACTCTGTCATTGAGGTCACAGGACCCTTGAGCAGGAAGGCTCTAGGACGGTACAAACGGTGAGATCGCATTGAGCGCTGACTTTGGGTCATGTTTGCGAGCATATTATGTTTCTAAAAGCACTTGCTGCCTCGTTCCTGACCTCCAGGAATTTTCAGCAACAATAAAAATGTCATGAAACTCCGGTAATCAATGTTCTTCCTAGAGAGAGATGGAGGTTTGTCAAGTGGAAGTTTTGACTCATAGAAAGGTAGGGCAGAGGGTTAATGTGCTCGCTGCAAAGAACATGTACCATGCAGATCACTAAGTCCACATAATGTAAATAGGCCAGTGGATTACTGCTTTTGTCAGAGAGATCCTATTGGTACTTGCAGTTTATAAGTCAAAATCCTAACATAGACCAATGAGCTATTAACTGTCATCTAAGAGCTGCATGCCTTCCTGCAAGGTATAATTTACATCGTTATGGTTTTTTCCCCAGTCTTTGATCAACATAATGTTGCGAAAAGGGTTTACTTGAACAGAAATCAATTCTGGTTACTAAAGAGAACTTCCAACCATGGTATTACGTTCTAAATTCAGAGTTTGTGTTTCTCCAGATCAATCACTATTAAACTATACTGCCTACCAGTAAGATTGTCATGTGACTCCTAGTCCTTTGTCTTATGTAAAATTACCTATTGTGATTTACACACGTATGATTGATTATCTCTTTGTAATGGGTGATATAAAGTTCTCTGACACTCTAAACTTGTATCAGTGGTGCTGTTTATCAAATTAAATGCATCTGAAAGAGAGTGTAGTTATGGAGACTTGAGGGGCACTGTTAAAGGGTGGTAGTGAGGGAATCCGTGGCAGAGCAAGTCATTGGGGGCACCAACATTGTCACACAGGGCTCCACCAGTGCTAAATCTGGCCACATCTACTTCCTACAGTTCTAACACAAAATCAAAAGCGTTGATTTGACAACCCCTTGAATCTGTAGCATACCTTCAAGTCAATGTATGATTTAGAAGTGGTGTCGGTTGTTCTAAGTCTTTTTTTGTTTATGTACAATCTTTATTTGTTTGCAATGGTGTCTTGTAATTTTGTACTGTATGTGTTGTGTTTTTGCACTTAACATAATTCTGGCGAGTAAAGAGCACACACACAAAAAGATTGTCCTACGTCTCTTAGCATGGGAGTGTGGGATTCTGGTGAGAGGACTTATGTTAAAACAAATTACGAAGTATTAATGTCATCCTAAGGTGCACAATAATGGCACAGAAAAATAAGGGAGCCTTTTGAATTGTGCAATTATATCCATGGTGTGAGAGATTTTCCATTGTGTAATTTTATATTTTGAATGATCCCGCCCCTCATTACCTCAACAAGATCTCCCCTCTTTATGAGGCAAGACTGGAAATTGTATCATGCACTCATCTGGAAAAAATCTGTTAACGAGGAGTAAATAATATACATCTTTGTGAGACCTGCACCTACCTTTTCCATCTAATGAGACAAATGTAATCCATTTAACAGTTTTAAACTATATGGACTTATTTCATTTGTATATTTATCTTTTTGTCCATGTTACTGATATCCACGTTAGGTCTCTTCAGGGATGCCAAATAAGATCAATAGTCCTGCGATGTCACTTTCTGTGATGTCACTTCTTGTGATGTTACCAAGGGCGGCTCCTTCACTAGGGCGGAGGAGCGACGCCCCACTACTTTCTCACAAAAGCAGAAACACAAAATGCTAAAACTACCATTTTCTGTTTCTGCTTCTATCACTGCGAGAAAGCAGAAGTGTTTCATTGGGGGCGGGCGGGTCTGTTTTAGAGCAGGGGAGGATTGCCTTGCCAACTGCTAAGGGTGCTGACTGTTTGAGGAAACCAGTCTTACACACTCTGGCCTTTCTCAATGTATGCTGCAATGCAGCCTACATGGGGAAAATGGCCTCCCCATAGGCACCTGGCTGGTCGGCGTCCTGATCAATCACAACGCTCCCATTGCAGCATTATGATTGGCTATGGGGAGGGGAGGGAGGCTGCCTGCTTCCTGCCCCCCCCTTCCGAACTTCCGCGAGAGACCCTCCACCCGCGAGTCATGCCGGCTGCGACTGAAAGATACATGCAAATTAGAGGGGCCTCACATCTTTTCTTTTGCCCGGGGCCCAAGGAGTTCTAGGACCGGCCCTGCCTCTATCCCTCCCTCCCTCTCTCCATCCACAAATGGTCCTGTGCCACTCAAGCCCTGTCAGCATTCCTGCACTTGGCTCTCCCTCTCTCTCCCTGGTGGGACTGGCCTGAGTGACAAGAGAGGTTTCAATTCATGCCTCGCTACATGAGCCACAAGATAGGAGTGATATATTGCCCTCATTTAATCTCCCTTTGCCTCTACCCCCCCCCACCGCCTGCACGACACTGCTTGCCTACAGCTGACAGCACAAATCAAGCTTCCTGCTGTCTAATAAGCTGTATGCTCTTCAGGGAAATGTGATTTGTTTGTATTTAGCCCTCAATGATCCGCTGCCAGTCACAAAAGATCACCGACCACTGCCACGTTTAGCTGTTACCTTTGGAACGCTCAGTAAACACAAATTCAGCACCTCGTTAAACAGATCCCATAAACTTTCAACATTCCAATTAATATTTTGCTGCGTGTCAAGGGCGCGACCAACATTAACACTTTACTGCGTGACAACAGCAAGACCAGCAGTGATTCCCACACAGTTACAGATCCCTGCCGCGCTGTGCTTTTCTGTTGATAGGAATAGGTTGCTCAGCTGCTACTTAGTTGTAAACATTGCCGGGCAACTTTCAGGTTACTGGTAAACAGGGACTCCAAAAACAACTACCAGTGTTCATGGGGTCTTCCCTTTAACATGATGGCAGATAACAATTTCTGGATGTATAACTTGCAACGCCAAAGGTGGTTAATATGTAATCTTCATACATTTCATTTCTCTTACCATGAGGATTTTTATAAAATTTCACAGTTGTCGTTGTGCTGGGTACGTAGTGCTCTTTCTGTGTAGTGTATTTTCAAAAGACCCATGGTATAAGCCTTTTCAGTGTGTGTACATTTTCTCTGTGTTCAGCCGCATTTGCAACACAACAAGACTTGCTTATTCTTCATAACTGCTGCAAAGCTCTTCTCGAGGTGTTTAAAAACAGAAAGAAGTTTCACAATGTTGTGAATATAACACGTTTTGATATTGTCTGATCTTAATCGTACAGTAGCAGTGGAAACTAGCATTGGCATAGCCAATAGGTCTCACTTTTGGGACCTTTTATTTATTTATTTAAAGAGTTTTATATGGTGCTGCATAACTAAATACTTTGTAGGCACAGAGCATCCCACTGCCCCTGTGGCTAAGGTGGTTATTCCTTATATTTGCAGGTCTATCGCTCTCATACCCTCACCCATCACACCTCCAGGCACTGAGTCAGTAACACGACAAACGTGTCTTGATGGTCATCAGGCACACCATTACAACACTTCCTATATAGGCTCAAAACAAAAATAACAACATATATGAACGAGACACCCTACATTGTGTAGCTTCCTATACGTGTCGATAAGCGCATCAGCGCCCCACACAGGGGTCATAAGTGCTATACAAATGCTACAATACAATGCAATCATTAAATATAAAATACATAAAATTACATTTAAAAAATACTCACTGTACATTGCAAATAAAAAAAGGTTAAAAAATAGTAAAACAATTTCAGTTAAAGATTTAAAACATTGAAAACAGTTACATTCTTTAATGAATAAAACTATTAAAATTAATACATATAAAATGAATCAACACAATTTAATTAGCAGATAAAGTAATACATCAATTCACAATTAAAATTATAAGGCAATTAAAGTGACATTAATCAAGCAATGTATAACATTAATAGTTATTAAATAAAACTGTTAATTATAAAAGAAAAATTATATTTTAAATATTAAAAAACTTCAAAATGTTAAATTTCTTCAGAGCGATGCGGCCGGACTCTCTGTCTAGAGGGCATGGTGGAGATAGTTAAAAAATGTTCCTTGTAACTTCTGAGCCCCTCCAGCAAAGAGAAAATGTGTTAGCAATTTCTGTAGTTATTTTTGTACTTGCACAGTGGAGGAACCCTGGTGTTAATGGAGAGGTCGCATTTCATGTCCCAAAAGCCAATTACCCAGCATTGGATGTGATCTATTGCCGTCTAGATTTCCAGCTCTGAACTAGAGCAGAGGTTAGTGAGTCTCCACCCCTAGACACCTTCTCTCCTGCAAGTTACCAAGGCGGGTCAGCATTCACTACTGATATCAGCAGTACGCCGCAGGTCACAAATGCGAATCCCAGACAGGCAAACTTGGTAGTTTATCTTCCTGAGGTCAGGATAGCGGGTTCCATTAACTGAGTAGCAGCAACACAAATTAATTACTTACAGTGCTACAAAACAGAGGTATGACGCAGAGCGCTATATACAAAAAAAAAAATTATAAGCAGGAGAAGGTCTTTGGAATTCATTGGATAAGGATAGCAACCACTAACAATTTCAGAAAACTATTAAGAGGCATTCTATTTCCACAGGATGTTTAGGGGGGGTGGAACACGTAAGTTTCATAAATTTATAAGGTGTAAAGTGCAGTGAAGTGGGACTCGTCCGTCTGCAGAAAGCACCATAGGAAACGGCTAAATAGAAACAGTGGAGAGAGAATACACCTCGTCCTGTTTTTTACCAGTAACACTATCGGGTTACTTACTGCAGGGCACAGATGCACTGATGTTGTTCCTTGTTCTCATTGTCAACCATGCAGTTAGTGCAGTAGTGGGGAGTGGCAGGGGGTTTGAGGTGCCCGCACAGCAAGAAAAACTGCAGCAGGTCAGTGGCACCTCAAAGCCAGTGGTGCTGATAAAGGGCCCTTGAAAGGCTTCTCTTAGGCACTCACAGCTGCCTCAAATCACCGGATTTTCCTAAAGCCTCTGTACATAGGAGGGCACAAGTCCTAAACAAGCGTGTGCCTCGGCAGCAGGGAAGGGGGCCTGCGCGATTCCCTTGCAGGAGCGTGCAACCATATGGTGCCACCATATGGCACCACGCGCTCCCGCAAAGAAATCACCAGACGTGCACGCGTTGCCATTGCAAGCAATGCAACGCGTGCACGTTTTTGCCCCAAAAGCTGTGTCGATGGCATTAGGTCTCTCTCCTATGCAGCGCATGCGCGCTGCATAGGCGAGACCTAAAACAATGATTTTATATGGTTTCCCTGCTGTTTCTATCTCCTGCAACCCTTCGCCTCACTCCCACTGCTTTCCTCGCTCATCTGCCTATGCCAATGCTTCATTTACTCCTCTTGACTGCTTCAATGCCAGTGCACTGGAATGCGATCCACAGCTCCAGGAGGAGCGCAGGCGGTACGGATTCAAATTCATCCACCTCACCAGCCTTCTGAAGAGACAGCTTACTGGAAGAGAGCACACACTAGGTGCCATATAAAAATCGGCTTTATTCTGTAGTTATTTTAATAAAGCATTTCTCTGCTGAGTGAATCCTTTGTTTCAGAGGGGACCAAAGGAAGGCCACTGATCTCTTACAGTGATGCAATGTAACATCAATCTTGGTGGTTTAAAACAGCTGGCAAAGAGGGCACTAGCTACACTGTTAAGGACAAGGATAGCTCCCCCACACTGTCCACGTGCAGTCATGTGGGATTCACAGGATATGGAGGTGATACTAAGACTTGAATTTGGTTCCGCGGTTTGAAGGTTGGTAACTCTGGCCATAGCACATTCCAAGTCAACACAATCTAAGGCCTGCATACATCATTGGACAATTTAGCCAGCTGATTCACACTGTGCACGCACTTGCATGGCTTATGAAGACAACAAGCATTCAACTCCACTTAATTCAACACAACCACACACAATTAAGTGCCGTACAATTCTACAACGCACAAAAGCACAGCACATCATTCCACTACACAACACATTTCAACATCTTATTATTCCAAACCACACAATTATATTCTGTATCATTACACTATATGCCACATAATGGCAATCCATCAAATTCAACTCCAAAAAAGTCCACTCCGCTCCATGCCACATAATTCCACTTCACATAATACCACCCCATGCAAGACAGTGCCATTGCACTCCATGCAATTGATTTCAAATCCATATAATAACACTACACAAAATTACACTCTAGCCTACATAATTACACTTCACACATATCCACTCAGCTCCAAAAGACATATTTACACTCAACAAAATTCAACTCCGTAACATGCCTCAAATTTACACTCTCATAATTCCACACCATGCCACACAGTTCCACACAATGCCACACCACACAGTTCACCACATACATTTCATGCCACACAACAAAATTACACTCCACTCCATACCACATAAATCTACTCCATGCCAAATAGCAACACTCCACATAATTCATTCCACACCATATCACATATTTCGGCTCAACATAATTTACTCATTGCCACTCAATCTCACACAACACAATTCAACTCCACACAATTCCAAAACACACCACATAATTCCACATCATGCCACTACATTCAATACCAAGCAACCTAATTCCATTCAATACATGCTACTCCATAAACAATACCACTACACATACGTTTACTACACTTAATACCACATAATTACTATCCACATAATTCTATTGCAAACACACCACTGATCCAGCATTTCTCATATTGGTTCACTTCAGGATTTTCAGCACAGTTTCGTCACCAAAACGCAAACACACACAAGTGCTCCAGCCATCATCTCCTCGTGTTTGCTTTGCTACGAAGTGTAGCCATGTTATTTTTCTCTGTACATAAAATATTGCCTTTCCCACTCAAATCATACTGTGTAACCGTAACCGAACTCACTCACGTGTCTTCCTTCCCTGGCTGTAATAATCAGAAACAGTATTCACAGAAGTCATTGA
The DNA here is from genome assembly GCF_964263255.1 of Lissotriton vulgaris. NCBI lineage: Eukaryota > Metazoa > Chordata > Amphibia > Caudata > Salamandridae > Lissotriton > Lissotriton vulgaris. Next base: position 699,857,780 of record NC_141698.1, read on the forward strand.
CAAGTTCCAAAGTATTTAATGTGTTGTAGTGATTATCGTCAACTTGGGATGTCATTATGCTAAAAATGGGGAAACATCATTTACTACGAAAGCATCCCCACGCATAACGTTTACCACGGTACACTTACCACGCAAACGTTTTTTCAACGTGGGTGCCTTCCACGACCGTCTTTACCACGCAAGTACGTTCAGCGTGGGTTGGGGGGACACGTGGTATTCCGTCCAGTCGTGCTGGGGGAGGGTTGGGGGGGGCCTGGGGGGTTTGGGGGGTCTCCCCCCCCAAAATAACAACAATTATGGAGCGAATTACATAAATAAAAAAAACGCTCTTTAGTATTTATGAAGTAAAAGGAAAGAGCCTCCCCCAAAGACGTGCAGTGTACGTCAAAAAAGCAGTCCTTTTTTTATTTTGGAAGACGTTTTTTGACGCTTGTTTCCATGGTGGATGGAAGTAAGGGCTGCTGGAGAAAGACGTGCAGGTAAGACGTTTCTACGCGTGGTATAATCCTTCGATGTAAATTCCAGCGTGGTAAAGCCACTTGCGATGTAAAATTCGCGTGGTAATGCCATGCGTGGAACTTGTAATCGTGGAAAAATCATATATTCCTAAAAATGCATGTCAACGAAGCTGGTTGCAGAAATGCGTGTTAATGTGCTGCATCGTAAAATACTTCTAAGGTCCAAAAAGCGAGACCGATTTCATTGCAAATGCTTGTTTTTTATCATTGTTCCCAATAAAAGAAAATGAAAATTAACAAAACCAAAAAAAAAACTGAAAAAAATAACTGTTTTGAACTTCCCAATAGAGCAATCGGAAAAATAAGTCTGGTAGGTCAAAGCCCTGTTATAGATGGTGAAGATACGAGTTGCTTGTAATTGACGTTTTAAACTTCTGCCTTGGTCACAGCATTCCACTGCATTTAAAAATAGCTGGGAAATTATGAAATTTAATTATAAATGTCAGCGTGTTTTTCAACAAACATGTTTGGTTGAAAATGTGAAGAATGTGGAAAGATGAAAGATGTAGGCGCAGAGAGACATCTCATTTGTTTGCATAGTTTTAGAAAATTACAATTAGAATTAAAGGATGCGAAAGAATAGTGAAAAGGTTACATTACTCAAGGGAAACATTTGGGACTTGTTTTTACGTGCCCCTAAGTTAAATCAATCGTTTTAGCTGTTTGAAAATGATAGAAGGGTGAATTATGAGAATGGTTCTAAGAGTGAATTTCTAAAATATGCTGTGCTATTTCACTGTTATACAGGCCACTGATTACAGTTATTTAACTGGGAACATAAATCTGAATTAAAATATTGAAACATCAACCAAAATCCTTTAAAATACATGCACAATGCTGCCTTTTTTTTCATACCTCAACTCAAGTGTTCATGTGCATAACCATGGCCTTGAGAAGCTTGCATTTGAGGCATTGCTCATCAGTAAGGAAGCACTTTTGTGTGAAGAAATACATCCCTTCAGTAATTTAAAATTAGAAGTATGAATTTGGGCAAGCACCTGTCATGCTTTCTGGCTGTGCCTATTTACCTAAGGGTGGTTGATTGAGTTTGAACAAAAATCCTGTATCTGTCAGCCTTTTAATAACAACAAAAATATTTTCTATTTTCCAATTTTTTTATTTGTTTATTTCTAATATTCTCAGACCAATTTATTAGGCACTGAGTAGCCAATAGAGAGATTGTAAATTATGTTTAGATTTAGACTAAATGTGATCCACTTTCTGCATATCAAATCTTAGTTCCATACCATGATTCGTGTAACACTTGATCCTCTAGACCTTCTCCTGACCTTAGAGCGACATTTCTTCTTGTTCACCCCAGCAGAGCTGTAGGCCAGTGAGATCTTTGCGAATAGAAAGTTCCTGAGGTTGGTATGAGGAGTAAGGATTTGTGAGACACCTACACAGATATTTCATTTCAGTAAAAGCAAGGGGGGGTTGGGTTGCTTACGATTTTCACCATACACATTGTGTCTTATAAGGTCTTTGTCAATTATATGTTGTTCTAAGGGCAATCTGCCCCTTCTGTATTTGCCCTCTCAATGTGTGCGATCCTACTGCCTTTCCTCACCTTAATATTCATTGTTTGATTCATTATCTGTTATCCATTGAAGTGGAGGGGTTTCCCTTTCCTATGCACTGCAAGCAACCCCTAACTAAAGAATCAATCAGAAATAAAGGAGCAAGTTTACTAATATTTCTCTAAATGCAGTCCAGCAACAAAAGTGTCTGTGATGCTTTGCCTGAATGGGAGACCACAGGACAGTGCTAGGGGTGGGCGGAAGTCGCGGAAGGGACTATCGCGGAGAGGCACGGAGATTGAGGCAATCTCCATGCCTCTCCGCGATATTTCCGTTTCGCGAGGCCGCCCGCCCGCCTCCCGCTTGCCTCCCGATTCCCGCCTGCCTGCCTCCCGCCTGCCGCCCGCCTCTCGCCCGCATTATTAAATTAAATTAAAAGGCTCCCGCGCATGTGCAGTTTACAAAAATGAAGCCGGGATCGGGAAAATGCAGCGCAATAAGGCAAGTTTGCTTTAAAGTTTTATTTAGCCTTTTAATTTAATTTAATAATGTGGGCCGGAGGCAGGCGGCAGGTGGGAGGCAGGCGGGCGGGAAGCGGGAGGCGGGCGGGCGGTCAACTCCGCTCCGCCGTGGAATGGGTGGAAATTCGCCCCGTTTTCCTGCCTTCTTCGCGGAAGGCGGAAAGTGCAAATTTCCGCCCATTCCGTGGCCGGAACGGAAATGTCTGCCCACCCATAGACAGTGCCATATTCACAAAGATATAGCCCACTTTTCTCTTTCTCGCACTGGCACTGGTGCACAATCAGACTCACAAGCACCACAAATAAATCTTTGCTTCATAGTGTGAAGGTGTGAGCATGAGTCTAGCCTAGGTTTTCTGGTAGAAGACCCTTAAAGTACAAAATGCTATGCTTACACTAACTTTAAAACTGTGCCCACTTTGTATATATACTGTACACTGCAGCAGACATGCAAAGTTTGACATTTTAGAGAAATAAAAACATTTCTCCAACTTTGAGACTGCATCAAGGAAGCATACATTTTGGTACAAAGCTAACAATGTTTGGAGAGAGAGCTTTGCATCAAAAACCATGCATGGTGTGGGGAAATTGGTACCTTCTATCATACACTGTGGGAATGCCCCATGATAGCAACCTATTGGGAAACAATTATGCGCGCAATCACACAAGTTTGTGTAGTGACAGTCACCCTGGGGCCCAAGAGATGTCTCTTAAATATATGGGAGCCAACAGACCTTAACCACGCAGCTCAAGACTGGACAACTCTGGGTATGATGTTCGCCAAACGTAACATAACTAAGCACTGGGGGGCACAATCAGCTCCGATGTACTGAGAATGGTGTGGGGATATGGATGGAGTTATGGTGGCAGGGAAGGCGGCTTTTATACATCGAGGGTGCCCCAAGAAGTGGGAATAGATATGGGGAAGTGGAACACATATAGAGGGAACATTTGTACCCCACCTCTGAGTGAGTAGGCCATAGACTCTAGAGGGTACGAGACCATGTCAATCAATTTACTGTGAAAGCAATTGAAGTAACTATGTAGCTAAACCGTATGAGTCAAATGCATTGGGACGCGTAAATGGAACAACACTATTACATTATGTAACTATGTCATTGCAAGTTGAACCTGTAGTTAATAAAAAGAATTTACACAAAAAAAACATGCATGGTAGTGTGGAACTGCCATGTAAGACCCCTGTGTCACCTCTGGGTGCAAATTATCGCGAATCACTGCACAGTGCTACTTTTCGTTGCCTTAATGCAAATTTAGCTAAGTAAATACAAATCATAACTTTCCACTGGTTTGAGTCACTTTTGGTGACTTTTCACTGATGCAAAGTGTTGATAAACCTGGCCCAATTTGGAGCTGTAGGTAGGCTGCATATTGTGTGGTATAGTGTATGTGGCCATAGCACTTGCATAAATGTCAGTATCTTTCAATCCTTTTACTTTCATAGATGTCTTATCTCTTAGCAGAACAACAAAGACACTTTATCTTGCCTACTCCCACTATTTCCTTTCCTCCGTATGCCATCTCTGTTTCTATTTTGCCACATGTACCACTGATCGTGGGTAAAAGTACAGGTAGACAGTGTCGGGCATTGTTGGTTGGAGACTGCAGTGAACCTTCATAAATGATAACAGCTTTGTTGATTTTCATCTTCCAAATATCTGGGAACCCTAGCACTCCACCTTTGTAGCCAGTTCACACCAAGCAATGTTTCTCCCTAATCCTATAGTTTTTTTTCGAAACAAATTTCTGGTTGGCTGAGGTATGTCTCCAGGACAGGAAGGAACCACGACTCTAGTCAGGGTTAGCTAGATGCACACTAAAAGATAACCTGTGCTCACTCTCTGGTAGCTTGCCACAAAGCAGTCAGGCTTATCAAAAAAAGGCACTTTGTAGAGTATTTGTGCAACACACACACACACACACACACACACACACACACACAATATGACAGTGAATACACCACAAAAAGACACCACATATGTTTAGGAAAATAAAGAATATTTGTCTGAGCTAAATAAGACCAAACCGACAAATATTCATTAGTTGAAGTAGGGATAGGATTTTTTAAGGAGTAAATGCAAAAACAGTGCTTAGAAGCCACTAGTGAATCTATGACGTTACAACGCAAACATTTACAACGCATGCTTTTACAACACAGTTTTTACATCACAGCATCCATTACGATGCATGATTTTACATCTCATGCCATCACAACGCATTTTTAGAAACTATATTTACAACTCATTCCATTACAACGCATAATACTTTTAGGGCAAGTTTTGGATAGTGTATGGGTAAAATTCACTATTCCCACTCCAGTGAGTGCAACAGTAGGGTAAGTGTTGAATAGTGTAGGGGTAAAAATGAATATTCCCACTCCAGTGAGTGCAACAGTAGGGAAAGTGTTGGATAGTGTTGGGGTAAAAATACCATTCCCATGTACCCCAAAACCCATACCCACCCTAAAACTTAAAAAATCTCCATTACTTACCTTATAATGCGCTGTAAAGGCATGCGTTGTAGTGACATGCGTTGTAATGGCATGCTTTGTAGTGACATGCGTTGTAATGGCTGTGCTGTAATGGAATGCTATATAAAGGCAGTTGCATTATAACAGCCACGTTGCAAAGGTGGTGCATTGTAATGACTGTGTTGTAATGGATGTTTCCCGTCACAAGCTGGCAAAACGTTACTTGAGGTTGCAAGGGAACAGTGTAAATCCAAAGTTCAGGCCACCCACAATGAAGCTGGCTACAGGACCCACACAGGTCCCACTGAGAAAGTACTTTGGATGGAGCTAAGCCTCGATGCTGAGGGCACAAGTAATCGATCTTTTTATGCAGTTGAGTCGCTGTATAGTCGTCAAGCTTCGCTGAGGTGCAGGCAATGCATAGTCGAGTCACGTAGAGCATTATTGTTGCGCTGCACAAGCTGTAAAACTGTTGTCTTCGAACAGCCAATGCATCGCATCGGAGGGTGAAGTTTCAGTTCCGATCGGCAAAAGGATGACAATGCGTCAGTTTTATAGTAAACAGCTCTGAACCCACTTCTGAGGCCCAGAACCTGGAGAGGGACCTCAGGCAAGGGTAGGACTTACAGAAGGAAATGTCAGGCAGCACCAGCAGGTATGCAGGAAGTTGTTTGCGTCCATGAAACTTCAGAAAACAGTAGGCAAGACTGCAAGCCCTTGGAGATCACTTAGAGGGAAGGCAGAGAGCAGCAGGGCAACAAGCAGGAAAGCAGTCCTTCCAGAAAAGCAGTCCAGTTGAGTCCTTTAAGCAGCACAACAGTCCTTCTGACAGAGGTTCAGTTCAAGATCCAGAAGTGTCTGACTTAGGAGGGTAGAGACCCAGTACTTGTACCCAAACGTGCCTTTGATGTAGGGGATGACATTAAAGCAGCTCTCAGAAGTACACCAGGATCCCTTTCAATCCAGACCATTCTGCCAGGCTATCTGTGGTGGGTAAACCAATGCTTTGTGTGTGGACAGGACAATACCTATTGTAGTGTAAGTGTCAGTCCCTCCCATTCCTTCCTGCCCAAGAAGACCCATCAAAATGCAGATGGAAGCATATGAGTGCTCAAAATGCAGATATGCCCCACCTTCATGTGTTTATGGTTGTCTAGACGGAATGCAAAAAGCGTAGCTGTAACCTTTTGCAAACAGGCTGTCAGGCACATAGAGCATTAAGTGCAGAGAAATGTCCACTTTCTAATAGTGGCATTTAAAAAAAGTAACATTAAATCCAAAGTCACCAATAAAGAGGATTTCTCAGAACTATTCCAAACATATGAAACATGAAAAAGGTACTCCTCTCTGATCAGGAATTACAGCTTAAAGGTGCATTAAGGAATTCCCAATGAGGGCCTATGAGAAAAGTGGGCCTGACAATACTGAAAAACAAAATAGGCTGTTTATCACTACCAGGGCATGTAAAACATAAAAAGTGCATGTCCTACCTTTTACTTACATGGCACCCAGCCCTTAGGGTTACTTAGGGCCTTCCTTAGGGGTGACTTATATGTAATAAAAGCAGAGTTGAATGCCTGGCAAGTAGTCTTAAATGCCAAGTCGAGGTGGAAGTACAGTTCACACACACACACAACTCAGTGGCAGGCCTGAGACAGGTTTGGAAGGCTACTTCTGTGGATGGCAAAATCAGTGCTGGAGCCCACTAGTAGCATTTGAGGTGCTGGTCCTCGGTATATGGTATATTACTTTACGAGGGACTTACCAGTACAACAAATATGCCAATCAGGTATACACCAATGTCATCATGTTTTAGGAGCGAAGCACATGCACATTAACACTGGGTAGCAGTAGTAAAGTGCTCAGAGTCCTAAGGCCAACAAAAAGAGTGCTGCAAAAAGAGGAGGAGGAAAGCAAAATGTTTGGGATGACCCTTAAGAGATGGCCATTTTCCAACAGTTGCTCTTCTGAACTGCTAAGGTGATCAAATTGATGGAGTCTTCAGCAAAGTGATTTGATGAAGTTGGAGCTCCAGGTTGTCTTTAAGCTAAACGTCAGCCACATTCTTTAAGAATTTGTTTCCGGATACTTTCATCAGAAATCATCCTTAATAATTTCCTTCTCTTTTTCACTAAATTCTGCTCATGTTTTCAAAATTTCTCCTCTGTGTTTGAAACAGATAATTATAATTATAACCATAGCAAATACACTTTAATAGCATCCACACCATAATTAGGTTGGCTGCGGTTTCATTAGCAATTACATTTTCAGCTACATGGCAGATAACATATATTAGACATATTCGGACTTACATCCTCCCTCAAGTGCAATCCCACTCAGTCTTTCAAGTTAATCCTAAACATATTTTACTCCTTTTAGCCTAGCCATACCCACAAAGGTGCATTTGAGGGCCATGCCAGCCTATACAAATCTTTGCTCCCCAAATGACTGAGGCACCTGGCACAAAATAGAGGTGAGGGAGTTCAGCAGGTGAAGGAGCAATAAAAACGCATTTTAATGTAGTTTTTTTCTTATTACATTTGCTGCTTGACCCAATACAGGTTAAATAAATGCCAGGCTGTCTTCTGACAAATTGATGCCTATTCATTTTATTTTGGAGATGTTTGCTTTTCTTCCTTTGACTGCAAAGTACGAGGATTTTGTAAAGTGAACTATGTGACAATCTCTCTGTTGTGATACAGACAAGGCCACTGGAAATAGGGCAGCAGTGGAGGCCTACATTATGCACCAATATTAACTTAAGTATATGGCAAGAAAACACAAGTTATTCTGTTTAATTTGGCACATTTATTAATCATATTACTTCATTATTGTGTCATTTTGCACATTTTGGCACTGTCTGGGCAAAGGTTTCAATGTATTAGTAACAGTTCCACATCCAAACACCGCTCGCTGTAAGTAACTGAAAGGTGACAAGTCAACCTTTGCCAAGGACCTTCCACTGCACACATTGCAGCATTTGTAGTAACTATTGAACTGTTTGAGCTAGAAACAAAATGTGTTTTTTTGATAAAATCTGCAGATTATGCAGCAGATGATGGATTATGTCACAAATGAGGTACATTCATAATTATTCGGTAAAGACTGCAACAGCAGAATCACATAATTCAGTAGCCGCAGAATCACATCATTCCAGTGGCCTTGTGCACAGGAAGTGTGAAACAAATATTGTAGGATGTCAATTTGTTTCTAATTGACAAAAAATGTAAACACCTGTACATGAACTGTACAAATATTGCAACATATACCAGCAGTTACAAAAGCAGTAATGAGTCACATTTTCTTTTGTAATTCTGAAGTAATGGAAACAAAGATTTTAATAGGATGAAAACAAATCTTGTTTATGCGCAAGTGATAAATATTGTATTGTATTGTATTGCGCATTATATAACACTTAACTACCCACATGTGTGGCACTGTAGCAATTACCTACATGGGCAGCAAGTTTTGCCAGAGATGGTGGTATGTGGTTAGAAGGGTGTTTTTGTTTTGTGATCTAATGTGGGAGGTGTTTCCATGTCATGTGTGATGACCACCGAGGTCCGGTTATCATGTTATGAGACACAGGGGCATATTCTCAAGAACGTGTGATAACCATTGCAAAAGTAACTAAACGCAACTTCCAACATCGCGGGAAAAATTACTCTGTGTCAACAAAGCATTCTCAATATGGTGATGCCATCCGAAAGTCTCCAGATAACGCTTTAACTGACCACGTTAAAATCAACATTATTCAATTATGTATCCTGTGAACACAAGATGCATTTCCTCCATGCACTCCTTTCCAAACTTTCATAAATGTTCGTACAAAAATTTTTTTCTTGCTTGTTGAATGATTTATTTTTTTCTCATTTCATACAAGGTATATCATTATTTTCATAACTATTCAACATATTCCATGTCTCGGAAAAGTTTGTTACAATGTAGTTGCCCAATGCATTTCAAGCGTAACGCCCTTCCTCAGGGGACTTCGTAAACTCTAGAAACGATAATCATAAGTCACAATCAGTGTAGAAATAATGGTCCCTAAATAAAAACATATATTCATATTAACATTGCACATCAGTAATGCCCCCCGTGCTAAGGTTAAAAGCTCGTGAACAATATTCATGATACTTTTGTAAAATGGTACTAATGTCCACATGGTGGAAAAAACGGATAAAATATAATGAAGACCCAGTAGCTGGGTACTGACCTTAATGCATGGAATAATTCGTGCCTTGTAATTGGCTGTAATAAGGGAAATAAAATCCGGGTGTAAATACATAGCATGACGCATATGTCTAGTTTCTGTGTAAAAAAATATGTTAGTAGTCTCTTACCGAGGTCCTGTTAACGTGGAATCTTCCTCGCTAATTTTGGCGTGCAGCGCTCTGTACGCGAGTGCTCTATGGTTTTAACGATCTAGCGTTCTAAGTTGTCAAGGTTACCGTCCATAGACGAGTGACGTAAGATGTACTCTATGGTTGTGGCTTGCGCCAGGTAACAGCGCTCTGTACGTGAGTGCTCTATGGTTTTAACAACATAGCGTTCTAAGTTGTCAGAGTTACCGTCCATAGACGAGTGACATATGCTGTACTCTATGGTTATAGCTTGCGCTAGGTAACGGCGCGTGCTGAAGATAGTAAACATAAGTGAAGGACTGTGCCGCTAGTAACGCGATGTGTGGTTGCTAGGGTAAACTGAAAAAATGTAAATAAAAGCGGACTATGTCGCTATGTGAAAACTTGGGAGAGTCACAATGTGACGATATGCACAGAGGGGATGTATGAATTAAAGAGTGATATTTACATGATGGGTGATGTGCGTGTTGTGTATAGTGCACATAACAAAGCGTAGCGTAAAAACATAATTTTCACATTGTCCAATGACAAAATTGAAATTGTAATGCGAGCTGAACTACAAAGTATCCAAAGTTATAATTCATAGATAACAGTGAAAGTCCAATCTTTCATTAAGCCCTTTCGGCTGGAGGGTGCATAAGAAGTCTATCCAGAAAATTTCTCTGCGAAGTAAGTGGCTGTTGTTGTCTCGACCTGGTAGAGTTGCCACTTTTTCAAGTATACAGAATTTTAATTGGCTTGCATTGTGTTTTGCCTCATTGAAGTGTACCGCTATAGTGGATTTATCGTTTTTCAACCGAATGTTACTTTTATGTTCCACGATTCTGGTCTTGATTTTCCTTTGTGTCTTACCTACGTATGAGAGACCACAAGGGCATCTCAGTAAGTAGATTACGTTCGAGGTGTCGCATGTTCCAGATACCTTCAATTTTATAGACGAACCTTTTGTGGGATGGTTTAAGGTATTTCCTTTTATGATTGCAGTACAGTTGCCACAGTTGTGGCATGGTAGAGTTCCTTTATAAGTACCATGTTCTGTTATTTTTGTTTCCTTTACCAATTCTTTCAAATTCTTGGTTCTTTCATATGCAAAGATTGGTTGGTGTCTGAATATATTTTTGAAATCATCTTCCAGTGCCAGCATGGGCCAGTGTGTTTTGATTGATTTTTTGATCATAGAGCTGCTTGTGGAATATTTTGATACAAATACAGATCTGTGTTCATCAGACTTATCTTTGGATTTTAATAGGTGTTCTCTTTGTAATGTTTCAGCTCTCTGAGAGGCAGAATCCAAGATGGCTTGGGGGTATCCTCGTTTTCTGAATTTTTCCAGCATGTTTTCTTTATGTGTTTGGTATAATTCTTTTGTAGATGTTATTCTTTTAATCCTTAGTAATTGTGAAAAAGGTAGATGCTGTTTGAGCGGAGTTTGGTGAAAGCTTTTGAAGTGCAGTAAGTTGTTTCTGTCTGTTTTTTTGGTAAATATTGATGTGGTAATGTTGCCATTTTTGTTAGTTAATTGTACGTCCAGGAATGATAGGGACTCTTTGTCTATGGTGAAGGTGAATTGAATTCTCCCATCTACTTGATTTAGTGAGTTGAGTTCTTTGATCAATTTTTCTTTACTCCCTTTCCATAATACAAAGATATCGTCGATGTATCTTTTGTAAAGGATTAGATTGTTGGTCCATTCTTCTTTATTCAATATATGGTCAAGCTCATAGCGGTGCATAAACATGTTAGCATAAGTAGGCGCGGCACAATTGCCCATGGAAGTACCAGACATCTGTATATAAAAGTAGTTCTCCCATTCAAAATAGCTGTGGTATAGCGTGAAGTGTAATAACTCCATTAGTAATATTTTGAATTTTTCCGGTTTGTTCTCATGTATGAGAAAACTTTCCACGGCTGATAAGCCTGAATCGTGCGGTATAGATGTGTATAATGATTTCACGTCTATGCTTGCCATGATCATGTCTGTGGTAAAATTGCTTTTTTCTGACTCCAAAATGTTCAAGAAGTGTGTGGTGTCCTTGATGTAGGTCGAACTATTTTGTACCATATTTTGAAAATGTTTATCCAAGTATTTTCCAACTGGCTCATGAATGGATCCTACTGTAGATACAATGGGTCTTAGTGGTGGTAATGTTTCATGTTTGTGGATCTTGGGTGTCATATATATATAGGGAATTGCTGGATTGTTTTTTATAAGGTATTCCTTCTCTTTGAGACCTATAGTACCTTCATCTACTGCGTTCTGTATGATGTTGGTAAGAAGTTTGATGAATTCTTTTGTGGGATCCGATATGATGCGTGTGTACATGTTCGAATCTTGAACATGTGTCTGTACATTTTCCTTGTAATAACTTGTGTCCATTATCACCAAGGCTCCGCCTTTGTCAGCTTGTCTTATGGTAATTTCTTGAAAAAGGTAGATGCTGTTTGAGCGGAGTTTGGTGAAAGCTTTTGAAGTGCATCTTGGTTTTTTGAAAATTTCTTCTTTGGAAACAAAGGTTTGCGTATACAAATTTCTCAGAACATTAAGGTTAAGACATTTTTTCACCAACGTGATTGAACCCACAGTAACTACCACACAAGACCAAGAAAACACCCTCATGGGTTTAAGATCCAAAAGCAAATTTATAGCTCCAGTGAGCCACAAAGTACTGGACGCATTTGAAAAAGTCATACTAACGGAACTCGAAGAAATTTTCAAAAAACCAAGATCAAAACATTCCAACATGTCACTAAAGGAAAAACAAACTCTAAGAAAACTAGCAAACAATCAAGAAATTACCATAAGACAAGCTGACAAAGGCGGAGCCTTGGTGATAATGGACACAAGTTATTACAAGGAAAATGTACAGACACATGTTCAAGATTCGAACATGTACACACGCATCATATCGGATCCCACAAAAGAATTCATCAAACTTCTTACCAACATCATACAGAACGCAGTAGATGAAGGTACTATAGGTCTCAAAGAGAAGGAATACCTTATAAAAAACAATCCAGCAATTCCCTATATATATATGACACCCAAGATCCACAAACATGAAACATTACCACCACTAAGACCCATTGTATCTACAGTAGGATCCATTCATGAGCCAGTTGGAAAATACTTGGATAAACATTTTCAAAATATGGTACAAAATAGTTCGACCTACATCAAGGACACCACACACTTCTTGAACATTTTGGAGTCAGAAAAAAGCAATTTTACCACAGACATGATCATGGCAAGCATAGACGTGAAATCATTATACACATCTATACCGCACGATTCAGGCTTATCAGCCGTGGAAAGTTTTCTCATACATGAGAACAAACCGGAAAAATTCAAAATATTACTAATGGAGTTATTACACTTCACGCTATACCACAGCTATTTTGAATGGGAGAACTACTTTTATATACAGATGTCTGGTACTTCCATGGGCAATTGTGCCGCGCCTACTTATGCTAACATGTTTATGCACCGCTATGAGCTTGACCATATATTGAATAAAGAAGAATGGACCAACAATCTAATCCTTTACAAAAGATACATCGACGATATCTTTGTATTATGGAAAGGGAGTAAAAAAAAATTGATCAAAGAACTCAACTCACTAAATCAAGTAGATGGGAGAATTCAATTCACCTTCACCATAGACAAAGAGTCCCTATCATTCCTGGACGTACAATTAACTAACAAAAATGGCAACATTACCACATCAATATTTACCAAAAAAACAGACAGAAACAACTTACTGCACTTCAAAAGCTTTCACCAAACTCCGCTCAAACAGCATCTACCTTTTTCACAATTACTAAGGATTAAAAGAATAACATCTACAAAAGAATTATACCAAACACATAAAGAAAACATGCTGGAAAAATTCAGAAAACGAGGATACCCCCAAGCCATCTTGGATTCTGCCTCTCAGAGAGCTGAAACATTACAAAGAGAACACCTATTAAAATCCAAAGATAAGTCTGATGAACACAGATCTGTATTTGTATCAAAATATTCCACAAGCAGCTCTATGATCAAAAAATCAATCAAAACACACTGGCCCATGCTGGCACTGGAAGATGATTTCAAAAATATATTCAGACACCAACCAATCTTTGCATATGAAAGAACCAAGAATTTGAAAGAATTGGTAAAGGAAACAAAAATAACAGAACATGGTACTTATAAAGGAACTCTACCATGCCACAACTGTGGCAACTGTACTGCAATCATAAAAGGAAATACCTTAAACCATCCCACAAAAGGTTCGTCTATAAAATTGAAGGTATCTGGAACATGCGACACCTCGAACGTAATCTACTTACTGAGATGCCCTTGTGGTCTCTCATACGTAGGTAAGACACAAAGGAAAATCAAGACCAGAATCGTGGAACATAAAAGTAACATTCGGTTGAAAAACGATAAATCCACTATAGCGGTACACTTCAATGAGGCAAAACACAATGCAAGCCAATTAAAATTCTGTATACTTGAAAAAGTGGCAACTCTACCAGGTCGAGACAACAACAGCCACTTACTTCGCAGAGAAATTTTCTGGATAGACTTCTTGTGCACCCTCCAGCCGAAAGGGCTTAATGAAAGATTGGACTTTCACTGTTATCTATGAATTATAACTTTGGATACTTTGTAGTTCAGCTCGCATTACAATTTCAATTTTGTCATTGGACAATGTGAAAATTATGTTTTTACGCTACGCTTTGTTATGTGCACTATACACAACACGCACATCACCCATCATGTAAATATCACTCTTTAATTCATACATCCCCTCTGTGCATATCGTCACATTGTGACTCTCCCAAGTTTTCACATAGCGACATAGTCCGCTTTTATTTACATTTTTTCAGTTTACCCTAGCAACCACACATCGCGTTACTAGCGGCACAGTCCTTCACTTATGTTTACTATCTTCAGCACGCGCCGTTACCTAGCGCAAGCTATAACCATAGAGTACAGCATATGTCACTCGTCTATGGACGGTAACTCTGACAACTTAGAACGCTATGTTGTTAAAACCATAGAGCACTCACGTACAGAGCGCTGTTACCTGGCGCAAGCCACAACCATAGAGTACATCTTACGTCACTCGTCTATGGACGGTAACCTTGACAACTTAGAACGCTAGATCGTTAAAACCATAGAGCACTCGCGTACAGAGCGCTGCACGCCAAAATTAGCGAGGAAGATTCCACGTTAACAGGACCTCGGTAAGAGACTACTAACATATTTTTTTACACAGAAACTAGACATATGCGTCATGCTATGTATTTACACCCGGATTTTATTTCCCTTATTACAGCCAATTACAAGGCACGAATTATTCCATGCATTAAGGTCAGTACCCAGCTACTGGGTCTTCATTATATTTTATCCGTTTTTTCCACCATGTGGACATTAGTACCATTTTACAAAAGTATCATGAATATTGTTCACGAGCTTTTAACCTTAGCACGGGGGGCATTACTGATGTGCAATGTTAATATGAATATATGTTTTTATTTAGGGACCATTATTTCTACACTGATTGTGACTTATGATTATCGTTTCTAGAGTTTACGAAGTCCCCTGAGGAAGGGCGTTACGCTTGAAATGCATTGGGCAACTACATTGTAACAAACTTTTCCGAGACATGGAATATGTTGAATAGTTATGAAAATAATGATATACCTTGTATGAAATGAGAAAAAAATAAATCATTCAACAAGCAAGAAAAACATTTTTGTACGAACATTTATGAAAGTTTGGAAAGGAGTGCATGGAGGAAATGCATCTTGTGTTCACAGGATACATAATTGAATAATATATATCTCGATCTTGGGAGCCCAGCAAGATCACCATCCATTGCACCAACGAAAGTATTACACTTATCTGACAATTTTCAAAATAATCATCCAAAGGGAGTGCGGGACCCTTAACAAATAACTTTGTAGACGTTAAAATCAACGCCATGCTGCAAAAATGCGAAACGTGAACGCAATAAATCTTGCGATGAGGCCAATCGCGGTACAAAATGCACCGAAAACCAGCAACCGACCTGCAAATCCCACACGTCTGGTGGGAAAATGCACCATAAAAGCAGAGTAAATAAACAGTGAGATGACAACGTGTGAGCACAACCCTAGAGCTATGACGCAGAACAAATGACCATTTTCCAAATCAGATAGGCATTTCCCCACAAACAGCCGCAATGTACATTGACATGCAATCAGTATGTAACCTGTGCCAATGCGGAAACAAACATGGAACACACTGTGAAACCACAACTCCCCCTACACATTGCAGAGGGACAAACAACACCCCCTGCATACCGATGTGCCATGTCCATGATCAAACAAGAATGAAAGCATGAACTAATGTAGGGGCAGTGACTCCCCCTTACGTACATGTTGCCCATGTCATGGGACTTGAGTCACATGGTGCATCCCTGCATCATGTCGGCACATATAAGAGCCCAAAAGAATCCCTATTGTCACTTGTGGGCCACAAATGATAGCCAAAATGCAATGAATTGGAACACATGTGAAACGCCGAAGAGTGCGATACCGTAACTACTGTGACACACAGAACTGGCAGTTCGAATACATGACACCATAAACAGCCTCACTGCACAGAGGTGACACACCCACCATCAATTAACAAATTCCTCAATTGACAGCACAACAAGTCGCACCCACACTTGTCTGAGTGAAGTGCCTGTACAGATGAGTGACATGCACGCAGGGAATGTGTATCGTAATGCTTTTATATGCACATGCTGTGCCTGTGGTCAGTCAATGTACTGTGCCATTACTGCTAAGGACCCACACAATGTAACGTCAACCAGAGAAGAAATTGTCAATGATGTAGTCCCTATGGGCTATTCCTGCTGTGGCTGCAGTGGGGTGTGGTCCACCTGCCTCATCTTCATCATAATCGTCCGGTGCATTTAGCACTCGTATCCATGGGGTTTTGTTGCGTACACATATTTTGTGCAACACACAAAATGTAACGATCAACTTGCACACGAGATCTGGGCTGCACAGGAGCTTACCCCCTGTGATGTCCAAGCACCTGAAAATTTACTTCATCACGCCAAATGTGCGCTCCACGATGCCCCTGGTGCCTTTGTGGGCCTAATTGTACTGCCTCTAGGCCTGTGTGTTCAGGGCTCGGTGGGGTGTCATCATCCAAGTGTAGAGTGCATATCCTTGGTCACCTGTGACAGTGCAGAGAGACATGAGTGAAGACTACGTACTGCATGATGTGTTGTGTGGATCACTGGTTCATTGGTGTGTGATATGTGTGACTCCTGTATGACATGTACTGCATGTTGCAAATGAGCAGCATCACTGTGTATTACGTAGCCTCACTGCTGCACCTTCCCCCGAGCACATTCACTAGTGTGAGCAGCACGATTACATCACATGCACCTCTATGGCACACCATTGACATGCCTGTCTGTGCATGTCCACAAGCCTGACTAAGACACAGTGATTATAATGTGCAGAATGTGGCCAGCCTCGTGTGTGTAGGCCCATTGCAAGGACAGGGCTGAAACAGATGTAGGGCACCTGCCTGGCTCAACTCAACATGCAGTTGATTGTACATCTGTGGCTCATGCTGTCTCAATTACAGAGGCTAGGTATCGTTGGTGCCGCATGGAATAATTAAAGTCCTTCCTCGACGGCATAACGCAGTGAACTTTGGATCCCCCTTTTGCATCTACTACACAAACTATGCAAACAGGGGTCCTTCAGGGATCCATACTGAGCCCTTTGTTATTCGACTTGTATATGGCCCCTCTAATCCAGCTAGCCGAGGATCTTGGCGCTAAAGTGGTAGCTTAGGCTGATGACACTCAGCTTTTATTCACCTGGGAAAAGCATGAGACTTCTAAGTCGCACGTCAGAACCTGCCTGTCTGCTGTGTTCAACTGGTTTTCCTCTGCCCAGTTGAAATGCAACAACGATAAAACAGAGATACTATTCTTTGGGGAATTCCCTTCATTGTTCTAGCATGACTTCTGGCCTTCTGATGCCCCTAGACCGTCCCTTTCGGGTCTTCCAGTGAAAGATCTTGGGATCTGGTTTGACGAAAAACACAGCTTTGTCAACCAGATCCGTAAACTGACTGGCACCTGCTTCGGTATTCTGAAGCTTCTTAGAAAATTCTTGCCCCTGCTGCCCCTCTCCGCCAAAGAAATGGTAGTCCGGGCCTTGGTCACCTCCCGTCTCGATTATGCAAATGCATAGTATGTGGGTCTTCCAGGCTATCTAAAGGATAAGTTGCAGGTTGTGCAGAATGCTGCCGTGCGGCTGCTGCTGGACTTACCCAGACATATTAGCATGAGGCAGCATCTTCACAACTTGCATTGGTTGCTGATAAAAGCTAGGGTCATGTTCAAGGCCTTAGTCACGGCCCATGCAGCGCTTTACGAGTATGGCCCGGCGTATCTGAGGAAATGCTTGGGCAGACTCTTACGCTTATCGAACATGGGCCTGGCCGCCATACCCAGAATTCGTCTGAAAAGAAAGGGGGGCAGCTCCCTGCCCTATCTGGCTCCTAAGTCTTGGAACTCTCTTCCTCCTGAGCTCCGTAGCCTTCAAAACCCTACTCAGTTCAGGAAAAAACGTAAAAATTTTCTGTTCAATTAAGCTTGTTCCCTGCTGCCTCTATCTACGTGCTCTGTTCATGTTCTCTCTGGGCTCGTGCCGGGACACTCCTTTGAGTAGCTGTGCGTGTTATAAATCACCACTAACATAACATAACATTATAGCGACACACACAACAGTTGGCATGCCCTCCCCATGTACCCCTTCGGCCGACCACGCACACCGGGGGCATGCCACATAGCAACATTGTCGATTGCATGACGGGTGGCGCAGACACTACAACAGAGACACACGCATCAGCCACGTCCTTGGCAAAGCCCACACTGAACCACACCCATATCCACGTATGGAGGAGCCACACCCCTATGCAGTACTGTTGCACGTCTGTCCACCCCGCTTACGCTCACAATTGAGATACAACACAGTTACATGTCCAAGTTCTACACCACTGCCTGCGGTGACATGGTTACGCATGCTGTACACAGCACAATGTAATGTGGAATGTCCCCGGTCCCTCTTGCATACATAATGACCAGACGGACACACTGAGTGAGTTTGTGGGACTGGCTACGAGCACATTCGCCCTGCCCTTTTTATTGCCAGGGTCACATCTCCAGTGACGCCTTTGCTGGATGGGTGTTGGGTAGTGTTAGCATGATGCAGAGGGCAGAAGCAAGCAGGAACAGGCAAATGGTGGAGTTGAATGCTACAGATTCCACTTTTCCACCTTGTTAGTATCAGCTACATGTAGAGGAAGACAACCTCCAGCCCATGGGCTCAGACACCAGGACGTACAAACAGAGATCGACCATGAATTTCAGGGCACACACTCAGGGGCAACAGAGCTGGAAGAGGATGCAGTCTGCGATGAGGCCTGTACAAAGACATGGACTCTGCCATGTAGAGAGCAAGACTCAGTCCAAAATGTACGACCTACTCCACCGCAGTGTGTGCCAGAGCCAGTGGTCAGCAGGGGCCCACAGCCACGTGTGTTAGGCATATGTTGCACAGAGTCAGTGGCACCAGTACAGTTGTTGGTAGTGTCCCATCACCTCTGTAAAGGTGAGCCTTTTCTCCTCAGGACTGAAGTGCGTCTTCCTCTTACTCCTCTCCTTGTGTACTGTGACATGTACACTGCCATGAAGTCATAAAGACTCAGTTCCAAAAGTGTGACCTAGTTGGCCACAGTGTCAGACGGAGGCTGCGGTCAGTGCGGGTTACCCGCTGTCCAGCCATCTCCTCCTGGATCTGTACTACACGGCATTGGAATGGCATGTGGATTAGATGTGTGGCTGATGGAGATAGTGGCACCAGAACTGAGCGGGTGTGCAGCCAGCGACGATGCCCTCTCCTGCCTGACGGACTGCATTAGATTGGTGTGAGGCCTGCAGGACCACAGGGTAGGCTGAAGGCCGCAGTCAGCAAGGGCCCACAGACACGTTTGGTGGGAGTCCTATGCACAGTCTTGGTGGCACCACATTGAAGGGAGTATAGTGACATATACAACAACAAATAATATCTGGGGGTCTGAGAACAAGTCAGTAAGTCAAGCAAACAGGACCACTATACCAAAACATGCAAAACAGTATCAGTGAGAGAGAGAGTAGGTTATTACAGGCCAAGTCAGGGCTCAAGAGTATGTGGAGAAAAATATTGTTCCCATCAGAAGCCACACTGTACCGCCCTTGTTGTCATCATTTGGGTTCTCCTTACCCAGGAGACATAACGGCCAGTAAGTTGTTACCGTGACCGAAATGTGGTGTGAGGGCAGAACAGAAAGGAATGTTAGTGGCTAATGAAAAAAGCAGTGTCTGGTGGTTAGAGTGAAAAGTGAGGGGTAATGGTAAAATTAGGTGAATTGGGTGGAAAAAGAATTTTATTGATATCCCCCAATCCCTAAGATTAAAAGGCAGGTGTGGGTGCAGGTTTTAAATAATAACCGCACTTTTTAATGGTCGACATGTTTCTGCATTCACAAGAAAAGAGTTTCTAATGCATTCTTCAGGACCTTGGAAATACACTACTGCTTTGTTAATAAAGATTAGGAAAATAATGAAAAAATATCACCTGGAATTCCAGGCGTGCTCAACCATATACTGTTAGTGCATAGTGGCATGGGATCCAACATGTAAGACAAACAGACAGACAAATAAGGAAACAAAATGGACACCAAATGTTATTCACATTGTTCCTGTTTGTAATCATACTGAGAATACAATATGTTCACTCATACCAGGACGCAGTCTCTAGTATACACTCACCCATATATGTTGGTTGAGAGGCTTCACCCCACCTGGCTGCAGCGCAGGTAAAAGGAGCACCGCTCTAAAGATAATCATAAGATATTTATAGAACGGTTTCATAATGTGAAAGAACATAAAATAGAGTTTACTTAGAGACAAGAGGTGGTCTGGACCTCTTATGTATCAATTGGTGACAGACTTCTAGGCTACCCGTCGTGATTGATCAAACTCATAGAGGACAAATACCAAATGTTTACGCATACAAAGTCTCCCAAGTTGTACAGAGAACAATGTCAAAGGTTGAGAGAGAAAATGCGTGGCTTAACATTGCAACGAGTTTGGAACTACTATGATTGTATGCTCGTAGCTCGGACTCGTCTCAAATGCCAGCGTGATTAAAAAGGTAGGTAGCTTTCCAAATGTGAAGGAGCCACGAAGAGTATAAAGTTTTTAGATCACTGAGAGCCCATTAGAGGCGGAAACTACTCCGTGTAAATGTTAGCACTCCGAAAGAATACCAGCACTATAAAAGATGCCCCGTGAGTAGCGCGATGAGCGCAAAGCCCTTAGTCTCTGAGACGGAGTGGCCATTAGGAGCGGTAGCTTCTCCGTGTGCGCGTTAAGAAGCTTGTCAGTGCGCACAGCGAGAAGCGCGAGGGCACGCTTACCTTTCCGTCGGTGTCTCCGGGCAGTCTTCAGTACTGCTTGGGGGGGCACCGGCGACGGATCGCGGAGATGCTTTGTAAACTTGTGAATAGCTCACTGAACGTCACGTGACAAGAGGCGGTCACGTGGTGGTAGGAATTCTGGGAATTGTAGTTCACTGAGCGTTTGTGCCAGTTAGTCAGCGAAAACCAGGCAGAAATGCATATTCAGAGACTTTACTCAAGGTGGTACACTACATGGGATAAACAAAGTGTAACAAAATATGTCCCACGTGTGTTGTTACACATTGATAATGGATAGGATATCTGACAGGTAGAGACAAAAGTATGTAGCAGCTAGATACCCCACTCCGTAAGGTGTTTGCGAGTGGTGCGGGATAACACTATACAGGGCGACAATCAGAGGGACATCCAGGGTATTGGCTCATTGAGGCCTTCCTTGTCGCTATTAAGGCGATACACCCATTTTTGTTCAATTTTGAACAAGAACCGGCTGACATCCGCACATGAGTCAGGGATATGCGGTTGTTCAAGGACTGTCCAGTAGAAATCTTCAGGACCATGACCCTTCTCCAAGAAGTGTGCTGTGAGGCGAGTAGCTTGTTTCCGACAGCGCACTGTACTTTTGTGTTCTTGGATGCGTGTCCGTATCTTTCTGGTCGTCATGCCGACGTACTGTAATTGACATGGACATTTAATCAAGTAAATGAGATTACTGCTGTTACAGTTCGTGAACTTGCTTTGTATCCATGGACGGTTGGTGCCTATGTCAATCTCGGTAGACTTGTGGGTCTGGGGACAGACGGTACAAGTCCCACACGGATGGTGTCCAACCACAGGTGGTAAGTCCCATAGGGTACCCACTTGCCTCACCTCCTTGTTATGTGGGCGTGTGTGGACTAATTGATCTTTTAAATTGGGTCCTCTCTTATAGGCAAACATGGGCTGGGCGATGTCATCACCTCCGGTTTTAAGGATAGACCAGTGTTTTCTTATGATTTTTTGCAACTGGTTTGATCGACTGTTGAAGGTGTTGACGAAAGCGATGCGATCTGTCTTTTCTTTGGGAGGGAGGACTTCCAGTAGGGCCTCCCTGTTATTATTGGACGCCCTCTTTTTGGACTGGCGGATGATTTTCTTGGGATAGTGTTTCTCTTTCAGTTGAGCCTCCAGGGTTCTCGAATGGATCTCAAAAGATTCCTTGTTGGAGCAATTTCTCTGGACCCTGAGGAACTGGCCAAAAGGTAAGTTGTCTCTCAGGGCTCGCGGATGGCAACTATCATATCGCAATAGTGCATTCTTGGCCATTGGTTTGCGATATAGCTCCGATTCAATACCAGTCGGAGTGGCATGTAACCTCAGGTCCAGAAAGGCCAGAGATGTTCTACTGTATTCAATGGTGAACTTGAGATAGGTGTTCTTGCTGTTCAACCATCTGTGGAATGACACTAGGTCTTCTTCCATGCCACGCCACACCACCAGAATGTCGTCAATGTAACGTTTCCATATATATAATGATGGTAAGTATGGATTGGTGGGTACTAGGACATCTTGTTGCTCAAAGTTGTGAACGTACAAGTTCGCCAGGCTCGGCGCGAAAACACTGCCCATACTGGTCCCAGATGTTTGCAGGTAAAAGGTATCCTCAAAACGAAAGTAGTTTTCCTTCATAGCAATTTCTGCTAAATGCATGATGAAATGTGTTGGAGTAATAGATTGGTGGTTATTTTGCTCCAACAGTGTACCTACTACCTCTAGGGTTTCGGTTTGCGGGATCGATGTGTATAGGGACTCAACATGAAACGATACTAAGATGTCAGTTTCGATGTTGTATTGTATCGTTGGAAGGAGTCTTAAGACATCTTTTGTGTCTTGGAGGAATGTTGGCATTGCTTTAACCATTGGGTTAAGAAAGTAGTCGACAAAGGTCGAGAGTGGTTCTAAGACCGACCCAATGCCTGATATAATGGGCCTGCCAGGTGGCGGCCTCTGTGGCTTGTGCACTTTGGGGAGGCAGTAGAAGTACGGGATCGTAGGGTGTTTGGTGACCAGGTACTGTCCTTCCTGTGATGTTATCCAACCCTCAGTTGTAGCTTCCTCTACCAAGGTATTTATTTTGGATTGTAATCCTTCGGTTGGGTCTGTTCTCAAAGGTAGATAGGATTTGCGGTCACTTAGTTGCCGGAGGCATTCGTTTCTGTATGTCTCGGTGTCTAAGATGACGGTGGCTCCGCCTTTATCGGCCGGCTTGATGGTAATCCTATCGTTGGATGCTAGTGAGCGTAAGGCCAGCTGTTCATCTTTAGGGAGATTCATGAAGGGTTTGATCTCTGTTCTGTAAAGATGTGCGACATCATTCTCCACGGCTGTTTCAAAAGTCAAAACCTTGGGTGGTAAGACTGCGCTCGGTGGATTAAATGAAGAGGGTCTCTTCAGTCCAGTGTTATTGTCTCTAGTAATGGTTTCCAAGTTTGTCGGTTTGGAGAAGAAGTAATGCAATCTTATTTTCCTAAAAAACTTGGATAGTTCAATTTGAGCCTGGAAAGGATCACCTTTCTGGGTTGCTACGAAACCCAAACCTTTGTTCAGAAGGCGCTCCTCGTTGGTGGAGAGTGTATGTGAACTAAGGTTGATCACGAGGCCGTCTGATTGCTTGTACCCGCAGCGTCTTGAGGGACTTTCTTCCCGCTGCGTAGATCCATCCTCGATTGTGGTGGGGTGTTCGAATCCGTGTTCCAATGGACTTGTTGTGGCACGGCTCCTTGTCTCCTCCTGCCTCTGCCTCGTCTCTGGCCAAACCCTAAAAAAGGAAAAGACCCCGGGCCTTGTTGCATCTGGGGTGGACAAAAGGGCGGACCCATTTGAGGAGGGCAGTTTGGTCCCATCATCCAAGGGTTGATTGGCCACCATGGTTGGAAGTTGTTGAAGTTCTGCGGTTGATTTCTCCAATTTCTTCTATTACCTCGGCCCCTAGGGGTTTGGTTAGAAGGTCCAGTTTGTGATGTGTCTGAATCGCTAGAGGCTCCATCTGAACTAGAAGTGCCATAAGTAGAGCCACCCTTTTTGCCACCTCGATTAAATGTAGGCGCTGTATACGTGTCACTAGTGTATGGGTATACCTTCTCCATGGAAAATTTCGCTAAGTCTTTCTTAAACTTTTCTAATTTCGTAAATAAGATAGACTCCTTGAAGTCTTTGTTACTCTTGTCCGTGTCATCTTGTCCTTTTTTGAATAGTCCACTTTTTAGAGTGGTTTTTATCTGGCCCTCAAGTACCTGAATTTCAATTAGTATGGTATCCGCCACTCTTTTCGCGGTTTTGATAATCAGGACTAACCAATCCCTCGTGCACCTCCAGGCTATCATTGCCCAATCCTTGAGCAACTCTTTGTCGTCAAGAAAAAGGCGTGGTGCATTGTTGACAATGAGGCCTGTGGGTGCACAGTTACCTCAAAGGTATTAGGCCATGATCATACCATGGACAGTTGTTCTAGAGTGGGACTTTTTTAAGATTAAGACTTTATTCCAACTCTCATCGTTGTTTGTTACTTGAGGTGGAGCCGGGACACTATCTAGTAGCCTAGGGTTTTCATCCAGAATATTTTGTACCTCCGCACTCTCAAAAGCTAAACCCCAATTGGTATCCATCGTATGAAATGACAGACACGGAGGGCAGACCACAAAGGAAATTCTCACAGTAAACTCTATTGCGCTGGCGACCAGACTGATCAACCAGTATTAAAAAGACCCACAGCCTTGGCTGTACTTATAACACATTCAACAAACAATTAGGAAGGGTCTAAGGGCAAGTTTACCGACCAACCAGATATAAGCCCCGAACTCAATATACAACAACAAATAATATCTGGGGGTCTGAGAACAAGTCAGTAAGTCAAGCAAACAGGACCACTATACCAAAACATGCAATACAGTATCAGTGAGAGAGAGTAGGTGATTACAGGCCAAGTCAGGGCTCAAGAGTATGTGGAGAAAAATATTGTTCCCATCAGAAGCCACACTGTACCGCCCTTGTTGTCATCATTTGGGTTCTCCTTACCCAGGAGACATAACGGCCAGTAAGTTGTTACCGTGACCGAAATGTGGTGTGAGGGCAGAACAGAAAGGAATGTTAGTGGCTAATGAAAAAAGCAGTGTCTGGTGGTTAGAGTGAAAAGTGAGGGGTAATGGTAAAATTAGGTGAATTGGGTGGAAAAAGAATTTTATTGATATCCCCCAATCCCTAAGATTAAAAGGCAGGTGTGGGTGCAGGTTTTAAATAATAACCGCACTTTTTAATGGTCGACATGTTTCTGCATTCACAAGAAAAGAGTTTCTAATGCATTCTTCAGGACCTTGGAAATACACTACTGCTTTGTTAATAAAGATTAGGAAAATAATGAAAAAATATCACCTGGAATTCCAGGCGTGCTCAACCATATACTGTTAGTGCATAGTGGCATGGGATCCAACATGTAAGACAAACAGACAGACAAATAAGGAAACAAAATGGACACCAAATGTTATTCACATTGTTCCTGTTTGTAATCATACTGAGAATACAATATGTTCACTCATACCAGGACGCAGTCTCTAGTATACACTCACCCATATATGTTGGTTGAGAGGCTTCACCCCACCTGGCTGCAGCGCAGGTAAAAGGAGCACCGCTCTAAAGATAATCATAAGATATTTATAGAACGGTTTCATAATGTGAAAGAACATAAAATAGAGTTTACTTAGAGACAAGAGGTGGTCTGGACCTCTTATGTATCAATTGGTGACAGACTTCTAGGCTACCCGTCGTGATTGATCAAACTCATAGAGGACAAATACCAAATGTTTACGCATACAAAGTCTCCCAAGTTGTACAGAGAACAATGTCAAAGGTTGAGAGAGAAAATGCGTGGCTTAACATTGCAACGAGTTTGGAACTACTATGATTGTATGCTCGTAGCTCAGACTCGTCTCAAATGCCAGCGTGATTAAAAAGGTAGGTAGCTTTCCAAATGTGAAGGAGCCACGAAGAGTATAAAGTTTTTAGATCACTGAGAGCCCATTAGAGGCGGAAACTACTCCGTGTAAATGTTAGCACTCCGAAAGAATACCAGCACTATAAAAGATGCCCCGTGAGTAGCGCGATGAGCGCAAAGCCCTTAGTCTCTGAGACGGAGTGGCCATTAGGAGCGGTAGCTTCTCCGTGTGCGCGTTAAGAAGCTTGTCAGTGCGCACAGCGAGAAGCGCGAGGGCACGCTTACCTTTCCGTCGGTGACGTTCAGTGAGCTATTCACAAGTTTACAAAGCATCTCCGCGATCCGTCGCCGGTGCCCCCCCAAGCAGTACTGAAGACTGCCCGGAGACACCGACGGAAAGGTAAGCGTGCCCTCGCGCTTCTCGCTGTGCGCACTGACAAGCTTCTTAACGCGCACACGGAGAAGCTACCGCTCCTAATGGCCACTCCGTCTCAGAGACTAAGGGCTTTGCGCTCATCGCGCTACTCACGGGGCATCTTTTATAGTGCTGGTATTCTTTCGGCGTGCTAACATTTACACGGAGTAGTTTCCGCCTCTAATGGGCTCTCCGTGATCTAAAAACTTTATACTCTTCGTGGCTCCTTCACATTTGGAAAGCTACCTACCTTTTTAATCACGCTGGCATTTGAGACGAGTCCGAGCTACGAGCATACAATCATAGTAGTTCCAAACTCGTTGCAATGTTAAGCCACGCATTTTCTCTCTCAACCTTTGACATTGTTCTCTGTACAACTTGGGAGACTTTGTATGCGTAAACATTTGGTATTTGTCCTCTATGAGTTTGATCAATCACGACGGGTAGCCTAGAAGTCTGTCACCAATTGATACATAAGAGGTCCAGACCACCTCTTGTCTCTAAGTAAACTCTATTTTATGTTCTTTCACATTATGAAACCGTTCTATAAATATCTTATGATTATCTTTAGAGCGGTGCTCCTTTTACCTGCGCTGCAGCCATTTGGGGTGAAGCCTCTCAACCAACATATATGGGTGAGTGTATACTAGAGACTGCGTCCTGGTATGAGTGAACATATTGTATTCTCAGTATGATTACAAACAGGAACAATGTGAATAACATTTGGTGTCCATTTTGTTTCCTTATTTGTCTGTCTGTTTGTCTTACATGTTATGTTATGTTATGTTAATTCTGCTTATATAGCGCATGGCTACCCCAGCAATGGGGCGTCCCAGCGCTGCGGACATACCTAGAAGCAGTGCAACACAACAGAGAAAGTGGAGCTAGATGGAAGAGAACAGCCAAGTTTTAATCTGTTTGCGGAACAGCAGGTGGTTAGAAGTGGCCCGAGCCCCAAGGGGAATCGAATTCCACAGCTTCGGCGCCAGATGCCTAAAAGAGCGACCACCAGCTCGGCACCTGGGGATCTTAGTCGTGCGTGCCAGTGACAGGTCGGCTGAACGAAGGGCGCGCGAGGGGACATAGAAGGAGCAGAGTCCCAGCAAGGTTTGAGGGGGGGTATTGTACAGGATTTTATGAATTAGACAAAGGCTTTTGAACTGGATACGTTGTTTAACGGGAAGCCAATGTAACCGATGGAGGATAGGGGAGGTGTGGCATTTTTTTGGCAGAGCGAATAGAGTGCGCGCCGCGGCATTCTGAGCTCTCTGAAGTCTGTTTATCACCGTCAAGTTAGAACCTAGCATCAGGACATTGCAGTAGTCTAGATGGGATAAGACTAGGGCCTGAATTATAGTCTGGCGGATGCATGGCTCAAAGAATCCGAGGATAGGTTTAAGGGAACGCAGGCGACCATAGCAGGTGCCTGCCACTCTCTTGGCATGAGTTTCCATGGAGAGTGAGTTGTCCAACATCACACCCAGGTTTTTAACAGCCTCTTTGGGGACAGGAGAGGGTCCCAGAGTGGGAGGCCACCAGTGAGCATCCCATTTCTCGGTATCCTTACCTACAATGAGTATCTCCGTCTTGGAAGAATTTAGCTGGAGATAGTTCTGTGACAGCCAATTCGATATAGCCAGGATATCTTCCTGGAACTTAATTTGGTCAGCCCCACTGTTCTTAGAAAAGGAGAAGATGAGTTGTGTATCGTCCGCGTATGATGTTAGTTTGATGTTACGATCCCTGGCCAGCATGGCCAGGGGGCGGACGTACACATTGAACAATGTGGGGCTGAGCGCAGAGCCCTGCGGGACTCCACAGTCCAGGGGATATATGCTGGATGAGTACGGCGGGGCGTGCGCTTGGAAAGAGCGGTCGGATAAGAACGACGCGAACCATCCCAAGGCACTCTCCCTGACTCCGATCTCCCACAGTCTCGCAAGCAGGATCCTGTGGGAGACCGTGTCGAAGGCCGCGCTCAAATCCAGCAGAACCAGGGCAGATGTCTCACCCTGGTCCAGCCCCTCCCTCAGATGTTCCGTAACGGCTAGCAGAGCAGATTCCGTGCTATGTTTAGCACGGAAGCCATGCTGAGATTCGTCCAATATTCCATTCGACTCCAAAAAGGTGGTTAGAATGGAGTTAACATGGGCCTCCATCACCTTGGCAAGATAGGGGAGCAAGGAGATGGGTCTAAAGCTGTCAGGTCTAGTGGGATCTAGTGATGGCTTTTTTAGAAGGGGGACAACTTTAGCATGTTTCCAGGATGGGGGAATGGTCGCAGACTGAAGTGAGTTGTTAATTAGCATCCGCCCTTCTCGTAAGATGGAATCCTGGAATAGTCTGAATAGTTCTGGCTTAACAGGGTCTTCCGGGGAACCTGATTTGACTCTTTTGATCAGAGAGTCCATCTCAGTTTGCTCAATAGATGGTAAGCATTGTAGTAGGAATGGCGAGTCGATGGACCCCATAAGGTTGGAATTAGCACTGGGTCTATCTGAGGTTAAAGAGTTATAAATCCCTTTGACTTTGTCTACGAAGAAACAGGCCAGCTCTTCACATTGGGTATCGGACGCAATTAAATTACCTGGACCTTCTGGTATCTTGGTCAGATCTTTTACTAGGGTAAAAATGGTTTTGGAGCGATTGGTGCTGGAGTTGATCAGCTCTGTGTAGTATTTGGCTTTAGATAGTTTTATAAGTTTGTGGTAGGCTTTAGTAGCTACTCTAAAGTTAATTTTAGCCAAATGATCATACGACCTCCTCCAGAGGCGCTCCAACTGCTTACATTGTTTTTTCTGTAATGTAAGGGCCTCAGAGTACCACGGATGAGTTTGGCCCCGCTTGGGCCTAGAGCATTTCATAGGAATGAAATGGTCGAGTGATTCTTTTATCCACTCCCTATAGGCTGTATCGGCCTCGTCCAGGTTGCTCAGCCAAGTGGGGCAGGAGGAATGGAGTCTAGCTTCAAACGCTGCATTGTCAAGCTTGTTCCAGGGGCGTCTCTGCAACGGAGGTGGTAGCTTTTCCCTACATCTAGCTGGAATCTGGATAGTAGTAAAAAACGGAAAATGATCTGTCCAGGTAAGAGGACCGAGAATGGAGACAGACGCTTCCTGGATGTTCGTGAACACCGGATCTAATAAATGGCCTGCTTGATGCGAAGGCCCTTCGACCAGCTGGATAAGCTGGCAGGCTTCCATATCGCCCAGAAACTTCAATATAGTGGGCGAGTCTCGACATTCAAGATGAAGGTTAAGGTCCCCCAGTACACTGAAATTATGTTGGATCCCATGCCACTATGCACTAACAGTATATGGTTGAGCACGCCTGGAATTCCAGGTGATATTTTTTCATTATTTTCCTAATCTTTATTAACAAAGCAGTAGTGTATTTCCAAGGTCCTGAAGAATGCATTAGAAACTCTTTTCTTGTGAATGCAGAAACATGTCGACCATTAAAAAGTGCGGTTATTATTTAAAACCTGCACCCACACCTGCCTTTTAATCTTAGGGATTGGGGGATATCAATAAAATTCTTTTTCCACCCAATTCACCTAATTTTACCATTACCCCTCACTTTTCACTCTAACCACCAGACACTGCTTTTTTCATTAGCCACTAACATTCCTTTCTGTTCTGCCCTCACACCACATTTCGGTCACGGTAACAACTTACTGGCCGTTATGTCTCCTGGGTAAGGAGAACCCAAATGATGACAACAAGGGCGGTACAGTGTGGCTTCTGATGGGAACAATATTTTTCTCCACATACTCTTGAGCCCTGACTTGGCCTGTAATAACCTACTCTCTCTCACTGATACTGTTTTGCATGTTTTGGTATAGTGGTCCTGTTTGCTTGACTTACTGACTTGTTCTCAGACCCCCAGATATTATTTGTTGTTGTATATTGAGTTCGGGGCTTATATCTGGTTGGTCGGTAAACTTGCCCTTAGACCCTTCCTAATTGTTTGTTGAATGTAGTATAGTGACATAGCCTCAGCCTTAAATAATGTACTCTGCCACGGTGTATTCAAGACTCAGTTCCAAATGTGTGTCCTACTTGTCCGCTGTGTATGCCAGTGGAGTACGTCAATGAGAAGGGAGTTCAGCTGACCTGTGTTGCGGAGGCCATGAGGAGGCTGCCAAGGTTTTGGGCCTCGGGCTTGGAGCTTGCACTGGCACGTGGAGTGCCCTCTTCAAAACACGCCGGTGTCGGAAGTTGGGCATTGAGGCCTGGGTGGGCAGGGGCGGGCAAGACTGGTTCGGGGACCAGCTGCCCGGGGTGCATCAGGCCCACAGGATCGCAGCCAACACCGCTCACGGCGACGGCGTCGGCCTCATGGCGGGGTGAGAGGCACCGCCCCGGCAGAGACGTTGGGTATTCCAGAAGAGGACCACGCCCAGAGTTCTATGCCTTTTTTTCACACACCTATGCTGGCCTGGTGTACACCGGGCCAGCCCACTCTGCTGACGCTTACGGGGGGACATTTCCTTGATCTCCCCCACTGGCTGGGGTGGCATGGTTGCGTCCACTGTCCACTACACTCCAAACACCGGCGGTGTGTGTCGACATGGATATGTGTGTGGTCTGAATACTGCAGTCTTGCCAGCACATCCACACCATACTTGGCATTGTGTACATGCTTATTCATGGGTCACTTGCCTCCTTTGCACATGTCTGGTTCCCACCTCTCCCCACAATCTGCTAGTGCGTGGCTGAGGTCCCATGCTGTTGATGGCTTGAGTTTATGGTTAGCCCAGCTTACCACAGTAAATTGTGCTGTCGTGTCTGGTAGGTGGGCATGTTGTTTGGCATGTTGTATGTGAGTTTGTAACATGTGCATTCCCAGAGTTGTGAGTTGCATGATTGTGAAGTTGAGATATGTGGTG
This sequence comes from Lissotriton vulgaris, assembly GCF_964263255.1. Taxonomy (NCBI): domain Eukaryota; kingdom Metazoa; phylum Chordata; class Amphibia; order Caudata; family Salamandridae; genus Lissotriton; species Lissotriton vulgaris. The sequence goes on from NC_141698.1 coordinate 699,888,990, forward strand.
TGTTCATTTGGTACTTACCAACGAGCAGCGCATTTCCATAGGTGCCATCCTGGAAGCTCCGGTTGATGATGGACTGTCGGAAGATGTAGGAACCATACACACTGCCTGGGTACAGTTGGCGACGACTTTGGTGAAGAGTCCCCGGAGGTCCACTATTGCCTGCACATTGATGGAATGCGTGTGGTTTCTGTTGCGGTAATTGTGGACATGTGTGCAGTCTATTGCCCCCAACACGTGCAGGAATCCAGCTATGGCATAGAAGCCTTGCTTGGTCTACAGCTGTTCATGCGCAGTGTGGAAGTATAGGTACTGGGGTATCAAGCTGATGATGGCATCCAGGACAGGTTTGAGGTACTTTGATAGGTTTGGCTGTGAAACTCCTCTGACTCTGGGGGTTGTTGGTTGGAAGGTACCCGAGGCCAACAGATCAGCACAGCCAGCAGTGGGATGTTGGTTGTCTGATGTGTTGGTACCGTCAGCCTTTGGGCAATGATGTTCAGGATGCGGAGGATGGTTGTCCTTTTGAGCCTGTAGTGGGCAATGACATTCTCTGGTGTTAAGTCTGTGAGGCTGGTGCATTTTCTGAGGGTCCGTAGTCTGTGTCTGTGCTGCCTCTGTGGTGGTCCATGGGAGTGGTGCGGGGGGGGGGGCGGCGCAGAGTGGTGGCGGGCCTGGGGGTGGTGGCACTGGGTGTTGTGGCCCTGTTGGGGCTCTGAGCAGCATGATCAGTAGCTCCATGGCATCTCTTGTTCTTCAGGTGTGGCTCGGGGCTGGGCTCGCTTTTCGGGTGCCGGCTGCCGTCCAACTTTACACCAGGTCAGAGCAGGCGTAAATTTGCTGCTGCTAACGCACCTTCCCGCATGTTTTGTGGTTGTATCGCCGATCTGGCTTGTCGTTGAGAATGTTGCGGAGTGGTGTTTTTGCAGCTTTTTGCATGGGGATGCCTACTCTGCATCTCTTTAGCGATAGTTGTGGGGGTCACCTGTGGCAATGTTTTTGTCGGCTGCTATCGCAGGTAAACTGGTGATATCGACTGTTTGCACCAGCTTGTAAGTAGGGTGATAATTTTATCACAACTTTGACTACGATAAAGTGCCGATAACGCGGCGATAGTTCCTTGAGAATATGCCCCACAGTGCGTAGCAGTGTGGTGGATGATATAGTGTGAGAAAGGTGCACAATTTATTATTTTTCAGTACACTGGCAGCTTTGAACAGCTCTGTGGGTCCCAATATTGTATTTGTTATGATTATAGTCTGCTTTGCTGGTTACTTCACTGGGTTGTCCAAACAGAATTTTTTTGACAGATTTGCTTACATTTACAGCTATGCAGCTAAACAGCTTGCTGCACTGCGCTGCATGATAGGTAGATAGCAGAAATGCACACTTTTTACAAATATATGGCACATTTCTGCTTTCTCCTAACATTGATGAACTGTGTACTGCCTAGCGCCTCCGTAGGCACTCTTGAGTCATGGTGCTAGGGTGCCTGCATTTCAGGCAGGATTGTTTTTTGTACAGGAAGAGAAAACTTCCTGCACAAACAAAATCCATAGAAGCATATATCTCTTTCTATGTGTGCTGCACAATGCAACACACATAGAATGAGAAAGTAACAAGAAGAAATAAATACATTTCTGCAGTGGTGAATCATTTATAGATTCACATGATTGTATCATTCCCCGTTGTCGAAGTGAGAGTCTCTTGGTACCATAACCAAGCAGTACATAATATTACCCTAGCCTAAACAGGCAATGAAATATTCCCTTTAATAACTTATCGATATAACTAAAAGTAACCAAATCAGGTGACAGCATCCTTTAGAACACTCCCCACATAGGCTGATTCCCTCAGATTTTCAAGCACTAGTGGGAAAGGTAATCCCATAACAATATAAGGAGCCTCTAAGGGGGGAGGAGGGGAGCGTGGGTTGCTTGTGAATCTATGAAAGATACCAATACCGGAGAACTACAGTTACAGGTAAGTAACTTATTTTCTTCTCTAGTATTCGATCTTTCATAGATTCACATGCTTGAATCAGAATAACAAACAGTTATAGTATTTGTAAAATCTTTAAGGTAATAGCACAAATAGTGGATGGTGTGTATAAACACTGATACAGAGACATTTTCATATCAGCGTTTTTATTGGCAGAAGTATGGGAAACTGGGTGGTAGGAATTTTATGAACTCTCACAAATTCCAGAATTTTCTTTCCAAGAAATAAAAAATGTGAGGAAAATCTGTGATTTAGCCTAAGTTTGGAATTTGGAGGCCATTATAGGTAAGAAAAAGTATTATAATGCATGCAAACTACACCACCCCAAAATTCACAAACTATCTTGTTTTAAAAAAATGTTTGGGCCTGGACAGTTTCTCTGGGTGCTGACTGAATCCTTGCCTAAATACCACAGCTACCCACATCACCAGAATTGATCTGTTTGTATGCCAAAGTCTTGATCTTCCCTTGTATCTTAGGGGACTTAGGGAGCCTTTCATTTCACGTGTGACATCTCAGTCACACCAGTGTGTTCCTACTATTATCGGGAGTGTAGGAACAGTGGGTGGTCAGACCCTGCGGGATCCCCACAGATTCTATTAGCATGATCTGCTTTCACTTTCATTTTCCTGTGTAACATCAGTGCTCACAGCATGCTGCACAATACAGCAAAACAAAAATCAAACTTTGGACTTGTAGGAAGCATTTACCTCGCGTAGCAACTTTGATTTTGGAAAAGAAAATGTTTCTGGTGTTTTTTGCGGACACGTTTTCTTTTCCTGTACTGTGGATGACCCATTGAAGTCCACCGCACTGTGAAAGCAGTGTGGTGGGTGTCAAGGGGTCTTCTGCCCCAAAGCAGTTAACATCCACTAAATCCATGCAGCCTGGTATCCTGTCCAACAAGAATTTACGACAAGCTGCGGGGATATGATGGTCCTAATGCTTTAAGTTCTTTGTTCCCTAATCATAGGGGACATCTCCAGTTCTAGAAGGCCCACAGGCAGTAGGCTTCTGGGACTGTCGAACAGCGGAAAGCACAGTGGTCAAACAATGTTGCAAATGATGCGAATAGCCATGTACAGCCTAGAGAAAGTCTCAGTTGCCATACATTGTCAATGGAGAAGAGAGAGAATACACATTATTGAGAAGTACAAAGAAAATAGAAGAGAAGATAGAGAGGAGATGTTCTGGAAAAAGAGAGAAGATTAAGAGAAAGAAATGAGAGTAAATAGAAAAGGTAAGAGAGAGCAGGAGATGTGAATGGAAAGATAGATGCAGCAGCAAACAGAAAAGGATGTAGGGAAAAGGGTTGAGAAAGGCAGCTGGGGCAGAGATTGGGTGATTGGGAGTAAATAGAGAAAGTAAAAGAGAGATTAGAGGGGCAAAATGATAGCTAAGAACATGTAGACAAATGGTGGTTGGTGATTTTCAGTGGAATTTATAAGCTTATCATGTATTGCCAATACACCTGGCCCAATGGGATTTCAAAGCATGGTTTTGTACTTTATTTTCTAAACGTGATCTTAGTATAAGATGCACAAATCACCTTGCATAGTGGTCTTTATAATCCTAATAAGGTCTGACCATGGTTACTTGATCCACATTGCTTTTTACAAATTGCTTAACAATAGCAGTCTCTTTGTATTGTTTACTGTGTGCTCTTTGTGAGAAGTGCTGACACCTTCTCTTTTAATGCATAGGAGTACTGTAGTTGATGAATTAGTTAACTACTGTCTTACCTTTTTTTGTTCTGTTGGAATGTTATGACTTTTTTAGATCTGTACGATGAATTTCTAACTGTGCTTGTTGAATTTGCTAAACATTGTCTAAACTTGTTCTTCCTGTTTTTAAGACTGTGTTTTTCTCTTTTTAAGCCATTGATTATATATAAGAAATGCAAAGTAACTATCATGGATTGAACTAAAAAAATATAAAATTTAAAAATTAAATAAATAAAATAAAATAATGCATGGGTGTCATGTCTACATCTGCTGGTATAGCTGATGAAAAGTACAACCTAATTGGTGAAAAGTTAGTTCTGTTAAGGAGGTGATTTGACTTTCTTGTGTACATTAAATATGACAGTTAAAGTATGCCATTAAATATGGCAGTCTCTTAACAGTTTCATAACATGAACCTTGACTTACATCTGTACCTGTAGTGATGGCAAACAATCCTTTTGTAAATACATATTTTCAATGTCTAGTACACATGGCAGGCTTCCATGCTTAAAATACACAAAACTGCCAGCCAGTCTACTTTACATCCTTCTACTTTAAATCCCATCTAATTGACCGGACTTAATGTTTGATTGTGAAAAACTGATTGAGTGTGCTTTTAAAATGTAGCTCAAAAAGACCACATATTCCGTCACATAGAATCACACTGGATTCAACCTGGCCTGGCTGATGAGGGGTGTTGCCCCGATAACGGTCACAGGATGCTTGTTTCTGGTCCAGGGAAGACCTGGCTTGATAGTTTGGGCTGGACTGTTTCCATGAGGAGATATAGATTAGTGCCACATATATCACAAATATGCTCATGTTTATGCATACACACATGCATGCAAACTTGACAATGGGTTATCTAAGCTATTTTGATTTTGACCATGAGATTGAATTCAATTGAATGCTAGTTATGTTTCCCAATATTAAGACAGGGTTAGTTTCCATATTTTCTGGTAGATAAATGTATATTATACTAGACTCCAGATTAAATATGCCGCACGGTTAGTACTGCGGCGGCCTAGGAGAGCAGCCTCCAGTCTGGCCTTGGATGCTCTGCACTGGCTGCCGGTCAGGAAGAGAGTGCTTTATAAATGCCTCCTGATCTGCCATCACGTTGTATGGAATAGGGCTCCTTCTTACCTGCAAAACTTGGTGCATAAATATGAACCCTCGAGAGCTCTTCGCTCGGGAGGAACGGGCTTGCTGGTGGTTCCTCGAGTGAAGAAAGCAAGAATGGGGGGGCGCTCTTTTAGTGTGATTGCGGCACGGAGCTAGAACAATCTCCCTCTGGAGATGAGACTAGAAGGCGCTGAAGTCAAATTTAGAGCATTGTTAAAAACTCATCTGTATAGGATGTAGGGTTCACGGAAGGGTGGGCAGTCTCTGTTATTGTTGGCTAGTTTTTTTCCTCACTAGCGCGGGGACACGCCGTGAAGGTGTTACCAGGCGCTTTATAAGCTGTTTTATTATTATTATTATTATTATTATTATTATTATTATTATTATTATTATTATTATTATTATTATTATTATTATTATTATCATTATTATTATTATTATTATGTAGGTTCCATACAACTATAAAGCCAAAACAATGCAGCATCATTGTGAATCGCTTTCTGTCTTATGAATTAGAGTTGTCCAATTGTGAATACTTTATGTAGCTATAAGTGCACTACTAAGTGAATAAAACCGTTATTCATTTTCAAATTACAGGCATGTTCTTACATCAGAAACTGCATGTAATAAGACAAACACATCACGTTTTGCTTGTAATAGCTTATTAGAAGCAAGCAGTGATGTCAGCACCCTTTTGTATCTAATATTTGGCCACCGATGTTGCTGTACTATACTTTGCTGTATTGTTGATGTCTAATTCATAAGTCCTCCAAGATGGTGTTGTCTCTAGTCATAAAAACACGATCCAGTTTCTCACAAATATGTCCATGCAATTGTCAAATACAGCTTACACCCCAGGATCTGGAACAGCATCCCTTCTGACAGCAGAACAGCACCAACATTCCTACAATCCAGGAAGAAACTGAAACGTCACCTCTGATTGCCTCAGATAAGCTGACGTGCAGCCCTTTCCACCATTCCACCTCCTCCCTCTGTTCTCCAACCCATCAGGGCAGGGCTGGGCTGGCTACCAGACACGTTGGTGGGCTGGCAGGGTGGGGACAATTTAACTGTCGAGGGGGGCGGTTTTGTTCCCGGGGACCTGAAGGCCACGCTCCTACTTGCAGCACCTCTGAATAAACAATGCAAAAACAAATGGTTTAAAGCGTGTTTAAAGTGGACTTTGAAACAATTTATATAGAAGCGCTGCAAGTAGGATCGTGACTCGCACGTCCACAGCAAGAAAATGGCCTCTACCGGCATGGACACCACCCCCACCTTGCCAGCCCATGGAAACGCCTGGGGTCTGGTTGGCCAATCTGGTCCTGCACCCATGTATTTCTTTTGGGTCTGCCCCCCTAGACAGTGCTCCGTTGCTATTATCTTAGGTTTGGGTTTTAAAAATATCAAAAAATACATTCATACATACATACATACATTTCCATTCTCCTCAAACATGTAAAGGCGTTTTTGATTGACCTCTTTAAATCTTCCCTTTTTTGTTTCGACATGTATTTCATTTTCAATGTGTTTTAAATTGCACTGTAGTGGCCCATGTTGCACACAGAAAGCCTAACGAAATGTATTGATTCATATTGTGGAGAAGTGTGGCTCAATGGTTAGAGAGGCAGACCCTAAAGCAGAGGTCTAGCCCTGGACCAGGGTTCAATTCCCGCCTCGGTGGGTCTTGGGCTCAATTTCCTTGTACCTGTTAATTCTCGCCTCGGTGCCTATTCTAATCATGGGTTCCCACTCTGCAACTCTGGGCAATAGCTTGCTTAATCTCCACAACGGCCCCTACAGCGCTAGGATGCCTGGCTTCACTTTAGGTGTGCCCAGGAGTGGACATTTCACAGGGAAAAGCCAGGAAGGGTTCCACAGCGGTATGCGTACAGCGCCAGGAAACCCTGGTTGGGGTATAAGTGCGCTTCACAAGTACAAATTAATTTCATATTCTTTAGTAAAGATGGTGATGAGGAAGTGAAGGGCATCGTCTCTTTTCTTTTAATTTGAAGGAGAGGGCTCATTTTGTTTAGAAATTCAGTTATTCAGAATATATTTCCCACTTTTTCGCTACAACAGTGAGACCACATATTTTATTTGACTCTGTTTGATGAACCAAGTACATGGTAGTAGACACCCATCCTGACTGGAGAGCCATGGACCAAATCTGCAAGATCTGCCAGATATTTTTTTCTGCTCCTTGAAGTGCAAATCTTTAATCAACAATGAAGTTACTTGACCAGACCGTATTTTTAACCCTTTTATTTCAGACTGTTATGCCCCCAGCAATGAAAGATGCCCATCAGTTGGCACAGGGCGGCAGGAGAAAGGACAAAACTAACTATTCAAGCTTAACTTCATATGCTGAGTGTTTGCTGAATCTAAGGAACATCGCATACATTTGGAAGGCAGGAGGCCAAAACATAAGTGCCTTTGACCAGCTAAGTGCATAATAGACAGAACTTTGTGTCTATTGACTGAATTTTACTGGCACACTGCAATGTGTTAATGAGAATCCTTAATTGTTTATGGAGGTACAAAGTCATCCCAATAATAAGATTTTTATAAAGTTGTTCCATTGAATGCGCACGTTTGGCGATTTGATTCACGTGATGCCACTTAGCTCTGCCGGCCTGCTTCCCATTACCAGAGGCTTCTTAAATTGTTCTTGTGTAAATTGCTTAGTTTCTGGAACTTCTTGGTGTTTACAAAATGTTTTAAATATTTCCTGGAAGGCAATAATCATGTCACATTTCTGCTGCACTTGAGATGCAATATAAAAAGAAAAATTACCCTAGGGCTGTCCAGAAATCTAAGTGTGCCCATTCCTATTTTGAGTTTGAAACGACCTAAATCTATTAATTAATGCCGTATCATTTGTCAATGAGTTTACGAGGGTTACAAATTGGTATTATAGTGGGGAATTGTTAATCCTCAGTAATTCAAAAGTAGCTCAATGGACTGGCATTGTGTTGGATAACGGTAGTACTTGCTACTTAAATTACCACTAAGAATTAATTGTGTGCTATAATACTGGAGCAGGTGGGAGCAAGCCAGATCACTTCGAATGATAAGGCTCTGATGTAGGAACGCACAATTTTACGATTACCAAATTCACATGACTAGTACATTGTGATTTGTGGAATTGTATGTTGTACATACTGAGGCATGTAGAATAATGAATGGGAGATTGCAGGCTAGTCATGTGCGTTACAGTGGCGGAACTTATATGAGTGGTGTGTGTTTCCTGAGTACCATGCCACAATGTCAAGAAAGAGTCACACTTCATTGTACACCACTGGGAAACATCCTTTACAACGCAACTTTTACCACGCACTGCCTTTACCACGCAACTTTTACAACGCAAACCATTACAACGCATTGCGCTGGGGGGCGCTCTGGGATAGGGAATACGTTTAATTTACTATCCAACACCTTCCCTAGTGTCCACGGGGACTGGAGTTGGAATAGTAAATTAAACTATTCACTATCCAGCACCCCAAAGCGCTATGCGCTGCAAAGGTTTTCATTGTAAAAACCGTTGTAAAGGCATGCGTGGTAAAAGCATGCGTTGTAATGTCATACATCCACACCACTAGCTTGTTCAGGGAGGGCTGGCTGTTCCTGTTCCTATAGGTATTCTAGTCATCTCAGAGGGGGAATTGTTAAATCCTGTAAATGTTCACCTTGGGATCCTCAACTTCACCTGGAGTGCTGGGAAAAGATGTGTATGTTTATTCTGGGCAACAAATCATGCACACAATTATTGAATACACTGCACATGGCTCCCTGGGAGATGCCATTGCTATTGTCCCTCGGCAGTTTCCTAGGACATGCTGGAGTAGTGCACACAGGATTTAGCACATGTGCGAAAAACCTGGCTGTGTAGTGTGTGTATACAAAGCACAGGCAGTAACTCTTGTATGAGATCGAGGTTGTCATCGTTACTGAGTTTGATGCCACAATATTCCTCCTCTCTTTGACTGATTCTCGGCCTCTACTTTTCTCTTCTACTGGATTCCTAGAATTCCCTTTACATCTTTTCAAAGCATAGAGGACTGAAATCTTGAAAGTTGGTGTTGCATTTTGGGTTTCCTCTTATCGTTTGCACCTGGTTACCATTCGCTTCCACTCGAAGGTGATTTGCAAGTGAAAAGAAAGAGCTAATATCCTGAGCAATAAATGCCCAAAGTAATCAGAACAGTCCACATTAGTAGTTGCCACAGAATTCTTCTTCAGTTCTTTATTTTCATTTGACACAGTTCAACATAGATGTGGATTGTAGCCAACTCGTGTTTCGTCTGTATGGAGTAAACCACAGACTTCTTCAGGGCAAACTGCAAAAAAGCTTGGTCAGAATAGTAGTATATATAATACTTGAAGATTCAGTATCCAAGTAAGGAACTCCAGTAATGTCGGAACGTAAAATAGTTCAGCGATATAAAGAAAGTGAACAAAACTCCAATAGCAATGCGCTAGATTCTTAACTTTCAATCGAAAGTCAATGAACAATATCTATGCGTCTCCAGAGAGACATGAAAGTCTACCTGGAGAGTGCTCCCAGGGAGGTACGGCATCTTGAAGGACTGGGTTATTTAAGACCCAGCGGTGCCAGGGGACAACACCTGAAACCTTCGTGGGTAACCTGCTCCGGCGTACGAATGACAGAGACACGGGACACTTCCTTCGGCGTCAAAGATTCGAGGTTTATTTACTGCAGGGAACACAGAAGTCACAGGAAGAACAACAAGTGTAAGTTCGAGGAGACTGCTTCAAATTGCTACTGTGGATCGCTCCTTTTATACAGATTTCTCCCATAAGGTTACATGGTACACAAAGGTTTACAACTCGGTTCCCATAATTATCCCCGAGAGGGGTCACTTTGGTCACTTTGATACATTCAAGGTCCGGAGCATAAGTGCGGAAACATTTGGCGGTTCCCAACTGTAAAAACCCATCTTCCCACCATTAGTACATTCCAATCGGCAGTAAAACAGATCGAAGAAGGAACAAGGACAGGTGCTGAGGAAGATGGAAACAGTGGGGAGATCGAAAAGGGTGTAAAAGGGGAGGTATCAGGAAACACGAGCTACAGGCATCAAAGGGACGTGCCTAATGAGATGCACGGCTGAGACAATAGACCGGCACGGCAAGATGAGCCTCGAGCGGGGCCATCTGCCTTACAGTATCATCCCCCTCGTCATAAAGACAACTTCAAAGAACATGTGTCTTCCGCAAGAGCTTGGGAATCCCAGGGTCGCGAAACGGACGACGTCCGTTCGCTGGCTACTTGAGGGCAAGAAACAAAATGGATGCCGTATCTAAGATGGAACCCGTGGGTACAGATGAAAAACCCACGTAACAAACGAGCGGTTTAAGTTAGCACAGCAAAACTGCGCACACTCACTAAACTCGTCATTTGCGGTTCATAGATACCAGACTCGACCATATTCGTGTGAGTCGAAAACACCACTTACAATTGTCACGGAACCTCAGACGCTCCTTTTGCCCTCATGTAGGCAAGCACTAGTCGGAATCATACTCGATATTCATCAGACCATCTAGATGTTGCTGTAACATAGCTCTGTCCAACCGAGTCCCCTTGGTAACAGGTGGCTGTCTTATACACGTTGTAGCACAGAGGCCACATAAGGCAGGACCACACTGCACACAAAGGCAACACGTGAACAGGAACGCCACAACAACTCCGATAATCATCAGAGTCTTCCAACCCCAAGTCGACATCAGGCCCCAAAACCACCCAAGTAGCGTCCAATCCCCTACGTCTACGTGTATGGATTCAGAGATCTTATGCAACTTTGAGATGGCTTGATAGACGGTCGGAGCGTTATCTGGAATGAAAATACAGCAGCTCGAATGGATCACCTTACATACCCCACCTCGATCTGCTAAGATCACGTCTAAAACCATACGGTTTTGTAACGTCATAAGCCTATCCGCCTGAAGTTCTGTGGTGATATTACCAAGGGCACTGGCAGTAATATTAGCTGTCGATTCCACCACTCGAGTCAACTGTCTCAGGTTCCTACTATTAACCATAGGCCCCCAAAACGGGAGGAAACCCTTGAAAAAGTCTCCTGCCTCTTGACCGGCAGTGTCCTCTTCGCTAATTACGCCTCTCACAACTCTAGTTTTGTGATAGTCTGCGTCTACAGTGAACGTCGGAGGCAACAGGTTTGCGATAAAACATGAGCCCACAAAGTCGGAGGGCAACCATGCATACGCACGATCATGGCAGACAAAATATGTACCCTTGGCAGCCAGAAACACAGGGGACGAGACCATTGGCAGAATGTAATTCTCGGTGCAAGCACTCTCTCCAAGTCGAGCTTTCGATCTTCGGCCACGACCCATTAGACAAAAATTACCAATGTGGGGTACGACCCATATCGGAGGTGAGCTTTTAAGCTGTTTTTCACTCGTGAGCACACTATACTCGACCTTACTCAGAACCCTATAGGCTTGTACCTCTTCCTCTGGGATGAGCGACGGCTCATAGATATCTCTATCTAAATCTTCTATCGCTATAGACAAAGGCTTATGATACGAGCCAGGGCCAAAGTAGGGAGAACGTGGCTCTCGACTGGGGTAGGAATCTAGTGCGCTTCGAAACATTGTTTGGAATGCTCGAGCTGAACCCTGGGAACTATACGGTAAGACCAGAAATGGGATTCCCTTATCCGTAGTATGTGGCATAAGCCCACACACCCAACAATTAGTAGTATTAACCACTAACTGGTGCTGATGAAGGAGCTGAATAAAGGAATTATTTCGGAATTCTGCACGTCTAGCCTGCTCGTGTTCAGGTAGGATATGGAAAGAATGAGGGGATGCAGTGGAGGTAAGTTTAGGGTCAGAAGTAGGAGTAGGTATGGCAGAAGGTAAGAAGTACGACATCATGTAATACACCCCACCCGCCAATAGTGCAGATACAGTCATAAGCAATACGAACATTTGAAACATAAAACATTTGGTACGAATACGTTGTTGCAGTTTGAATCTTTGCGCCTGAGCTTCTTCCAAGTCCATCAGCTTTGAAAACGCCATCCCCTATGACCGTCCGCAACGTTTCTTGACGCACTTCGTTCTGTGTAGCAGTGGTCAATCCCTAGGAGTTCCCAGGAACCGACGGTCTTTAACCTAGCGTCAAGACCTACTAACCAGAAGGAAGTACACGCGCTGCCCTACGGCCTTTATTCACAATGTATATGCAAAATGTCTCTCAGCTGTGGAAGCAAAAACACATATGGAACAAAACTCAATATATACAAAAATAATTACAATGATACGGGTGTTCAGACTGATCGTGGAAAACGGGAAATGTAATTGTCAAGGGACAAAACAAAATCTTTTTTATTTGTCCTTAGTGCTGGATCGCAAAAAGTATCGAGTTTTCCCAGGACGTGTATGTTCATCAAACAAAGGATCCGATGAGGGAACAGAGTCCTGCTGATCAGTCGAATGTTCCGGTCTTGAGTCTTTTGGTGGCAAATGTTCAACAATGTCTTTCTGCTGCACTGAGGATTCTCCGACAGGTTGTGCGTCGCTAAAAGGTACAAAAGCCGGCAATCCTTCGGATTCAGTTGAAGCAATGCCCCTCCTCACCCACGAGTCTGCCGGTAAAGGGATAGGAACTTTCTTCGTATGGGTGGCATGCACCCAATTTTTTCGGCCCTCTAAACGGACAGCAGTTCTCGTGGCAAGGAGGACCTGGTAGGGTCCAGTGAAACGGGGTTCCAAATTCTTCTTACGGGCAAAGTTGCGGGTTACCACCCAGTCTCCGGGCTGGAGCTGGTGGCCTGGACCCTCCGTCTGCGTCGGCAGTGCTTCGTAAACCTGTTGGTGAATTAACCTCAGTTTAGCAGTCAGATCATAAAGATAGTCAATCAACATTGGATACTCAAGACTAGAGAACACACCCGGTCTAGGGACCCCCCAGACATTCGCAGGACGACCGAACACTATTTCATAGGGACTAAGCCCTACTCGGGAGTGTACGGTTGCCCTAGTTGACAATAAAGCTAAGGGTAAAGCATCAGGCCACGAAAGACCAGTCGTAGCCTGAATCTTCGCTAGCTTTAGTTTAAGGGTGCCGTTATACCCTTCAACCAAACCAGCTGACTGGGGATGATTGGCGCTATGGAATTTTTGATTAATTCTGAGGCCCTTACACACACTCTTCATCACACTCCCCACAAACTCACTTCCGTTATCAGACCATACAATCCGAGGCATTCCATACCGAGGAAAGTATTCCTTCAGTAGGATTTTCGCAGTCGACAGGGCAGTATTGTCTTTAAGAGGGTAGGCTTCAATCCATCGGGAGAACGCGCAAACCACAACTAAAACGTACTTCAGGTTGTTGCATCTCTCCATATGGATGAAGTCTAATTGAATCACCTCAAAAGGACATGAAGGGGGAGCAAAATGGCCAGGAGGTGTTGGGGTTCCCTTACCAGGATTGTACAACATACATACCATACAATTCTTAACCAACCGTTCAGCACATTTTGTGATACCATCATTCTTCCACACATGGGACAACAACTTACAAATACCTTTCACACTAATATGTGCTAACCCATGCGCCATTGTCACAACAGCTAGCACATACGCATCCGGTAACATCCATCTCTTATGTTCCGACAAATCAACCCAACAACCATTCGCATCCAACTTTCCCGTACTTTCTTTCCACTTCGTCTTTTCAGTCTCGGTGGCCTCATCTTGAATCGCTTTCACACTCTTGATAGTGTCCTCACACATACTAGTCTCTGTAGGCCACCTAACCGAACTCGTCACATACATTCTAGTGCTGAGGTTCCGGGCAGTCTCCTTAGCAATCTCATCCGCAAATGCATTACCACGGCCAACATCATCCGTCACCTTACGATGTGCACTACATTTAACAATCGCTACCTGCTTAGGCAACGTAAGTGCATCCAACAGATCATTCACAAGTTGTCCATGCTGAATCTTCGTACCATGCGACGTCATAAAACCTCTCTCTCTCCACAACCGTCCAAAGCTATGCGCGACGCCAAATGCATATTGGCTGTCGGTAAACACATTCACACGTTTGCCTTTCGCTAACACACACGCTCTAGTTAGAGCAATCAGTTCTGCAGCCTGGGCAGAGTTCTGATTCAATCTTGCAGTTTCCACAACAGTATTCAAAGTTACAATAGCATACGCAGTAGTCACATCACCATTCGGTAATTTAAAACACGAACCATCCACATACAAAGTTCCATCCGGATTTTCCAAAGGAGTGTTTTTAAGGTCCACTCGACCTTTTGTTTCCTCTTCAGTCCTCAGATAGCAGTCATGGGCTGCTATTTCATCTGACTCTGTGCTAATAGGTAACAAAGTCGCTGGGTTCAGAACATTGCAACGTTTTATCTGAATATGACTTGCCAACAGCGTCAACTCGTACCCAGACAACCTCGCACTCGTCAAGTGCTGAGTTTTCGTACGATTCAAAAGAGTGTCGACGGCATGCGGAACCATCACCGTAAGCATATTATCCATGACCAATCCTGCTGATTGTCGGATGGACACCGCAGCTGCCGCTGTTGCTCTCAAGCAACTCGGCAATGCTCTAGCTACCGGGTCCAAGGTCGAGGAAAAATATGCACATGGACGTTGCTTACCACCAAAAGGTTGCGTTAAGACACTCAAAGCACAACCTTCCCTCTCGTGAACATATAATGTAAACGGCTTACTGTAGTCAGGGGTGCCTAACACAGGAGCCGAACACAATGAGTCACGCAATTCAGAAAAACTCTTCTGACATTCCTCCGTCCATGGTAAAGGAGTTGAAACATCCTTGCACGTAAGAGCCACCAATGGTTTTGCTAGCAATGAAAAATTTGGAATCCATTGCCTGCAATACGACGTAATACCTAGAAAGGCACGCACATCTCTTTGGGTTTTTGGCACAGTCATTCGCGCAATTGCTGCAATTCTCTCTGGGGTCAACCGTCTTCCCTCCTTTGACAATAAGTGACCTAGATAGGTTACTTCTTGACAACAATATTGGAGTTTAGAAGGTGACACCTTGTGATGTAAGTCACAGAGATGTTGCAGTAACGACACCGTAGCAGTTTTGCAAATGTCCTGAGTATCTGCAGCCACCAATAAGTCATCGACATATTGGATTAAGGCTGCACCAGCCGGCAACGAAAACGCATCCAGTTGACCCTTCAAGGCTTGACTGTAAATCGATGGACTCTCACAGTAGCCCTGAGGAGCACGTTTGAAGCGGAAGCTACGACCACCAAGAGAGAAACCGAAAAGGTCTCTGCTTTCTTCGGCAATCGGAATGCTAAAGAAAGCATTCTTCAAATCGATCACCGAAAACCAAGATGCAGAAGCTGGAATCAGAGTCAGTAGCGCCGTGATGTCAGGCACAACAGGAAACTGAGGAATCACAATTTTATTTACCTCCCGTAAATCAATAACAAAACGATAAACAGGCGGTTTTGAAGGATCAGTACGTTTTAGAATGGGCAGAACAGGGCTGTTGCACACGTTTCCCCGCGTTTCTTCAATAACATCTTTCTCGATCAGATCATAGATGATCGCTAACAGTGCTCGTTCACCATCAAGAGAGATTCGATACTGGGGAATACGTGGCAACCGTACATTAGATTTCAGCTGAACAACATAAGGGGAGATGTCAAGCAGACCCACATCATTGGGACCTGTTGCCCACAAAGATGCAGGAAGAGAACTCAATTCCGGTGGAAGCTTATCGAGAGACAAGTACATAGGAGAGACAACCCTCTCACCTAACGTAAGCTTTACACCCGCAGGAGAACAATACAAAGTTGCATACAAACGTTTTAGCAAATCCAGAACCAAAAGATTTTCACCACAACCAGTAGTCAAAATCAACGGAGCTTGAAGCTCACGAGGCCCAATTGTAAGGGGCAAAGGGCGCGAAACTGGATTGCTAACGGGGGCGCCAGAGAATCCAACGGAAACATTTGTGAAGCCAGACAAAGGTGCGCCAGGGAGTTTCGAATGCATTATGGAACTTTTCGCTGCACCAGTGTCCAACAGAAAAGGCTCAACGACGCCCGATGTAGCAACTGCGACGTAAGGCCCTCTCTGATCAACCGGAACTGATACCACTCCCTCTCCTTGTCTATGGCTGTCCTAGTAATTACTGTCGTCAGTTCCCTGATCGACGTAATATTCGTCCACATTGTACTGCGCAGATCGTCCTTGCGACGATCCACGTTGGTCAAAACAGTTATTAGAATTTGACGAGCTATCCGAACGATCATTTTGAACACCACGACCCCTACCACGTGATGTCTGCTGAGAACCACCACGACCTCCTCTAGATGAGTTACCACTGTTACGATCGTTTAGAACGGGACAGTTGAATTTTAAATGACCCTCCTGTCTATAATAGGCACACTGATTGTACCCTAGCGAAGACCTTTGGGAAGAGGAATCATTTCGAGGTTGTGACCTATTCGATTGCGACTGCGATCTATTGTGCTGAGGAGCATTCTGATTTGAACGCGGAGGATAGGCCTGCTGCAACAACACCTTGGTTTTAAGTTCTGTCGTCTTTTTATCAGCGCAGTCGTTCTCTTCTTTTTCTCTGTTTTCGTAATACTGCGCCGTAGCCAATATTTGAGCAGATGTAGAGACGGCCCACGCACTCTCAGAATTTTTTAATTTATTGCTCAAGTCGGGCAATAAGTTAGAGACAAATTTATCCACAAACAACCGTTGACCACCCTCAGTGCCCATATCCTGTCCACTATGGTCGATGAATGCCTCCTCAAATCTCGTAAAGAAATCAGAGACACTCTCGTCCTTCTTCTGTTTACAGGCTGACAATTTGTCCCAGTTCACCCTCATAGCTGGCATAAGTGTTTTCATTAATGTAATTATTCTTTGAGGGAGATCAACAATCAACTGTTCGGGTTTAGCACCACCAGTTTGCAACCCATCCGCCGCTACAAGGGCAGCCCAATCACCACCTAATTCGTTGGGATGATTCTCCTGACGAATCTTAGCCCATACCGGTTGAGGTACAACATTGCCGAACAGCATGTCGATATCGGCAAGATTCATTATCGTAGCGTCTACAAGCTGCGACAATTCTTTATAATACCCTGCAGGATTTTTGCGAGGGTCAGGCAAAGATTGTTTCACCTGCAACACTTCCGATCGTTTCCATGGGAGATGTATCCACACTCTCTAGAAGTATGGTGGAATAATGGGGTTAGCATTAGGATCGCCTGGCATCCACACTGGTGGAACTTCACGCATAGGAAACTGACCAGACGGATCTAACTGTCTCTCAACATCCTCAACAAACAATGCTTGAGGTATCGGAGAGGGACGGAAAGATAACAACCGCTCAACTGCGCGTCGAACGTTGGTATCCACTATCATACCGCTCGAGAACTGAAGCTGCAGATCAGACAAAGCGGTCAACACATCGTCAGATGCATCAGCCGATATCTGGTCGCGCAGAACCTTGCACATTTCTTCGAACACGTACCGCTGTGTCGGTACATTGAATTGACAGAACGTATTAAGTACAGCACCTGGAGGATTTCTAAGAGGGTGCGTCATCCAACCCATCGCCATGTTATATAACGCAGCACGTTCCCTGTTACCGGGAAGCTGACTACGTCTTTGAGGACCGTCCGAACCAGCGGACCCAAGAACAGGACCAAGAGAATTGAAGAAGCTAGCCGCAACCGGAGGGGTACGACATCGAGTAGAGGGAGAAGTATAAAATAAGGGATTAACAAGAGAAGGGGTAGAAGCAGAAGAAACAACAGGAGTAAGTAGGGTAGGAGCAGTAGGAACAGCAGTAGGCAAAGGAGCAGGAACAGCCGGAAGAACAGGTAGAGGAGCAGGGACAGGGGGAACCACAGGAGCTGCGGTACCCTGTACGTACGGAGGTGGTGACTTCATAAGATAGGACATTAAAGGATCCTCAACTAATTCTTCCTTTTTATCCGACTCCGTTGGCAAAGCAGGATAGCATTTATCTATGGACATACGCTGTAGCCGATCAAACACTTCCTTTTCCTTATCTTCCTTATCACGCTGAAACTGCTCTGCTTTCTTTACAATAGTAGCAACACCATCTCTCTGATTACGTTTAGTCTGTCTGATCTCTCTCTGTCGGGCTTCTTTACGCCACAACCGAAAGGCATCAAACATGGCCGGCCTTGACTTTTTCTCAAACAATTTAGCCTCAAGATTATCTAAGATCGTGGTCTCAAAACTACCATGAGGTGGCCAACTAAGGGCACCATCTTTTTTGGTATAACGAATCCAGTATTTATTAAAAGTAATCGGGCCTAGCCCGTGCTTACTGTAGAGCTCATAAGTGGGAGTTCCAACCGGAGGTATCAGACAAGAGTCCTCCAGTCGGGAATCCGTACCACAACGTCTGAAACAACTAAACAAAGTACTGCGACCAGGCATCATGCAAACACTAGCCGAGTTTCACAAACGTCAAGGGTTACGGGATTTACCAAGTCCCTGCAAAGAGCAACAACCCTCGGTTTTTGGCGGCTGCAGTCGTCAAATATCACAACAAAGTACCAAGAACCACAAATGCAATGGAACCATGCAACAACTAAGCAACCACAACCAAGAACTCTGGGAGCGACCCACAAATACTTAACTCAAGGATCGATGGCGTCACCAGGAAGGCCCGTCAATCATCTCGCTATACCAAGGTCTACGCCAGGCGCCAAAACAGGTCTACAGTCAGGGCAGCAGTCCGTCGCAGCCGTCAGGAGGCGGGAATCTTCGCGGAAAAAGTCTTCGGGCCACTTATTTCGACAACAGGATCGATGAAGCGGAGTGCACCTTCCCTCGGAGATTTCACACGAAGTTCCTCACGATCGTCGGGCTTGGACCGGTACCACTGATGCAGCCCTACGTTGGGCGCCAACTGAAGGACTGGGTTATTTAAGACCCAGCGGTGCCAGGGGACAACACCTGAAACCTTCGTGGGTAACCTGCTCTGGCGTACGAATGACAGAGACACGGGACACTTCCTTCAGCGTCAAAGATTCGAGGTTTATTTACTGCAGGGAACACAGAAGTCACAGGAAGTACAACAAGTGTAAGTTCGAGGAGACTGCTTCAAATTGCTACTGTGGATCGCTCCTTTTATACAGATTTCTCCCATAAGGTTACATGGTACACAAAGGTTTACAACTCGGTTCCCATAATTATCCCCGAGAGGGGTCACTTTGGTCACTTTGATACATTCAAGGTCCGGAGCATAAGTGCGGAAACATTTGGCGGTTCCCAACTGTAAAAACCCATCTTCCCACCATTAGTACATTCCAATCGGCAGTAAAACAGATCGAAGAAGGAACAAGGACAGGTGCTGAGGAAGATGGAAACAGTGGGGAGATCGAAAAGGGTGTAAAAGGGGAGGTATCAGGAAACACGAGCTACAGGCATCAAAGGGACGTGCCTAATGAGATGCACGGCCGAGACAATAGACCGGCACGGCAAGATGAGCCTCGAGCGGGGCCATCTGCCTTACAGTATCATCCCCCTCGTCATAAAGACAACTTCAAAGAACATGTGTCTTCCGCAAGAGCTTGGGAATCCCAGGGTCGCGAAACGGACGACGTCCGTTCGCTGGCTACTTGAGGGCAAGAAACAAAATGGATGCCGTATCTAAGATGGAACCCGTGGGTACAGATGAAAAACCCACGTAACAAACGAGCGGTTTAAGTTAGCACAGCGAAACTGCGCACACTCACTAAACTCGTCATTTGCGGTTCATAGATACCAGACTCGACCATATTCGTGCGAGTCGAAAACACCACTTACAATTGTCACGGAACCTCAATCTTGCAAGTGCAATGTACTTTTTTGTGATTATTCACAATTGCAAATGCTACTTTAGTACAGTAAGCAAATGTTTGTTTGGTTTGAAAATGTTTATTTGTTTGTTACAAATCCCATTTGCAATCTGCCGATTCCTTATTTATTTAGTACAGTGTGATGTTTTTGCGAAATTCTATTTCTTTCATCGCTGTATGCAGTTTTGGGGTCACAAATCAGTAACTGATATGCGATTTGCATATACTCAATATATGTGGACTCTAACTTATAATATGGCCAGGTACCCCATAGGCCTGCAGGACAGTTTGGACTGCCACACCCCCCAACAATATCCCAGTTGACCCTTCACCACAATCATCTATAAGACACAACAAATTTACTTTTTTGGGTTAAGGGTCGTAAACCCCCGGCTTGTATTTATTTCACACACAAATTTAAAAAACTCATTTAAACAATCAATGCAAAGTAACTTATGACATTTACAGGTTTATTTACAACCTCAACAGAGATGCTAATGCAGTTATTACCTAACCATATCTAAAAATGTGTTCCTGTGCATCCACAAAGTTTGCTTTGAGTGAGATCATGACAGGCCCCAGTGCAGTATCCCTTGGTCTGAACCTCCCTTGCCCAACCAACAAATGGACCTGGTTGGGTCCCTCCTTAAGGGAGGACTCAGTGCCACCTACATCACCTCCCCTACTGGGTACGCATGTGCAAGGGGCCCGCCTGCCCGCGAGGATACCTACCTCAGGCACCCCGTACAGCCTCCATCTTCCCCCCAAGGGCTAGTGCTAACTTAGAACCCATAGCGTCTACGCAAGTTTTTGGTCAGTAAGGACCACCTGCCAGCGGCCACTCCCAACCCCCACATCTCTGTAATCTTTCAATTTGCTAGCAGCACCCCTTCAAAGGCTCTGTGACACCGCTGTTGTCTTTGTCTGAAAGGAAAAGGGATGCCCTATTAGCCCGAACTTTCCCACCAATCATGACCTCAACCATCAGGCTGACATCATATACATAATTAAGAAATTACAAAATAGGCCTGCAAGAGAAGAGAAAGTTAGCATGACCTTTAATCACGAATAAGCTATCACTACGAGACATTTAAAATTGCATCAGTTGTACTCAGCATCACCATACCCCAATCAATAACACCCCATAGAGCTACCAACCCTCCTTAGTAGGCTACTCTTAACCTAGGCTGATGGCTATTGGGATGGTGGGTGGCCAAAAGAGCAGGACTTCTGGCGATGCAGCTGGACTCCGGTAGAGAGACATCCGTCCGGAAGCGGCGAGCGGGATAAAGAGACTCGCTCACCAGTTCGCAGTAACATTTTTGGGTGGAGCTTCATGCCATCTGCAAGCAATTGACCCAGAAGCACTGCCAGTACTTCCGGAATGGCACCCCAATGCTCGCCCAATCTCTCACCGCCTTCACCAGATGGCCGCAGTGCACCGCGCCGCAACCCCCAGTGCCAGCCCAGGCCTCACCGTCAAATGGGTGGCTCCCCCAATGTGGGGGAGCCTTTGTCATATGGGCAGGTAATGTTGAGGCCCCCAGGACAGTTTTGACTCCCAGAACCCCCCAACAATCCTCCCAGTTGACCTCTGGCCACAGTCACTGATAAGACACAACAAATTGACTTTTTTAGATTACGGGTCGTAAACCCCGGCCGTATTTATTTCACGCACAAATTTAAAAATCACATTTCAAAAATCAATGCAAAGTAACCCATTACATTCAGAGGTTTATTTACAAATTAATTTGCGTAACCTTAACCCCATCAGAGCGTCGAACGTTCAGCGCCCAGTGCTGAACGTTCGGATAACGAATGCTTACCCGTCGGCCAACGGTCGTGCGCAGCACTGGGGAGGTAGTGCTCATGATGACCGTTGGCCGACGGCAGCAGTTAAGGGGCTAACAGAGATGCTAATACAGTTATTTCCTAACCACATCTAAAAATGTGTTCCTGTGCATCCACAAAGTGAAACCATGACTGGCCCTGGTGTAGTGTCCCTTGGTATGACCCTCCCTTGCCCAGCCAGCAATTGGACCTGGCTGGGTCCCTCCTTAAGGGAGGACCCCCCACCTACACCACCTTTCCTACTGGGGATGCCTGTGCAAGTGGCCCGCCTGCCCACTAGGATACCTACCTTAGGCACCTTTCTTCTTCCCCACCAAAGGCCAGTGCCAGCTTAGCACCCGTTGCGCCTGCACAGATGGTTGGCCGGTAAGAACAGCCTGTCAGCAACTGCTCCCAACCCCCCACATCCATGTAACCTCAATTCAATTTGCTGCCAGCACCATATGGAGGGTCCTGTGACACCACTTTTATCTTTGTCAAAAATTAAAAAAGATACCCTATATGGGTCTGAACTGTCCCACCAATCATAACCTCACCTGCCACAGGATAGCATAGTTCACCAAATATCTGCTCCCCACACTCTATAATGCCTGATGAATCAACAAGGCTAACAAGTTCTCAAGAAACATTTAATTACCAATCTTTGACAAATGAACCCGTCCTGCAAAAAGAATGCTCACCCTTTAAGCAGCCGTGAGGTACAAAGAATAACTTACAGATTTTATTATTCACTCGTTTCACTGAATCGTTAAGAGCACTAGCTGACTTACCACCTCTCTATTGCAACCTTGGAATGATGTTGGACCATGCAACATCGGGCTGTGTAAATTTCCTTTCAAGCCAACTGAACTCGGACATCACCAGTTTACGCAAGTCCCTCCTGCTGACCGTACATCACCAGTTTAAGCAAGTCCCTCCTGCTGACGGTAACCAAATCATTGCTGGCAAGTTCAACCGCATGACCCCGCGGGCATATATCCCCTTGGCAATATTTAATCCAATGTATACCTCAAATGGGTCAAATGCAGCCCTCCTTGTCCATAAAAAGTCAGCCGCTATCCCTCCTGGCCCTGGCTGCAAAGACATAAAAGACCTTTGCGTGCCAAACATAGGAAGGGCCAAGCACCAGCACTTCTGTAAGTTCCGTCACCTCTGTGTCAACAGGGGTCATAAATAAAACCAGTGGCTGCCTCAAACTTCCACTTCTTTCACCAGCATTCACAGGAGAATACAAACAGAGAAAAAAGGGGGGATTAGCAGAAATGTCTCTACAGCATGTAAAATTGCACATAGCGCTTGTAGCAATCTGAGGTCCACCTGCCAATCCTTTTGGTAGGTAAGCCCCATCACAGCTGCAGCAGTGTTGATCCCTATCATAAAGGAGAGCGACTAATATTTAGTAGGATCAGTACCTGCTGCTCTCAGGGCCTCGTTTAGTATCCTACAGAACTGAAACCTGGTCAATGGTCTCCCATCAGCATGGGTCAGGAGGGAGTTCCCAATATTCCAGTAGGAAAACCTCATGGTTGCCTAGAGGACAGCATGCATTGCCTGGCACCCTATGCAAAAGGATTTGATCAGCATTACTACCCTGATCCATCTTGGAGCGGAAAAGTGTGATCGCCAGGGAACCATTCAATAACTGGATGTCCTTGTACTACAAGCCTCCCCCTTTGCCCCTCCTGTTCCTGGTCACTAATTCACCTACTCTGAGGGTCCCATGGAAAGAGAGAAAAAATGCTACCTTAAAGAGGCGAACCTCATCTGGAGAAATGCAAATGTTTCATAGGGTGGACAAGATCACAGCCAGCTTCCCAGCATCTATGGGATGCCTGGAGTCAGGCTTGGACCCTTCTAGACCCTGCCAACCCCCCAACGCCCTCTGCACCAGGAATGTTTTTGTCCCGTCCATATTCCCCAACATCCTTGCAGAGAAAGATATTGCAGCAGTGTGGCATCTGGCGCATGCCACTGACCGTCCCTTGTCCCTCAAGGATCCCAGGAATGCAATCACTGACTCAGGAGCAAACCAAACTCCACCCCTTCGTGCTTAAGGAATTTTAAATATTTGCAAAATGCCCCCTCACTGGCATGCCTCATCCTGGGCACTAGACCGGCTGCCACGAAGTCTGGTAAGCTTGATCAAGAAGCCACCACAGTTGGTCCGGGAAAGGCGCAGGGAACATCTAGTTGATGGCACCTTGATGGCTGCATTTTAAAACGAGATAAATCAAAAGCTGCATTGTTCATATATTTGGCTCTAAACAGTACATGAAGCTTCAGATATAGTAAGATAATATCCTTCAAAAGTCTAAGAATCATTTTCCACTTTACTGCATGCTGGTTGATGCACTCTACCACTGTCATGTTGTCTGACCAGAATACTACTGACTGGTTGCAGACTGCTCTGGTCAGATGGAGAGGGCATCGAGAATGGGGAAGAGCTCAAGAAAGCCAATTTTAGCGACTAAGCCAGGCTGCACTCAACCCATAGGCCACCGCTGAGCACAGCACATAGCCCCAAAACCTTCACTGCTTGCGGCATCAGTAAACAAACCTATCTCATCATTGGACCGGAGTGGACTGGGACAAATCACTGTCCTATTAAAATCACACAAAAATGCCTCCAAGATCCTTATATCCTGGTGGACCTCCCCTTACAAACTATTATGATGGTGCTTTTCTTTCAAACCAGACATAGCCTGAGCAATTGATCTTGAAAGGGGTGACCCATGAGAATGATGCACGGGGCAAAATTGAGGTGCCCCACCACCACTATCAACTGGTGCATTATAATCTTTTTAGCCCCAAGGGACCCTTTTAAAACATGAGAAAAACGCATTAGCCTTTTCCAAGAGGAGCCTCGATATCCCAATGTACAACTTATTTCTAAGGAATTCAATGGTAGTCACTGGCCCAAAGGTTTTGCCTGCACTAAGGGCACTCCAAAAAGTTCCATCAATTCACAGAAAGACTGCAAGGCCTCGCTACACTCCTCTGCCCCAGGCGGTCGAGAAACAAGAAATCATCTAGGTAGTGTAACACCCACTGATTAGCTGACATCTGCCTAAAATCCAACTCAAAAAAAGTACAGAATTTCTCAAAATTGGAGCAAGAGACTGAACAGGTCATGGCCATTCATTTGTCAAAATAAAATGAACCCCCAAGCTAGTAGCCAAGAAGATGGAAGTTCTCCGGGTGTGCTAGGAGCAAGCAGAATGCTGACTCTATATCTGACTTCACTAAAAGCGTTCCTGGCCCCAACCCCTGCAGGATATGAATCAACTAGTCCAAAGAAGCATACTTGACCAAGCACAAAGCCACATCAATGATTTCTTTCACCACCTGACCCCTAGATGCTGATAGTTTATGCTGTTGTGTAGTTCCTATATATCCTTTACAGGATCTGTGCGTTTGGATAACATAAACTGTGGGTTTGGTGGCAGACTGGTTCCGAGCACCCCACCAGATATGTTAACCTGTTTGCATTATCTAGCTCACAGTGCCACTAGAATCTCCTCTTATCGGGGCGAGAATAGTTTCTGGCAACCTTAGAACATGACAACCCTGATCCTCTAGGATCGTGAAAACATTATACTACTTTTGCTCAGTCATTTGTGCTCAATTAGTTTGTCTCAGAGATACACAGAATAAACAGTCTGGGTGTTTAAATAAGGATTTATTGAACAGTTGATATTCTAGTGTAGAATAGATTTGCTGTAACAACCATTAGACAGTAGCAGAGATATATGATTAACAGTACTACGAAAGTAAAGGGATGGTACAGTTCTACCATTTTGCAGTAATCATGGATATATACAAGTACATAAAACACATGATGAGAAAGTGCATACTCCTACGATGTCTTCCTAACTAGATGTACCTAAATGTACCTAGCATCGGTGTAGGTGTTATGCCAAGAATCCCTCTAAGGTCTACTCAACCTCATTACCGGACAAAGGAGAGAATATGGGACCTCGTCCTGATCTCGAGTTGGACACCCCGCGAGGGATGTTAGACCACTGCAAGCTGGAGTGTCTGCATGCAGGAACCTCAGCGACTCTGGTCAGTGTGTCAGCCGGGAAGTGACAATCTCCTCTGTCTGTCTAAGGAAGACATGATGTATATATACTCACAGGTCTCCCCAGGGGTCATACCTTGCTGCATTACTGTGTTGGCCTAAAGGTTTGAAATTTATACATAGATATTATACAGGAGATGTGTGTCCTGCTGTCAGTCCTGCTGTGCTTCCAAGAAGCCTCATGCATAATGTATGAGTTTTGAACCAGGGAAAACCTTTGTTTTGAATGCAGTGTCGTAGCTAGGTAAAGGTCAGTCCCTATGAACCGTTATGTATGTAATGTAGGGAAGAATATAGGTGAAAGGTTGCAGTGGTGCCTGCCCCTATATAGGGTACCTATATGGAATATAACACCCACTCCTCTTCCAACTAGGACAACATATGTAACCTCTAAGTTTACTACCATTCTAACTAGACATTGGTACGCACAAAGGGCCCGATTCCGATCTGAATCAGAAAGCTCTCCAACCAAGCCGGATCCAGAGTGTTTTCCGACCGAGCCAGAGTCCTGCAGTCTGACCAAGCGGGTACGATGCAGCCGCATGCTGCCGGACTTGGTTCAGTCGGACTCCAATAGAAGTCAATACGAGCCGGTCGTACTATGGTATGTGTTGCACAAGGGCGCCCCCACAGTGTGTACGCGTCAGTGCCATTCGCACCGTACATGCCTGTGTTGGGGAGACCCATGGATCTCTCCCTGTGTCCGAGTCGTAAGGCTGCGGGTGACAGGGGGTCCGACGCAGACCCCCAAAGTCAACTTCCAGGACATTTGGTGAGCCGGAAACTTTGGCATGCACCAGCTGTCCGACGCAGGCATCGTACAGGCTCGGTCGTAAATCACATCCATGGCACGGTTTGCTTACGGATGAGACATACGGAGTGGTTCGGGCCCGTAAAGGAATCGGTCAGTAAATTTCGCGTTGCTCGCATCGTACTTGCTCGCTCGTAAAGCTGTATGAGTCGGGCAGAAAACACGCGTACGGCTTGTACTTTTTTCGGCCGGATTGCGTTTGTTGCCCTTCCAAGCGAGATCGGAATCGGCCCCAAAGTGTTAAAAACATTTCCTTAGCTAAAAATGTTTAAAAACGTCTAAACATTTCTAAAAGACTTAAAAATGTAAAAATATATATTTTTTTACAGGCCCTAGCTCTAAAAAGTGGCCACTGTTATAATCCGAACCACTATAAGCATTAGAAAGCCATTCATGCCTAAATAAATGATAAGGAATGTAAATTTTGTGTCTGAGTTCCAAATTGAGCTTGTTATTAAAACAGGGCAAATTTCTTCCAGCACACGACGAGCCAAAATGAGTCAATTCTTTATGTGTCCTGGCTGGTAGACGCATCAATTTGGTTGCTTGTTTTCACAGTAGACGGCCCCTGTAACACCTCACAGAGTACGTCAATTGAGCACAGATGATGTTCCACGCTGTCCACAGCCGGTGCTAGGGCAGCCTGCATGTCAGTGGAGGAGCCGATGTCCATACCAATAGGTGTAGTTGCAACCTGCGGTGGCTCAAGGAATGCTGCCATCAACATTGAGATACGCTGAGGATATTGCAGAAGGGGGGCAGTTATCAGGTCCATTAGAGCATTCACGTCCGGTTGCACACATGATGGGAGTTTCAAACAAAGGTCTAACATGCATTCTCCTCTGCAAAACAGGCATCGGACTACAGGTAAGATGCAGTCCACCCAGACTGGTCAAAATGACAGGAACCAAGATGCACTTAATTCTCTTAGGCGAGGCGTGCCTAGATGTTGTACCATTCGGTCACGTTATTTCCACTCCATGAGCGCTTTTTCCATCTCCATGGTGACTGGGACATCCATTGCATAGCAGATAGAAGACAATCAGGATACCTGCTATTAAAAACAGGATCAGCGGAAGACCTCCAAAGATGCTTCAGAATACGGAGTGTATGAAGGTTGGTATAACTCCAAGTACCGTCTGAAAGGTGCTGAGAAGTCCAGAACCTATGGTCTTAAATAGGTGGACAATGCCAGTGGTATCAGACATGTTAAAGATACGATTTACCATTTCTACGAAATGGAAAGGGCAGTTTGTATGGATAAGCGCCTGTATCTCAGCTGAAGACCCTACGATCTTGAGATCAAAAGTCTCTCGAGCGGAGGTTAAGGGCACAGACTTCTGTAAAAGCATGGCTTTCATTCTGCCTAAAGTATTAAGCCGTATTAAAGAAACATTCAGTGAATGCCATAACGGCGCATCCCTGACTGTATGTGTCAGTGGAAACAATACTTACATGCAACAAGTAACCCTGGAGCTCATGGTTACCAGATGTGCGATGCCCTTAAGCATTCCGCAGCAGCCTTGACTGTTCAGCATCAAGTAACTCCCATTTAAAAGTAGCCCAAATGCTGGAGTAATCAAGGCAGCTGGGGCACCCCTCAGATGAGAGGACAAGTTTGCCACAGAACCATTACAAGCCCTGTGCAGCATAATGTCTTGACATATAAGCGATCCACTTAAAGCGCTTTCACAGTTTGTACCACTGAGAAACACTTCTCGATCCCCACTCAGGTATCGAAATCTGTATGGTAATTCCCAAGATTCCTTAATGTATTCCTTACCCATTTTTTCACATTTGCCTGCCTTTGTTCAAGGCAATGTTGAAACTGAAAAGTAGTGACCAGTAGAGTTATGTGGCCATGGATTAGCCATTCTGTGGACGGTGACTCTGCCACTTTAAATGGTAATCTATCCAGTTTTTAGATATGTAGCATTGTATATTTTGCTCCCCTTTGTGCCATTCCTATCTTTTTATCTGTTAGATTGTATTCAGAAAACAGAGATGTACTGTTGATAAAATGCCAAGGCACATAGCCAGCACACAAAGATTGCAGCGTCCATCTCAACAACATAATAGAACGTAACTGAGATTGCACGTTGTTAGATTCCTAGCCAGCCCAAGCACTGCGGGAACGTAGCATGCACCAGTCCCCTTTACCTGCCCAATGGACACCCACAGGACAAGCTCTATGGGTGCACCAATGGACCTGAAAAGAGGGTGGTAATGTTGAGGAGACACCAAGTCTTCCACCCTAGAGGTAACAGGACACAGCTCCCTCCTGTCTTTACGCTTCTGCACCTATGTACAATGGGGGAAAACAAAACCTTTCATATATCACTGGTTACAATAGTGTATCCCAACCCCCAATGACCATGCCTTACCAAACAGACAAAACCCCTCTTACCAGTGGAGAGTGCAGGCTCTGCCTCGTAAAGGTGTGGAATAGTACAACAACAGAAACGTGGTACTCCTGTATCTGCACGTATAACTTGTAGCAGAAAAAGGGAGGAAGCCATTTAAAATATGTCCCTATACCAAAAAATATAACAAAGGGGAAAAAGGTTGTCCGATGGCTTAGCCACCACCTAAAAAAACCCTTGTTTAAAATAAGATAGACCGAAGGGACAGGGAGCAGGGAAACCCTCCGTAACGCTAAACAAACACAGCGTTCGGCAAAAAGGCAACCGCGGAGTGACCCAAAACGTCACTTCCGCACAAAACGAGGACGAGTGTAATCCAGCGAGGACGCGCTGGAAACAACAATAAACCTCGTAAAAATCAGCGTTTGTTAAGTAACGCTAAAGTGAACGGGAGCCCCCGAACACCCAGGAAAAAAGGATAATTAAAACTTGGTCAGAAAAGGAACAAGGGAAGGGGGGAAGGACACCCGGAACCCGCTAACTAGCTAAACAAGGAAAATGACGGGAAAGGAACCAAACTAAACGGGAATTATAACGAACCCTTCTCACGAGCCCGTGAGAAAGGGCAAGGCAGCAAAAAAGGCGTCGGGCAGCAGGAAAGGCTCTGCTCTGCTCTGCAATACTCAGCAACCCAAAACCAGGAAGGGAATCCAAACACTGGCAATATCGAGCAATGAACCAAAGGTAGGACTAGCCTTATCTACCTTTCCACTGTCATGTGATGTTAAGGCATGGTCATCAAAATAGAACTAGCTCGATTCCTAACACACGTGTTGTAATATGGCCAAATCCTGTTGCAATATGTCTATTGCAGAAGATACAATGTTGCCTAAGAAATATATCCTGGAGTTCAATGTTGTTAACTCATTGTGTACCACTGCTAGAGATTTCGCTAAGTTAATAGGTCTATTTCCCATATTCTCTCTGCGGCCTCTTGTTGGGATATTTTCCAAATTTCATTGTAGGCAGCATTAATGCCAGCTATATGAAACGTTTCTGACGTGTCTTCCTGGGGCCTAGTAAAAAATCCCTAAGATACATGTCTCGTGTGAGTAAGGATAAGTGTTGTTTCACCTCCGTGAGGGTTGAGGTTTTTAGCCAATCAAGGCACAACTTCCCAACATTGTAGGATGTCACTACCCCTGGTTGTTCTCTCTGTACATAGCTTGGATCTGGCCTATGTATACTGAACTCTTCGGTCCCAACCATTAATCTAGTTTAACAACTATTGGTGTCTGTGGGCCAAATCAACCATTTCTTCCAACCTGGGTCTGATCTATTGTATTGCACAATGTCATCTAATGTAACCCCTTCTTGTGATGTTTTATTGCCCTTGGTCAGTGATGGTGTTGGCAGCCGAGGTGTGTTAAAGTCTTTGTTCTTGGCTAGCCCAAGGCAAGACGTTTGTTGTACTGTCTTGTTCAAAAACATGATCTGTTGAGGGATAAGGCATTCTCTAAATAAAGCTTCTGTTCCCTGCATTTGCCATTCTCTAGTACCCCAGATCAATTTTAAGTCTATGGTGTCTTTCCATAAGTCGTAAACCTGTTCAGACAACTGGGCAATAAAGGATGCAGAGTAAATCTGTTTGGTGTTTGTTAACATATTTTTCTGTGCTGATGTTGGTGCAACCTTATAATAATATGAGGTTGGGTCAGACATATTGAACCCTGAAAAATTTGGAAACGTTGGTGCAAATGTTTTTGAACTGCCTTTTGGCGGCGTTGGACAATGTTCTCACTGGTGGTACGTGAACACATCTCTAGGATTAGCAGATGAATGCAAACAATGATGACCATAATGCTGATAATACATTGATTCATAATCTGCTGAGCTTTCCAATGTTTCACTATTAGAAAACTCAGCAGATTTTTCCAAATTAGACAACATGTTATTAACAGTTTCAAAATCCCAATCATCGGAAAAAGTACTTGAGGTGATGATATCACTTAACAATATTTCAAATAATTGTGGTATTTTTTTAATTTCTGTCGGGCCAAATATATCGAAATCAACCTTGTCTCAAACGATACCATCCGTTACAGGAACTGATGTAATGTTCACTGATGACAAGTCTCTTTGTTCTCGATGAGATGATTTTAAAATTAAGTTTACTTCTCGGGCAGCAGAGCTTTGCCGAATGTATTGTCCCAATAAGCATGTTAGAAACGATCACTAAGCATAACCAGAAAAGAAAGAAAAGAGTCTTTCTAAGAAAGTTCAGAAAGCCTTTAACTTGCTGCTTGCATGTTTTCTGGGCTGGCGTCGTTTCAGGTTCACTTGGATCCGAATAAAACTTATCAAAGTTTATGAAGTAGCCAGAAGCAGTTCGATCAATTGTTGGAATTTCATCAGGATTTGTTGAAATCGTACTTTGCTCTTGTCAAGGCATGTTGACGTGAGACATCTGCATTTGGTCGATAGCAACTTGTGTGTTATTTTGAGCTTCATTTTGAATTTGAACTTCAGGTTCAAGGGGAACGAGTTCCATAGCATTGTTGCATAGTCATTCATTCTGTATAGGTGACTCTCTGAACTTGATGAGTCTTTCCGTTTGAACTTCTTGAATTATAGCGAGAGGAGGGTGTCTGCTATTTTGAAGTCCACATGGCCTACTGCTCAGTATCGACCACATAGTGTGGTTTGATTAGGTCAATTGAGACAAATATTTTCTCCTTTTTCCCAGCTAGAGGCGGTAGAAGCACAGTTTTTGTTCCTTGTACTGCTAGGATCGGTACAGGTTTTCTGTAGGATTGCTCAAATTATTTCTTGTCCACTATTTTCTCTCTGACCAGATACCTGACCTTTGGGATCCAGACAGGTCTTGCCGTGACTGATTTGACTTCCCCATTGGTGGTCTGCTTCAGGTGGACATTACTTTGCTTTGTCCTGGATTAATTTAGTTCCTGTAAAACAGCCAAACGTTCATGGATGTCAAAATGTTTTTCATACGCCACTGCGCCTTCACAATCAAAATCAGATACCCACATTCATCCAAATAGGACCTCATATGGAGTGACCCCCCCTAGAGAACTTCTTGGCATTGTTAAGAGCCCGCTGGACTCCATAAGATGTTTTACCCAACTTTCACCCGTGCTTAATATTCTAGCTGTTACAGATTTCTTTAAGTCTTGTTTTTTTCTCTCCACGACCAAATCTCCATCGGGATGGTAAGGGGATGAGTACCACAATGCTACACCCATACTTCCATGGCCTCCTTGTGAGCCCTAGAGCTAAACGCAGGACCCTGGTCAGAATGTAATGTGACAATTGCGTATGTCCCTATGAAGACTCGCAAATCTTTTATAACAGTTCTAGCATCAGCCGAGTGCTGGGGCCACACCCATAGGAATCTCGAGCAGGAGTCCACTGCTACCATGATACACTTTTTAGCCCCATCTCTTTACAAGGGGCCACAGTGGTCTAGGTAGACACACGCAAGTGCTTTGTCAGCTATTAACAACAGTGTCTCCACTGGACGTGTTACGGTGGAACCTTTTATCTGCTGGCAGATGTCGCATTTCAAGACGTAGTCTTTAGTCTGCTTTGTTAAACCAGGCCACCAATAGAGTTGTTTCAATAAAGAAACAGTCACCATAACTCCTGCATGAGTAGAAACTATCCCTTTGTGTGCTGCCAGAAATAAACCTAACCTACGATCCATGTTTTGAATTACTCTATCCCTCACTCCTGGAATCTGGGCATATGGAATGTTATTGGCATCTAACTTGTAGGAGTATTTTAGTGGACATCTTTTTGTTACAGCTCCGCTGTTTTTGCATGAAACAATAACAGCCACCATAATCTCTCCTTCTATTTTTGTTTTAGAACGAGTGATTGCAGCTACGGAAGCCGCGCGCACAGCCTCCTTTGTGGCTTCATGAACGCTATCATGCTGATGACTCAGTGTGTGTATCACGTGAGTCCTTTATAGTTCGGATTTCAACACCACTACCTGTTCCCATAGCATTTCATGCTTAATTGTGCCACCTTTAGCATCTTTGAACCAATTTTGAACCCAGTATTGCAAGTATTAATTATACGACTGCACACAGTAAAAGGAATCGCACACAATTAGTGTGGGGAATTCTCGATCCGTATTTACAAGTGCCAGTATCAGTGCTTTTAATTCTGCCAGCTGTGCCATGCAGTTTCCTAGAGAATGTGTTTTAGTGCAACTTGGATGGAACTTTTCCATCCTCCATGCGACCTTTAACAATTGCACATGCCATGCTATATGATTGCTTACTTCCTATGGCCGGTTGAGCAGATCTGTCAGTTTGAATAATATATTCATACTGATCCAGAGGCATTATTTCATTAGGTTGAGGATATTCTTGTTCATATTGCAGGAATGCTTGTGTCTTTAAATTTGGGTTATACCTGTATTCTACATCTGTTGCAGTGAAAGAATTAGCCCATTGTATCCATCTCGGATGTAAAACTTTAGCTTTAGGACACTTGCCTTGGTCGCAGCCTCTAAGGCTGGAACCGGGGTCACAACTATTATTTGCTTCCCCTGAGCCAGTGCTCTTTCTCGTACTACAGCAGTCTGTACCACTGACAGAATCTTTTCAGTAGATGCGAAGCGCATCTCAGCATTTGTGTTCAAATGTGATTTGTATGCAATTGGTACTGTTTCACCTTCGTTATATGTTAGATAGGTGTACCCAGATTGACCCGCAATCATACGGATCACCAGATTGCGTACGTTTACACATGTCTGTAAGTGTTTGGAAGCTATCATGTCAGCCTGTACGGAACGTAGTGTATCTGTGTATTCTTGTGTCCAATGTTTTGCTGAGAAATCAGGTTTAATTAAGTCGTAGAAAGGTTTGACTCTTTCTGCATAATCCAAAATGTATGTTTGACCAAAATGTAGGGATCCCAGTATTGATTGTAGATTTTTTTTAATGATTTTGGAGGTTGGAGCAGCACACATGTTTCAACAAAATTGTCTGCCAGGCTTTTTCCTTTACTTGAAAGCTCATCTCCTAAAAACTGTACACTGAGGTGGGATATTTTGGATTTTTAAAAATTAAATTTGTAGCCCTCAGATACAAATCCCAAAATTATGATATTCACCCTGTTCAAGTGTTCATCTAGGTCAACGTCAGTCAGATAAATGTCATCCACATAGGACAATACCTCTTCATCCAATTGTTGTAGTAACTCTGTTACTCTGTCAAAAACAACCCCGGGCTGTTCTTATACCCCTGGGGGAGTCAACGAAATTGCCGCTGGGACCCTAGCGCTGAGAATACTGTTAAATATCTGCTTTCAGGTGCTATATTTTGGCAGAAAAATCCATTTGAGATATCAAGTGTTGTTTTGTATTTTTTCGGCACAATGTTATTCATTAATGTGGCACTGTGTGCATTTTGAACTGCAAATGTCTTAGTGCAAGTGTTTAAAGGTCTGTAATCTAAAATTAGACGATATGTATTGTCGGGTTTCATGACTGGAAACAAAGGATTGTTCATTCTAGAGCTAAATGTTCCAATCACCCTTGGTCCGCAAGTTAATTTAAGGTCTCCCTGACCTGCTTTTTAGCTTCTTGCTTAATTGGATACTGCCTCTGTGCAGTAGGAGTATTTTTTAAAGGAATTATGTGGTGGGTTGAATCCTCTTCTCAGCCAACATGATTTTTATATAATGCTGGAGCTTGGGCTACAGCCTACTCCCGCTCATATATGTGTTGCAAATGCCTGGAAATATGGTCTGAGAATGCTGGTAGAATTACTGTTTCTCCTTTAGGACAATCCTGGACGAATGCTGGCGGTCAATCTCGTTCAGCTAACAAAATGTCATAGCCAAACGTAAGGTTCTCCCAAAAGAGACATCTCATTTTTCTACACATGTCCCCCTTCATCTGGAGCGTTATTTCATATGCTTTATGTGGGATGCTCACCGTAGTAGTGTCAGGTGATGTATTCATTCGAGTCTGCTATCACCAGAAATTCCATCAGGTTCTGGTGAGCTATTGTTACTTCTGCAGCACTGTCTAGCATCGTCTGAGCGCATTACCCATTCAGTAGTCGAGTCCTCAGAATTCTGGGCATGTCTGACCTTTAGATCTGCAACCTTCTTCTTTTTGAATTGAGGCTTTTGCTTTGGCTTCTCTTCTTTTTTGGAAGTGTAATCTTGAGCGTGCTGCTTGTCTCTGGATTTTGTATGCTCTTCTCGTCTTTCTGACCGTCCTTCCCTCTCTGAGTTTTTCGATGAACTCTGAAAGGAACGAGAGGAATGTGTATCAGTATCCTGATACCTGTCAGGTTTCCTAATATTATCCCTATTCCTGAGATTATACCTCTTTTCAGAGGGCTCCTGTGGAGGAGATTTACCTCTAGATTGAGATCTGTTTCCCTTAAATGTTTGAGTTTTTTTGTCCCACTTCTTTTTAGGAGAAGCAGGTGTCTGCTTGCTAGTGTCCTTTAAAGAACTGCCCATTAGCTGTGGTTTTAATCCTTTCCAACCCAAAATGTTTGAGCCTAATTCTGCATATGCTGTTGGTTGGTTGAAAGCTTTATTCGATATGCAAAGACATCTTACAAGCATAACATACATTATAAAAACAACATTACAAAAAGTACAAGTATACGTGGGTCGAAGGAGGCTAACTTCTGCGTTCTCCCGCATTCACTACATCTGATTGTCAATCGTCCCCTGATGAAGGGCCATGTCCCGAAATGCATAGGGATATTACGGATACAATTGGATGTTACTGAAATTTAAATTGCATGTACAGTTCTGCTACACGGTCACTATGATGTAATATGTGACTCATCAAATAAATTCATTCCTGAATGGATTACCAATGAAAACGACATAATTGTGTTTCTGTACTTTGATTACCAACATTGAAATGTATTAAAAGGAGCCTAAGCTCCCATTGGTGTGCCATTGGAAGCAGTGCAAGCGTTTCTTGCACTCCCCCATTTTTGTGTTGAAACTGCGAGTTCCCACTGGCCGGGAGGGACTCATTCCCTGGCACCCAAAGATACGATTACTATCGCATCAACATTGACCTATTCGAACGTTTATCCAGGAGTGCCGCCATCCCCACACACCTTGCTGATTCAGCCTAAAGGATGACATCAGGCTTGAACTTTATACATAGATATTATACAGGAGATGTTCGTCCTGCTGTCAGTCCTGCTGTGCTTCCAAGAAACCTCATGCATAATGTATGAGTTTTGAACCAGGGAAAAACCTGCAATCTGAATGCAGTGTTGTATCTAGGTAAAAGGTCAGTCCCTATGAATCGTTATGTATGTAATGTAGGGAAGAATGTAGGTGAAAGGTTGCAGTGTTACCTGCGCCTATATAGGGTACCTATATGGAATATAACAATGTATCAATCTGTATTTCCCAGGGTCTTTTTAGAGAACTACCCTTGGTGAGAGCAGACAAAGTTGTCGAACGGGACTGCCCCAAAAGGGCGTGCCACCCTCCCCAAACCCATCTCCTTGAGGATCTTAGCCCTAGTTCCACCAGGGCTGGACCAGATGGACTGCTGATTCCTGCAGAAAGATATGCCAACACATCCAGCTGCTGGGATTCTAAAACCTTCTCTGAAACCTTCATACAGTACCTGAGCTGCCTTTGGATTTTTGTAAGCCTCTTATTTGGAACTGTGGAGGCTGGAATCAAGTAAATTATCAACAGCAATGTGCCTCCCAGACCATGGATTTGAGTTTTATTTGTGAATAAGCATCTACATAAGTCTTCATATTCGGGTTCAAGTAATTCACTTTTTGACTTGTATTAATGTTTCAATAAGGTATGATGCCCACACTTGTTTTTCAAACCAACTTTTTTAATAAAAACTCTCTTACTGGGAGCTTGCCGAATTTGGTCTTTATCTTTTTTTCTTTTGGGTTTATATACACATTTTCACATACACAAGGCGTATTTACATACTGCACCGTGACAATAAAAAATAGTTGGTGTGTAACATCATCTGATACAATATATGGCACTGTAACTTGCACATATAATACCTCTACATAGGGTGACATATAGCTCTACAATACATATATCCAACACATATTTACAAGTTCTTCCTACCTCAAAACTTTTGAGGATGAACCCTAAGTGTGACTAAGCATCTAGTGGAATAATTGATGTCCTTCTACTAGGCATTGTGGGGACCCGATTCCCTTAGGTCCTCTCTCTTTTTTGTATATTGTCACTATTCTATGGCCCTTGGGAGGATAGAGCTTTTGGTGTTAGGCTGGTGTAGCGTCCTTGCATGGAAGGCTGTCTTCCATGACAGGTGCTGTAGCCTGTGTGCCTTTTCAAGCGGCTTCTGTGACCTAAAGGTTACAGGGGGACGATGAGCATAGCTGTCTTATAGTGCTCTGATATTATGGGTTTAACTTGTTACAATTACTAACAATTGCTCAGCTGTTTCTGTGTCAAGCATTGTTTCCCTTTTGGGACTTAGTGTGCCTAATATATTGCATAGTTGGTTGTGTGTGGGGTGGTGATCATGCCATTATTTACGAGGTGGGTGCCACATTGAGGGCTTAGTGTTGCTTTGGAGGCTAGGGCCCACCCTCTTTTCTGTTACAGCCCTAATATGTTGTGGATCTTGGTGTCCTATTGCAGAAACAAGTTATTTGTAGGTTTTGTGTGGTCCTGCAGTTTATCTACTGGCTATACCACGTGTCCGTGTCTGGGTTCAAACTGCTGTGGCGTAGTGAATATAAGAACAATGGATTTAACCCAGATCTCTTGACTGGAGGGGAATGTTGATTTATTCAACTTTCCACCCATCATTTGTTGCTACACCATTTTCAGAAAGAGCATTCCATTCACAAGGCTGCTTCCTTAGTTCCCTCCATTTTGTTCCTTCCTTTCTTCTGTTCTTTGACATCTAACTCTTTCAAAATGGCCAGAGAGGAACATAACGTAACATAACATAACGTGACATGACATAACATGATATAACATAGCTAAATAAATAATTTTGGATAAAACTGAATATATTTTGCTGAGGAGATGGAAACAAAAATACCTTTAGAGTCACTTTTTCTGGTATTAGTTCCACTTCGTAACAATGTTATGTTATAAAAATATTTATATATCGCGCACTGCTACTCGAAAGTGTCCTGGCGCGTGGGGGAAACAGTAAACATGGGAGGCAAGAGGGACTAAATGGACTGTTTAAACAGATGTGTTTTTAGCCTTTTTTTAAATGTAGACAGTTCCTTGATGTGCCGAAGATCCTCAGGGAGCGCATTCCAGAGAGTAGAGGCCTTGACTGCAAAGGACATCCCCCCCAGACGAGCTCTCCGAAATCTAGGGATCACCAGCCGTCTTTGCATAGCTGAACACAAAGGACGATTGGGCGTGTAGAGAGAGAGCCTGGAACCAATATAAGCAGGGCCCTGACCGTGAAGTGCCTTGTGAGTCATAGTAAGTGCTTTAAAATGTACGCGCTGGGCGACAGGTAACCACTGCAGATTGCTCAGCTGCTTGCGCACGCTAAGGCATCTGGGAATGTTAAATACAAGCCTAACTGCCGCATTCTGGATGACCTGTAGTTTTCCCAGACGGTACCCTGGAATGCTACAATATCCCCTGGTGTCATGAGAACCGCAGTCCTTTTCACGCCCATCCATGACACCAGGGGATATTGTTACGAAGTGGAATTAATATCAGAAAAAGTGACTCTATAGGTATTTTTGTTTCCATCTCCTCAGAGCAGGGCCTCATTACCTGAGCGGGCGCCAGGCGAGGTGAGGCCACTCCCAAGTAAATTTTGGGTGAGTGACTATCTAATAATGAATGAGCAATGTCTGACTCAAACGAATCAGATCCGGGCACTAGGGGTGCCTCACAATGGAGAGGCTGGGGCCAACACAATAGGCCCAATCGGAGGAGGACTGGACAAGGCAATTATTTCCAACAAGGTCCTTGGTGGCCCCCAACACCATGGGGATACCCTCAGTTTCCACATCC
Organism: Lissotriton vulgaris; assembly: GCF_964263255.1. Lineage (NCBI taxonomy): Eukaryota > Metazoa > Chordata > Amphibia > Caudata > Salamandridae > Lissotriton > Lissotriton vulgaris. The sequence goes on from NC_141698.1 coordinate 699,927,875, forward strand.
CATGCCACAATACCATCCGCAGCCCCAATTCTATGATGGACATGTTTTTTTAGGACAGGGCCGTGGCCGGAGCCAGGGCAGACGGAGGGGTCAGCCCCTAGTACATTGGGAAGACGAACAAGAACTCCCCAACTCTCACAGCTGACAGGGCCAACAATAGCTACCCCAGAAAGCAGCGAGGACCTAGTAGTCAATCTAAGTTCACGAAGTTTGACTCCCACTGAGCACCAAGTCCTTAATAAAGGCCTTGGGTTTGTTCCTACTTACGGTGGCAATGCTTTCCAGTTACGCAGCGAAATTGAAAAGTTCTTCAGGAAGGTTCGCCTTCACTTTTTCTTCTCTGACCACAAGAAAGACCATGAGCTGATTGAGAAAGACACAAACACGGGTCTCAAGAATAAATCTACCTTTACTCCCTTACTACAGCAGGTACCTCCAATAGTTGGCACCTTTGAGAAAGCTGTTATCCATGAGATTGTTTTTTTGAATTTATCAAACCACAACACTTATCAAAATTTGTCAAGGGCAGAAAGAATGGCGGTTGATGCACTCTCTAAGGATACCAAGATTAGCATCAAGCCCGCCGATAAGGAGGATGTCGTAGCAAATTCTCGACACCACCTCTTACCGAGCAGAATGTTTAAGACAGTTAGGAGACTCAAAATCCTATACCTTACTCACTGAAGACCCAACTGCAAGATTGGCGGCGGAAATCAAAAACTTAGTAGAAGAAGCAAGTGCGTAGTGCTGGATTACACCCCAAGAGGCCTTATTCCTGGTAAACATCCATCCAGTGACCCCGTATTTCTATGCACTGCCAAAGATCCATAAACTAGCCAGACCACCTCCAGATCGTCCTATAATTTCTGGAATTGGATCACTCCTGGATCTTCTCTCTACTTTTGTTGATGTTTTTTTGAGGCCGTTGGTACGCAATATGCCTACCTACTTGCAGGACACAAAGGATGTCCTATGCTTGTTACCTGAGGTCGAATTCAACATCGGAACTGACATCCTTGTCAGCTTCGATGTTGAATCACTCTACACCTGCATTCCACAGGAGGAGATCTTACTGGCAGTGAAGGGCCTACTAGAAGCCTAAGAACATGATAGCATCACACCCATTAGCTTCATCATGGAACTAGCCAGGATAGCCATGACCGAAAACTTTTTTCAATTTCAAGATTCATTATACCTACAGATATCAGGTACCTCAATGGGGAGTGTGTTCGCCCAAAGTTTGGCGAACCTTTATGTCCATCTTTTTGAGACAAAGTCTGTACTCGACCACAGTAATCTGTTCTTCCATCAGAAGATACTGTGGAAGAGATACATTGACGACGTCCTGGTTGTCTGGCGGGGAGACACCACTTCAATACTCGCTTTTCAAAATTGGCTCAATACTCTGAACCAATTTCTCAAGTTCACTGTAGAGCACAGTAAGATTGAACTTCCGTTCTTGGATCTATTGACCTTTCCAAAGGACGGTCATCTGGCAAGCAAGCTATATCGGGACTCTCTACTTCAATTTCACAGCCATCATCCACTTTCACTTCAAGAAAATTTTTGAGGGTACGTAGAAATTGCTCAGAGACAAGTGACTTTGAAGATTTATCTCGAGACCTGAGCATCAAACTAAGAGAACGGCACTACCCGAATGCCCTGATACACAAAGCACGTAAGAGGGCCTCTAATAACCATCGAGAAGCCCTACTTGCCCCTCCAGTTGTTAAACCTCCTCTGGAGAATCTGACCTTCGTCACCACGTTTAGCACAGTCTCCACGCAGGTACAAAAGATAGTTCCTAAGAACTGGCGGATTTTGAACACTGCTGGAGTGAACATTCCTCCTCCGATGTTCTCCTTCAAGACGAGTCAAAACCTACGTGACGGCTTAGTGCACACAAGACCTCGCTCTTTTCCTCAAGAGTCTACTAACACACTATGGAACCTTCCACCGGTCCAAGGCCACTATCCATGCGGTGTATGCTCTGTGTGCCCACAGACTGAAAAAACCTTAACCGTGGACATGGGCACAGAGCGTCCATGGATCCTGAAGCATCATACCAACTGCAATAGCGAAAGGGTGATCTACCTTATAACATGCCCATGTTCCCTTCGCTACGTCGGTATGACAACTAGAAAGATACGACTCAGGATCAATGAACACAAGAGCACAATCAGGCAAAACCGACAAGCAACACGCCTGACAAATCATTTCTTGACTATGAAACACACTGCTGATGATTTGAAGTGGAAAGTCCTCGAGCAACCTTACATCCCCCAACATGTCAGTGATATATCCCATTATTTGTTTATAAAAGAACAAAAATGGATTTTCAGAATGAAGTGTGACACTGTGGAGTTGAATGACGAGATCCCATGGGTTCAAATCTGATGACCAACTGACTTAGTACTATGTAGGTGTATACCATCGCACCATCACTCAAACGTTTATGTTGGTGTTTATACCATCACACCATCACTCAAACGTTCATGTTACGTACTATTACTCAGAAGATGACTTGAGTTTCTACTAGGTACCAACTTGAGGTATACTTTACAACCTCACTTTTTTCCTCACTAACCTACATTTAGAACACTCTGATATGTGTGCATACTTGCCCCCTTATAGAGTCTGGAGGTGCGGCACGCAGGCTACATATGCGCACTCTACAGGTTACATCCCTTGTTTACTTGCCAGCTCCTATATGCACCTACGAGTAAACCCCTTTTTTTGCTTCTTTGTCATCTACCAATGGAGATGTTAATATCAATGACAGCCAAGGTCTATTCCTGTTTCCTTTCAATGCAGTACTGCGGACAATCATAAATCTCTGGTCCGCTCTTTTACACTGATACCAGCATATGACAGCTTTTGAGACAGACCCTGGGAAGCGGCAACTTGGGTTGACGCGCTACCTCCGTGATCCGTATATATCGGATTTTATTCCTGAGACGCCTACGCCTTATGGAGTGAGTCAGAATCAGGACTTTGCCTTCGTCCCATTGCTACCTACGGGCCGCAGGCTAGGCTCCTATTGGCTGCTCTTCGAACCAGTAACGTCTCCTTGCTGATGCAAGCCTATCGGGTGTTCGCTGGCACATCTCTGTTCGTTTCCACCGGGTGCTTTGTTGTGGGCGAGCACGGTTTCCTTCCTGGTCCGCCCTGCTCACCGATGTGAGCGCTTTGTGGCATCGGGATACACCCAGGGAGGCGGTGCCTTTCATTTGTATGTTTCCGCCGTAGTCAACATACATCGGATTTTAGTCCGTTCCGTTACCTTGCAGTACACTGCTGCGGACAATCACAGCTTCCTGTCTGGTCCACCTTTTTATGCTGACATCAGCACATGATAGCTTTTGGATACACCTCGGGAAACGGCAACCTCTATTGCTGCGTTTCCTCCTTGGTCCGCACACATTAGGCTTCATCCCTGAGCTGCCTGCGCCCAAAGGAATGAGGCAGAACCAGGACGACTCTGCCGTCTTCCCATTGCTACCTTTAGGGCGCAAGCTAGGCTCCTATTGGCTGTTCTTCGAACCAATAACGAGATTGGTAACACCGCCTTGCTGATGCAAACCTATCAGGTGTTCACGTACACGTCTTTGCCCTTTCTATCTTGTGCTTTACTGAGGGCGAACATGACTTTCTTTCTGGTCCGCCCTGTTCGCTAAACACTAGCACTTTATGGCCTCGAGACACACCCAAGGAAACGGTAACTTCCATTTACACGTTTCCTCCGTGGTCCGCATACATTGGATTTAAGCGGCTCGCCCTGTCCGTCTCATTACTTTCCCCTCAGCTCAGTAGGGGTTTGAGGTACCGACGGACAGGTGAGTGCAGCGGATTACAACAGCTTCTGAATAGGTGTTTTGGAGGTGTGTTTATTCATAGCGCTGTTTCTATGGGGCTTCACTCCTTTGCCATTTTTGCTGTACCTTAGAAACTGAAAATGTGTCCTGCTAGCGCTCCTTTTCTAACAATTTTTTAACTCTGCGCCATGGCTATACTTCTCCTACTGAGTACTACACTCTATTTTCAGTTGGTAGACCATGCTACAAGATTGAGCGCATAGTGCTATCTCGGCTGTCACCCCGAGTTTTACCACATATGCGTAGTTGCCAAATGGCCAAATGGCAACTTTGCATATGTTCTTGGTTTTTTCAAAATTCTATTAAAACCTCATCTATCATCAGCTGGCTAGGCTAGCTGAGAACCGCAGTCCTTTCCACCCCCATCCATGACACCACGGGATATTGTTGCGAAGTGGAACTAAGACCAGAAAAAGTGACTCTAAAGGTATTTTTGTTTCCTTCTCCTCAGAGCGGGGCCTCATTACCTGAGCGAGCGCCAGGTGAGGTGAGGCCACTCCCAAGTACATTTTGGGTGAGTGACTATCTAATAATGAATGAGCAATGTCTCGTTGGCTGTTATATGTCTTCCTCACAAATGTTGCTTTCATCTGTTACACTGTGTATCTGTATACACTGTTTTCCTCCCAGGAGAGGTGATTCCACAATCATGACTACTGAAGCTACCATTCATTACATCATCAGATGGTAGGTCATTCACGCATGGTATGTAGTCCTCATTACACTTTTTGTCACAGTTGCAGTAGTGTTATCATAGGTCCTGAAGAAAGCCATTCTTGGCTGAAACATGTCGATCAGTTAATATTCCATCAAGATAGTAGTATTTGTTAAAACACTATCCACACTCTGCTTTCAATCTTGGCATCATGGTGACCGCCATAATAAAATTTATCTTTTGGCACCATGTTAGTCAATTTTAACACACCACTATTCTACTAGCACATATATATTTTTTGAGCACTGCAACTCTTTCTTCCCACAGCTCTTCACACCACCACTCTGTGGCTTTCCATCACTGGTGGATCCGTTACTAGAGTTTACTCACGATAAAAACAGTGAGCAACCTAGTGGATACCAGTTTGCATTCTAAAAATCCCAGATGATGAAGTTCCGCCAATGGGTGAGCTGATGGGTTTTCTTCCTTTCACCTTTTTTACTCTATAGTTTACAGACACCCCTTCCCTGAGAAAGCAGACACTTTCTAGCCCACTTTGACTAGTAGCACCCCTTTAGTGTTTATTATTATTGAGTATGATATACCTTTTGAAATTGGAGTTAAAGAGAAATCTGAATCTGTCCCCAGACTACAGAAAGATAATATTATAGGTGTTTTTCTGAACTTGTTGCTCATTGTATCACTAAAAAGCAATTCTATTATATTAGAGATAAGATTGTTAAAAGAGTTGTGAAAGGGTGGGGACGTTTTCAAGTCGTATAATGATAAGTAAGTCAACATAGCCATTATGAGTTTTGCAGATTATGTTTTAGAGGCCAAAAATAGTTTATTGTACAAAGGTGCACGAAAGACCTACAAAACCTGAACAGAAATGGTTTCAGAAAAGTGTTTTTGATGTGGAAGAATGTAGATACTTGATTTTTTACGTCCAGTACCATTACATTCTCCCTATTATACACAAAGAAGGGCGACCTTCTCCATTTACACCCATTATCACAGGCATTGCTTCTCTTATTTATAGGATCTCTAATCATGTTTTTACCATCATATACATATGATAGCAACAATCGTATAGACAAGCTTTAGGACATTTCTTGACAAAACAACCATTGGTTAGTTGCAGTGAATGGATTGCATACCTGCATTATACACCATAAAGTTTTGAAAGCCCTTTAAAGTACTAGAATAGCATATCTTTTGAATCACACATTAAATCCATTTGAACATACATATGCTGTATTGAAAATATTTCTATCTTTTATCAGAATGATGTTTACAATCAAAAGTGTGATATTGCAGTGGGTTACATGCTAACTCTCACTTATGCCTATTTACTGATTGGAGTGAGAGGCATTGTACCTGGAATGCAAGATTGTTACAAGCACACAATAGAGTGGTGTTTGGACAGATACGTACATCACATATTAATACTTTAGTATGGCATACAGACTGGTCTGAATGAGTATTATCCACCCTAGAAGATTAATGAATGAAATGTTAAAGTTACATAATAAAACAACAAAATATTGTGTTTCTACATATTTAACCTCTTATTGCTAATAACATCTTACTTAGAAAAGTACATAAGAAAACCACAGTCAGGACATGTGAAACAAACATATTAACAGTATACCTTCTGAAGAATGAATTTCAATGAAAATAAATTTCAGTGAAACTAATGAGTAAGCAAAGAGAAGTAACAATCATTGATATATTCCAAGTGAGAGAATAACGACTAACCAAAGACTTTGAGAAAAACCAAAGAAAAGGCAAGAAAAATTAGCAAAATTGATCTTCTTGAAGATAAAGCTAAGAAAGTCCAATCGGTTGCCAACTAAGCTGTAGTTACCTTGCTAACTTTATATGGTGATTTTCTTTTAGATAAAATTGCAACAATAAAGCTGTTTTCACTGAAGGTTTTAAGAGAATTTTTATCTTCTGTAATTATTCAACAAATTGATTTACTATTCTGTGTAACAATTTTTATTTGTCTTGTATTATTTACTTGATTGTTTTTCTGCTTTTCAAAACCATAATCAATATAAGAAAACGTTTTATACAGCATATCATCAATGCATAATTCAAATATCGTAAAACAATCCAAATTTTTATTAAAAAAAGATATTGCTTTCCTTTTAGATTACATCAGAGTTAACGACATGATCCCTTTAGATGCTATTTATATGCTTAATTATATGAAAAATCTGGGTAGCTGTTCATATTGTTTCTCTTGTGTATGAAAAAAGTACGTTTCAATCTCCCTATTGCATAAACAACATTTACAACTCTCTCACTCAAGATTTATACAAGGCCATGACATTTCACGAAATAGGAGTTGACCATGCGGGACCAACATGAACAACCTTTTGCTTGTGTATGACATAACATCCTTGAAAAAGTTAATATGTAGGTCACTGTTAGCAAGATAAGTCTACAGTATGCAACACTTCAGTGAGCTAAGAGTGGACTGATCACACATATTATTACTATTACTTTATTAATATCCATTGATCGTCAGTCAGTCAAAAATTACTTTATTTGGTATTTCACAACCATAAAGCATACATATACAAAAACAATTTAAAAAGTAACAAACACTTAAAAGTTCCTTTAGTTAAAAATGTCTTTTCTCGTTTATTCATTTACAAACTAACCCAGTCATTATCGAAGGTCTGATTCTGCTTTTTGAAGCTTGGTCTCTACAGAATTCATAAACTTTACCCCGCGGCATATCAAAATGTTTGAACCTGCTCCCATCCAACTGGTCACAGCTTGCCTGCAGGTACGGATCTGTAGCATATTGAAAATTGGTTTCAGTAAAATTTTCCTTTCTTCTTTAGAAGACTCACACGTGCACAGGAGGTGGCACAAGGTCTCACTGTAATAATCACATAATCTACATCTTCGTTCCTGGTGAGTGACCTTCCATGACGGAATCAAGTCTTTTGAGAAATGGTTGCCCATTCTGAAGGCCATGAATTTTGTTTTTAATGATAGCCGGAAGTGCGCAGTGAGATAAGGTTGAGGTTTTAGTCGTTTATACGAATTTAGAATGGTTCATGCGTGTCGACGTTTGGCCAAAGTCTTTTTATCCTCTGCCAAAGATAAGGCTTTTGCATTTAGATTGCAAATTTTTTTAAAGGACGTTGTTTCCGGTGGGTTATTCCAGATCTCCACTATTTTTAGGGTATCTAGTGATGCTCTCAGGTCATAGCCCCTTGAGTCGGGTTCCTGTTGGTCATATTGTTTTTTAATTTCTTGCCAACATAAGTTGTTTAAAGATCCAGTTTCCGATAATCTCAATTTCCAGCACCATTTCACTAGAGCTGCTTTCCTCTGGTACATTTGATTTTGTAGACCAAATTCTAGCCTTATTTGGGCAGGGGCTGCTCCTTTGTATATGTGAAAGACAGCTTTGTATATTCTTGTCTGGAGTGCGTTTAGAGTAGCTGTTTTTTTCCCATGCCATATTTCCAGTCCATATGAGAGGGATGGTAAGACTTGGGCTGTCATTACTTTTAACAGGTGGTCATATGATGGACATTGCAATTTCTTTTGCAAAACCTTATAAGCAAAGCTCAGTGCTTGTGCCTTTGCGGCAATTGTTCTTTTATGATCTGTGAGGGACATGTTTTTACTTATTGTAACCCCCAGATATTTATAAACAGTTGTTTCCTCAATGAGTTTTCCTTTTGTTTGCCAATTGAAGGATTTTCCACTGGTGCCCGTCAATCTCACCACCTTTGTTTTTTTGATGTTTATTTCCAAACCTTCTCTCTCGAAATAGTCAGTTAGTTCCGATATTACTCTTTGTAGGCCTATTAGAGTTTGGCTTAAAACTACAATGTCATCCGCATATTGGAGGCACTGGATGCTTTCATGGGCCAGTTTTGGTGGGTGTCCATTAACATTCTTGAGATGATCTTTCAAATCGGCCAGATATATATTGAAAAGGCTTGGGGAGAGCACGCAGCCTTATCCATTGATCGATTCTGCAATCAAGTTTGTAGCGTTAACTTAAACTATTTCATTGTGGGTGCTGGATTAGCAGAGAACCAATTTCCAAGACTGAGGAGAAGATCAACTTTACTACAGCTGTAACTAGTGTGGCCATATCATGTGTTCTAGCAAGGATCCATAATAGGGTAGTTTGTCTGACCCATGTATATCGGACCAGCATGAAATTGTAGCTGCAGCACTTCAAATATGTGGTTTTCAGCAATACCATGAATCTGATGGCTGATGCTGATATAGATTTATGCAAGCCCAATGATTGTCTATCAGAGTACACAATAAAGGCACTATGGGGCCAATTACGATGTCATTCGGAAAGGCTCCGCATGGTATTCAGTATTGCAGAATCTGATTCGGAACCCTTGTTTCCGAACGAATCGTACACATTTCCCAACAACCGATTATGATTCACAGAAACCGTTCGGGCAGTCAGAATCAGTTTCAAAAGGCATTCGGACAGCCCAAGTCTTTCGTAGCCAAATCGTACAGCTCTATAGACACGGTTTCCAAATGAGCGATTACGTTGATCGATTCGGACAGCCGTTCCAATTCAGTCTGTCTGACTCGAAACAGGTGCCAGAAGCTGTCTTTAGGGGTCCGTTGTCGGCCCCCTTTACCCGGAGGCATCCAATTGAGGCCTGTGGGGGTACCCAAGGGACCCCTCTTCCCAACCATGAACAATGTAGCAGGCACCATGGGGTGCCTGCCGCAGGGTACAAGGTTTTCCCCAATCACCCCTTTTTGAAATGGGAGCCTGTGTTCTTGTGCGGAACACAGGCTTCCATTGAAGTCAATGCGAGTCCGCCTGAACAATGTTGGAAAGCATCATAATCGGTCAGTCGGACTCGCAGGACCAGATTTGTTTGGAAACGATTCTGAGACCGATTCATTCAGAACAGTTTTCGAACAACATCGTAATCAGCCCCTAAGTTGTACACAGAGAATACACAATACGTTTTTGAGTGAATGTTTCATTTTCGTTATATACCACACCCAGCTCCATCCCACCCAAATCAATTAGGCCCTTCAGTGCAGCAACTTCTGGATGCAGAGCCTGACCTACAGCAAAGTTGAAGGGGGTAGGTTATAGGTAAAAAATAATTTGTTTACTAATAACTAAGGCACTATTTGAAGTCTTCCTTACATAAAGACCATTAACATATATTCAGCCTCAGTATTTAAAGTTTTATGCTGATCCATCATTAATTAATTGGATATTTAGTTTTTAGATTCACATTTGTTAGCTTAGAGCATGTCTTAATAGTCCCAGCTAAATGAAAACTGTGTGTTGAGGCTGGAGTGGGCAAGTGGGGCACTTTCTTTAGAGCATTGCCATTGACTGTGCGCGCAACCACTAATGGGGCTTACCACGCTGCTGCTCTACTGGCTCTATGATTCCAGCATCAACTAATTGTATTAACTCCTCATTTACTTCATTCCTGACATTGGTACATTCCTTGCTTTGTGGGCTTTAGGAATAACTTTGTCTTTGAGAATGATTTTGAGCTCAAAGTGTTTCACCTTCCAATTTTTCCATTGAATTCATTGGGAAATTTCTTCAACCTTGCCTTTCCAATTACTTCTCCTTCATCCACAATTCAAATCTGTTCTTTACTATTGGAGTCTAAAATTATATGTAAATTCCTCCTTGCTACATTTATTTTTCCAAAGCCTTTCTAGCCTTAAATCTGAAAATCAATCCTATCATGTCATTAGTCTCACCTGTGTAACTTTCTGGTGCAACATAAGAATTCTCAAAGAAAGATCCAAATTTCTTTTCAAAGTTATTCTTCCATACTTTTTCATTCACAAGAGTGTAGGGTGAACTCGATCTGCTGCTACATGTATTCCCACCCCCCCCCCATCTTCATGAAACATATAGGTTTGTTTCTACTGTTTTCATCTGAGATACACAGTACAACTTTTCCTCAACTATTCAAGAAGCTCTCCCTTTTCTCTTCACAAGACATAATAGAACCCTCCATGCTAGTACATTTAATCTCTACACATTTTACTGTATCACATTTCTCTTATTTCATCTTACAGACATTTTAAAAAAAATCTTTATTTTCAATTTATTTAGATCAGAGAAGCATTCCACATGAAAGTCATTTAGGTACATACATCAGGAGTATCAGAACCAAAATTACAGATGGCTCTTGACTTTCAAGAAAGCCCCCCTCTTGATCCATCATATCCAGTATAACAGCAAGCTATAGCATCAAACTTTACCCTTCCCTCCTCCCCGCTTGAGCTTCCTTGAAAGGTAATTTTCAGGTTTTCCCGCATAAAGGATCAATTCCCTCACAAAGTCATTATATGCATTGCCCTTCACCATGGATCATCACCCATCTGACCGTGGGAGGGGGGGTATATCTTTGCAATACTTATGCATTCCCTCCAGACCTCTCAGGCGAAGCTCCCCTCTGGGAACGTGTATTTGTATGTTCCGAGTCATTTGCGGCCATTCTGCCAGTGCTTTCTGTGCCTTGTGGTCCCTTCGTGTCCACCTCAGATGTACCTCCTCTGCTCCTGTTCACTCTACAATGTCCGCCTCCCAAGCCTCCTTTGTTATAGCCCAGGGACTTATCCAGTGAATTGTAAGTCGCCTTTTTGCTATAAGGAGTCTTAAGATAGCATATCGACTACTGAGCATTTTTGGGGGGATTCTCGTGAAGAAGGCCCAGCAGACATACCTTTACTGTCTGTGGGATCCTGCAACTCGTAGTCTCCTACAATTGACCCAACATCTCCCTCCAGAAATAATGTATTACGGGGCAGTGCCAGGTCATATGCAAACAGACTGCTGGTAACCACTTGAGATCTCGGGCATTGTGGGTCTCTAGTGAGGTACATGTCATGTAGATGTTTGGGGGATAAATAGGTCATATGGATATAAATATATTATATCAATTTAAAGTGGGCACTCACTGAGACTCTTTTAACCCCTGCATGTATTTTGAGCCAGTCCCGCTGAGAGATTGGGTCTTCACCCTGGCATTGCAAGGCATTCTTTATTGGTAGGGTTTGCAGCTGTTTGTCAGATCACAGTGCATGGTATTAGTGAGTTATCAATTTACGGCCCCTGCCATCTCTAGCAATGTAAGCCGAGTTCGGGTACACTCTGGTGCTTTCGGAAAAGTGGGCCATAATTGCCTCTCCATTGCCGCAATCTCTTCGTATTGTAGGAATTGGCCTGTACATAGGTAGAATGCTTCCTGGGCCTCTTGCAATCTATAGCCTTTCTGTGTGTGATTTGTGCGAAGGGTACCAGCGATCATATATCCATGTCTGGAGCCTATGGGGCTCTCTTAAGTATGCGCCTGACCACTCTCTCCTATATTTCCCCTATGTGTTTCAGATTACAGACATGCACATAGTGTCCAAATATCCCACATCTACTCCATTTTTGTTTTAGTGGAGGATAGTTTTTACTATTTGCTATATGGGATGTACTGTCGCAACTATTACATTTTAGTTTTTCATTAACTACTTGAGATTTGTCTCATTTTTTTATATAACTTGTTCCCAGTTTTGTCAATGATAACTTTGACTACCACCTCACACTCAGGTTCAGTAGTTTTCTTTATCACTTAAGCATACCTTCCTGACATTTCTGCCTTACTTATTATAGACAATACATCTTTTAACTCTGCATCATCATTAATCCACAACCTTTCCTGTATTGTTGAATCATGTGCATGAATTACTACTTGATCTTGTATCAATTCTTCAAGAAGATCTCCAAACCTTCATTCTGATGATCACTTTCTCAATTTTGTGACATATTCACCGATAGTTTCTATCTTTTGTTGTTTCCTGTGAAAGAATTTGAATCTGGTGACCCCATACACACCTTGGGAGAAGAATCCTTGTACAATTGTGTTATGGCTGCAACACACACATTACCATCACCCCCCACCATCATTTCCCCAGAGGCCTAGCTAGAGCTTGTGGCACCCGGCGCTATCCTTCAGATTGCCGCCCCCCCCTTGGGGGGTGCTGGGGAAAAAGGACGGTGAGCACCTGAAAGAGGGCCGAGAGACGCATAGTATCGCCGCTAATAGTTACCTCGATCATGCACGTTACATGCACATACATGGCACGGTCCAGGTCTAGACAGCCCCCGTCCCCAAAATAGTGCCGCCTGGGGCGGACCGCCCCCACCTAGCTACGCCGCTGAAGGAAAAGCAGAAGGAAACCCAAAACTTACCTCAGTTCTACCTACCCTGTTTGTGACATCTCACTCATAACATCACAGCTTGTGCAAGACCCACAAATATGCAGTGTAATCTAGGGCTGTGGCGGCCAGAAGTGCAATGATGCCAGCTGCCTGCAAAAATTACCCCAAACCCAGGCGGTCAGGCCCAGTTGGCAGCACATGACACACGCAACTCTAGGAAAGCCACCGCGTCAACATGGGGTATTATTTAAGGGGTCAGCCTCATGCTGGGATATAATTGGCCAGGCGGCAGCCTGAGAGTGTGCTGAGGTGCGGTTTACGTGGTGTCGCGAAAAACTACAGTGTGGAATCACATAGAATTAGAATTGTGAATTGCACTAAGGAAATTTTTATTAAAAGTCGGACTCACCTTGCGAGCCGTGGCATTTCGCTTTAACAGACTGCCAAGTGTCTGCAATGACTGACTCCTGGGTCAAACGGCCCTGACACCTCAGCAGAGCAGCTCAGTGGTGTGATCTGGCTCCAGCGGCCGCTGTGGTCCCTGGAGTTGGGTCTGATCGCAGCAGCGCGGAGGATCCTCACTGATTTTATTATTTTACAGTAGCCTCCAGATCCAGAACATTATATTGAGGAACTCCAGCCTAAGCCACCCGTAGCGCAAGCTCCACTTTTAAGTCTGCCTCACAAATGCTAACATTGCGGTAGCCATTGGACACTGTCTATCCTGACGTCTGACTCTGCAAAGCACAAGCATAGGGTAGGGCATCCACTGTACAGATCAGGTTTTTTTTTTGTTACAATCTGTTACACCAGAACACAAACAGAAAGGGTTAAAGAAATACTGGCACCCCTACCCACCACCCTGCCTGCGTCACAGTAGGACACTTCAAGGAAACGGGTCCTATCCGGGGGTGTCAGGCACCATAGCTGATTCACCCACCATCATCGGGGAGTGGTGGTAGGGCTGCCAACAATCCATGCATTTTCATCACATTCTGCAGCATGCCAACAAAGTGCGTGCTGAGACAGACGCATAACTACATACCTTACAGCTGGCTATCACATCACGTCATACTTGTCAACAAAAGACAACAAATAAAGTACATTACAGAGAGCATCCCTCATAAAGATATGCTGTGTAGTTGGCTATGAGGGGTGACTAAACCAGTATGAACCAAAGCATGTTACATAAAACATCACAAATCATACATTAGAGCTGCTGGCATGCATCCAAGAGAACTGAGATGTGCCATATACTATCACTACAGACAATGCAATCATGCCATCTGGATCATTTTACCATGCTCAGTCCACTGCGAAATTTAGGGTCAAGGACATATTTAAGACCATGCAATCAGTCATAGGCATTCGACCACATTTTCACCAGCATACTAACACCCAGAGTTCAATTGATTCAAATCCGCACCAAATTGTCCAGCTGGCCCACTCACGATTCTTTACATATCGATTCAATGGTCAACCTTACATCAAGCAAGTCACACCATGCAGACCTCAACATCAACAGTTTAAAACCTTTGAACAAGCTGAAGTAAAATGTTTGGCTGGTAGAGTATCCCTTAAATCTTTAATTTATTTCTTGTCCCATTTGCCTCCGCACTCCTTTAATTATCCATTCTATTACCACTTTTTATTCGAACCCTCTCCAACCTGAGTTGTTTTTCCTTGACTTTGTAGGTCTCTTGTTTTTTCAATTGAATACCCCTTTCATTTTTTTTCTAATGTTTTTTATTAAAGCTTTTCAACATTTACTTTAGCAATACAATAAGTAAACGGAGAGAGAGGGTGCACATTCAGTAAGCATCGAATCATAATCAGTAAGTAATCAATACTCAAACAGCACACAAAAGACTCACTAAGCAAAAAAAAGAACTACAAAAAGCATCTGAGCGAAATTGATCCTGTAATAAAAAACTGTATGGGCCATTAGAACTCATTTGCCAAAGCATGGACTTTTGAGACTACATACATGAATAAAATATGTAAAAAAAAGAATCAATACAATCCCCGATACATGCCTCTGCAAAGGATTCGAGCAGCCTGCCCGTATAATATAACCAATATCAAAATTAATCTGATCATAAAGTGCTGTACTCATACACGTGTAAGCAGAAAAATCCATACAGTGCAAAAACCATGCCTGCATTTAGGCTCAAAAGCAGGTCATCCTACCCAGGGATCCGGAGCCAGCCAGAGAGCATACACCCAATCCGATAGGGGCCCCATATTCTTTTTCCCTTCTGCCTGGACCTGCCGCGACACTGTAAACCAAACAGAAACAAGAAGCGTGAGTACAAGACATAGGCTTCACACCATGTGCAACCGCACATACCTTTTATAACAATTCGAGGACCAACGCCCCAACTGTTTCACTTTTTCCACACTCAGACCCCTGGCTGTAGCCTCTGTAGCAGCCCCTATCCTGAAGGAATGAGTCCCAAACTCGCACGGGTTCAAGCCCGCCGCTGCGATCGCCATCGTTAGCACCCGCTGAAACTGAAACCTAGTCAGCGGGGTGGCGTCGGCGTGCCTCAGCAAGCTTCCCTCCCATGATGCCGCCCTCTGCGCCAAATACTCCTCAACGCATGCTACCGGGCCCATGGGAGATCCCGGAATCCGCTGAACCACTACACTGTCCCCGATCGCTTTCTGATCGGTCTTGGACCTGACAAATGAGACTACCATTGTCTCCCCCTTAATTTGGATGTGCTCACGGCACAGACCTCCCCCCGTATCCTGCTTGTTCCTCGCTACCAGCTCGCTTACCTGCATAGCCCCATGGAATGCTAATGCAAAAGCGGCCTGGAATTGCACTGTCTCTGATTGAGACGAACATGTCGCAGGGAGTACGGACAGTAACAGGGCCAACCTTTCAAGACCTATCGGATGTCTTTCATCCACTCTGCAACCCTCACGGCGTTGCCACCCACGCAGCGCCTTCTGCACCAAGAAAGACGCCGTGGGATCCTGTATGCCATGGGCCCGTGCCATGAAAGAAATGGCGGCCCGGTGCCTATTGGCCGTAGCCACTGATTTGCCTGCCTGATGTAATGATAACAAAAAGTTCAGGACATACTCTTCTTGGCCCCACAGCTCCCCCCTAGCTGAACCCAAAAAGGACAAATAAGAACGGAACGCCCCTTCATAAGCCTTCCTTGTCCTGGGTGCTAAACTCTCTCCCACGAGGTCTTGTAGTCCGGGGCACCGAGAGACCAGAGAGCTTCGGGAAATGGTGCCGCCACCGGGTCCGCTGAGGGCAGAAAACCCCAGAAGGCCTGCATACGGGAACGAGAAAGTGCATCAGCTGCCTGATTTAACACCCCTGGCACATGTCTCGCCCTAAAGTGGACGTTTAGTCTCATACACAGCAGGACAATTTCCTTCAACAGTCTCAAGATCCATTTGCAGCGTGCTGCCTGACTATTGATACACTCAACCACCGTCATATTATCAGACCAGAAAACCACAGAGCGATCACGAAAATCCTCAGGCCATGTTTTCAAGGCCACCAGGATAGGGAACAGTTCGAGAAACCCAATGTTACCCGTCAGCCCATTCTCGTGCCACCATGGCGGCCAGGTTCGTGCCGACCAATGATTACCCAGGATGGCGCCAAAACCCACGCTCCCTGCCGAGTCCGTCCACAACCCCAGCTCCACGGAGGAGACCGCTGGTTTGGTCCACACGACACGACCGTTGAAATCCGCCAGGAATGCCAACCATATGCGCATGTCCTGGCGGACCTCTGCCGAGAGCCTTGTGCGGTGGTGTCCTTCTTTAAGGCCGACCATGGCTTGAGCAATAGAGCGGGAAAAGGGGCGAGCCATCGGTATTACTCTAAGGGCAAAGTTCAGCTGACCCACAGCTTGCTGCAACTGATGCAAATTTACCTTCGTCTCACCAATACATGTTTCAAGTGATGTCTTAAACTTCGTTACCTTTTCCTTAGGCAAACGGAAGCACCCCTCTTCGGAGTCGAGCTCTATTCCAAGAAACTCGAGCGAAGTAGCTGGGCCCACTGTCTTACCTGGTGCCAATGGCACGCCAAAGCGGGTCATGAGATTACAAAATTCATTCAAAGCCTGTGCACATTCCATGTCCCCGGCTGCCCCCAGAAATAGAAAATCATCAAGATAATGCATAACATGTGTAAACCCTGTTGTTCTTGTGAACGCCCATTGTAAAAAACTACTGAATTTTTCAAAATACGCACAAGAAATTTAGCAACCCATTGGCATACATTTATCCACGTAATAGCGTCCCTGAAACATGAAACCAAGGAGACGCTGATCATCTGGGTGTACCGGGAGCAACCGGAACGCCGACTCAATGTCCGACTTGGCCATCAGCGCTCCGGGCCCCAGGCGATTCAACATGGCGACAGCCTCATCAAAAGATGCGTACCGCACCGAACAAACTCCCGGGTCAATCGCGTCGTTCACCGAAAGATCCCTTGGGGCTGACAAATTATGTATCAACCTGAATTCCCCTGGGTCCTTTTTGGGGACCACTCCCAGAGGCGAACAAACAAAATTAGCAAAAGGCGGCATGTCAAATGGGCCGGCAACCCGACCTC